>NW_023494792.1:19941092-20613592 GCF_904425465.1 Colossoma macropomum
TCCGTTTACACCTGCAGCACTCTACTTCAAAGCAAGCCAGACTGAAATAAAGATTAGCAGTGAAATGCTGCTACAGAAGTTTAACAGACATTTTCAAGAATATAAAATTTTCTTCGTTGCATATACTGTAATACTGTAGATCACCTGCTTCTCTTATGGCACTGCCAGGGGAGTGTTTTTATTTTATTTAAATATACAAAGTTGGCCTAAAAACTTTGATGCACACTGAACCGTGGACCCACTCTACTATTGCACGCCTAGTCTGTATTTTCTTTGCCCTACTTTAGTTTTTTGGTTTCTGACAGATATATTGTCTGATGTCCACAAAAAAATATAAAAAATAACATTTAAATGATTAGTAAATTCAGTATTACCTACTTTAAAATGAAAATGGTACAAAAACACATTTTATACCTTTTACCTTTAATGCTAACCCTATCCCTAACACATTATAAAAAAGTTGGTACAGGAGCATGTTTAGCACTGTGTCACCTTTCCTTTTAATATTACTTAATAACCCTTTGGGGACTGAAGACAAAAACTAATCTGGTTTTGAAAGTCTTCAGCTGTGCAACTGTACAAAAAAAAAAGTACTGTAAAAAAAAGTATTGAAAGAGAACTCAGTCAAAACTCGGTCAAGGACATTTTTTCTGAGGGTGTAAGTGAATTATCTGCTACTTCATATCTTCATCAGATATATAATGGTAATGTTAACTTTGCATTTGAGACCTGAGAGTTGCCAAACTTATGTGCGACGTGAATACATATAGACATATAATGTGGCCAGAAAACCTCCTGTGAAATCTGACCTGATGTCTGTGACTAAATTATTATTTCAATCTTTATACGGCGACTCCCAGCAGCACACAGATACCATATTCACGTTTTTCCATCCTCCTGTGATGCTACCTCTTACCTAGGGGCAATTTAGCATGTCCAATCAGCTTAACTGCATGTTTTTGGACCGTGGGAGGAAACCGGAGTACCCGGTGGAAACCCACGCAGACACGGGGAGAACAGGCAAACTCCACACAGAAATGACCCAGGCCATTCTCACTGTGAGGCAACAGCGCTACCCACTGCGACACCGTGCTGCCCTATATATATATATATATATATATATATATATATATATATATATATATATATATATATATCACATTACACGCAGTAGTCTTTTAAGGCCCCACAATAATGCACTACTTTAACAGTAAAAGTGAGTAAAACATTATGTGTACATACTATTCAATACTATTCATTACCTTTTTTCTAACAACACCTGCCGTAGCAGGGATCAGAAGAGCTATCTCTACAGTTTAGAGTTAAATTAGCTGATCTGGAATAATATTGTTGCTCTCTTTTTTTTGCAGCAAGTCACTTTGAAGCAAGCTTAAGTTGACATAAAATAAGAAGGGGAATAAAAACTAGAATTTCGTAAGTTTGAAATACTGTCATCATTTTTAAATACCAGCATCATTTTTTCATATTGCGGTTTTTAGAAAAGATCGGGCTTTTCTATCCCAGAGCAATGCAGAGAAACTTGTTTATGCATTTGCTACCTAAGAAAACAAACATAAAATGCACAATGTAAAATGCAGCCATATGGATCTTAACAAAAACAAAAAAGAGAGCTCATATCATCGACAAACGGAGGATAGAACTGCACTGGCTGACTGTATCTTTAAAGCTCTTTAGTGTTTGAAGCTCTTTAAAGCCCCTGCTTATCTCTCTGAATGTCTGTCTGTTTATGTTCCAACACATGATCTTAGATCTACAGACAGGGGCTTCGGATTGCAGGTAATGATGGACCTGACTAACCAGGGCCCTCCTGGAATAGGACGCCCTTCAAAAGCCTCAGAAATAAGTCAATTTTGGTTTCCAATTTTGATATTCTATGTTGTTATATTAATAAATAATATGACAGCATTTTCCATGATCATCTTTCAAGCTCTGACCTGATTAAAATTAAATTAGGATGAAAAGAGTGGAGAGAGACAGGGAGAAAACAAATACAAACTGACAGAAGGTAAAAAGAGGACAGACACATTCTAAACTGTTTCTTTCAGAAAACAGGTGAGCCTAAAGTGCCAAACTGTAAACATGTTGTAGTAATGTGAGCTAAATGTAGCTAGATTTGCTAGCTAGCAATTAGCTTCATTAGCAGTCATTTTTACCAAGCAGAAGCTGATAAAGAAGCACAGGATTTGTTTCAATGCAGCAAGTAAGATTTTTTTTAAATAGATAATGTAATAAATAGTGTTCCTGCAATCACAACTCAATGAAGTTGGCCTCAGTTCAGCGGTTAACCTGTAACACACACACTGTTAGTTCCAGAAGCAGCCACAGTCACTGAAGGAGAGAGAGCAGCACACTTCCTTTCCTGCTTTCCTGGTGCAACTGACACAAGCTGAGCTCACCAAAGCAGGCAGCTAACAGCAACCATTTGTTGAGCAGTTTCAGTAAAAATGACTGTCCATATATTTAAATATTTTTAATAAAATTTGAACTTCCCTCTAATTACACTGATTGTGTTGAAGAAAGACCAAGATTAAGTCTAATTCTTACAGAAGTACAGCAAGACTGATTCAACGCACAGTTATTTTTTTGTCAGCTGTTTAACCCTTCAATGCATAATACCAACCAACCTCATAAAAAATACAGCATTTCAAATAAAGTTGTAATAATAATAGCAATAATAATGTGTGTTTTACACGGAAATCATCAAACCCTCCATGACTGGAGCTGGGTACTCCCTATGGCAGGGGTGTCCAATGTTATCCATGAAGGACTGATGTGGCTGCAGGTTTTCATTCCCACGAAGCAGGATCACACCTGATCAGTTGTTTGAAGACTGACCAATTGATTAAAGAATTAGAATCAGGTGAGCTCTTGCTTGTTTGGAATGAAAACCTGCAGCCAAATCGACCCTTTGCAGATAAGACTGGTCACCCCTGCCCTATGGACTACGAGATAAATATAGATTATGGCCTAAAACTGTATATCAAATTTAATAACATACACTGAAATGTGTTTTAGAGGCCAGTTTTAGATGTTCAGACCAACTAAAAAGACTCTTTCACAATTATCTGTCCTATTGCTGGTGGTGAGACTGAAATCAAATAATCAAGTAATAAAGAAATTCTAAAAAGTGTGCATTTCAAAGAGTAATAGCTAGCAAAGTCTTACCTTCTACTAGAATTTGATTGAAGCAGTCTCCTGAAGGATTTCTGCAGGTTTTTACACAGTGCCCACAGGGTTTATAGTGCCATTCACAGTCATCATCTGAGTTATAGTAGTCACAAAACAAAGCTGCAAGAAGCATTCACACAAGTTAGTTGCTTGTCAAGTCAAGACAATGGCACCCTGCACCAGCATTGTATAACATGTTTTTAGTACAGTTTTAGCATGTCATTCCCCACTTTATTCCATTTCTATGATATGTAAAACTAGATTTGCATTTCCTGAAGGAAATACAGTGATTGCAAGGCAAAATATATTATCACAAAGTAACATTCAGAGCAATGAGTCAAAGAATTCAAATGTAATAAAACAAAAAGAATGATAGGAAGGAAGGAAGGAAGAAAAATAGAAATGAGGAACATAAGATAAAGATCATTAATTGTGGTTATTTATCATGGGTTCCACCTCTCTCGAGCAGGTGGAAAATGAACTAGAACTAGAACCATTAAGTTCAGTTGGTTCATGTTTGGGTCAGACGTTGTTAACGCTGATTTGTCCTATGATATCCGCTCACGTAATTCCATCCACCTTATTCCTGCACCCCATGATGCTTTGAGTGATTTATGGACAGAACTTCCAGCGAAGCATAAACAAACAATAAGCTGATGCTTGTAACATATCATAATAGAAATGAAAGCTTTAGCACAAGTTCTGCCAGAGAGACTCCAATGCTACGCCACTCTGACCAATCACAAGCTTCCACGTGTCTTTAAAATGACTCCACTTACACGTCTACTTTGCTGCTTTCATATGGCGACATTTCGTCGTTCCCCTCCTTCCAGTTGCCCAGGGGGTAGGCTCCGCCCCTACTGTCCCTATAGACCACTATAGTCAGAGCACTGCCACAGCCCGCCCTAGTTTCGTGTAACTTAGTGACATCAAATTGATGCACAGTAGCAATATTGGCATTAAGGCTCTTTAACGACCTCGTAATTCAGAGGATCCAGTGGTATTCAGGGGAAAAATGTACACAGGACAAAACGTATCGGGTTCTGAACATTTTTATTTAACACAGGGTAAGATAGAGGCGATTTTTTCAAAAACCCTATTCATTCTTGCCATAGAGAAATCGGGCTTAGACCCGGACTTCATAATATGGGCATAAGAGCATGGCGCCGACTACAAAATGACAACACGCTACAGTGGTTTATGGACTGCTAGGGTGTTAGTAGAAGGTTGCTACAGTATCCAAGGTGGTTGCTAAGGTGTTGCTAGGTAGTTCTTATGGTATCCCAGGGGGTTGCTAAGGTGTTGCTAGGCAGTTGCCATGGTGTATGGTGGTGTGTATGAAGTTGTTGGTAGGGAGTTGCCAAATGGTAGCTATGACATTAATGGGAGGAACGAGGGGTGAAAAAACAACACAGAAGTGAGACAAGAGTGCAGGTCAATATGGATTAGAGCTTGGGGACCTTCCCTGAGTGTGGTTTTGTGGCTGTCAGTCAGCTTGGTGGCTGTTGGGCAAAGGAAAAAATAGGGCTTGGATGCAGGGCAAAAATGTTTGGGAGACTAAGAGAAGAGCGAAGGATGAAAAAAGAGATATAGAGGAGTGCAGGTCAGTATGGCAGTGGATTAGAGCTTGGGAACCTGCCCTGAGTGTGTACAGCAATAATAGGAAATAAAAGAAATAACAGGGCTTGTGTGGGGGCAAATATGAATAAGAGTCTGTTGGAGAAACGAGGAATGAGAAAAAATGACAAACAGATAAGTGCGGGTCGGAACAACATTGAATTTGCGCTCGGGGGCCTGTCCTGAGATAGTATATGCAAATACAGTATATATAGTATATAGTATATATAGTATATAGTATATCCAAGTTTTTTGGGTGAGCAGAAGTAGTGGATGGACATGCAATTTCTTACTCCATTCATTCCTATGGGAAAAGAATTGTAATTTAACAAAGATTGTATACGAAAACCATATGTCGGATCAAAAAGCTGTATACTGGCACCTTATTCCCAATCAGAGCGAACATTCTAGAGTTGGAACGTGTCGATATCTCAAAAACTGCTGGACAAGTTAGACAAAAATCCGACAGAGGAAGAAGAAGAAGAAGAATATAAATTGGATAACAATAGTGTTGCACACTGCAAAGCCATCACTAAAGAGAAAGAAAGACAGAAAGAAAGAAAGAAACAAAGAAAGAAAGAAAGAAAGAAAGAAGGAAAGGAAGAAAGAAAAGGAGAGAAAGAAAGACAGCTGAAAGGGAGAGCAGAGTACAGTAGAAGCACTTTAAATAAGCACAGCCAATCAGCTGTAAGGGCATTATGACATCATCATTGGAAACTGGAATGCAAACTTTAAGACTCCACCATACAAGTCTATGGGAAATCAAGCTTTAACAAAATATTTAAAAAAGTATAAAGTTATGAAAAATAGAAAGTGCTCCTCTTGCTGAAATTATCTACATAACGGTGTATGATTGGATTCTATGTTAATTATGTTAAAATAAAAATATGAATAATAATACATTGGTCACTTTACAAGAGCTGTAATAATAGGGATGATATTTTTATTCTAATAACTGTATTTGTGAATTAAAAGTAAAATTTATTCTTTGAAAGAGAGGCTATAACTGATTTCTTTATTGAGACTCACGGCAGATGGTTGGGGTCCTCCATGATATGCAGGCTTCCTTCTCGTTGCATGCTGCAGCATACGCTGCTACGGCAGTGCAGAAACACTCACAGTCTCCACCGCTGTCACATGCACATGTGTCTTGCACACATATATCGTAATATTGAGTTGGATCCACCTGAGAGGAGAAATTAAAAGTAAAATAACTCACAGAACAAGATAATCAGCATCTATAAAATACTATCATTTTCATTTGTATAATGTGACACTTTTACATGTGTTTGGTCAATTTTATAAATGTTTAGGAACATGATCTGCACTATATAGCATTTGTGAAATACCAAGATACTCTTGTCCACACCATGCAGAGTAGTGAAAAATGAGGGAAAACAATGTTCATTAAAAACAATGTCCATTTATTGTAAAGCTAAACTGTAACTGTGCATGAGTTTAACTTGTATAGGATGACAACACATAAACCTTGCAGTTATATATTAAAAAAAAACAGGAATAAACTGTGGCATTTATTTTGTTTTTATAGCCCAAACAAGAGAATCTTTAAAAGATCTTTAAAAAAAGTCCCTTTTGCTCCACTATGTTGACAGGTCACCCCCTTACCCAGGGCTCCAGACTGTGACTAAAATGATGGCAATTGTAATTGCACTATTAATTTGTGAGTAATAAAATTAATTAACTCGCCAGTGGCGACAGGTTGCAACTTTGAAGTATTATTATTTTTTATGGTTAACTATTTATTACTATTGTCCTGTATTTATTACTTTTTTATTTTATCATTTTTCATCTTAAAACGTAACTGATAGGCTATAGTGTCACATGGACGCGTCTGCCTGTCAAAAAACACCTGCGTGCTTGCAGGATTTCAACCAAAGTGGCAAAACTCGACAAACAAAACGTATGAGCTGAGCTGAGCTTTTTCTCATTAACGTCGGCGTATAGAAAATGTTGAAGTGAAAAGTATCAGAATTTTCACACAGTCTACGTCTCTGTCAGACCTTAAGAGGTCATCTGCTCAACCCCAGTCTGACTCAGGACCAGTGAACCAGTGAAAGACCCACACAAAGATGTATTTGAACAACCATCCACTTCAAGCACATCATGCAGAAGTACAACCACATAAAGACATCTCAGAACTTCTTGGCTTCAGGAATTATTGTGACTCAGGTATGATAACAAAGCAGACTATATTGCGAATTCTTTTCAAAAGCAAGCAAAGATGTAGCTGGAAAATGGATTTCTTAACAGGAACGAATCATTTCAAAAAAGAGACTGAAAAACATGGCATCGAACGTGATTTCATCATCGCAAAGTGTGCTCCTAAGAAAACTCCCTTAGCTTGTGCAGGGTCTTGTGCTTGTGAAAAAACAGCCATTAAAGAATTTCAAAGAGCTTAAAACTAAATTCAACAAAGCCTACATGAAAGCACATAAAGAAGTACCCTTTACCAAATTCACCTCCCAAATCCTGTAAATAAAAAACAGCGGACTGGATGTGTCAAGAATCAGGGACAGTGGAAGGCTGAGATACTTAAAGGGTAATTCCAGCGATTTTTCAAAATTTCTGTACAATTCAGTCGTTGAGATATAAACAGTCATTCAGATTGTTTTAATGTGAAATGGTTCATTTGCGGAGAACTTACAGACTCAGGTCTTTACAGTGATTGTGACAGAAACCAGGACTCCTGATGTCACAAATACAGCCATTTTATTTACTATCCAAAACCACAAGTCAACCTACTTGTGTCTAAGTTTTTATGTAATGTTGATGATGGTAAAATACTGGTAAATCTAAAAAAAAATTTTAGGGACTTTTTTGCCTTAGAATACCCTTCATGTATCCCTCCACCATGAATGGATTAAAATTAATTGATTAAAATACGTTTAAACCGAAACCTTATCACAAACTTCATGTAAACCAATATCTCAGACATCAGGCAGTGTACTCATAACCATTTCACATAATACCTTTCTGGGACGAAGCTTTTAGAGACATTTAACTCCTCAGACATCTGGTTCCAATCACCATCACCGTGAACGATTCTGACTCTGTAAGTCTCTCTAGAACAAAGCGTTTCATACCAAACCACTCTGCATGATGTTGCTGACATGTTAACCATTTTTAAAAAAAAGATTTTATTTTCAAGATTTTAAACGTAACAAGGTAACAGGAGTACAAAGAAATCATAAATGGACAGATAAGAATAAACAGATACATTTAAAAAAAAAGCACGGAGAGTAGGCCGTCTAAAAAATTGTTCAGAAGTGTTGAAAAAGAAAAAAATCAGTAATTGCACGGTCAGACAAAGGCTGGCACCAATCTAAACCTCTTTCAAAGTATCAATGAATGATTCCCATGTATCCCAGTATTCACAGTCAATGTGAAAATGGAGACAAAATGAGAAACTAAGTGTCTGGATTTGGGATCAGAGAGAAAGAGTTCATATAGAACACGCTCCTTTGGTTTGGTTAAAAACACAGCTTTTTATTTGACTTAGGATCTTAGAGAACTTCTAATAACAAAATTGTTGCCAAATAATTTAGCTGAAGGTTTTACTTTTGAGAAAAGTAATACAGGAAGACAGGACTTTGATACTGACAAAGCTTTAATCCTCAGCTACAGTGGAGAGGTCTCCAGTTGAAGTTCATCTGGAATACCCCATTGCCAGAATGCAAGTGCCCTGGCATTTGCTGCCCAGTAATAATGCTTAAACACAGACAGGCCCAAGCCACCAACTGCAGTGGGTTTTTGAAGATGAACTTTTGGAAATTTGTCTTGTAAGCTCAGACAAATGAAAAAATAATTGCATCTAATTATTTGAAGAAATGTGTAGAAAGATGAATAGGGATATTCTGAAAAAAAGTTATAAGAATCTTGAAAGAACAACCATTTTAAGAGCATTTCTGCATCCAAGAGAAGTAATCTCCAAATCTCAATATTTGTGTTGAGTTTATCAATCATGTTTAAAAAAATCAATTCAAACAAGTGATTAGGGTTTCTTTGTATTCTAATACCAAAATATGTAAAGTGATCATTAACTAATTTAAAAGGCAAGGAGTTTAGGAAACTGGGGCTAAGGTTCTTAGTAAGAGGCATGAATTCACTTTTACTCCAATTGATTGAGCATCCTGTAAATTTACTAAATGAAGCAATGTAGTTCAGTAAGTTAGGAACAGAAACTACAGGGTTAGATATACATAATCGTAAATCATCTGCATATTAATTCACAAGCCTTTCTACATTTCACAGTTTAATACCACCTTAGTTGTCTTGTGAGCAGCCTCTCTGGTTTATCTTCTAGCTCGAAATGTTTCTTTTGAATTTAAGCAAAAGATTTTCAACGCACTTACTGAAAATAGAATTCTATTCATATTTCAATCTTAAAATTTTATTGTAATCGAGTTGCAAAAGTGAGGTTCTATATGCTTCTTCTAGAGCTAGAAGGGTTTTTTCAATCTCTAAAAGTCTGCTATGGAGCATTTTGTTTCTTCTGAGACTCAAAGGATATAATGTGACCTCTCAAAACTGCCTTGAGGGTTTCCCACAAAGTCTGAGTCTGAGACTTCTCCAATATCATTGGTTTTAAATAATTCATTAAGTTTTGTTGTCATGTACTGGTTAAATGATGTGTCTTTAAAACTTTCAGTAAAAGTTGGTTAAAGCGCCAGTAATATTTTTGTTTAGACATAGTTCCTTTGAGCTGGAGGGTGACTGGACAATGAGCAGATATCAAAATATTGTGATAGTTAGTATTGAGAATATTAGATGCTCAAGTTCATAAGTTCAAAGCTAATTAGAAATCAATCCTTGTGTATGACTTATGAACATGAGAGTAAAAAGAGTAATCTCTAAGTGTGGGATGTTGCAGTCTCAAAATATCTACCATGTTTCTGGACTTTATTAGATTATTTAACACGCTGATCCACTGATCCCATGGGTGGTGGTCTCTGAGAGAGTCTATCCATGTATGAGTCTAGATAACAGTTAAAATCACCATCCATTATGACATTTGTGGCACTGCCATCTGGAATAGCATCAAATACTTGATGAAAAAAATCCATGATCATCAAAGTTTGGACAATACACATTGATCATAGTAAAAGGAAAAAGGTTAATGTGCTCTGATATTATAATATATCTGCTATGCTGATCTGTGATCATGGAATCAAGGTGAAATAAAATGTTTTGGCAAAAAAGTATAGCCACTTCTGGCTTTAGGAGTGAATGGTGTCTGATAGACTCAAGACACAGAGTTAACCCTGAGTCTGCACTGCTGAGTGGCACTTATGTGTGTTTCCTGAAGGAAAATTACATCGGCCCTGAGTGACTTCAGATGCGAAAATACTCAATCCCTCTTGACTGGGTGACCGAGCACTGAAGCATGTTAATCTATTTTAGTAGTTTGTTTAGACTTCCAAACAAAAAAGTATGAACATCGAAAATGAGCAAAATATGATGTCTAACAATAAAGTAAGTTTTTAAAACTTACCGCAGAGAAGCTCGGAAAAAGTCTTCTACCCTATGCGCTGTTCTCTAGCGCCCCCCATGTTAACCATTTAATTATACAGAAAATTTAAAAAAACGATCGAGTTCTCCTTTAAGAAGTGACCTGAGGTGTGCTGAAAAGCTTTATTTTCCTGCACATTATTATTTCGCACTTAAAAAAAAAGCTGATTTTTTTCTTTTAGGAGCCAAACTATTTTTTGTCTGGGGCCCTGCTACATGAATAGAAGAATCTTGCATCTATTTTACACCTACGTTTTACAGAATTTATCATTTATGTCAAGCCATTCTAGTCTTTGCACTTTTCAAGAACTGTTATTAATGTAAATACAACACTAAAATATTATATTTAAAGTAATTAATAACTAATAGTTATTAGACATGACAAAACAAATCAGGTGTGTGTAACTCTACTGAGCTGCAAAACTCATACAAACTAATCTCCAGTAAGACACCAAAAATGTTGCAAAAAACTTGCTAATGATCGCTAAAGCTAGCGTGTAACATGAATGCACCCTGTCAGCCAAACTTTAGTTAACAAAGTTGTACCTTTGTGATGAAAATCTAATTAAATATTATTTCTGTGGCAATACTGTAAAAGGGGCCTTTTGCCCCATGTCTGGGGGACTTCTTACCCTAAAGGTCTAACTCTACATTTTCACTTTGAAAGAAAAATATCATTTTTTGTATGTAACCCTCCCCCAATCATATATTTTGAAAACATTTTGTACATCTTAATATAAAAGCACAGTGTTTGCTCAGAAGTAAGCTAAACTTCATCTGGGTTACTTTATTTGCTAAAAATCATTTTAAAGTGGACCTATTATGCATTTCTGGTTTTTCTCTTTCCTGTAGTGTGTTATGTAGGTTTTTGTACATGCAAATGGTCTGTAAAGTCACAAAGCTCAATGTACATGCCAGAGGAAGTAACTCTCTCATAAAAAAAACACTTTTCTCAGCTGCCAGAATACCTTGTTGGAATTACAGCCCTTTTCTCTGTTACAAGATGATGTTATCTCGTAACAAAATCCTTACCGCCTGCCTACTGGCAAGCTTGACACACCATCACACAAAAGAGCTACAAAGTAAAAACGTACCACTCTGAAACATCCTGCTCAAGTCTAACTTGCGAGGGTGGATCAGGTCTACCAACTTGTTCTGCCTGACAGGATTGGACTCAAGCTGATACAATAGAACCGACACTATTGTAAGAACAGCCACAGCAATGCAGGGGCGGAACGTTTAGCAGAAAGCCGCTCTGGTGGTTGACCAACAGAACAGAGCTTGCGAGCTGACCAGTCATAGCACACTGGGCTCATCAAGAGGGGGGCTTAAAGACATAGGGTCTCTAACAGCATGAGAATGTGTTTTTGGAACACTTAGGCATGTTAATTTATTTTAGTAGTTTGTTTAGGCTCCCAAACAAAAAAATATGAACATTGAAAATTAGCAAAATATGACGTCTAAAAATAAAGAATGTCACAGTTGGTTAGCTTTTCTTAACAGTTTTTTGCATTTCAATATGTATTCTTTATATTGTTCTTTATATTTTCTGTTGTATTTTCAAATGTACTGTGGCTCCCTGATCTATCTTTCCCCATCAATTTTAAAAGGTTTATATTAATATTAAAAGTACTCACTAGGGAGTGACACAGACTAAAGACATCACTCTTGATAATGCTGCAGTGTTTCTCAGCCCAGGTCCGACGGTGTGGTCTCATATCACAGGGACTGCTGACACTGCTGGCTTTGGGGCATGAAGGAGAAACTCTCCAGCTGTTTCCAAATTCAAGTGGCTCCACCACTTCCTCCCCACTACGAGTCACAAAGTCATTTTTACCATTACCATCATAGTTACCACACAGTCCGCATACTGTGCCCTGTTATGAGGAAAAGAGTGGGATGGATAAAACAAATGAGTATGAATGACAGAATAAAGAATAAATCAGAGTACTTAAGAAAACATAATGAATAAGATTAAAAAATAAACAAAACATGTTTAAATCCATTAACGAATGAATGAGAATAGGCATATATTGGTGATGTTTTTCTTACTTACCTTAAACGAAGGCTTGAGTTTGATCATCAGGCTTGTCTTCTTGTCCCAGAACAGAACCAGACCATGACTGGTCTCAATTACAAAGTAAATCCCCACAGTGTAGAATTTATATGGAATCTCTGTGCTGTTATCATGAATAACATCTTTAAGATTCTCTTCCGACAGCAGCAACTCTTTGTTCTATAAAGATAAAAAAAAAGTTTAACAATATTTCAAGGTTACTGATTTACAGTTCAGAAGGCTTTCAATGAATACTGTTAATAATAATACTGAAATGCAATGATGCTAAGAGGAAGCTGTGTGATAACCTCACCCCTAGAAAGATTTTAATAGATTTGGAACAGGTGGTCCCGGTTGTGCCACAGGGGATATTTTCTGTGATGACACGGAATGAACCATTGAGGGTGTTGCTGCAGTAATCCTGCAAGGTATAATGTCCAATTTGTTATTTTGTACGGCATACTGTATGAAATGAATGAGTCAAAGTACAGTACACTGCATCATTTTCAAATTATCAAGCAAAGATTCAAAACTGAGTTTGACAGTTTACTCTCCACAGCTGTCCTGCTTTGTTGCAGGATAACAGCAGATTATGATGAAGAGATTAATAAAATTGAGTGACACAGAACTTGAAATATCATGAAAATGGAGAGATGCAGGAGCAAAATCATGGAGGACACACCTGGGCCAGAGTGTATTTACAGTCTCCACTGAAAGAGTATCTTCTACCATCAAAGGTTATGTAGTGGCCATCGCCATAGATGGTACAAATGCTAGGACAGACCTCCTGTGTGCAGCTCCATGTTCTGTTCCTGCAAGTGCTGAAAGTCCAAAACACAAACAGCATGTTGTAACACAATATATAACCAATATTCAGTCATAATATCATACTCAGCATTAAAACAACATATCAAGGACATCACATTAGCTTTGCTCACCAAGTGTTGCAGACTTCTTTAACAGTCTGTCCAGGTTGGTAGAAGACTCCATTGTGAACACATGTACAGTTCTCTTCTTTTACACATCCTCCTTGTCCATCAGCCAGTAGACCATTTGGACACACACACCCTGATGTACACTGTGGGCTCACCTGTGACCCACAACATACAGGGAAAGTTTCAAAAGATTTATAGCTTACTATTTACACTCACTAGAAACAATACATAACATACTGGCCCATCAGGACTGTTGAACTCTTGAACATACACACAGACTGTCTAAGCACATTTATTGGAACTCATTTTCTGTGTTAAAAATGCAGCTATTTTGTTTTCAATAACTTCAACGTTCTCATTACTTGAGCTCTTTATCACTATTCACCAGTGTCAAGTTTACACTTATATATATATATATATATATATATATATATATATACATATATATAACACTATAGACACTGACAATTCTGTCTTTCCCTCTATATGAAAAATGTAACTAAAGAAAAGCATATTGAGAACAATCGTTAAATTCTGCAACACAATTCTAGCAGTAAGTTGATTTATTCTGGAACTTTAAAATAATGCAGTTCACCTGATATTGATGGAAAACACATCAGTTATTCTGGGAGTAGTTTGCTTTCCTTTAACTGTATCTGTTTATGATCTAATTACTTATTACAAAGATGAAGAAAAAGCAAGGCAAGTTTATTTATAGAACACCTTTCATTCACTGCTGTCATTCGAAGTGATTTATAGAAGAGAAAAAAGTCATTAAAAAAGTAAATGAAAATAGAAATTAAAAACATGATTAAAACAATAGATTCTTAAAAAGAAGAATCATTAAATGAAGTATCAAAACAAAAATTAATTAGGATAATTAAAGATCAAATAAAAAATTAAATAAGGATAATGAAGTGCTGTTACAGGAGAGAAGTGCAGTGGAGCTAACAGCGCTTTAAAGTGTGCTGAATACCTGCTCAAAAAGGAATGTTTCCAGCCTGTATTTGAAAGTGTCTAGTGTGGGGTATCTTATAATATTGCCTGTCAACTGGTTCAATTTCAGAGCAGCATTAGAAGAACGCCGACACTAGACACTTTTAAATCCAAGCTTCACATTTGGCAGGACCAACTGAGTAGTTCCTAATGATCTGACAGTTCTGTTTGGATCATATTGCTGCAGCATATCAGATAGATACAGTGGCCCTACACCATTAAGTGATTTATAGACCAGTAATAGCACCTTAAAGTCTATTCTGTAACAGACTGGTAGCCAGTGTAAGGATTTCAGAATGGGGGTGATGTGTTCCCTTCTTTTACTCCTAGTGAGAACTCTGGCAGCTGCATTTTGAATCAGATGAAGCTGTTCGATTGTCTTTTTTGGGAGGTCTACTAGAAATAAAGGCTTGGGTGAGTTTGTAAGAAAATCTCTAATCTTGTTAATTTTTTTGAGGTAATAAAATGCTGATTTAGTACATGCTTTGACATGCCTGCTAAAACCAATATCAGAGTCCATTAGTATACTAGGTTATGTGCTAGTTCTTTAAATTTTAGGGCTCTCAAATCCAGATAGGCAGCTAGTGTGTGCCTCTTGTTGCTATTCCCAAATAAAATAATCTCTGTTTTATCTTTATTCAATTGCAAAAAGTTTTGTCCCATCCAGTTAGTGATGTGCTCAAGGTACTTACAAGGTGAGTCAAGGGAACCATAGTTGTTTGGGGAGAGGGCCAAGTGGATCTGAGCATTATCTGCATAGCTGTGGTAAAATATCCCCTAGTCTTGTAGTATATGGCCAAGAGGAAGCATGTATTAATTGAATACGACCGGCCCAAGAATTGAACAATGGGGGGACACCACAGACAGAAAGCCAATAAGCTGCTTGAAGACGATATCCTCAAAAATTTTTCCAATGAAAGGTAGATATGAAATCCGTCTGTAATTACTCAGAGTTGCTTCTAGGTTTTTCTTTTTTAAGAAAAGCTTCACAACTGCAGTTTTTAATTTGTTAGGAAAAACGCTCGACATGAGTGAGGTGTTTACTATCTGAAGCATGTCTCCTGCTATTGAGTGAAACACATTCTTTAAAAAGTTGGTTGCTAACGTGTCAAGACTTCAAATGGATGATTTGAGGTGACTCATTGTATCAATCAGAATTTCATTACTGATAGCACTTAACTTGGACATTTTAACCATTATATCTTTATGTGGTGATGGAGAGAACATGGGCTCTTTGATGGATATGGATGTATCAATGGTTTCTCTGATATTACGGATTTTAGTGTTAAAAAAGTATGCAAACTCATTACATTTCTCAGTTGATGTGAGTGCCATATATGTAGGTGATTTTGTTAGTTTGTCAACCAAGGCAAGGAGTATTTTTATTGTTTACTGTTAATTTTATTATTGATAATGCTGGAGAAAAATGATTGTCTAGCTTTGCACATTACTGTGTTGTAATCACATGGCCTATCTGTGAAGATTTCTTTGTTGATCTGAAGCTTGGTTTCACACCATCTGAGTTCAGTCTTCCTACATTCTCTCTTCTGGGGTTGACCTGCAATAGCATTCCTCAATGGTGCTTTCTGTTGGCATGACATGGTTTTAGCTTTAACTGGAACAATCTTATCCACACTAACAATTTTTGAGTTGAATCTATCCAGCAAAGCATCAACAGAGTCAGATGGATTGCATAGTGCAGAGCACATTTTGCTCATGGAAAGTTTAGCTGTGCTGTCATTTACAAACCTTTTCTTTTCTTTTTTCTTTTTTTTTATTTTTACCCCAATTTAGTCGTAGCCAATTCCACCCCGCTAGTTAGGACTCCCCCAATCACACCATGCTATCAACGCTAGGAGGGTGAAAGCTAACAGGCTTCCTCTGAGACCTGTGAAGCCACCGCTTTCTTTTCGAGCTGCCGCTCACGCAACGTCACTGGACAGCTGAACGCGCTTGGAGGAAAGCGCCAACCGCCAGATCTGTTACGTCAGCTAACAGACGCCTGCGCTGACTAGCATCGCGCTGAGTAAGTGTACAAACCTTTTCTTAACACAGACGTGTCTAGTTTTGATATCTAGTGAGGTCTACATTACAAAGAAACCACGGTAATGATCTGACAAAGTGACATCCTTAACAGTGGCTGATATGCTGAGACCTTTTGAGATAACCACATCCATGCTGAGAGAGTCCAGAAGAGTCCAATATGGCACAGAGTTCCTTGGAATAATTGTCATTGGAATTTTCAATATGTATGTTAAAATCACCAGCAATAACAAAATGAGCAAAATTAGTGGACATAAAAGATAACATATCTGTAAATTCGTCAATAAAATTAGCATTTTACTTCAGAGGCCTGTAGACAATTACTAGTAATATTCTTGGTGCCCCTTACAGAACCACACAAAGATACTAAAGGATGTGAAATCACCTATTGATAATTGCTTGTATTGGAAAGAATCCTCAAATAGAGCAGCTACAGCTCCACCTTTCTTGCCAGCACGTGAGACATTTATAAAATTGAAGTTTGGGTGGAACCAACTCAATTAATACTGTTTCAGCACTACACTCATGTAACCACGTTTCTGTTAAAAGCATAAAATCAAGCATTAAATCATTAATCAAATAAGACTTGTTTGTGAAAGATCTAATATTGAGAAGCGCTAACTTAGTAACTTGTGCACTTTACTTCAGAAACTGAACTACACATTTTACATACTACAGATTGGACACGTTCACGTTATCTGATATGTGCTCCCTGTTCTTTCCGTTTCTGATAAGTACTAGAATGGGAGAGATTACCGGCACAAAGGGTATAAGCTTGTTTTGAAAACATCAATCTGGCTGAGCTTGAGTGTGGCAGCTTTAACTAACTCTTTGGTGATTGTAATAGGGGGAGGGGGATTGTTGTGGGGTCCCTGAGGCAGTAGGTGTGGGCGGAGAAGAAACTGGGCTTATTTTTTGCTTAAACTGAGGACTGGCTGACATAATTGGTGGGAGGTTCAGATGGGGTGACAAGGCGGTGGAGATGAAGGATGGTGTGGATTGCTTGTGTGGTTTTGGTGTCTCCAGCCGCTGATACGGCTGAACATCATTGTGGCTCTCATCCGATAAGTGCAGCTTCATCAGGGTGTTCTCAGTTGGGGGGAGGATGTTGTGGCTCTGGAGTGATGACCAAGTTGTTGGATGTTAGTGCTGATGTGTCTACACCAATGGGGGTGGATAAGTTGCACATGGAGAAAATAAGGTTCTCTGTCAGAGATCTGTCTCCCCTCTTGTTGGTGTGCAGTCCATCTCACCAAAAAATTCTCTCTTCCCAAAAAACAGGTTAAAGTTGTCGATTAAGTTCAGTCCATTTGTCCTGCAGCTTTTACGTAGCCAGTTGGTTAATCCAAGTAGCCTTGAGAACATTTCGCTTCTTCCTGCAGGCAGGGATAAATGACTGCACGCTGAGTGATTTTTCAAGCTGGTGTTTTTTTTTTTTACATCACGCCACTTAACCTGAAAATATGAACATACATCATTTAGAAGATTTAAATCCTTCATTTGGTGTTTAGTTTCAGCGCTGCTCCAAAAGTGTTTTGCTGCTATCTCGCGACATTCACCGTCTGTTCTCGCGCATGAGCAGACTGAGAAATCCGACTGAAATTGGAGTATGAGTATACATGCACTGAGAAATCTGATTACTGAGCTAAATCCAGCTCTCTTTATTGGATTTTAATCGGATTTCTAGATTGGAGTATGATGTTTACATGACCATTTGAATAATCGGATAACTGCAGAAATCCTATTATTATCGGATTATTGAGTGCATGTATACGCACTCACTGAAGTCGAATCTCTTCTGCAAATGGAGCGACTAGGACTGATACTCTGCTCTGGATATGTGCTGTGGTCTTTGAGCAGCAGCTTTAGCATTAGCATGATGGGCTAGCAGGAGTGTAAGATAAGACTACAGAGTTATATGTAGCACAGCTTTGGGTTTAATTCCAATGCGGGCCCATTTCTGCCAGCTTTACTCATATTAGCAGCTTCATCTACGTGTTCCTCTGGGACAATTCTGTATGTCTCAATTGCTGACTGCTCTGTTAAGCCCTCTGCCCGATGTCTGTTGCTAGCACTCCCACATGCTACACCCTGTGTAATGCAGAAACGACAGTCCTTGAACTCCGATAACAAGCTCCGAAAACTTGCTTCCAAAACTGTCATTTTTTGTAGAAGTCTGTAATAGTTCTGACAGCACGTGTTCTGAAACTTGAAAAGACATTTTGTAAGTTTCTTCTTTGGTAGCCAGCAGGAACCTTTCTAATTCCTAGTCTATAACACTACTATACAAAGTACGAAGAACAAGAAAAAAAATATCCACTTTTGGCTTTGTAGTGCGCTTGACCTTTCTATATACAACTTGAAAAAAAAAAACAAACTTATGAAAATAAAGAAGAAAAATGAAAGCAGAACTAAGTAGAGAAGCGTCTGAATGGCATTTTCATGTTTTCATTCATCACTGTTTTCTCTGTAAAATACTGAGCATGCATTAGACCAGGCATTCCCAATCTCAGTCCTGGTAACCCCACACTATGTACATTTTTGTGCTTTGTACCATCTAGCACTCCTGTTTCAAACATTAACTAATTGACTGCTCCTTGTGGGCAGGTGTATAGTAGGGAAAAGCAAAAATGTACAGAGCATGTGGTCACTGGGACTGGTATTGGGAACCCCTGCATTACATATATAAATCAGATGACCACTGGGATTCCTGACTGCTAGCCTAGCCACATATGCATATGTTGTCTGTATAGTTCTGTGCTGGGCTGTGGGGTTGTTTAAGCAGTGTTAGTGCCTACCGTGGATGGGGACTGTGTGGCTTGAGGTGACCTGCCTGCTATCTCGTACATTAGCTGTGCCCAAAACAGTTACAGTTTTTCAGAAGTTCCTCTCACATTGAAGATATGTCATTAGAAATCTAACCAATTCTGGTGAATACTGGGGCACTGCTAAAGGAAGCGAGTAGGCATGTTTGTGAAAGATGTAGTGATGGTTAAATTTTTCATTTTGACTGGAGTGTCCCTTTAAGCCCTTTAATGACATCGCAGCATTATACGAGAATTGGTATTTTTGCTCTTGAGCTCCCTCTACAGTTGGAGAGTGTATTTCACTTTTACACCACTGTTGTAAATACAAATCGCACTGTGAGCCCCCTAATGCACACATGCATTTGTTGACAAGCTGAAGGATACAGAATCTGACTCTCCTGTGTGCATGCGCATTCTGCAGGCATTAGACGCTACAAACTACACTCACAATTTCAGTTGTTTCTATGTGTAAATAACAAAAATAGCAAGTGTAATCTATAGCATCTGCCTGCAGGATGCATGTGCACACAAAGTGGAGTGTGATTCTGCCAGCGAGATGGAATATGGCACACCCACAGCAACATCAAAAGAGAAAGAAAGAACCATGTTGACTTACAAGGTAGAGTAGTATTATGGGTTAGGGTTAGGATTTTATTATAGGATATTGCAAATGTTCAAGGCTTATTTGGCATGACACTGAGCTTGGATGACTTTTGGCATCTGGAAAAACTACAAAACTCTGTGAGACAGGAATGACACAGATAAGATTACAGCCTACATCACAGTCTTTCCTAAATCATAAACACTTGCAGGGATGTACACTCTACTGTAGTTCGTTGTTTTCCCATTAGCTGTGAGACTCTCTTGAATCCTTTTATCTCTGCTATCTCTTACCAATGAATAAAGCCAGTTCGAGATTTACTCTTGTCCAGTTTCAGTCACGTTCTCCTTTTCTCTTCATCGCTTACTCCAACAATGTCTTTTTCAGTCTCTTCGCAGCCTCTGCCATGATGTCCATGCTCCTAAGCTACTTCTTAGCTGGCTGAAGAGCCATAGATGTTGATGTGTGACGTGGTAAAGCATTATGCAGTTCTCGTAAAATTTTTCGTTCCCACTTCTCTAAAGTTACATAGTGCTATAGCAGGCGTTCTGGGCCCATAGGGGTAATGACTGAGATACCATTCTCCCTATTATAAGTTAGTGTACCATCAAAATGATTTTGAAGCTGTTATTTTATTGTAATGTTTTTGTGGTTCTGAATTTGCTATTATTACATTTTTTATTTACTGTTGTGTTTATCATTTTCTGTTGTGTTTTTTGTTTTGCTCCTGTGTTTTTCACATTTATTGTGGTGTTTCTGAATTTGCTGTTGCATTTTTTTATTTGTTGTTTGCTGTTGTGTTTTTGATTTGCTCTTGAATTTTTACGTTTGTTGAATTTGCTACTGTGTTTTTGGTTTGGGTTATGTCAGGCCAATTAATCTAGGTCCTGTCCAGTCTATTTGAGGATTTCAATAAAATAATTCAAGCAAAAGCTTTAATTTAAATCAAGCAACTATGCGCAATTTCAAAGCTGTCCCCAGTTTTGTTATGAATTAGTATTGCTGAAATTTGTAAAAAAACTCACTTTTTACTAAAACACACACACCACACAGAGCAGACCTATGACACATAGCACGCACATCAACCACGAAAACAGAATAAATTTTGATTACCTACAAGAAAGAACAATTTCCTCAAATGTTGTTTACTGTACTGTTACACGATGTACAATACTGTAAAAAAGAAGACAAATATGTAGCAATAAAATGTTCCTGTATGTGAAGTGTACACAAAAAAACCCTCACCAAACAGCTGTGAAGTAGCACCCAGAGTGACAGACTCATCTCTGCCATGACTCCTGAGTAAGATCTTAACTAGTGAGTTTGACAAAACCTAAAACTTGAAATTTTGTATGGAACTAATTTGAAGCTCTTGCTTAATGTTTTTCATAGAAATCCATGACGTGACCAGACAGGGTGCAAGTGAGTTGAGTTGTTTTGCCACTGTGTTTTTGATTTTGCTGTTGTGTTTTGACATCTACTCATGTGTCAAAATTTTCATGATGACTGCATCATAACACTGTTATATTAGAATTAGTTGTATCTCTTAAGTTTGGGTTCAAACCTTTTGTACATTTTAGATGGTAGACGGTTAGAAACACACAGAGCTCATGCATTAAAGCGTTGTTACAGAAGGTGCATAATAAAAGACTGGCATGCGTCCGTCCCCCAGGCCCTGATGATGGCCACGAGAGCTGTCAGGACGCAAGGACAGTGGGGAGAGAACCACGAGTGAGAGGGGGACGGAGCACAAAGCCCAAACACCGCTGAGGGACACGAGTGACTGCGGGAGGAGGACGTCAGCCGCCAGAGAGGGGAGGACGATGATGACAGTCACGAGAGGCACGCAGGTGGGATACGTGTCCCGAACTCTGCTGCCCAGGCCCCGCCCCCGTTCCGCTGCAAGGCCGCTTCACTACACCTCACGTTCGATTCAGGCGACCGAGCTGGAGAGCAAGCTCTCTTTCCCTCTCGGCTCGGGTGCTCACGCTGCCCTTAATGAGAGTCAGCTGATACTGATCTGGCTGCATGAATGTGCAGCTCAATAAAGCACTGGAGCTTGGAGGCCATATCCTGACTGCCATGTTTTCATTTGAATGAAGTTTGGCTTGCTGTTGTGTACATATATACACACTAGGAGAACAGTATTCATCCACCACAGTCTGCAGATTCACTTACACACTGGTCTGAGTCCAGCATCTGGCAGCTTTTCTGGCATTCTATCCCTCTGGCTTCAGGTCCAGCATTCGAGCAGTTGAAGAAGTACATAGGAGCTTTGCAGGCTAAAAGAGAAAATAAAAATAAAACTCAAAACTTACTTTCAATTCCAGGACACACAGTCCATTAGTCAACTTTTACATTAGGAAATTAGTGCTCACTTGGAACTTCTTGCTGCCCGATGCAGTCTAGCATGCCCTCAGTGCATGTGCTGTGGAAAGATAGAATAACATCTAATTAGAAATAACACATTCTAACAGTTAAGCTGATCAGTGTTTATTTACAGGTATATTACACCAAGAATTGTACATTACATGTACATTACATCTAGATTTCATTTATTGTGGTTTATGTACTCTGATATGTGTGACTGATACATTTCTCTGGTGGAAATGTATAACTGCAGACAAAGTGCATTTTGTATTGCTGGTTGTGCATAGGGTTGGGTATAATGTAGGGCTGGACAATTAATGTAAAAGTAATCGAAACCGACATTCAGAACCTCTAACCAACATAATCTTGCCCATGTCAGTTATTTCAATTTTTTTTTTATTCTGTTAATCCTTTCCTCACTGTGTGTTCTTGTAATGTCCCCTTAAAAATGTAATCGCGCGAGTAGTCACATGACTCTGCCATGTCCAGTCTGCGACGTGGAAGCTAAGGCTATGTTCACACAGCAGGTAAAAGTGGCCCAAATCTGATTTTCTCACCAAATCTAATTTTTTTGTTTGGCTGTTCACATTATCTTTTAAATGTGATCTACAACTTAATTTCCAAAAAAGTTGGGACGCTGTGCAAAATGTAAATAAAAACTAAATGCAATGATGTGCAAATAATTTAAACCATATATTTAATTTAAAAAAGTACAAAGACAATAAATCAAATGTTGAAACTGAGAAATTTTATTGTTTTTTTGAAAAATATATGCCCATTTTGAATTTGATGCCAACAACACATTCCAAAAAAGTTGGGACGGGGGCAACGAAAGGCTGGTACAGTTGTGCGATGCTAAAAAAAACACCTGGTGGTTGATTGGCAACAGGTCAGTAACATGATTGGGTCTAAAAAGAACATCTCAGAGAGGCGGAGTCTTTCAGAAGTAAAGATGAGGAGGGGTTCACCACTCTGTGAAAGACTGCACAATCAAATAGTGCAACAATTCAAGAACAACATTTCTCAACATAAAATAGCAAAGAACTTTTGCTTTTCATCATCTACGGTACATAATAACATTAAAAGATTCAAAGAATCTGGAGAAATCTCTGTATGCAAGGGACAAGGCCAAAAACCAGTATTTGCTGGCCATAATTTTTTTGAGGCCCTGCATTAAAAGCAGACATCACTGCATGGGCTCAGGAACACTTCTGAAAACCATTGTCTGGGAACACAGTTCGGCGCTGCATCAACAAATGCAAAAGTTAAAACTGTAAAACGCAAAGAAGAAACCGTACATAAAAAGGATCCAGAAATGCTGCCACCTTCTCTGGGCCCGAGCACATTTAAAAAGGACTGAGAGGAAATGGAAAAGTGTCCTGTGGTCAGACAAATCAACATTTGGAATTCTTTTTGGAAATCATGGAACCTGTGTCCTCTGGGCTAAAGACTACTCAGCTTGGTATCAGTGCACAGTTCAAAAGCTAGTATTCATGATGGTACAGGGGTGCGTTAGTGCACATGGCATGGATGATGTGGACATCTGTGAAGGCACCATTAATGCTGAACGATATATACATGTTTTGGCAACATATGCTGCCATCCAGACGATGCCTTTTTCAGGGAAGGCCTTGATTATTTCAGCAAGACAATGCCAAACCACATTCTGCATGTATTACAACAGCACAGCTCTGTATTAGAAGAGTCTGGGTGCTAAACTGGCCTGCCTGCAGTCCAGACCTGTCACCACTGAAAACATTTGGAGGGTTATGAAATGAAAAATACGACAAAGGAGACCCCGAACTGTTGAGCAGCTGAAATCCTATGTTAAGCAAAAATGGGAAAACATCTCACTTTCAAAACTACAGCAGTCAGCCTCCTCAGTTCCCAAACGCTTACAGAGTGTTGCTTAAATAATAGGTGATGAAACACAGTGGTAAACAGGCCCCCATCCCACCTTTTTTGGGACGTGTTGTTGGCTTCAAACTCAAAATGGGCATATATTTTACAAAAAAGGATAAAATTTTTCAGTTTCAACATTTGGTATGTTTCTTTGTAGTATTTTCCTTTAAAAATATAGTTTACATGATTTGAATATCATTGCATTCTATTTTTATTTACATGCTACACAGCGTCCCAACCTTTTTGGAAATAGGGTTGTATATGCGACATTAGTCTAAACAGATCATGCTTGTAAACTAAAAAAGAACAATGCGTCACATTGCTTTACGTGGCTCATCCAGACGTAAACAATCATGACTACCAACGAACGCCAGTCGCTCCCAGGGCTTTCAGTTTCACCTTCGCCAGCATCGCAGGAGCGATCATGAAACTTCACTGACTGACATCTGGGTGTATCACCCAGATTGTGTTCGAGCTCGCCATAAAAAGGGTGAGTTTGGCCACAGTCACTTCTTTGGTTCGCGTCCTCTGATTCTTTGAACTTTGGTTTCAGACTATTAACTGTTCTTTGACGCTGCAGCCTCGCTCTCCTACGACCGCTTTCAGCCATATCATTCAAAATCCCTTAAACACGGAGGTGTTGTGGATAAGTCTCTTCTATTTTTGTACAGAAATATCACCCTCAATGTTTATGAGGTCTCAGCAGCGCGAAATTATGATGAATGTGGAGTTGGATAGACCTAAAAGCCGCATGAGTTCCGATCTGGCTGTCGTGTTGCTGCATATCGCATACGTATCGTATTTCAGTACCAAATATGAAAGCATCTCAAATCAGAATTGAAAATGTCAAATTCAATATGTTTTTTGCTGTTCACACTGCCACACAGATGACACATCTGTGTCATATATGAAGAAAAATATCAGATTTGGGCCACTTTTACGTACTGTGTAAACGTAACCTAAAACACAGAGCCAACTGAGCAACTTGAGCAGCTTGTACTAAAGAAAAATGTCCTGTCCATCGTTTGGACACATTTTGGCTTTGGTGAAGACGACACAGAACAAAAAGAAGTCAAATGAAACTGTTTTTCTGCTGTGTTTCCAGCGTCCAAAGGTAATACTACCAATCTGTTTTAACACTTGGAGCGCAATGATATTACCAAATATAAACAGTGCATGGCTCAAATAAAGAGAGAGACTGCCAAGCGCACAGCCTTCAAAAAGCAGCTGTCAATAACACCAGCATTTACAGATGCTACACAATATGGAAAGGATTCGAGAAGATGGAAAGAAATAACTGATGCCATTTTTGTACTACATCGTGAAGGATGTGGCTCCTATAGCTACAGTAGAGCACAGCAGGTTTATATACCTCGTTAAAACCCTTGAAAGAAGATACACTGCACCATCAAGAAAATATTTGTCCCAAACTGCGGTGCCCAACATGTACAAAAATTTCTATTCCAAGTCTGAACAGCCAAATGAACACGTTCTGCCCGTTTATATTTAGAGAACCTCACTGATTGGTGGTATGGAAGCTCAGAGATATTGCTGCTTCTAATCTAACACCAGTCACTCAACTTTGTGCTCTCAGATATCTTCTAAATGGGTATCATTTTAGCATCAGTTAGGAGGAATCAAACTGGTACATCACAGCAGTATTTGCAGAAGGTTTAGTGCTCAATGCTTCTTCTGACCCCTTTCCCAAGCCAATGAATCTGGTGACTGTGTGTTGAAAAAGTATTATAAGAGAACTTAGAAAACTTGGTGAAGGATGTGTCTTCTGAGGATGTGAGTGAATTGTCAACTACTGTCATTATATTTTCATCAATATAATGTTGATTTGTATTTGAGATCTAAACATCAAGACAGATCTTGTTTTTGAGCCTGTGCTTGTGATGTTAAGACGTAAAGACGTGGTCACAAAATCTGACCAGACACCTCTAACTTTTTTATTTTTTATTATTTCAGGCTCTACGAGGCGACTCGCAGCAGCGCACACACATACACCATATTTTAACATGTTTTTTTCCTCGTGACTCAGTAATGCTACTTCTTTTAGTTTTACCAAAAAAATACATTTAAAACTTAAATTCATATTCTTACCATGTAGTCCCATACTTGGTGATGACCTGAGAGGGGGCAACAATCTGACTGTTGTGGTAACAGGGGCAGCTGGAGGCAGGCACACACTCGCCTTTGTCATTGAGGTAGGTGCCCTTGGCACAGCCACAGCCGTCCACAGGTGTGTGGATCAAATGACAGGTGTAGTCATATCCACTGAGGGAGCGGCAGGTGGTCGCACAACTGCTCAGGCTGTAGTAGTACTGCATATTGCCTGGACAATTTTTGGAGAATCTATCTGCACGAGACAAACATGAGATAAACATGTTCATAGTAGGAAAAATTCTTCAACATTTTAATTACTGCTTTAAGTGATGATAAAATACTGATGAACATGTAAACAAAATTGGTTCATCAACAAGTAGTTAAACCTGGTTAAAAAGGCACTTAAAAACAAACACTTTCAGTACTGTTCAGTTAAACAGGTGACTGTGTTCTCTACTGTTTTTATCCAGTTGACATGGGGTTGGAAAGAGTGCTAAAGAAATCAATTAAGAAGGAGAACTGTTGCTTTTTACTAAATAAATAAATAAATACTGAGGTTTGTGATCAGAGTGTCTAAGTCTGGTTCTGGTCTACAACTCTAGAGTTTAGTTTCAACACCTGGCTTAAATATTCTAACATTTCTTATCATTTCAACCAAATTGTCATTGACAGTAATGAGTATAGATGATTTTTCTGCTTTTGTTAGTTAGGTGAATGATCTACAATTGTTGTCACAGTTTCCAAACAAAGGTCCTGTCGGTTTCTCTCTGCCCCAGCTTGTTTCCTGTAGTTCTATACTCTTAATATGTGTACTTTGTGTAATTCTAGCTTGTAATTATTGTTGTGTGTCCTTGTTTTCATCTTATTATTTACCCAGAATTGTTGTTGTACATATGAAAAGTAATGGAAATCACTGAATAGTTTTACTTTCCAGCTTCTTTTAAAATAATGTCTCCCAGTTTAGTAGCTGCTTGTTCTCAATTCTACTATTAGATTTGAAGCTTCTCTTCATAGTAAGCTGTTCTGTACTCAGTTTAATGGGGGCGTTTCTTTTTAAACAGTTTGGAATCTCACCGCAGGTGGCGTTTCTCCAGTTGTGGAGCTGAACACCTTTGGCAGCACACGCATATACGTAGGAGGACACAGCTGCACACATGCACTCTTCACTTTTGGCACAGTTGCATGTATCATAAATACACCTCTGCAAAAAATAAGCAACACAGTTAAGGTCATTAATTAAATTCCTCAAATATCATCTATGCATGTAATGTACTGATATGCAGGGGCGTGGCAGCGTTAGGGCCTGAGCCCATGGCCCATTTTGCACAGTTATGCAAATAGGGTTCGTAACTTTTTAAACAGTGGAATTCCATGACTTTTCCCACTTGTCACGGCTCCCTACGGCTCTGTAGTCATAAACACTCAGGACGCTGCTCATCTCCCAGACTCCAACTCCCAGAAATCCCTGGGAGCGCATGTGTCACTCACCCCATCTTCTTCATGCAATCCTTATCTATTCTCCAGATCACTGTCATCTGAGTTCTAACCAGCCTCACCAGAATGTCATCAACTCTGCCTTATAAAGACTTTGTTGTTACATACACTTTGCAAAGTACTGCTACAGTTTCCTTTTGTGCCAACTGAGCATTTCTTTGTTTGCTGTTTCTCCATGTTTTTCACCTATCTTGCTTTATTTAGCCAGCAAAACAAGTTATATGAAGTTAAAGGTGTGAGGGATTAGTTTTTAGATGAAAGAAACCAGGTTCAAATTGACCAGGCTGATTTGTCAAAAATTTCACAGTCCAGTTTTTTACTATGGCAGGTTATTTTCGCTACAAATGACTTCAAAATCTACTGTTTGGTTTAGCAGAGATGGATTTGTGAACATTTTTACAGAGCTCATTACACTGTAAAAATTGAATTTGTGGTCTTGATGATTTTACAAAACATTTTAGGTAAAATGTATTCAATATAATAGTGTTCTTAAGTTTTAGCAAGGCACTTGTGTTAAGGTAATTAAAAATGTTTTAAAAAATTTACGTATTTTTCTTACATTTTTTGTTAAGATCATCCAATTTAAGTTATTCAAAACAGGGCACACATTGAGTAAATCTACTATAAATAAGGAATGTTAAATTTTTAAGTATTTCCTGTCCTGTCTGGTGTGAATTTTTTCATGTTTTGTTGGAAGAAAATCAACTCCCAATTCAGTCTCTCAGACACTGTCAGACAATTCTATTTCAAAATTTCCCCTACCATGCAGCTTGAGTCAGGTAAGGGATCTTGTTTCTGCGCCTGTAAATGTGGGATAAATCATCCCTCATGTTACATGAAAGAGAACTAAAGAATACGTTTCAGAAACTTTTAATGGAGCTGGACATTATGAAGATGCCAAAAGAAAGCAGCTACTCAAGTCTAAATCACTGTGTTGACTTGAAACAAGATTTTGTTGTGTGTATGCTTTTAAGTAGTGCTGTGTAGTCTGGGCTGCATAAGGTTCCTATTCTTCTGTTTGTGCAAGTTTTGTATGCATGTTGTTATTTCTATTCCTTGATCAATGCATTGTGTAGTTTTGCTTAGTTAGTTGTGGTTATTTTAATTAATATCATTGTGCAGCACTTTGGCCAACACTTGTTGTCTTTTTTGTGCTACAGAAATAAAGGAGACTTGAGTTCACTAGTGATTTTATTTCAATTATATGGTGTATGTTATGTGTCACGCATCCTCCAAGTACCTCGTTGGATTCGGACTTGACTTCCACACAGTCAGCAAACGCCGACACTAACCTGGACTCAACCTCCCAGAATTCTCCCTCCCAGAAAGCCTCCCTTGTGTTTTACATCTGCGAGCATCTGAATCTGCTTGGCACTTTACAGAATACCTCACCTCAAATGCAGACAGCAGACCCGGAGGCGTTTCAGAAAGTTCTGGCAGAGCAAGGACAACTCCTTGGATGGCACCAACAGGTATTGTCTGGTGTCACTCTTTCCCTCGAATCTTTAGCCCACCAGCAATCTGAACAGCAGGCTCAGTTGGTCCAACTAGTCACGAGTGTTAAGGGGTTAAAAACTCAGCTTCAGAACATGAGCCTAGCGAAACAGAGGTGAATGTTACCAGCCCCCGACTTCAGGCTGAGGCCTCATCTGCTGTTTTTCCCGTCAGCAAGCCTGATAAATATGATGGTGACCCAGACAAGTGCAGTGTTTTTTTGCTGCAGTGTTCCATTTACTTTGAGAATTCCCCAACCAGTTCGGATCAAGCCAAAATTTCATTCATAATTTCTCACTTGACGGACAAAGCTCTAGAGTGGGCGACAGCAAGCTGGAGCTTAAAGAATTCAAGACTGTGTTTGACCACCAGTATGAAGGCAAAGTGAGTGGGGAATTACTTTCAAAGTTACATCAGGGGACTTACTCAGTAGTGGATTATTCTCTTGAGTTCCGTATGTTAGCTGCTAGCAGTGGCTGGAATGAGGCTGCGCTGTTAGTCATGTTTCGACAAGGACTGAACCCAGATATATTAACTGAACTAGCCTGTAAAGATGACGACCTGAACTTGGATCAGCTCATCAATCTGGCCATCCGGTTAGATCAGCTGCTTCATCACCGCAGCAAGCACAAAACCGAAAGAAATGTCAGAAGACTAGCCACCAGGGTAAGAACCTCATCTGAACAGGGGGAGACCTCGGAAGCCATGCAGTGTGACTCCTCCCGTCTGTCACAAGAAGAGAGGCTGCATCGGATGAGAGACCATCTATGCTTGTATTGTGGTAAAGCCGGACATCAACTTCATGAGTGCCGAGCCAGACCACAAATGCATAGGGCCCTGACCCCTGGACAGCACGTGGAGCTAATGTGGTGAGTGTGCCCACAAAGGGGTTGGTTTCAAAGTCCTTCATGTTACCAGTAACTGCCATCACCAATCTGTTGTTTTCTCAGCCCTAATAGATACCGGAGCTGAAGGAAATTTCATTCACGCCCGACTGGTGAAGCAGCTTCAAATTCCGGTAGAAGAACTCTAGACCCCATTGAAGGTGGCTGCTCTAGATGGAGGACCAGTAGGCCTGGGGACCATTTCAAAAGTGACTCAACACCTAGATTTACAGACCAGTGCTCTACACAAAGAGACTTTATCCTTTCTAGTTCTTGAACAGTCCAAATTTGAAATAATTTTGGGTCTCCCCTGGTTAGAGAAACATAGCCCTTCCATTTCCTGGTCTGATCACACTATCCTCAGATGGTCCGATTTGTTTTCAATCCTGCATCACACAACCCTCACTATCTGTCCTCTCTACTTCTATAGAAAGCCCAAATGCTGACCTCACAGTCCAAATCTCTGCAGAATATATAGATTTAAAAGAGGCATTCAACAAAATAACACTACCAAACTACCCCCACACAGAGACTATGATTGTGCTATAGAATTAGTAGATAATCCCACATTTCCCAAAGCTAGGATCTATCCTCTGACTCAAGAAGAAGAGAAAGCCATGGATACTTACATTCAAAAAGTAGATGCAGTTCTCCAGTGGCCAGCTCCATCTTCAGTTAAAGAGTTGCAGAGACTCCTAGGCTTTGCTAATTTCTACCGCCGATTCATTCGTAATTTTAGCACTATAGCAGCCCCTCTTACGTCCCTATAAAAAGGTGGTCCCATTAAGCTTAAGTGGACAGCACAGGCAGAGAATGCATTTCAGAAATTAAAGGAAGCCTTCACAGCTGCCCCCATTCTCAAACACCCTATATCCGGCCGAGCCCTTTATAGTAGAGGTAGATGCCTCCGAGACAGGGATGGGGGCCGTATTGTCCCAGCGCACAGGGACACCACAGAAATTACATCCAGTGGCCTTTTATTCACATAAATTATTGCCCACCGAACGAAATTACGGAATAGGAGATAAAGAATTACTTCAGAATCCTCTGGGAGATCACATGACTTCCACACAGTCAACAAACGCTGACACTAACCTGGACTCAACCTCCCAGAATTCTCCGGGAGGTCACCTGACTCCTCACAAGACTTCGTGCTCCTATCAGCGCTCTCATTCTCCCTAATTCTAATGTGTGTCACCTGTGTTACTGATCATATGACAAACCTAGTTTAGTTTGTAAGCCCGGGCTTTAGCATAGGGACTTTGCGGTATTATATCCACCGTGTGATCTACTGAGCATTCATTCCATTGTATGTTTTTCGTGTATGACCTTTGCTTTTTGTTTCTTGACTTTGCCCTTTTTGCTCCGCCCTTCGGATTATTAGCCCTTGTGTATGATTACTGATTTTTGACCTTTTGCCTGTATTCCCGACTACGTTTTTGCCTTTCCCTTTTTGGACATTTCGCCTGGTGTTATGTTTGTGTGTTTGTTTCTCTTGTGCTTTCTGGAATTGACCCATGCTTGTTTTGTGACGACTTTGGATTGTGATTCTATAAGTAAAGCCTCCTTTGTGTTTTACATCTGCGAGCATCTGAATCTGCTTGGCACATTACATTATGATTAGTATTATTTCCGGGTTTGTCTTTAAAACAACTCAGTATTACGAAGTACCTTGAAAATAATTGATTAATGGTTTGATAATTCTTTTGTATTTACTTCTACTCATATTGAATTTTTAATGGTTACATTGAACTGTTTTTACTCAAAACCAACTGAGTAATATTTACTTGATAATACTGCATGTAATCTGTTGCACTAATTTTATTAATTTAATATAGGGTGTTATTTTTTACAGTGTATATTTGAATGCTCCATACAGCTCTATCCCTCTGGACAATAACACTTCACTGCATTAAACTGAATATAACTTAAAAAGCTGACACAGAGGCTCAAATCAGCCATGTGTAAGTCTTTCCATCATAAAGTGAGAAATATGTCTATCTGCCTAAGGAGTTTCATTTCATTTGCAAAAAACACCATAAAAACCTTGCAAATTCACTTGTTTTTGGCATTACATGATTTGAGAAAACTTCTGTAATTTTGTAGGCTCAAATTAACTCACCTGATCTGTGAAAATTTCCACAACAAAATTTGTGTTTGTCAGTCCTTTACTGATAACCCTTTGAACCATAAAGCTGACTAACAGAAGATTTGAACTCTGATTCCAAAGTCAAAACCTTTTTCAGCATTTAGTACAAAAGCTCATCTGTAAAAGACTGCCAGACACAAATATTGTTGTGGACGTTTTCACAGATCAGGTGAGTCAATTTGAGCCTGCTTTCTTCTCTTTATTATTGTGCCAATGTTTAACCAACTAACCACAATACCCTATTTATATTCTATTTTTACACATGATAATGGAAATAAACCTGAATAATCAAAAATTACAAACTCTGTTTGTTAAAGTTTTCTCAAATCAGATAATGCCTAAAACAAGTGAATTTGCAAGATTTTTGACAGTTTTTTTTTGCATATGAAATAAAACTCCATAGCCAAAAAATTATATTTCTCTTTTTTTGATGCAAAGACTTTTAAGTTATATTCAATGCCATGGTCCAGAGGGATAGAGCTTTATGGAGCATTCAAATATACTGAGCTTTGTTGCTGAGATTTTTCACAAATCCAGCTCTGTTAAATCAAACACATTGTCATAGATTTTTATGTAATTTGTATCGAAAATAACCTGCCAAAGTAAAAAAAAGAAAAAGAAAAAGAAAAAACACACAAAAAAACCCCGCATTTATTTCACTTTCTTTGCTTGTGGTCTACGCAGGCTATGGACAGACAAAATCAGGACTGTGGAATTTTTCACAAATCAACTTGGTCAATTTGAACCTGGTTTCATTCATCTTAGTGGTCAGCTTTTGAGGTTATAAGAATTCACAAATCAGCACTAATAAAACGCTTCAGTGTTTGCAGGTGTGTTACTGCATTACGGAGTTATAGCCCATAGAAGCCTGAAGAGTTACCGCAAGCCAACTTTACTAAGGTACCTGAATGTTACACCTAAGCTAACCGAGATTCATTATAATAACAACATGCTAGTAAAGCTGGTCCATGTGCAGATTCATCAGTGTCAGGTCTCTGTGCTTTTTGCAATCTAGACTTTTCTGTGCTTCAACTGTGATGAAATGACAAACTACATGGGGGAAAAGTCCAGGAAATTCCATGATTTTTCCAACACTTATTATTTTCTATGACTTTTCCAGGCCTGGAACACCAAATGTCTACATTCCATGACGTTTCCAGGATTTTCATGACCATATGAACCCTGTGCAAATATAACAGCCAAAATTGGCTTGTTTTTACTCTTAAAAATCGGAATTGATAAATCATTGGAGTTTGGTAATGAAGTTATTCCAGTAACTGCACTGTCGGAAGCAACACACGTCTTTGAAAAAAAAAAATTTGCACATTGCTTATGCTAACTAATACGCACACACATTTACCAGACTGAAGATTCTCTCAAAAGAGGCCCAAGTAGCCTGTGTGTGAAAGAGAGGAAACTGCTTCTAACTGAGTCTGCCCAGCTTGGCAACAGGCTCCTCCAGTAAAACAGAGTTAGACTGAAATATTTACTGAATGATTCGCTAAACTGTCAAATCAAATCACTGTACCATATATTTAATCCCAGAAAAAAGATCTGAGGCTTCTGAAAACATTTTCGAGGCTATAGCTCAATTTTGCCCCTGCACATATGATGTAAAAAAAAACAAATCTTACATCTTTGTAGTCTTTTGGGTTGACTTCAGCATGACAGAGTGAAAAGACTCCCTTTGGTTTAGTAAGCATGGTACACCATTCCCTGGCATATTTCTCTGAAAGGGCAGAGAATTTGAAACTTTTGAATGAAATTGTTTCATGTAAATTTCATACAGAAGCTGCTTCTTCAAAAGTGTTGTCTTGTACATTAAATTTGGATTCATGTACATTAAAAGGTTAAAGTGTGTACCTTTTTCCACACTCATACTACAAGGATTTTGTTGACTCATACTAATGTCAGGACAGTTGGACATAGCCTTCCATGTGTTGGCAAACGTTGCACCTGTGCCCTCTGTTAGTCCTAATTTTGTTTTGAAGTCGTCTGTCTGGTCATCATTAAAGTTCCCACACAGACCTAAAGGCAAAGATCTGTATTATCATGGAGGTTTCAGCATTATGAGAAAGATGAAAGATTTTCATAGTGCTTCAGGAAACACACACCACTCAATGTTCCTTTCTTTTGAGAGCTGGCTACTATGAACACCTGCATGACTGGAACCATTTGGATCACCAGCCGAAGGCCTGAAGCATGAGCGATGATGTAGAATGTAGAAGGCTTAAAGACTGTGACATCATCTGAGACAAAAATAAGAGAATAATACTTCAAACACCACAGCTTTTGCACAATCAATGGTCTTTCCCGTCTAGTGTTTCTTCTTAATCTAGAAATAAGCATTGCATTATGCTTTAACACGCATTATGAATTTATCGTGACGTAAAAATGGAAGGCATTTTTAAGAAAACTCACCATTTAAAATGGGAAGCTTGGTTGCAATCTCATTCACAAGTACAGAGCCACTGGATGAGACAGTAACCTGTTTATTTAAGAGAAATAATTAAGAAGTATTTGTTATTTATACTTTGTCTGATGTTAAAAATCTTTCATAGATAAATTCTCATTCTCAATATCCATTGTATTTATTATTGTAATAACTACCCAAAAAACACAATAATTTGATTCCTTTGGCACAATAATTTCTTTAACAAATGAGCCATTTAGACAGTAGTGCAATATAAACAATAAAACAATACTCCAAGTGTTTTTAAAACTATTTTTACGTTTGAAAATAACCCAATAATTGTATTCTCTTTAAAACATTAGTTTATACTTTACTGAATATTATTAATCAATTCTATTAAAAAACAGCAGAGCATAGGCCATGGCTCCGTTATACCTAAAGTTTCACATGTGACCTTAAACCATTAGATACTTTGAAATGCTTACAGTAGTTTCTGAAATTATGAACTTCACATCAGTCAGACATGTTTCTGTTTCTGTCTGCCCACACTGCACCAGATCCCCCAATACTGTCACATCATTTATTTCATCCTGAAAAGAAAGTATGTATCAAACATCTGTTATGACTACTACTGGTTTTATAACTTAGCTACATATCTTCAGAATAAACTGCATCAGTGATTACAGAGGTTGTTTTTGGCATATCGTTTTGGAATATCATTGGTTTGAATAAATGAAAAACCTCCTTAGTTTCACGCAAATTTAGTTAAAGTAACCTTGGAAAGAACATAGTGGCAGTTTCCATGGAAGGTGTAAGCTTTGCCATCATATGTGGTGATATGAGATCCTCCTTGTATAGAGCAAGTGCCAGGACAGTCCAGGTTTACACAACTCCAACGGCCTTCAGAACACACACTGACCACAACACAGAAGGGGAATAAAAATAAAGACTTAATCCTTTAAGGTCAATTTAAAAATTTATTTTATACATTTTCTCCTGTTTAATCTCTGATTATAACATGATTTCTCAATGCTTTTATTTCATTTATCTGACATGTATGTAATCCAGTAAAACCACTGTAATCTAATATAATCTAAAAAATCTGAAAATTAATAGATTTTATTTAATTCGTGCCACAAACTATATTTCCAACCATAAAAACTCCCCTTTAATTCATTATTTACCCACAGAATAGTATAGATGTGTGAATATTCGCCTTCAGTAAGTAAAAGGTCACTGTAAAGTATATTCCTATGAATGTGTTTCCTTCGTTTGCAGTACAAGCAAAAATTATATATATACTTACCATTTTTTACAGGTCGTATTGTATGACTCTCCACGCTGGTAAGTTTTTTCCTTGTGGATGCAGGGACACCGATCAACTGGGACGCAGCCATTTTCCTCAATATCATTAAACACAGTTCCTAGACAACAAGATACATAATCAAGAAATTGTATAATTTACTGGACTGCACTTTTAGATGTAGTGGCAGGTAAACTACCTAAAGACGTGCAAGCAAAATGAAAAATAAAGACACACATTGTGAATAATGAATTATTCTTCTAAGCTGTTAGTTTAGTTTGTTTTAGTTTACGTAGTACTTTAATTAAGAAGAGTTTTGGAAAACATTCAGTAATTAATGAACATTTTTACAATCTGTTAAGTACTCAATGTTAGAAAGGTTTTGGGAAACGTGTCAGTATTTCCACTGACGACAAGTCTGGGTTTGGCAAATGCCAGGAAAACGTTACATGTCTGACTGTATAGCAAAGTCCATAAAGGTGTGGTTGGGTGAGTTTGGTGTGGAAGAACTTGACTAGCCCACACAGAGCCCTTTGGGATGAACTAGAACAGAGATTGTGAGCCAGGCCGTCTCATCAAGGATCAGTGTCTGACCTCACAAATGCTGTTTTGAATGAATGGGCAAAAATTCCCACAGACACTCTCCAAAATCTTGTAGAAAGCTTCCCAGAAGAGTGGAAGCTGTTATAACTGCAAAGGGGGGACGAACTCCATATTAATGCCTATGGATTTAAAATGGGATGTCATAAAAGCTCCTGTGGAAGTAATGTGTAGATGTCACAATACTTTTGTCCATATAGTGTATATCTTCCCCCAAACAAAGTTTTAAGTTACTGTGCAGGTGCAAAGTCTTGTAAGGCACGCCAGTCTCTGAAGCTGGGTCTACTGAGCAAAACCATGCCTTGTACAAAACACAATTTTCCATTTTATTTGTGTGTTACTGCTGTTTGTGAGTGTATGTTACCTGGTGGGCAGAAGCAGCCATCGCTACAGTGTGTACTGCAGACTACGCTCCCCTCTTGGTTAGAACAGGTGTCTTTGCATGGATTCCCACATTCCTTGTGCTCCAGGTTAAATGGACACTCTTTACCTATACAGAAGAAATACAGGCGATAATATTAGTGCTCAAAAAGAACACTGTCTTTCAGTAAGAGACATTTTTTTTTTACTTTAATTTTTCATTTGCTTAAACGTTTTTAAGCTTTGATGTTTGTTTTTTTTGGAGAGAAATTCTTCTTTTTAATCAAATACCTTGATAATGATTTTATTCTGGTTGTACCCTTCATGCTAAAGGCCAGCTGTAATCTTAAACTTAACCTAAAACTGTTCTCTACTTTGGACCTTAATGCAGCTTTTAGCACAGTAAATCTATGGCATAATGCTCTACCATCTGCGACACCAAACCCTGAGACCACTTTGTGTGACAGAGACAAACCATTTGTCTACTAAAACTGTGCCACACTAATGTTTTTCAGCAAAATCTTATTTGAATTCGGAAAAGGGTCTTACTTAAAAAAAAGAACTATTTCACAATACAAATCATGCAGGTGTTGAATAAGACTGAGTTCTTGTCAGTTTATCCCTCCTGGTGATCAGTTGTCCGTGCTCCTGACCGTCTTCACCTGTGGCATTTTCCCTTCTCAGTACTGGACTGCTTAAAAACCACACCCTCTGAGACTCGAGCTGTGCAGCCTACTGCCTTCCCATGTGTCTGTTGCCTTGTTAGTTTCCTTGTAGATTTGTATATCTTGTTTTGTCCTGATTTAGCCTTCATTTCTTATCTTGCCTAGCCTTAGCACCTCCTCTTGCCTGAACATAGCTTACTGTCTTGATAAGCCTTAGCTTATTGTTTCTGCCTAGCCTAGGCCCTTTGTCCTGCCTTACCTTCTCTTAGACCATCTTTCAGCTAAGCCAAGTTTTTGCCTTGTCTTGCCACTAGACTAGTCCTTAGCATTAGCTTCCTGTTAATCTCACTGTTACCTGTCTTAATGTGTTTACCTTGTTACCATTTGTATTAGTTAATAATATTAGCCTGTCCTACCTAGCCTTATATTTTCTTGCCTCTTATTATGCTTTGTGATTTCACTTGAGTGCCAATCATTAAATCCTTCTGCACTAGTGTCCATTTCCCTATCCAGTCTTGATTGTCACAGTTCTTGGTTATGGAGTCAAATTGGGGTCTTTAATAGTGACGAGAAAATAAAACAATAAAAGGTGTCAGTGAGTTGCAAAAATAATTAGATGTTGCGAACAAAGAAGAGAAGTTGTGCTACCTTTTTTCTCTTGCAACACTTTTTTTAGGATAAATCTTTTGTGACACTGTTTTTTCTTTGCGTTTTGTGTTTTACGCTCCTAGTTTTTTCTGCAGTACTTTCCCATTTTGCGCGTCCGTTTTGACCTCTTTTTGATCTGGGGGGCGTGGGAAGAGGAGAGAGGTGTGGCCAAGATGAAAGGCGTGTCATGGACGTTTCACGTCATCAGCTGGAGCCGCCGCCGCACAGCCCGTCATTTCAGCTAATGCCGTCATGACAGACACGAGCCAAGCTGGACCGACAGACATTTATAGATTACAGGTTAACACAATCAAGAACAAACGGCTTTATCAGGAATTCATGTGTTAACTAATGTGTGTTGCCACCAGATCCCCCTGAGACACAGTGCTCTGGAATAGTGTGTCTATCAAAGTCATCTGTGTTTTTTCTGTAGCTCCATCCTCTCATCATCTCGTCCTTCTGCTTCATCTTGCTGTGTAAGCAGCCCTTGTAGTTGCCGGTCTTCATCTGTCAGGTCGTGAGTTTATCGTTTTTGATTTCTTACGTTATCTTGTCTGTTTCTACCCATCTAGTGACTTTATTTAATAAAATTAACAGATTACTCTGACATCTTTTTGCAACTAGCCCTTGTAACAGTTGCCATAGTTTTATTTCATCGTTCCTGTTAATAACATGACACGTCTTAACTCCTATGTTGATACACAGCGCCTCATGAGGCAGTGGTTTATCCTACAGTTACCACTGAACTCGGAAATTAGTTCATAATTGATAGGCAGCGTGTATATCCTTATTACTTCAGAAACAACAGCGAATCCGTTCTGTTTCACCACAGATAACAGCTGCTTGTTTTGCATGTTAGTCTAAAATAATGTGAGGCACGAAAATACATTCTAGCGCTCACAACACTCAGACAACCAGGCAGTACCACGTGTAAACATTATATCTGCGGATGTAAACTGCGTATATAATCCAGTACGCGTATGCATAAATCACCTGTAAAAGTAAGAAAAATGCTTTCATGTTGGAGATTTTTTTTATTGACTGATATTTTTTTTATTTCAATGATTTTCATTCGCTTCTCTTAAACAGTTTCATAGAGATATTCACTCAAGACTCTATGGCTGCTTGACATATAGAAATTATCGCAGTTACTGCCACCTACTGGCACAGAAAAATAGCTGTAATTTCCAGCTGTGGAAACAGCTGAACAGTTTCATTCCAAAATGCTGTGTTTCCATTACTAAAAATAATTAGATATAACATATTTTTTAAAACAATAACAGATGTATAACGGGGAACACGTTTTTATTTTTCTAAAGGTGGTATTTTTCAGAATAGCGGATGATTAACAGTTTTAATTAAATCAAACGCCTATTTTCAGTAAATAAACTAAATGCAGTATAACAGTATGACATTGCAGTATGACATAGATAATCATAAATTGCATGAATAGGATGAAACTAAAAGAGCTTCTGGCAGAATTTTCCCATTCCACCTTAAATGGTGCAGCAGTCACTTTCTGGTGCCTGAAGCTGCACCATTTAAGGTGGATCGGGAAAATTCAAACAAGAAGCTGACAAGAAGCTGACTTCAGGTTGGTGTAAGAAGGTGCTAACGTTAATCTATTATGAAGATCTAAGGAATGCTATAACCTACCAAGCTACAAAGCATTAACCATCATTGTAAATAAATAACTACTACATGAAATAAGCTTAATATAAAACCAGAGGAAAAACAATCACATCAACAGGTTCTCTGAGCTTCAACAACCACACGGCCATATCTACATAAACATCACACAAACATGAGCGTGGATCACTGTTCTCTCCGTTATATAATCCCCTCAGCTTTCTGAGTGCAATATTCTTTAAATAGTGTAGTTTTGGACAGTTTTTTCTTAAGCTGCCGCTCTGTAATGGTACTGAATGCAGTCCAGCAGTGATGTTGACGGCGGCACCGTTGACGTGCCTGGCTGTACCCAACACAGCATCTAGGTATGTATATCTATGGTTGAAATGACGGGCTGTGCGGCGGCGGCTCCAGCAGATGACATGAAACGTCCATGACACGCCTTTCCATCTTGGCCACACCTCTCTCCTCCTCCCACACCCCCAAATCAAAAAGAGGTCAAAACTGACGTGCAAACAAAAAAGAGTAAAGCAAAATGGGAAAGTATCGCAGAAAAAAAAGTAGCGTAAAACGCCAAAAAAAAAATAGTGACGTAAAAGATTTATCCTAAAAAAAGTGTTGCAAGAGAAAAAAGGTAGCACAACTTCTCTTCTTTGTTTACAACACCTAATTATTTTTGCAACTCACTGAGACCACATTTCTGTGATAGTTTTATTTTCTTGTCACTATTAAAGACCCCAATCAGACTCCATACTTGGTCCCCTTGGATAAATCATTTCCTGCTATGATCTCAGGTTTCAATGCTTTGCACACGACACCAGATTTATGTTAATTACTCTGATTACATACCACACAGCTTGTGGGTCCTCCAATTCTGCGGCTTGCCCCCAGCATGCGCACACTGGCGTGAGAACTCGGATATTGTGTCACACACACACACAGCCTCACTGCTGTTACACTGACACAAGTCTCTATCACAGGCCTCCACAAATGCCTCAATGGGCAGCAGTTCGTGACAGCTACTAAAGGCTTTACGAAAAAGCAGCTTTTTACATGAGACTGTCTGAAAAGGATGAAAAAATTGGTAAGATCAAAACTGTTAGAAAGTACAACAAAATCAAATCAAAATAATTGATAAAAGACAAAACTCAGCAGCCAGGCTTTAAACTCATTCTACTCTCTTTCTTTCCAAACTCATCTCATTACAGTCCCTAAACAGATCAACACCCATTTATCTCTCTGATCTACACTTTTCCAGGCCTGTCTGTGCCCTCAGCTCGTCAGACAGGCTCTACTCACTTTTCCTCACAGTTGCATTGCACTGGTGACCAGAATTTCAGCAGTGCTGCCTCAAGGCTGTGGAATGCCTTTCCTCGAACCATCAGAGGCTCAGAAATGGTTAATGTTTTTAAATCTGAACAACGTATGATTAATTCCAAACTTCGTATGGTTAATCAATATTCATCTCTTTGACCTTCTTCACTTATGCAAGCTTGCCCTTTCACTCTGTCCTTCAGACTCTGCTGTCCTCACTGTTCCTCTCTCCAAGTTGTGTTTGTTCCATTAGTGACCAGGATTTCAGCAGTGCTGCTCCACGGCTGTGAAATGCCCTTCCTCAAACCATCAGAGACTCAGACACTGTTGATGTTTTTAAATCTAAACATGGCATGTTTAACCAATACTTGCACTGTTTTGGACTCTGTATAAAATGCAAACAAACTCGTCAACCATAGAAATTTCATGACGATTATACCTTAGACGGGCATTTCCTAGTGTGGCGCTCAATCTCCTCACATGTCTGTGTGGGTGCATCCATCTTCCATTTATGCCCATATTCTTTTTCTGACAGTAGCTCACCTTTTATAGTGGATATGAAAATTGAGTGAATGTGTAACTAAAGCTGCAAGTATACATTTTGTAATGTAATGTACAAAAGATTATTGATAACTATTGGATCTGACTCACCGTTTTCAATGAACTCATTGTCCTTAACTCCATTGAAGTCACCACACAGTCCACAGGTCTGATTCCTGTACTTTGTTGGGATCTCAACCTGGGCAGGCATAACACAGTACATATATGATTCATAAAGCTTGCATACAGTACAGAAATGTCTGAATAATAACCAATGTATAGCACTCACTGGATTTCTCAGTGTTCTAGCAACTTATGATAAAAAGGTTGATTACTTATATAGGCTTGAGTTCTAACAGTACAATGAATGGAACTTAGTTGTTCTTACGACATTGTGATAATAACTATAATATTGGTTTAAGAAGATTCTTACCAACAACCATATTTATGATTGGGTTTTATTTAAACATGGGGACTCTCTATAATATTTCAGTGCACATTTTTCTATTCAACAAAAAAAAACATATCTAGTACCCAAGATAATGGAACAATCAGATCATTGATTATATTGCACTAAAAAAATACCGTATTTAATACAAACAATAAATACATGACACAGCACCTCGTATGCCCCCCCGCCAAGTTTCCTCAACTAAAGAGATAAAGTGTAATATTTAAATAATTATGGACATTTAAGGGACTGCAATAAACTATGGGGTCTACAACTGTAAGCACAAGTAGGATTTTGGATACGGTGACTTAATTGTGATTACAGCTGCAATTATTAAAACAGCAGTTAGCTTGTAGCTACTACATAAGCAGTGGCAGTGCTAGTAAATTATTTGGAGAACACTACATAGAATCATTACTTTATGGTTCTTTGCCAAACATCTGATTTTACTTTCTCTACAGGAATTAACTGAAGAGATGCAAACTGGTTCTACCTGGGGCTGCTGGAAAAAAAAAAAGAAAAAAAGATGCATGCTTGCGGAGAAGTTGTTAAAGACATTCCTAACTTCCTGGTTGTATTCCATTTAACTCACAGAACCCCGAAATTCATTTTTTCCAATGGTTTTTCCCTGTTTGATTAGACTATAATATGCAAGTTTTTATGTTTGTATGTAAACACTCTTTACATGATGTGCTGTTTGCGTTTTATCTCTGAGACTCCTAGCAAACCACAGTACAGCATTCTGTCACGCTTAACAAACAAATGTTTACTAAAGCTTCTCCACAGTTGTTATTCATCTCTAACCCTCATTGCATCAAATACACCTGTAGATAAAACAATTATCTGCCTGTGCTTTATCTTTACAGAAACATTTTATGCATAATTGATGATTGGTTAAGATTATAAGATGTCACTTTCTTAGGCGTAGGTAAATATTCAGATTAGGTGTAAATTTAAAAGCATTAGACTAATTTTCTGGAGTTTTAGTCTTACTGTGCACCAAGCAACAGTATGTACTGAAACAGAATGAAAACATAGTTCGACTATACCGAGAGAAAGTTGTGTTGATCCCAAAGGATTTCAATTTCCAGTTTATTGGAGCTTATCTTAATGTAACTTGTTGTTGTTTTCTCAATCCGAACTCCGGACTTATAATCTGGGATGGCCACTCTAATAAGAAAACAGGAAAATATTAGAAGCACCACACACTCAAATGACAAGAAGCTCAGTTAGAGAAAGTATTTCTAAATCTTAGAATAAGGCTAAGTAAGTAAATTAAGTAATAATGACATAATGGCAGCATGAAATATGATTGAGATTTTTGTGATGAAATTCATACAAATCAATGCAACCTTTAAATCACCATCATGTCACAAATAGCCTAAATTAAAGAAAACGTACATTAATTTTCCATATAGACACTTACAGCAGACATTGCTTATTCTTACTATCTGTTTTATATTACATATGCTATAAAATTTTCATTGTAAAATGACAGTATATAGCTGGCTACTAGTTGCATTACTTTCACAGGAATTTGCTGTAACATATTAACATATTAACAGTAAACCACAGCAAAGAATTTCACAAGATATATTACTCTTTTTTCTCCAAAGTAAAAAATTTTAGCAAAAGTAATCTGTTGTGTTCTTACACTAACATTTGTTACTTATTGCTGTATAGACAATATATATATATATATAATACTAAAGACAAAAAAATATCTTAAATAAAATCTTTCACAACATTAAGCATATACACATTATAAAAAAGAGCAAAAAATGTTTACACTATAAGGATATTTTACATGTATTACACACAGTATATTGCTGATGAAAAATAATATCTGAAATAAAATATCTTAAGATGAGTTGATTTCACAATGAAATGGTGAATATAGCTTTTCACTCTGAAAACTAGTGAAATCCTGGCAGTATTTAACAGTGCAAGTTTGAAAGACACTCACGCCTGGTCATTAATAGTAATGTTGCCATCAAGAAGCTTGACTACAACCCCGTCTATCTTTATGGTGAAGGAGCTGATGGTGGGGAGATTGTTGATATACTGCCTCCTCATTTGGATGTTAAAGTCAGTCTTGGTGCTGTCACACAGGGTGGTCAGTATGTAGTTGCAGGTGTAGGGCAGTTGGAAGAAATGTCCATCAAATGTACTGAAGTGGAAGTTTCCCCATGTGCTGCACACCTGCATGTTGTGATCCCCGTCGATTCCTGATGAAACAGTAACATATTCTCTTAAATGCTGCCTTCAATAACCATTAATGTAATGGAGATTTGGGTTAATATTGTAGGAATAAGTTTACCGTAAAGACTCTCATAGCTATCAGTTATGATCTTCATTGTTGGCAGTATAGACACTTGGGACGCTTGGTGAAAGACAAAATAAAGAGCCAATATGCTGATACAATAATACTTTACACTTTAACATAATCTATCTATTTCACCGAGTCTTAAATTGTAGTATTAAAACATTATTTGATTAGTTAATTAATGTGATGTGCACTGTAATACATACCTGTTGTTGGGCTCATCATTGTAGAGGCATCCGGAAAAACGTCAAAATCTGGTAAAAATAATAACAATAAATGTAGCTCAACATGTATTGTCAAAAAAAAAAAGAAAAACAAGCATAAGAGAAAATGAGGATATCAACACCATTTGACAAAATAGTTTAGAACTTTTTCTGATGTGCCTATGACCTATGACTATCACTATGACCAACAAATTAAAAAAATTTACAACAATCTGTTGTGTGGTTTCCTATTATGAAATATTATGTAATTAAGTAATTCACAGAATTCAAACAATTACAGTGAGAGTTGCCTTAGTGTCCACACATTATGCAATATAAACAATTTAAACCAACACTGAAAAGTTTTTTAATATTTTACAGTTCTAATGCAAATTATAACCAACAGTTCTACCATGTATTTCTAACCTGAATGTTTTGCTGAGAGTCCATTTAGTAATGCAGCCACACTCAGCACCCACACTCGCAGCATGGTTAGGGTACCCATGGGTGCCAGGCTGTATGTGAGAGGCTGCTGTTCCCTCTCTCTGTGCTTTCGTCCTCCAGACACATGGAGTTTATATGATTGAGGTGAACAGTGATTATGATCTCAAAGCAAAGCTTTGACTAATTATGCACATTGTTATCTGATGATCTTTCACATTTTTTAATCAAATAAATATTGAATGTACCGAAATTTGTGTTTAACATTAAACACAGTCTAGGTAAACTTCATTAATGTCCACCATGTGTGATGAGTCCACCACAGATATGTGGTGTGTTGATCTAAGATACCAAGTCACCAGCTTCAAACATTTCCTTAGAATAGAAGCACTAAGATCAAGTATTCCGTTGTTGACAACTGATCTCACCTAGCAGAACTACAACAAGTTGGGACGCTGTGCAAAATGTAAATAAAAACAGAATGCAATGACGTGCAAATCATTTAATCCCTGTATTTAACAGAAAATAGTGCAAAGGTAACATATCAAATGTTGAAACGAGTAAAAAAAAATTTTGTCTGAAAAACATGTGCCCATTTTGAATTTGATGCCAGCAAAGTGTTTGGAAACTGAGGAGACCAACTGCTGTAGTTTTGAAAGTGAAATGTTTTCCGATTCTGGCATTATATTGGATTTCAGCTGCTCAACATTCAGGGTCTCCACAGTCATATTTTTCATTTCATAATGCACCAAATGTTGTCAATGAGTGACAGGTCTGGACTGCAGGCAGGCCAGTTTAGCACCAGGAATCTTTTACTACAAAGCTATGCTGTTGTAATACATACAGAATGTGGTTTAGTATTGTCTTGCTGAAATAAGCAAGGCCTTCACTAAAAAAAGATGACAAAAGGATGGCAGCATATGTTTCTCCAAAACATGTATATGTCGTTTGGCATTAATGGTTCCTTCACAGGTGTGCAAGTCACCCATGTCATGTACACTAATGCATCCCCATAGCATCACAGAAGCTGGCTTTACTGTGTACTGATAACTGAACCAAGTATTTATTGTAATGTATTGTACTGCACTTACTAAAATGTATTGTACTGCGCTGTGTTCTTTTCTCTAGGTATCAACATGGCCTTTTGTTTCTATCAATATCTGAGCTCAGGACTGGCTTTCTCTCTAACCTATTTGTAACTAGCAAAGATACATTCTCTGAGTAGACAACAAAGCACTTTTTGTAAGTGGCTCTGAATAAGAGCATCTGCTAAATGCTGTAAGTGATTACAAGACAGATGTTCCCTCTCCTCTTCAGTCAGGAGAAGCTCAGGCCCAGAGAAGGCAGCAGTGTTTCTGGATCCTGTTTATAAGTGGTTTCTTCTTTACATGGTAGAGTTTTAACTTGCATTGTGGATGCAGCATCAGTGTTCATAAACAGTGGTTTTTGGATGTGTTCCTGAGCCCATGCAGTGATTTCCACTATAGAATTGTTTCTGTTTTTAATGCAGTGCTGCCTGACAGCCAGAGGATCATGGCCATTCTGTTTGTCAGCCTTGTCCTTTGTATGCAGAGGTTTCTTCAGATTTTCTGAATCTTTGTATGATATTATGTAGCATAGATGATCATTTTATTTAAATTTTTATTTATGTATTGTTGCACTATTTGCCCATGAAATTTTTCACAGAGTAGTAAGCCCCTCCATATCTTGTGAAAGACTCAGCCTCTCTGGGATGCTCTTTTTATACCCAATCATGTTACTGACCTGTTGTCAATTAACCTAATTAGTTGTGAGATGTTCCACCAGGTGTTTTTTAGCATTACACAACTTTACCAGTCTTTTGTGGCCCCTGTCCCAACTTTTTTGAAACATGTTGCTGACATCAAATTCAAAAATAAAAAAAATATTTGTAAAGAAACAATAAAATTGTTCAGTTTCAATATTTGATATGTTCTCCTTGTACTATTTTCAATTAAAAATGGGGTTTAAACTTTTTGCACATCATTGCAGTTGGTTTTTATTTATATTTTATACAGCATCCCAACTTTTTGGAAAACTTTTACTTTTTGTTTACAGTTCGTAGATGGTCACAAACAATAAACCACTTGAGGCTGTGCGTTACTGGGAGCCTCAAGTGGCTTATTGCTTTTTTAAAAAGGTGGCCAACATAAAATACAACACAGTACAAACTTTTTCACAAAATAACTTATTATTAATAATAATCAACATCAATCAACCAAGCAACCATGGACCACTGAAAGAGGAGAAGAACGTTTGGTCGTCCATCGCTGTTTACTGCACTCATTTCAAGAATTTATTAACTTCTTGTCGTATAACAATGAACATACGATAAGGCTGCACTGTTTAATGAAAAAACGCTCGCTTTATAAGTACTTTTTGGCCTGCTCCCTACATTGTACTACGTAGGAATTTAACATACCAGATTCTGTGCTCCCAACAGTGCATAATATAGCTAAGAAAGTCATTTTGGAGTCAGCCACATTCACACTCAATAAATGGTGCACTGTTTGGCTGTAGAGGCTAGAATTTCGAAACTTTCATAGCTAGCACACTATTTAGAGAGTATGGAGCTGTTTGGGATTCAGCCTGGGTTTGAAGCTACTTCTGACTGAAACATAGACATTTTAAGTGTGTAATCCATTTAAGTGACATTTTTTGGACTTTTATACGGCCATTTTACAGTTAATCATACCGTAGATACTTTTAGCCTGTTAGCTAGCTGACCAGCCTAGTTCAAGTTAAGAACACAAGTTGCCAGCCCCCCAGTTTAAACAAAAAACGGGTTCTTACTTCATCAATATACACGGGGCTACCGGCAGGCTAATGCTGCTGTGCATCAATTTGCATCATGTCACTAAGCCACGTGAAAGTAAGGTAACAGAATGCAAAATAACTGTGGTAAACGTTTTTGTTTTTTCTTAGCTTCACCCTTTGTTTTTTCATTTCTACAAAGTGTTTACACACTTTTTTTCTGGTGGTTTTGTATAGTTCTCAACACTGAAACAGACAAAAGCAAACAACAAAGCTTAATTCAAGTGAAATAAAACATAAATGTGCAGCTCAATACTGTAAACTGTAAGTACTCTGGAAAGAAAGAACAAAATTGTGAATCTCACATGAATTTTACTGTCCAAGGCCATTTTGTCTACTTTCCCTGATGTCTTTTCGTTAAAGCTCGATATGAAACTGTACAAGAGTTGTTTTGGTTCATGTTCATTTTACAAGTGCTGTGACAGGACACCTTTTTACCAAGACCAAAAGTTGTTTTGTTTTTTACTTGAAACTTGACACTGTGGTTAGAGGATGGCATGAAATAGAGGATTTTGTGTACAGGCATGATATCTGCCTGTGGCAATGACACAAAGTCTCCCACCCCCACTTTTTCTGTGGACAATGGAATCATCATAACTCTTTTTTGGGTGTAAATAATTTACATGGAAATATGTGTGGATATGTCAGCAGTACTAACTCCATATTAACCGATTCATGTCTAACAACTAAATTTTGTATGATGAGCAAAAAATTTGACTGACCCAAACAGAATTTTACAGACTTCAAATACTCATTGATATTTCCAAATAAGTACCAGAATACTTGTGCTCAAAATCAAGCTTATAAAATAATATTTACATTCCATCATTGTTCATCCTTTATCACCTTCACAGTTTTAGTTTGTTTTAGTTAGTTGTTTTTATTTTATCTAGTCATTTTATTTGGCTACTTTGGCTTTAAAAAACATAAAAGCTTTCAAAGACTAAACAGAATGAATACTTGAGTGTTCAAATTATTAGGCCCAGTCCTGCAAAAGATTGCACACAATTTGATCAGTTTGGTTTACAGTGATGAAATTTTGTGTAGACACACCTTGAATTAACATATATGATCCGTTTCCTGAAAAAGCATTAAACCTACTCCTGTACTACATTTTCTTTACAATGGAGAATTTCCATCACAAAGCTGTGTAGTCAAAGACTAGGCTTAATTCCTGTCCAGGAACTTGACTCGTAGAGTCAGATCCATTATTACACTCTTGAAAAAACGGTAATGACAAAATGTCTTTGTGGTTAATTAACTCAATGTCACACTGAAAATGAGAGACATTTATCTAAAAAAACTAAAATACAATGAGGATATTTCAACATTATAGGACACCTTACCATCATATCCTTTACTCATAAGCAAAGCTGGGTTCTACTTTCATTTCTAATGACAAAACCATTCAGATAAATCATTCATAAAAGAGTATTTACAGTTCCACAGTAATTTGTAGTGGAAGCAGAACTTGGAAGCAACGTCATTTGAATGATTCACACCACAGAAGACTTTACTATCATATACAGCACTGATGAACAAAGCTGGGCTTTAATGTCATTTCTTTATGCATGGCGTCAAAAAGTCTTTAAAAGGAACACTTACAGATCCACAAGAGTTTGTGGTAGAAGCAGAACTCGGAAGCAACCTGGAATGAAAAGTGACAAGAGAGAAGGCCAGGATTTGCAATGAACGCATTTCACCGGAGACTTCACCACCATATTCTGCACTCATACAGAAAGCTGTGTTCTAATTTCATTTTTGAAAACCTAATTATTCAGACAAATCATTCCTACATGGTGTGACAACTCAACTTATCTTGCCCTGCTAAAATGAACAAAGTTCACGTTGGTAACGTTAAGTGAACCTGATTTAAAAGGAAGCTAGGTTAGCTAACCTAACTAGCTAACGCTAACAGTCTGCAAGTTTACGCAAACAGTTCTAACAGTATCTACTGAGTTAGCTAGCCAAGTTAAAGCAAACAAACAAATCAAACAGACGGGTGAATAGTTTTCGGACTGTATGCAGAGATCACTTTCGCCAAAATACATTATTTCTCTTCTTACTCGGTGAAATTTCTGAACAGACGATGGTCTTCTTACCTCGGTTTTCACAAATGACGGTTGGAGAGAACGTTCTGCTGTTCTCGCGAGCGCGCATTAAACACACCCACCGAATGGGAGCCTCACTCGGCCCTGACATGGAACTGGACCGACGTTCTGTTTGCCGGAACATCTTCAGCCACGCTCGGCCTATAAAGGTCGAGACCCCGAATCTCAAACGGAGCTGGCCCGAGCCCACCGTGTTGGCTGGGATGGGCGTAAGAGCATGGCGGCAACTACAGAATGACGACCCGACTTCAGTGATCTATAGGACAAATCAGCGTTATGTCACAATAACAAAGGTCTTATTTTTTGGGTGGATAATGCTGGTAGCACTGCACTGATAACAGGATTTTGTACCAATCCTGATATTTATTTAAGAGTTATTTAACCAAGGTATTAAAGAAAAGAGAACTTTTTCAGTGATCTTGTTAAGAAACATCTAAATACTGAGGTAGTGTGTACCTCTCTATATTCGTTATTAAATACTGGCAAGTTATATGATCCTAATGTTGTCGGTAATATTGATAAACCTGTGTGCTACTAAAGCTGTTCTGGTGCCATTAAACTCTATTTTAAGCTTATCGTCCCCTCTGATAACTTCACCATTAACTGGACTGTGTGGGGTTAATTTTTGTCATTTATTCATGAACACGCACCAGCCATTCATTTTCATTGCAGTGTTTAGTGTAAAAAAAGTAGCCATTATTTAATCTTCTGTGATAACACTAATAGCTGTCACGTTTGTGCCAAGCTAACAATACATTCACTTCAGTTTTAAATTACTTTTAGCAGCTCTATCAGAAAGTCAGTATTAGCTACTACCTCACATTATTCTGCAAACTCTTTACAAGGTAATGACTCTAAAAGCATAAAAAATCTTAAAAATACCATTCTAGTTTATGTTCTAATGCAATTATTAGGTTAGCTTACTGTGTTAACTAACACTAGATTGCACAGAAATTAAAATAAGTATATTTTTCTGTGTGCAAACACACAGCATCTACGACATCTACATGATTGTCACAATCATGTGTAGAGTCAAGCAAAGCTGATGTTTTTCTCTAAAAGGTGTGAAAATATAAGCAAAAACACTGTAGCTGCTAGCATACATGCTAATAACTTTAGTGCTACCCACCAAGCAAAAAAACAAATCTTCATGATAAGCTAAATTGTGTCTGCTGCTGGTTTCTACTGAGGCAGATACAGCTTGAGCTGAAATAAACAAAGACACTTGGGTTACATTATTTATTTCTTTGTCTTACGCCTACACTAGAAACAGTGCCTTACTGAATACCCGATTAAGGACACCAAAATATTTCATGACATTTTCAGATGGATGTACACACAGCACACATAAAGTCCAGACAATTAAGTCATTTATAACATATTATTTTGTTTCCCAAAACAGTGCAGTTTTCCTTTTTGCCTTGTGCTAAAAACCATCATCTTGTGGAAATTACCCAGAATACATTTTCAGAGGAACTCTCCCAACCCTTTAAACACACATCTCTCAGTGCTGCCCTGTAAAGATCATATCACAGCCGTTATTAGTCAGAACTTGAGTTGGTTTTGTAATGATGTGTCTTGATGAATATGTTTTCTGCTTTCTTTCATTGTTTATATGTTAGCCTTTAACCAAAAAGTGTTCTTCTATTGTTACAAGCTTGATATTGTAACTTTAGAAGGACCCTTTTTGATGCTATATAGAACCCATATCAAAAAAGTTTCTATACAGAACCATATACAACACATTTTTAATCTGAAGAACCATTTCACGATGCAAAGAACCCTTAAAGCATCCAAACAGCTCTTTGAGTGTTTATGGTTCAATAAGAACCACCGTCTTTAGAGTGTACTTTTCATCACAGGAAATGTAAAACTGGAGCGGAGTGATTACAGCTCACCAGTCCAGTGTCTTACATGAGTTTAAATATTTTTAGTGTTCTGAAAGTACAGTGTAAATAAAATTAGAATTCCCAGCACTCTTCCCTTTCCGGTTCGCTATGGCACAAAACTTGATTAGGCCGTTGTGGCATGCGCCCGCCCCCCGGGCCCCGACGATGACGGCCGCAAGAGCCGGCAGGAAGGCGGGGCCCGAACAACCAGCGGCGACGAACCTCGGCCAGGACTGCAGGGAGAGAGCCCCGATTGTGGAGGGGGCGGAGCGCAAAGCCCGAGCTCCTCCGAGTAACCCGAGTTCACTTGCATTCTGGGGTGGAGACAGAGACTATTAATCAGTCTGGATTAAATCGCTTAAATCCTGGATAACAGAGGGAATAATAAAGCTGTTTTTTGTGCTTTTTCCGCACCAGATACAGTGATAACGTTTTTTATTTTTAACAGCATGCTGTGACACTGCAGTGGCCCAGTCTGTGTTTAAACAGTGCTCTGTCCATCTGCGCTCTCTGTCTGCAGAGAACTTCCTCAGTCATCATGCCACAAACCACCCTGCAACCCCCCGGTCTGTCATGCTCTTCACATCACATTATTAAATATGTTGCCACATTAGCTGGCACATTAGCTGGCCTGTGTCCATGAACTTTGGTGACGGGATCTGAAAATAACAGGAGCTAAGCCTTAAAAAGCTTTGAAATCTATGGATCTAAGCAGTGTGGCACCATATACATCTGTTAGACTGTCTTAAAATATACAGACTACTTCAGCATATAATACGTGAAAACTCAGGAGTACAAAAACAGATAAAAACAGAATAAAAAAAAAACATAAAGTAAAACAAACAAAAAATCCTGAAAGCTTATGGGCATGAGGTTGCTTGACACCATGATAGACCTGAATGCTTGCGATATGCCACTTCACTGACGTGTGTTTTTGTATTGTTGGTGAAATGATAAATATAATAATTTTCTTTTTAAATGACACAGTTGGCATTTTTCTATCGATCAAAATACAGCATTATAAGGACAATAGGGTTCACTCTGCTTGGTCAAAGAGCTGGCTGTTCAGTCTGGTGGTAAGTGTACATAGACATATGGAGTCATCTCACTACATTGGTGTTGTAAGTATAATGGTGTTAAGGGGTGATCAGGTGCATGTTAAGGTACATAAGCAGTGCAGGTGGAGAGGTCAATGGGGTGTGAATTGTGTTGTGAATGTGAAAATGTGCAGCTGCAACAGACTGTGAAAGATGCACTTGCACAGTCTTACTGAAATACGAGAGACACTTAATGGTGTGCCTTGACTTTAGCAGATACCTCAAAATGATTCTAAGTTTATTTACGTTTTCTTGCTGTGTCCCCAAAAATATGGTAATGAACTGTATTTTGACAAACAGTAGACAAAATCACAGTAACCTACAACCAATTGGCTGCCTGTAAGTTACCATTATTCCAAACACTTTAAGAAAGCAACATTTTACTATTTATGGCTATATATAGAACCTTTTTGAAAAGGGTTGTATGTAGCAAAAAAAGGGTTTTTTTATTGTTACAAGCTTGACATAATAACTGTAGCAGAAACCTTTTCAGAAAGGTTCTATATAGAACCATCAACAGCACATTCTTCATCAACCTGAAGAACGTTTTCACAATGCAAAGAAACATCTAATCATCCAAAGCTTTCTTTGACTGTTCATGTTTCTATATGGAACCATTTTCTTTACTAAAGAACCACTGAAGAGCCATCTTTTTGAGTGTTTAGTGTCATACTGATTTCTAGCAATCAGTAATAAGTTGTATTCTGAAAACCTGCTGCCTGTGTTAGGGTGAATAACATGATAATCTTTTACAGTGAGTGTAAGCAGTCAAAAAAAAACTAAGTCAGTATTTCAAGAAAAGAAGTCATTATTTTTAGACACTGAGCCAATATTTTGACATACTGCTGCCTGAAACATAAGTGATGTATTCTCTCTACCTCCATATCTCACCCACAGCTCTTTCAGCTGTTTTTAAATGGTTTTGATCTGCGTGTGAAGGATTCTGGGTGATTGAAGGTCTGGAATGACACACCAGTTTAGTCTTTTAAGTTTTCAGAAATGAAGGCTGCATTTCTCGGCTGCATTCTTAACCGTGTCTTGCTCACTTGTGTGCAGTGTGTAAGCCCTCCTGGTAATCACTGCCCCCAGGTGGTCCTTGTCTGTGTTCTGTGTATATAATAGTCCTCGGCTCCTCTTTATTCCTTGCTTAGCCCTGTTATGTTAGTGTCGATTCAGTGCTGGTGTTTGTTCTCTTGTTCTCCTTTGTTTGTCTCCTGGTTTTGTCTCTCTTTGTTTGTTTATGGAGCTGCTGTACTTCATCTGCCTGCTCAGTCACCGTCTTCGTTAACTGGGACTTGAATAACGACACAAGCATCCTGCTTCCTCACCAGCGTACATACACATACTGTTAATCTGATCATTCACGGTGACATTTCTACACCAGTTTGTATTGACTTACTTGACTACGTTGTTTTGAAACTTACATAAAGGATTTGAGGTGTTTTAGGACATGAAAGTAAAACGTGTTGATTTGCAGAATGAGAAATGCTTTTGGGGCTCACAGGTTTTCTGTATTGCTGAATTACATAAAAAAGGGGATAGTAGAAGACACTTACAGAAGAAGGTTATAGAACACACTCTCATAGTCAAATCTACTTTCAGCACCTGTGTAAGCGACAAAGTGCACAATTGTTAACTCAGCAATCAGTTATCATTAGTTGCAGATTGTAAGCATGTATAAAGAAGACTATGTAAGAGGTAAGACATAAAACTGACACACAATGTTAGACTTGCTTATTGAGATTATACAGAGTGATTCAAAAAGATTCATCTGATTTCAAAATGTATTTCATGTGCAAATCATTACAGAACAATGCAGTAGATTGTAAATGGTTTAAGTGAGCATAAAGTTTATTATGTAATATTACAAGTGCTCAATATGACATCCTCCAGCTGTACAGACCAGGATAATTTGGCGATAATGTCAAGGAGGAGCACTGACTAAGCACATGCACACCTTGGAAACAGCCAATAGGAAAGCGGTGCTTTTTAGATGAACAAAAACAAAATGATCTATGACAAAAAACCATGAACACTCAGAAAATAGCTAAAATGGAGATTTCATTGGATGGGCAGAAGATTTAAAATATGACTTCTGAATAGACAAAGTGTTCAAGCAACTGACAAAAACTGCAAGTTTTCCACCTGTAGACACACCCCTGTGAAGAATTTGCAGATAGTAAAGGACATACAGCACTAATGAAGGCTGAATAAGTTCAAACTGAATCCTGTAGTCTGTTTTGGGTGGTTGTTTAATGTTTGAAGAATTTACTCATCTGTTTGTAAGTTGTAGTGTTTGATAGAATAAGTTTCCTTTTGTAGCGTTTTACATGTCTGTTTAGTATTGCATGTTAGCTGTTTTGAAAATATGACTTCTGAATAGACAAAGTATTCAAGCAATTGACAAAAACTGCAAGTCAGATGTTTTGAAAATGTAAACGTGTGAGTGAAAATGTAAAAGAGTAAAACACTGACTAGTAAAGAGACAGAGCGATTGTGGATTGTTTGCTTGTTCTGTGGCAGATTGGTTGTGACTGTTTTGGGAATAGACATGAAATGAGAGGGAGAATTGGATGGTGAGGCTACTATTCAGTCAATAAAAAGTATAAGCACTTGCTGATGTCCTTTAAGTTCGTTCACCTGCTCCCACAGTACAGTAAAATATGCTAATTCTGTTTCAGGAATGTTTTCTCAATCATCAAGATCATTAAGAAGCCCCTTCCCATCATGCTCATCTCTTTAGGCATTCTGATTCTGGTGCACATACACTTACAAACTCAAACTACCAGACTTTACACACTTATGTTTGGGTTACTAAACTAGATCCCATAATCCTTTGCACACTCCTATAATAAAACTGGAATTATTAAACATGACTATTCCTAATTCACAGTTTTATTATGTATTCACTGTGTCTTTCTGACGATTGATAAAGGCCATGCATAATATGGCTGGATGCTACATACATTTTTACAATTCTACAGTGTACAGTGACCCCAAAAAGTATTAGGACATTTACTTTAAGTTTTTTTGTGTTAAAACAAATTGTCAAAAGGCAGCAGGTGTATTTCAGGTTGTTATTGTTTGAGCAGTTTCTTTATAGATTTCTTCAGGTTTACACCCAAAGTCCCTTTGTGCATTTCTGAGTTCATGATCCCAATCAATGAACACATAAGCAAACAGACAATGAATATTTTTCATATTGCATTTTATTTAAAAGTTTCAGTTATAAGCATAAAGGAATAAAAGCAAGTCATTCTACTCCATCAAAGACACCTATGAAAATAATCAAATCAGATGAATTTTTGGAGAGAGAAATTCAAAGCATTGTGATCATAGCTGGGGGCTTTTGTTAGGGTTAGGATTGTTTCTATGATGAACAGCAGATTCTCAGTGTAGTTTGTAGCTGTGTCTCCGGTGGATGTATCTTATATTTATGTATGTGTGTCCTACTTGCTTATGTGACACTTAGTCTGGCTACAGCTGCATTCTTCCACATAGACGTAGGTGTGTGGTACTGTATCTCCATTTAGACATTTCAGGGTCACTGTTCTGTTACTGGTGCGAGCTGCCTGACAGCAGCTACAGGACGAAGAGCCCAGCTCAGAGTACCTGAAACATACACAGACAGTGTGTGCATTGGTGTCAAATAGCAAACTGTAGAGACAGTAAACATATTCACTGCCACAAACTCCAAACTACATGTATAGAACATTGCTACCATTAAAATTACCAACAATTTATCCTGTTTTATATTTTTACTGTAGTATATTCCTAAAACAATCATAGTCATTACTTAATACTGATTGAGAAACTTTATTTAAACCACTAAATACAGAGTTAAATACACATACAACCACAGTTAAAGAGTGTAGGTCGTGTTCTGTGATGAACTGACATGAGTAGCAAATATATCATTGCCAATGCATTTTTCCTTAAATTACACTCAACAATCAGATCAAATGACAATCTGATTACTACAGCACAATACTTTTTTTAAAGTCTGGCGAGTGATGCTCTGACATCTCTGATAGTTTTGTTCGTGTACAATGTGCGTTTCTCATACTCCATCACCCACAGTCTGATCAGTTTACTTTTCAGGAAGTGAAAAACAAACTTGAGTGCAACAGAATTACTGGTGTTTACAGAGTTTTTGAGGATCCTGCATCATAGCCTTACACAGCCGTTCACCTCCAAAACAGCGACAACCCATATTTTATATGGGTAAACCATATTTTATATAATTGACACCTATGTGTATATATACTCACTTGCTGTAGCTGTTGCAGTCTCCTGCACAGTGTGTCTGTTCCACTTGGGTCTCTGACTGACAGCTGTCATGAATGATGTATTCAGAAATAGTCTCTACTTTACATCCCTTCTCCTTCTCCACACCTGAAAACGCACACACAAAACGCTGGGGTTCAGAGCTTTGAAGTTCATAAAAAAAAAGACCATGATTTATTAACAAGTAACACCTCCTGAAAGTAATACATACTGTATCTGTAATATGAGTATAACAGTTTACTCACCTCATACAATCAGTTGAGTAAACTACTGTACTCATTACATACACGCACACAGAATGTATGTAAAAGTTTGAAAACTCTTGGTCAAATGACATATTGTGCTGATTTTATGAGTGAAAATAATTACCGCTACTCTACAGGCACCTTAAATATGGCATTTTTATGCAAATCTTACTGCAGTATTTATTTGATGAGTTTAATATTTTTGAAAAAATATAAAATGTGCTTTAACTTGCACAGGCCATATTTCATGGTTTTTTTTCAGCAAATAAACAGTAATTGTGCACTAAAATGTGCAAAAGTGTTCTCTGTGTAGAATTTGTTAACTTACTTTCACTTAAATATAATCAAAATGTAATTTGACCAGGGTGCCCAAACTTTTGCATATGACTGTAATAACATATTACTATTACTTAGATAAAGATACATTACTGATAAGTAATACTTACAAACTTGGCAGCAGCCATCAGCAGAAAGCTGCACTGTGCCCTGCAGATTAGAGATCAGACTCAAGAAGTTGCAAAAAGCTTCAATGAAAAACTATAAATTGAAACTGAACTAGAACTATTGATATTTACTTGTTACTTATTTGCCATTTGATATTTACTGCTTGCATGTGTATATGTAGCTATGTGCTTGTGTGCATGTGTGTAATATTTACAGGCTGGCAGTTGTCGATGTTGAATGGAGGACACTGGATCTTGTAGTTAGTAGTAATATATTCTCCACCAATGTATGTGCAGGTGAACCTGTCACAGCTGTGTGTGCTCGGGGCCCATTCTGCTCCACTCTACTCAGAAACGAAGAATAGTGCAGTTAAGGCCTTCAGCACTATATCACCACAAAAGCTACTAACCTCTTACAAAGCTGTTTAAAGACAAGTTTAGGACTTGGCAAAAACTTTAATACAAAGACGTCCCACTCCGAATTCTCCAGCTGTAACATATCTCCTCATAGTTTCTTGTACAGTTACCAAAGGTCAGTTCTTTCTAGACTGACCACTAACCCTTACCTGCAATAGATGTCTTGTACCATTGAGGTTAAGGATACACTTGGACTGCACACACTTCCCACAGCATTCATCAGAAACTGGCTCCACATACTCATATCCCTGAGAAAGAGAGAGAGAGGAAAAGAGAGAGAGAGAGAGAGAGAGAGAGAGAGAGAGAGAGAGAAAGAGAGAGAGAGAGAGAGAGAGAGAGAGAGAGAAAGAAAAGCATAGAATAAAGAGTCTGTCTAAGCAGCAAAGTTTTTTGGTGTGTCATAGAATAATTTATGACATACACTGTATGTATTTTTTGTTCTGTATTTTATTTCACTTCAACTGACTTGAATAATAGGGAATATTTGGATCCTCGTTGTAAAAATAATAACAGTAAAGATACTTTCCTTAAAGCTGCGCTGAAAGAGTATTCAAAGAGAAATCTTGGTGAAGGACATGTCTCAAAAGCATTAAGTGAATTATCCATTACTACCACATATCGTCATTAGTATAATGTTGATTTAGCATTTGAGGCCACAAACATCAAGCCGGACCTTCTTTTTGGGTCTGTGCGTTTGATGTTAATGCAATTAACATCATTAATCTTAATGTTAATGCATTACTGCGTAAGAATGTATGACGTGGTCAAAAATTCTTGCGAAATCCAACCTGACACCTCTGACTTTGAAATGATAATTTAGGCTTTACAGGGCGATTCACTGCAACACACACCATATTTTAGTGTTTTTCCTTCCTGACTCATTAATGTTAGTTCTTTCAATTTTAACAAGAAAATCTTACATAGTTTAGCTTAAAGTCTAAAATATGGTAAATTATGGTGTAGAACACAAGTATTAGTGCATGATCAGACATGTAGTTCAGTTTTTGCAGTCAAGCCAATCAATATACCTTTCTTAAGTATGTAAAAACAACTTAATCTATCATTGCTGTGCTTAGCCAGTGTTTATCCAGTAATGTGTATATTCAGTACTGGATTTGTGCTCTCAGTATTGATCTTTTAAAGTAGCCCACAGGGCTCTATTTAGTTTTGCCAACTTCTTGGCATGTAGTGTATATCTTCATCTCTGCCTGTTCTGCAGACCAGACCAGAAATAAACCACTGTTTATTTGAATTTTCAAACACAGTAGCAGGTCACATTATGGAAGTATATCTAGGAATAGACTGAACTGGACACTGTATTTTACACATTCATGTTTTATAAAATGAGCAATGGCACAGATTTTGACAGGGCTAAATGGAGTGTGGGTCCAAAATAAAGAAAAGCAATACTCACTGGCTCACAGGTCTCATCACAAGTCACAAATCCACACCGGATCTGGAACAGTTGTGACTTCGGATCCACATCCCAGGTACACTGACACTCCTGGCAGTCCACCACAGGGACTGAGGTACCAGGCTGGAAGGAAGCGTTTTACAGGTTTTTACAATCGCTAAAACACACTTTATGAAGTAATATCTAATTTTTTCACAACCTTAAACACAAATCCAAAAACTAAATTCACCAAAATGCATCTTTTTCTGGTAAAAGCAAACAACTGAGTCAAAAGCGTGTTAACTTTGCTCATAAAACAACACAAATTTCAAAACAAACACAAATCCATCAAATCCAGGTGTGTTGAATGGCAGTGCTTTCTGGTTGACTGCGTTAGGCTAACAGCACTTTGTAATGAAACTTGTGTTTACTGTTACACAAAAAGAGTTTAGGGGATCTGTGATATGTGTTTCAGGAGATTACTGCCTAAACTCCTAGCAAAACAGTTTTCTTTCTCATAATACAAGAAAAGTTTTGGGCAATTGAGTTTAGCGTATCTGTTTTTGTGTTAGTGATAGAAAAAAACTGTAATATGTGTTCACACCAGCAAAAACATGCAATATTTTCCAAAAGGAAATTTTGCACTTATATTTACCTCGTACTCCATGTTTTTGTGCACGCAGACTTTCTTTGGCTCTGTGAGAAGAAGATAAAAAAATTCTATGAGATACACAACACAAACTATCAGGAACATAAAATATCAACAGTAATATCAATATCAGGTCAAAGGAAAAACTGAGTAATACTGATATTTGTCATAGATATGAATACCGCATGTGAGTTTGGGGCAGCATTGTCCTTCAGGCACTTGGAGTACAGGAGCATAACCGATGTTACACTTCCCATCTACACTGGGACAGAAGTTGCTGTCACAGCCTACAACAGACAGTAGAAGGCAATAAATGGCGCCACTGAGATTTTGGGAACATGACATAAATGAGTTAAGTGCAATTACACACTGTCTGGCAGTTTCTATTAAGCTTTTCAGCAAATGCAAATCAGCAATACCCATTAGAGCAGTATCCTATAGTAGGATACACAGGGCTAAATTTGCAGAGCCTGTTTATATTGTTTTTATAGTTGCTGGGACAATAATACAATAATCACAATTAATCACAAAACAGCTGAAAAATAACAAAAGTATGCAATCTTACGGCAGGCGAGTATAGTGCAGCACTCATCTGAGGGGTTTGTCTCATTAACCACAATGAAGCCAGGTTCACTGCAGGTTATTTGGTCATTATTTGAGCACTGCTTTGGTTTGCAGATCACAGATGTAGTTGATGCATCACAAACACAGTCCTGGCAGCCGAGCTGGAACTTCTCTCCAGGCTGATGTTGAAAATAGGAGAGCACGTTATGATACTGGTTGGTTGCAGAGATACTAGAAATCCAGAGACCTCAGTCAGTAGCATTAAAAGTCCATGCAGTGTAAGGATTTTATCAGTAACATCAAGTTATAAATTACTGTATATTTCCCATAACACTATATTTACTCAATCGTCCGTTCTTCCAGACAGTTTGGAATGCTTGTTTATGTTGATTCTAAAGGTTATCAGGCACACTGGCCTAATGGTTAAAATCTTACCATAGGATTTATAGTATCAATAGTCCAGTATAGATGATAGCATTTGTGGTCTATCAGACAAATGATTAAGCTTTTCACCAACTTTGTAAGTTATGAGCTTACATATGAAGTCATTTTACCTCTCGTGCTTGACCAGAAGAGTCCAGGCATCCTGTAGAAGCAAAGCAAACAGTGAGACAAATATTACAATGCTGTACTTACAAGCCTGCTTACAAACTGAGATGAATTACATTACTGTGCTTCTCTGCTCTAGTATCCATTGGAAAGTACATAAAAAAAGGACCTCATGGTACGGTAAATGACTACATTTTACAGAGCCAGGGTATTTATCAGGGGTCAGCAACCTAAATGTCCTTTTAATAAAAATCAAACCACCTTGGTAGCCACAACATTTTATGTCCATGTTACCATCTTGGCTCTAAATATGTCTCAGTATGTGCTAATGTACTAGTATAAGCTAAAATAATAATATGAATGAAAACACAGACTTACTTCTAATGAGAAGCTGGCAAACGAGAAACTGACTTCAGCTTCACAACTTTTTTGTGTTTGACAGTTTCTCGTTGCAGATTAAACATATCAGGAAAGCAGCTGGAGTGATTATAAATCCATTCGTCTCTGAATTATCTATGTCTGTCTTAAATCTTTCTATTTGCCATTTTGTTAGCTACTAGCTAGGCGGGATTGTTGTCGTTGCTATGGTGACAAACAGTCTGCGGGCCAATCTTCAGGGTTAAAGTTTGGTGAATTAACAAATATAGGCTACATTAACTCCAGCATTTAAGACATTAAGCATTTTATTTTACTGCAAAGGAGGATCATTTTATTTTTACCTAAAAATCTAATTCTGCTGTGGAGCTGCAACAGGGCAGTGAAAGAGTCGCATGTTGCCGACACCTAGTGTACATGCCATGTTCATAGATTACATAAATAATAATGTTCTTATTTACCATTTTCTACAGTCTTAAAAAGCAGTATCCATTGATAATTGCTAACTAAGAAATGTATCACCCCATGTGTATGAATAATAATTGCTCCAATTTAGAACAAATATTACCTTAAACATTGTTTCCATCAACTGACTACAAAGAGTTCCTTCACACATATATAAAATACATACTGTACATCTGTCACATTTGTTTGATTGTCGGAAGTTTGTCAACATAATCACCTTAAATATTGATTTTCTTTTAAAAAATTACATTTGGTTTTGGAATTTATTCATCATGAACTCATTTTCTCTTTGAAATTTCTGCACCTGGAAGCATGAACCTGTAATTTCACTTTTTCACTGAAAAATACAGTGAGAGGTGTAATGAGATCAGGTTAAAGAACGATCACTTACCACACTTGTCAACACACAGTCCTGAGTCCTTGTTGAAGAGCAATGTACCATCAGGACAGAAGCAACCCTCAGTAGTCACGTTCAGAGTATGCTCATTAGGCCTTATATAAAAGATTATATAATTTAAACTTTAACAGTTCTGTCATCAACTCCATGAGCAATTTGTGACATTAATGATAAAAATACTATCTTTGTTCAGACTGACCACCTTTTCAGCCTCCTCCACCCAACATGGTTACCTAACTCACCTGCATTATCAGCATTGTATACAGTCACCTGACATAAGACATGTAATGGCAGTAATCATGCCATGGCCAGTGAAACTGAACGCAATAGTGAATTGACTTTGGTTAACTGATTGATTTAGTAGCTAAAGGGACAATCACTTTTTCACATAGGGTGATGAGCATTTTTACTTCAACAAATGAAATCATCATGTAAAAGCAGCATTCAGTGTTTACTTCGATTATCTCTGTCTAATATTAAAAGTAGTTTGATAATCTGAAACATTCAAGTGTTTCTAAATAAGCAAAAATAGAAGAAATTGGGAAGGGGCAAATACTTTTTCAAAGCAGTGTAATTGCAGATTAGTGAAACTAATATTATCATATAGTAGTCAGTGTTGAGAAACTAAGTACAGAATGAAGGCTCACCTGTCCTCACAGGTAGGAGGTTCAGCAGGTCCACAGGGTTTGTAAACTTTGTCTCTTGGACATTCAACAGCTGAGGAATGACAATATACAACACTATTACACAATGATCTAAATCTAATCTGAATGACAAAACATTGCGCTGATAGACACTACTCTAAAGATACATGAGACAAGCCTCTTCCAAAGAAAAGCTTTCATTCGGTATTCATTCAGTTCTCAGTATGTTCTCACCAGAATGTGACTAAATGCATGTGAATAAAACTGCATGCGGTATAAAATCATTTGGCTTACTGCACAGATCAGTGTAGTTTCTCCAGTGTAAACAGATGCCAAACTGAGAGCAGGCTAAGGCATAAGTTCGTAAACTGGTGCACACCACAGCAAGGTTGGTCATGTGACAGCTATCAAACTGGCAACCTCTGAAGTAGTTGTCAGGAGAGACATGTGGATGACACTCTTTAAACACGCTGTAAAAAAAAAAAAGAAACGTCAAAAAAATCTTTTATACCTCTAATGTGACAGTGCGCACAAAATTACTTTCTTTGCATAATGATTTAAAATCAAAAGCAACAGAAGTTCATGACAGTAAAACTAAGAACTATAAAAGTTTTTTGCTTTTTCTTCAGAGCAGTATCTTTGAATGGGACCAGTTCAGCATTTACACACAGTGGCTTCAGTGATCACATTATCAGGTGCAGCAACTCTATAGCTGGACATAACACATTTTTTAGGTTTTAGTACATTTTCAAGGTTTCAGAAAGAAATCCCCATATATTTGGCACTGCTATTGTACAATCGTGCAGTTGTAAGTACTAATTGTAAGAGCACTATTAAATGCACTGGTTAAAAAAAAAAGTTGGATCGACTTAAAAATTTACAGCAACTTATTTTACAGCTTTTTTTTTTACCTAAATTTACCTCACAGAAAAAAATCACCCATGCCTTCCAGTTCCAAAGAGCTTACTTAAAAAAAGCTGTGAAGTAAGTTGCCTTAAAATTTAAATTGGACTTTTTTTTTTTTTAACAGTGTACTAGATTAATTGTAACTTTTTGAAAGTGCACATTGCTTGACTGTTTTTTCTATTAACTACCTGTTCTGACAACAGTACAGATGCTGTTCTGTCTGAATTATCTGTACTGTATGTGTACAGCTAAGAAATATGATGCAATGCAAGATTTGCCTCTTTCATACCCAGTGAAAAGCACATGTGGGGGGAGGTGGGGATAAGTGGCTTTTTTCTTGACAGTAACGCAGTGTTACCAATTTCCACAGAGTCCTTCAGCACTAGTTATAGCTACTCACTCTGTGTTGAGAAGGTCACAAACAGGGTTGAGCGGGCATGGCTTCTTTGTGGGCGCAGAGGTGGGTGGCACTGTTGGCGGCGCAGGGCAGTCTGGATTGGGCAGATCTTTAGCTGGCCAGTAATCTGCCATAATTTCACAGTCACTTACAAGTTTCCCATCTGGTAACATACAGTCATCATTCCGGTTGTTGTTGCATGTACCTGAGAGAGATAAGCAGAACTTGATTTATAGTAAAAGTTTGGGTTGCTCTTCATTACGTATGGGTATTTCATGAGTTAGATACAAATAACTTGTTGTATGATATCATTGTGAAATAAAATAGCTGTACGAATGTTTTAATGCAATAAACTCCTAATCCTATCCATGGTTATTTTTGCCAGTCAAAAATAAGCTCACATAGTTTCTATTGACTCTGAAGATGTTTCAGAATATTTCACTTGTTAAATTACTTCATTAAAAACATGGTTTTCAATATAGGATATTTGACTTTATGGTCCCATACCACAGTGTCCCTGTGTGTTTTTCCCAAAATGTTGGAATGGCAGGAAGACACTGAAGCCTGTGACTCCAAACGTCACCACAACTCCCAGCTGTGGAATTTCCAGAATCAGGTTTATGCCTGAGCCCAGCACCTTCACACCATTTCGAGCAAAAGGTAACTTCAACACAACATTTCCCATCAAAGCCTATGTAGATTAAACACAATAGAAACAAACAATTAAGAAGTTTCTGGTTTAATATGACTTTATGTCACTATTAGATGCAAAATGTCCTTGAATGATCTCAGAGTAAATTTCATACAACAGTCACATCTTTCTTGTTGTGACCCTAAGAAAAGCAATATTAAGCTTCAGTTAAATCTCACCTGCAGCTTCGCAGCTCCTATAAGGTTGTTGTTTTTCAAGGTGATGACCTGTTTGTTGTAGGACACAATGAGGGCTCTGGGGCAGGACACAGACTCTCGGGGGTCACAGTTGACATTATCAATGTAAATTTTCAAATTGTGTTTAGGTCTGATTTCCTCCATTAAAACGTAAGTGCAGTTTCCTTGATGACTATAGAAGAGTCCATCAAACGTTATATAGTGAGGGTCTCCCCACCCTTCACAGAAGCCTAGACAGAAGTTATAGTTGGACTGTTATTGCAGTAGTTTTACATTTGAAAGTAGTGAGATATGGAAGGTATCAAAAAGTCTTTGCTATTAAAAAAACTTTGCTTTTTCTACTTTGGTCACTGGCCTGACTTAGACAAAGTGCATATAAAGTTCCATTTGTAAAACACACGTAGGTTGTATTTACTAAACACATAACTGATTTGTATACTATTACATTATTTGAAGCCTGATTCACTCACAGTCACAGACATTTTCTTTACAGCAGTGGTTATCATCAAACCCTTCGACTGGATTCCTCCCATTTGAACATGTGATATTCTGAAGAGGTGGACACTCATATGGGATAATCTCAATGATGTTGTCCTCAATGCACCGGGCCAAGGTGCAGTTACAGATCTCAAAGGTCTCATTTGTCTGTCACCAAAAATACAGCAATAGCAATATTAAAGTAGATTTATGCATTTTCACTCAGTACAATACTATTTGTCTCTAAAATTGAAGCTAAATTGATTCTGTTGTAAATTTGATCTTACTTTGGTATGGCCAAGAATAAAAGACAAGAACAATGAAAAATTGTCTATTGGAATCATTTTTCACTGAATGCAATGAATTTTTAAATTTGTAAAATGCATAAGTGTTTTCATATTTTAAATGTTAAATTCCTAAATAAAATGCTCAATACTTCAACTGTTTAGCATGTTATAAAACAACCTTGTTATATCAACCCTGGTCCTGGAGTTCTGCCTTACTGGGAGTCTAGATCTCGCGACAATCTGTCACATTTTCTTCAGCTATTTAACATCTTCAGAAGTCCTTCATTGTCTGGATCAGATGCATTAGTTTTAGTGTAAATATCTATTTGAATTCCATATCATTGCAAAAACGTTGCAGCATACAGTTCAATTTATGCAGTAATAAAATGTATTACTCTAAGCTCTTTCTTTTTAAATAAATATCTAATGTCATGCGACGTAATGATCTAGTAACCTGCACAGTTTAGCTCATGCCATTATCTAACAAGGCAATCAGAAGCATTTGAATATTAGTGTCAGGTACTTAGTGTAGGTAAAACTAAACTCCACAGGGTGGCAGATCACCAGGACTAGGGTTGGAAAACCCTGACCAACAGTATATCATCCTCTCAAGATGTCTTACACTATCAACTTAATCACTCTACATTGAATAAGCTTCTTCATAAACTGCAGCTTTGGGAAAATGACCACAAACTACCAAGACTGAAATTTAAAGGAACAAGTAAATGTATAAGTTTTCTTAAGTGACATAGTTTTCTTTGACTTAATTTAAAACATATCAGAAAAGAATGTATTTATTTGAGAAAAATGTATCTGCAAAATTTCAAAATTCTATATTTTTAGATTCTATCTAAGGTATTTGGGGTTTATTTTTATTTTGAAGGAAGGGAAACATTAGAACACAAAATCAATCACAGATGCGGTCTAACCAGAGTGATCTGAAAAGCCACAGCTTTTTTGTACAATATGCTACTCACGCCGACGTCCCATGTTGGGCAGCCAGGCTTTGGGGTAGTGATAGTTGATGCTGTGGTTGGCGTAGTTGTGGTTGGCGTAGTTGTGGTTGTGGCTAATGTATTTGTGGTTGAGATAGTCGGTTCTGGGGTAGTGACAGAGGTGGTGCTTTCAGTCGTTGTTATTTGTGTAGTTGTTGTGTAGGGGGTTGAGGGGGTGGTAGTCGGTTCTGGGGTAGTGACAGAGGTGGTGCTTTCAGTTGTTGTTATTTGTGTAGTTGCTGTGTAGGGGGTTGAGGGGGTGGTAGTTGGTTCTGGGGTAGTGACAGAGGTGGTGCCTTCAGTTGTTGTTATTTGTGTAGTTGTTGTGTAGGGGGTTGAGGGGGTCGGTTCTGGGGTAGTGACAGAGGTGCTGCTTTCAGTTGTTATTTGTGTAGTTGTTGTGTAGGGGGTTGAGGGGGTCGGTTCTGGGGTAGTGACAGAGGTGCTGCTTTCAGTTGTTGTTAATTGTGTAGTTGTTGTGTAGGGGGTTGAGGGGGTGGTAGTCGGTTCTGGGGTAGTGACAGAGGTGCTGCTTTCAGTTGTTATTTGTGTAGTTGTTGTGTAGGGGGTTGGGGGGGTGGTAGTTGGTTCTGGGGTAGCGACAGAGGTGCTGCTTTCAGTTGTTGTTATTTGTGTAGTTGTTGTGTAGGGGGTTGGGGAGGTGGTAGTCGGTTTTGGGGTAGCGACAGAGGTGGTGCTTTCAGTCGTTGTTATTTGTGTAGTTGTTGTGTAGGGGGTTGAGGGGGTGGTAGTCGGTTCTGGGGTAGCGACAGAGGTGGTGGTTTCGGTCGTTATTTGTGTAGTTGTTGTGTAGGGGGTTGAGGGGGTGGTAGTTGGTTCTGGGGTAGTGACAGAGGTGGTGCTTTCAATCGTTGTTATTTGTGTAGTTGTTGTGTAGGGGGTTGAGGGGGTGGTAGTTGGTTCTGGGGTAGTGACAGAGGTGCTGCTTTCAGTTGTTGTTATTTGTGTAGTTGTTGTGTAGGGGGTTGAGGGGGTGGTAGTCGGTTCTGGGGTAGTGACAGAGGTGGTGCTTTCAGTTGTTACTTGTGTAGTTGTTGTGTAGGGGGTTGGGGGGGTGGTAGTTGGTTCTGGGGTAGTGACAGAGGTGCTGCTTTCAGTTGTTGTTATTTGTGTAGTTGTTGTGTAGGGGGTTGAGGGGGTCGGTTCTGGGGTAGTGACAGAGGTGCTGCTTTCAGTTGTTGTTACTTGTGTAGTTGTTGTGTAGGGGGTTGGGGAGGTGGTAGTCGGTTTTGGGGTAGCAACAGAGGTGGTGCTTTCAGTCGTTGTTATTTGTGTAGTTGTTGTGTAGGGGGTTGGGGGGGTGGTAGTCGGTTTTGGGGTAGTGACAGCAGAGGTGCTGCTTTCAGTTGTTGTTATTTGTGTAGTTGTTGTGTAGGGGGTTGAGGGGGTGGTAGTCGGTTCTGGGGTAGCGACAGAGGTGGTGCTTTCAGTCGTTATTTGTGTAGTTGTTGTGTAGGGGGTTGAGGGGGTGGTAGTTGGTTCTGGGGTTGCAACAGAGGTGGTGCTTTCAGTCGTTGTTATTTGTGTAGTTGTTGTGTAGGGAGTTGGGGGGGTGGTAGTCGGTTTTGGGGTAGTGACAGAGGTGCTGCTTTCAGTCGTTGTTATTTGTGTAGTTGTTGTGTAGGGGGTTGAGGGGGTGGTAGTTGGTTCTGGGGTAGTGACAGAGGTGCTGCTTTCAGTTGTTGTTATTTGTGTAGTTGTTGTGTAGGGGGTTGAGGGGGTGGTAGTCGGTTCTGGGGTAGTGACAGAGGTGCTGCTTTCAGTTGTTATTTGTGTAGTTGTTGTGTAGGGGGTTGGGGGGGTGGTAGTTGGTTCTGGGGTAGTGACAGAGGTGCTGCTTTCAGTTGTTATTTGTGTAGTTGTTGTGTAGGGGGTTGAGGGGGTCGGTTCTGGGGTAGTGACAGCAGAGGTGCTGCTTTCAGTTGTTGTTATTTGTGTAGTTGTTGTGTAGGGGGTTGAGGGGGTGGTAGTCGGTTCTGGGGTAGTGACAGAGGTGCTGCTTTCAGTTGTTATTTGTGTAGTTGTTGTGTAGGGGGTTGGGGGGGTGGTAGTTGGTTCTGGGGTAGTGACAGAGGTGCTGCTTTCAGTTGTTGTTATTTGTGTAGTTGTTGTGTAGGGGGTTGAGGGGGTCGGTTCTGGGGTAGTGACAGCAGAGGTGCTGCTTTCAGTTGTTGTTATTTGTGTAGTTGTTGTGTAGGGGGTTGAGGGGGTGGTAGTCGGTTCTGGGGTAGTGACAGAGGTGGTGCTTTCAGTTGTTATTTGTGTAGCTGTTGTGTAGGGGGTTGAGGGGGTCGGTTCTGGGGTAGTGACAGAGGTGCTGCTTTCGGTTGTTGTTATTTGTGTAGTTGTTGTGTAGGGGGTTGAGGGGGTCGGTTCTGGAGTAGTGACAGAGGTGCTGCTTTCAGTTGTTGTTATTTGTGTAGTTGTTGTGTAGGGGGTTGAGGGGGTCGGTTCTGGGGTAGTGACAGAGGTGCTGCTTTCAGTTGTTGTTATTTGTGTAGTTGTTGTGTAGGGGGTTGAGGGGGTGGTAGTCGGTTCTGGGGTAGTGACAGAGGTGGTGCTTTCAGTTGTTATTTGTGTAGTTGTTGTGTAGGGGGTTGGGGAGGTGGTAGTTGGTTCTGGGGTAGCGACAGAGGTGCTGCTTTCAGTTGTTGTTATTTGTGTAGTTGTTGTGTAGGGGGTTGGGGGGGTGGTAGTTGGTTCTGGGGTAGCGACAGAGGTGCTGCTTTCAGTTGTTGTTATTTGTGTAGTTGTTGTGTAGGGGGTTGGGGGGGTAGTAGTCGGTTCTGGGGTAGCGACAGAGGTGCTGCTTTCAGTTGTTGTTATTTGTGTAGTTGTTGTGTAGGGGGTTGGGGGGGTGGTAGTCGGTTCTGAGGTAGTGACAGAGGTGGTGCTTTCAGTTGTTATTTGTGTAGTTGTTGTGTAGGGGGTTGGGGGGGTGGTAGTTGGTTCTGGGGTAGCGACAGAGGTGGTGCTTTCAGTTGTTGTTATTTGTGTAATTGTGGCTGGCGTAGTTGTGGTTGTGGCTGATGTATTTGTGGTTGAGGTTGATGACGTTGTTGGTTTCTCAGAACTTGTAGTATTTATTGCTTGTGAGGCTGTCTGCCTAGAGGTTGAACGAGTCACAACTGAGTAGGTAGTAAGAGAGGTGGTGCCTTCAGTCGTTGTTATTTGTGTAGTTGTTGTGTAGGGGGTTGAGGGGGTCGGTTTTGGGGTAGTGACAGAGGTGCTGCTTTCAGTTGTTGTTATTTGTGTAGTTGTTGTGTAGGGGGTTGAGGGGGGTCGGTTTTGGGGTAGTGACAGAGGTGCTGCTTTCAGTTGTTGTTATTTGTGTAGTTGTTGTGTAGGGGGTTGAGGGGGTCGGTTTTGGGGTAGTGACAGAGGTGCTGCTTTCAGTTGTTGTTATTTGTGTAGTTGTTGTGTAGGGGGTTGAGGGGGTGGTAGTCGGTTCTGGGGTAGTGACAGAGGTGGTGCTTTCAGTTGTTATTTGTGTAGTTGTTGTGTAGGGGGTTGGGGAGGTGGTAGTTGGTTCTGGGGTAGCGACAGAGGTGCTGCTTTCAGCTGTTGTTATTTGTGTAGTTGTTGTGTAGGGGGTTGGGGGGGGTGGTAGTTGGTTCTGGGGTAGCGACAGAGGTGCTGCTTTCAGTTGTTGTTATTTGTGTAGTTGTTGTGTAGGGGGTTGGGGGGGTGGTAGTCGGTTCTGGGGTAGCGACAGAGGTGCTGCTTTCAGTTGTTGTTATTTGTGTAGTTGTTGTGTAGGGGGTTGGGGAGGTGGTAGTCGGTTTTGGGGTAGCGACAGAGGTGGTGCTTTCAGTTGTTGTTATTTGTGTAATTGTGGCTGGCGTAGTTGTGGTTGTGGCTGATGTATTTGTGGTTGAGGTTGATGACGTTGTTGGTTTCTCAGAACTTGTAGTATTTATTGCTTGTGAGGCTGTCTGCCTAGAGGTTGAACGAGTCACAACTGAGTAGGTAGTAAGAGAGGTGGTGCCTTCAGTCGTTGTTATTTGTGTAGTTGTTGTGTAGGGGGTTGAGGGGGTGGTAGTTGGTTCTGGGGTAGCTACAGAGGTGGTGCTTTCAGTCGTTATTTGTGTAGTTGTTGTGTAGGGGGTTGAGGGGGTGGTAGTCGGTTTTGGGGTAGTGACAGAGGTGGTGCCTTCAGTTGTTGTTATTTGTGTAGTTGTTGTGTAGGGGGTTGAGGGGGTGGTAGTCGGTTTTGGGGTAGTGACAGAGGTGGTGCCTTCAGTTGTTGTTATTTGTGTAGTTGTTGTGTAGGGGGTTGAGGGGGTGGTAGTCGGTTTTGGGGTAGTGACAGAGGTGGTGCTTTCAGTCGTTGTTATTTGTGTGGTTGTTGTGTAGGGGGTTGGGGGGGTGGTAGTCGGTTTTGGGGTAGTGACAGAGGTGCTGCTTTCAGTTGTTATTTGTGTAGTTGTTGTGTAGGGGGTTGAGGGGGTGGTAGTCGGTTCTGGGGTAGCGACAGAGGTGCTGCTTTCAGTCGTTGTTATTTGTGTAGTTGTTGTGTAGGGGGTTGGGGGGGTGGTAGTTGGTTCTGGGGTAGTGACAGAGGTGGTGCTTTCAGTCGTTGTTATTTGTGTAGTTGTTGTGTAGGGGGTTGAGGGGGTGGTAGTCGGTTCTGGGGTAGTGACAGAGGTGCTGCTTTCAGTTGTTGTTATTTGTGTAGTTGTGTAGGGGGTTGAGGGGGTGGTAGTCGGTTCTGGGGTAGTGACAGAGGTGGTGCTTTCAGCTGTTGTTATTTGTGTAGTTGTTGTGTAGGGGGTTGAGGGGGTGGTAGTTGGTTCTGGGGTAGCGACAGAGGTGCTGCTTTCAGTCGTTGTTATTTGTGTAGTTGTTGTGTAGGGGGTTGTGGAGGTGGTAGTTGGTTCTGGGGTAGCGACAGAGGTGCTGCTTTCAGTCGTTGTTATTTGTGTAGTTGTTGTGTAGGGGGTTGTGGAGGTGGTAGTTGGTTCTGGGGTAGTGACAGAGGTGGTGCCTTCAGTCGTTGTTATTTGTGTAGTTGTTGTGTAGGGGGTTGGGGGGGTGGTAGTCGGTTCTGGGGTAGTGACAGAGGTGCTGCTTTCAGTTGTTGTTATTTGTGTAGTTGCTGTCGAAGTAGTACAAATATCATGACAACAGTATACTCTAATTTCATAGTCAAAACATTTGTATGGACGGTGTAACTGTTCCTGCTTTTTACACACCAAACCAAGTGAAACATTGCACTGCGCTACCTGACCTGTACTATGTATAAAATCATCAAAAGCTAAATCAGGTTGTGCTACAGCTCTGCACTCAATATCTTCTGGTTTATCACATATTATGTTTCCAGCAACCTTGATATTTTCATATGTTTCTAAATCACTGTATCCTCCTGAAACGGGATTATAGACATTAAACCACTCAGACCAATGACAGATAATGCATGGTGAGGTTGTGGTTATCGATGTAGTAGTTGTTGTGTAGGGGGTTGAGGGGGTAGTAGTTGGTGTTGGGGTAGTGACAGAGGTGGTGCTTTCAGTTGTTATTTGTGTAGTTGTTGTGTAGGGGGTTGGGGGGGTGGTAGTCGGTCCTGGGGTAGTGACAGAGGTGCTGCTTTCAGTTGTTGTTATTTGTGTAGTTGTTGTGTAGGGGGTTGGGGGGGTGGTAGTCGGTCCTGTGGTGCTTTCAGTTGTTGTTATTTGTGTGGTTGTTGTGTAGGGGGTTGGGGGGGTGGTAGTCGGTCCTGTGGTGCTTTCAGTTGTTGTTATTTGTGTAGTTGTTGTGTAGGGGGTGGAGGGGGTGGTAGTCGGTCCTGTGGTGCTTTCAGTTGTTGGTATTTGTGTAGTTGTTGTAGTTCTGTTATCACATTCAGCAACACATGTCTGATTCCACTCATCAAAAATGGGTTTGTCCTCTGGGCACACTGGATAACAACCTACACAACAGAAGCACTGTCAATATGCAGTACAATACAAACAACAACTAATCACCCATGTGCACTCTACAATCTGGGTTATACATATGAATTAATTTAATAGAATAGGATTATTTCATTTGTACTCTGTCCCAGATATGTGGGATCCCTGCTTTTCATTTTGTTTGTATTTGGCTTGCTGTAACATGCCTGATTCAGCTCATTAGGTATTTGAGCTGAATCAGACCTGTTAGGGCAGGAAGAACTCACAAGTGCAAGACTCTCCCCAGTGACACTGACTTAAATATAAACTAAGGTGCCATAAAGTCAATCGGTATTATAATGACTCACCCTCCAGGTTGGGTAACGGGTTAAGGCAAACACCGTCAAGGTTCAGGCAGGTTTTGTAGCATGGTGTGTGACAGGGACTGTAGTGCCATGTGCACTCATCTGGATCATTGTAGTAGTCACAGAACACAGCTGTTGGGAGAAAACATTGCAATCAGACTTCTGTAAAGCTCTTTTTCATTAAGGATATGTTCCATCTGATTTATGGTATATCATCGTTATTGATTTTCTTTGAAGCCTTTTGACATTACAACATGCAACTGTTTTACCCATTTGTGAGACAAAATAAACTTTGTAATAGGTTCTTAAGCCATTGTTTACAAACCAGAATTCCTACATATTCAATGTCTGTTTAAAGCTCTAAGTTTAGCTTAGAGCTCTGCCTGTAAATTATAGACAAGAAACGTATTGCTTTCTTTAATGTTTGAAATAAAAACCTCCACTTTGCGACTGATAAAAAATGAAAGCGGACATGATGACAAACAGCTAAAAATATTTCACATCAATTAACTATATTAAATCATGCAGAAGTACAGGTATATTGTTATGGGCTGAAACTATAATCACCACAATGTTTTGATTTATAGCCCAAATCAATATTTAATCATCTATTCATATGGAACACAGTCTGGAGGATGCTTACGGCAGATCTCTGGTGTTCGCCAGGCCACACAGACTCCAGCTTCATTACAGGCTTGAGCATACGCTGCCACAGCAGTACAGAAACACTCACAGTCACCGCCAGTGTCACAGGCACACGAGTCTTTCACACAGTTGTCGTAATAAGGCTTGGGATCCACCTGCAAGTATTTGTATAGATATATATATATATATATATATATATGAATGTACATATATTCAAAGACATATTTACATAAACTTTACGAATCAGTGGAATTCTATGTACATAATGGTATTTCAGAGAAACATTCAATTCTTTCTACAGTACCTTTCTATGGCAGTTTTTGAAAGTGTCGCCTGTAATGATGCTGCATTGCATTTTTGCCCAAGTGTGGCGGTTGGGTGTTTGAGAACATGGATCAAAGTCTGGCTTAGCATCGGGACAATCACTTTTCACTTTCCAGCTGTTTACAAACTCCACAATGTCAGAAACTTGCAGCTGACCTTGAGTGGTGAAGTCATCTTTGCCATTTCCATTGTAATTTCCACACAGTCCACAAACCTCTCCCTATAAAATGGAAAATGCAGAATCCAGAATCATTGGATTAAGTTTCCTCTGTGGTGCTATGAACATAAAGAAAATCTAAAAGAGCTGGTAAAAGAGATTTGTGTTAATTTTGCCTCTGTGTTTTTTGTGGGTTTACAAGGTTGTTTTCTCCTCTAGATGTAACTACATCTTTGCATATAAAAAAGAGCTTCATCTGACGGCCATGGGCTTAGTATATTTTACTCACCATATGCTGTGGTTGCAGAATGATGCGAACTGTAGTTTTACGGTCCCAAAACACAGTCAGGCCAATGTCAGACTCAATGACCACATAAAGACCCACAATTCTCTTTGTATACTGAATCAGTGGCCCAGTGTCCAGCTGTCTTTCTTCAACTTTGCCATCAACCAAGTAAAACTCTATACTCTGTTGAGATAGCATGTCAAATGGTATCAGAAACCTTAAATGTTTGTATGTGAAACTCCTAAAAAGTAAGACTTCAAAAGAGGTAAAAAAGAGTTAAAAGTTTGGTATTTGTATTTTTTTTCAGTAAAATAAAAGCAATTTTATTGCAGACACATAACAAAATCATTGTGTTCTACAGGTTTTACACAGTGTTCAGTGATGAACAGAGCAGTAGATGATTCCATAATAACTGAAAAAAAGCTGTGCAGCACTGAGGATTTACTATAACAATACTATTAAAGTCCAGAATGCCTCATATTTAAAAGCTGTGACTAAATCTCACTGATTACACAGCTATTCATAGTAACTTTGTGACATTTATAAATGACTTAATTTTTAATAATATTTACTCTTTTGTCATGTCATAACTTCCTGCTGTTCCTAAAATCTTCAAAACTGTGAATAAACCATTGGTTTACATTATTGAATAACAATTACTTACATGACAGGTAGTTCTAAATGTTTGTACGGTAGTAATTTAAGAGCACTTATGCAGGACAGAGCACTGCATACACTGTATGACTGTATACATAAAAGATCAGAAGAATATTTGTCCTTACTCCCAGAAGAATCCGAACATATTTGGAGCATGTGGTTCCTGTCGTCCCACAGGGTACATTCTCTGTGATCACATGGAACGTACCTGTCTTATTTCCACACTTGTTCTTTAAGACAACACGGAAAAGGTATTCAGAAGTTAGGCAAATAAGAGGTCACTCTATTTCTATCAAATTAGCTTATTGTCACTGTAAGATCAGAGCCCCATATCTCAGTTTTTTCTTTTTTTTCATTATTAAAAAAACTCCAGATGTCCTCTGTAAAACTGAATGTTTCTTGCAAAGTTACAATTTGAAAAATATTTTTTTGTCCCAATGTTATGTTTGTTCTATGATCATTCAACACACTTTCTGGTTAAACAATTTCCCTAATTTAAGTACTTTTTTCCTGTATTTTGACCCAGGTTATCCCCTTAAACAAAAGGCTTATTATTTAGTTATAATTCTTAAGGTTTATTATGTAGTTTGTAACTACTATGAAATTTAAGGGGAGGCAGGAGTTGTGCACTGTGGCACCAGAGGCCCAAGGTCCAGAACAGTTTGGTGTCTTTTTCTGTTGAGTTGAATCCGGTGTGTTTATGTTGGAAAATAACTGTGCTGGACTCTGGCCCTGCAAGACTGGTGTTTGGCACCCCTGATATAAGGTATTTAAGGTATAAAAAGAAGGGATATAAGTCTGAATCTAGTTTAAGGGATCAATATTTAAAAAAAGAAAATAATTTTTATAGTTGGCAACTAATCAGTTTTATTTCATTCAGAATAATCCACTGAATAGTGCCCTGGTGATCTAACAGTAACTACTGAAATATTTTCAAATGTTTCAATTGTATAGTTAAATATAATTGGCAGAGGACTGGTTGAAATAGTGCAGTACTGGGTACCTGAACAGCAATGTAATCACAATCTCCACTGAAGCCAAAAGTCTGCTTATCAAAAGTGTTGTAATGGCCGCTCCCATAGATAGTGCAGGAACCAGGGCATTTTTTTTCTGTGCAGACCCACTCACCCTGTTTACAGATGCTAGGAGGGTGAACAGAAATAAGCAATTTTTCAGTTCACATAGGCTTGAATTTATACTCACAATACATAAAACACAAACATTCTCAACCATTCTTAATACAATTCGATACGACACAATACACTTTATTGTCTGATTCCTCTGAATTTTTTCTTGAATCATAGCAGCTCCAAAGGAAAATGAGGGGTAGGGGGAGGGAAAGATGACAAACAATAAGACAAACACGAACATTACAATAAACCACAACAATACACTTTACACCATTACTTGATTCCACTATACACCCTACAACCCAATATGTGTGAGTTACTACCTGTGTACTCATCTAAACAGTTCACACATTTGGTTAAGTATCACAGTTGACTGAGGGGTGAAGGAATCTTAACTTTGGTACTCTAAAATGTCTTTTTGAAGGCAAAATATTATATTCACCATACAGCACATGAAATGGATCAGACAAAATACCACAAGCTAATCTTTCTATACTTTTCCTCCAGGCCATTATAAAACCTTCCTCCAGAGGCTGACCTACAACCTTAGAACAGATTTGTATCAGTCTAAACAATCTTGTCTTTAGTTCCACAGAGAGACAACTATACCATGCTGTCGCACAGTATTGCATCACACTCTGGATTACTGTAGTATAAAACAAAACTAAAATCTGATTACTGGCACCAAACGATCTTAACCTATGGAGAAAATAAATACATTGCTGTACCTTACTACAGAGATAATCAGTATGACTATTCCATGATAGCATTGCATCTATGTGTACACCAAGGTATTTATATGACGTAACCTGTTTAATTTCCTGATCATGAATTCTCAAAGGAGGTGGATATGAATCAGGGGAGAGACCAAAAATGACCTCTTCTGTCTTCTTTGTACTAATAATAAGATCATTCTGATTGCACCAATCTACTAGCCCCATCAACACCCTGCTGAAATAGATCAATATCATCATCATCTGTCAACAAAGCTAATAACACAGAATCATCAGAATATTTAATAATAAAATGATTTGGTTCCTGAGCTTTACAATCATTTGTATACAATGTAAACAGCAGTGGAGAACTTACACATCCTTGTGGTGCTCCAACATTTGTTATAACAGGCAGTGATAGTGCTTTATTTACTTTCACATGCTGTACTCTATTATTAAGAAAATTCCTATACCTGTAGATAAGATAAGGATAAATATGGAATTCAACTATTTTTGACAGTAGGATATCAGGTCTGATAGTGTTAAATGCAGAAGAAAAATCCAGAAAAAGAGCTCTAGCGTATGTATGAGGCTTGTCCAAATGTTTTAACACAAAGTGGACCAATGTAGTTACTGCATCTTCGGTACTACGGTCTTGTTTGTAAGCAAACTGATATGAGTCTAATTTACCATTCATTGCCTTAGTAAGATGCTGAACTACGATCTGCTCACAAGATTTCATAACAACTAATGTGACTGCTACTGGATGAGAATCCTTGCATTCCTAGGACATGATTTCTTAGGGACTGGTGTAATATGAGATGTCTTCCATATCCTAGGAATAGTGTGTGTATTTACAGACAGCTGGAAGCCTGCTTGCCAAACCGGAGCCAGTTCCTGTGCTAATGATTTTAGAACAAAAGCACTAATATTTTCTGGACCCGTAGCTTTTCTTACATTACTGCATCTAAATGTGCGTAGTACATCATCTACAGTAATTATTATCCTGTCTAAGCTAGTTGGTATAATAGTCCTAAGAATATCGGTACACTTATCCTCAGTGTCCACTGTTTCAATCTCAAACCTTGTAAAATAACCATTCAATAAATTTGAGAATTCAAAGTCATTTTCCACTGGAATTGGTTTCCTTGTGGACAACATCCCTGTCATATTCTTCATAGTGTCCCAGAGTCTCTTTGGGTTCTTGGTTCTAAAAGCATCCTCTAGTCTTTTTCTATACATCATAATTCTTTTTAATGACAGAGTCATAAAGCATTGAACACGTACCATGTGTTGCACTCATCTGGTATTTTAGTACCAGCATGATAGAAATGGCCATTATGTTTGCAAGGGCAGTTATCCTCTTCAACACAGTGACCACGACCATCATCGAGAAGGCCTGAGGGACACTTACAACCAGATGCACAATCTGCAAGGTACTGAGAAAAGAGGAAAGGTGAGACATTTGAGGCATAGAATAATGAAAGAATTATTACGTTTTTACAATTGGTAAAGCATTTTTTAGTGCTTTTCATGTTCACTCCTCTTTGCAGAAACACACATCCAGCACATCAGTCCATTTTATCCCCTAAACACTCTACAGCATGGTCACCTGAAAAACACCAAAACTATTCACTATTTTATGTAATTCTAAGAAAAGCAATAAAGAGTCATTTGTTTTGTAGTCTTGTTTTGTAATGTTATTAGTTTGTTAGTCTTTGGCTGATTATGTAAACTGCAAAAAGTGAAACAGAGCAGAAGTTGATTTGAAGTGTTTTTTGAGGTTTGTACTGATGTGAAAAATTAATTCTGTTCATCTACCGTAAACTGAAATTTTGCTTTGCGTTGTTTCAATGAATGTTTTAATTGATAAATTGATAAATTGTTATGACTAAACTGATAAACCAATTTTTAGAGTGGATACACGTTACAAAACAGAATGGTACAAATGCAGAAACTAGTTGTAAGTACAGTTGTAAGAAACACTGTAAGAAAATAACAAAAGAACGTGCTTTGTATGGAATCCAAACCAGCATCACTTTTAGCTCATTACAGAGGCTTAACAGGTGCAACCTTTGATACTCCATGCATTTGTTTAATGTGAAAACAAAGCCAAGAGAAAAATGCTGTATTTTGGAGATACAGGAGAAAAATGTGAGTGATAGTTACACAGTCGATGGTCTTGCTTGAGCATGTTTTGGCACACTCCAGCCCATGCTCATCTGGCCCTGCCTCACTGCAGTTAAAGTAGACCTTTGGAGCACGACAGTCTGCAAAACAAAAAGTAAAGAAGCATACAAATTGTATTGCATTTCCATAGTAACCACCGACCAAACTGTAACGAGCACAACACTCTGGTTCAGTTCTCCTATTCTTGGGTAAAGGCAAATCTTATTCACCTGTAATGGGGGGCTTCCAGGCATGACAGTTGAGCTTTCCATTTGTACAAACACTATGGGAGGAGATGGATTAGACTCTCACAGATATTTAAAGGCTTTATTTACATTCTAAATTGTAAATGAATTTCTGAATTACTCACATCAACCTTTACAGATTTATTCTGAACCACTTACCAGTGCTCATTTCTAATGTTGATAGACTTGCCAGGTTTAATGCGCTCTCCACTGTGGTAACAGGAGCATTTGTCCATAGACACACAAACACCTTCCTCATTCTCATACAGCCCATCTGGACAGGCACACCCATCCACAGGTACATAGTCAGTGCTGCAGCCCTGACGCTCCAAGCTGAGGGTATCACAGGTACGCTGGCAGCCCTGTAGCAGGTAGGAGAACGTCTGTGTAGCAGGGCAGTGCTCAGTGTACGTCCCTATGTTTAAAAGAGAAAACAAATTAATCCACAGAAATCACAGTTACTGCTGCTAATAAACAGGTCTGGTGAAATTTTATATTAATTATTTTTCACTTGTAGGTCATTGAAACAAATTCTGTCAAAAAAGGATTTTATTACAGTTTGAATTAGATAAAACCTTGCTGTTGTGCACACAATCTTGTTGTGAGACCTGATACACCATCCTTTTTGCCATGTTTTTATCATATTTTGATAAACTTGAAACAAATACAGACATTTTGGTCTTGAACTTGTCAATACAGCATATACATCAAATGCAAATGTAGTTTATTACATTACTAATTATGTCTTTTATTAATTAATTACATAATTGCATAATTAAGACCATACAAAACGTATTCATCTCTTATAAAAAACTTGTTCTGAGTAATCCTACCGCACACGGTGTCTCTCCAGCCTTTCACAAAGATTCCTTTTGCTGTGCATGCTCGCGCATAGGAGGAGAAGACAGCACACAGGCAGTTCTCACTCTTCTCACATGTACAGCTTGAGTACTTGCACCTCTGCATGTACAATAGAACAATTATAGAGTAGTTGACCAGCAAGGATAACATTAAGTATGATTTTAAGTGTCAGCTATTTCATATATATGAATTCAACTGTCTAAGTGATCCCAGTTTAATAATCTAAGCCATTGTTTCCGGAGAAACTTGTCTAAGTTACCTTGTAGTAGCCTTCTGGGTTAACAGCAGAGTGACATTTAGCAAAGGGGCCATCCTTCTCCTTCAGCTTGGAGCACCAATGCTCTGCATAGCTCTCTAAAAACATTATTAAACATTAATAAACATTTTTTTTCTTTCACTCTGCAACTGCAGAACTCTTCAAAGCAGAAGATTAGCTTGTAACTTATCTTTAAAGCGTCTTCTAAAATTCTGGTGAAATACAAAGAGAGTCTCTGGAAATTTAAGCCCTTGGAGAACACGTTTCATTTCTCACCACTGTCTATGCTGTAGCTGCAGGGGTCATCCAGCCTTTCACTGCGGTCAGGGCAGTTGTACTGAGCCTTCCAGGAGTTCCCAAAGGACGCTGCAGTCCCTTCCACCAAACCCTGTGGAGTCTTCAGCTCATCAGACAGCACGAAATTAAAGTTCCCACACAGACCTGCGTCCCACAGAGATAAGAGCACAAGCACGTAAGAGTGGAAAAAACATTTAGTGTTGAAATATTCATCTTTCAAAAGCCCTAGAATTTATATTATTCGCTGTTGGCCCAAGATTTATTAATTTATTAATCTAAGAACTGATATAAAGTAGATCTATTCTAGTAAAGTATGCAAATCTTATCTACTTCTTCATCCATTTCATTTGTTGACTTCAGGTTCTTCTACCAATTATAAAGTAGACAAACACTGACCACAGGTCTTGGTCTGGAAGCTGTGATCCAGAGTGATGTAGAGCTGCATGAGTGGAACCAGTTGCAACTGCATCTGCAGCCCGAAAGACGTCTGTAGCATGATGTGGAATGACGATGGTCTGAACGCTGTGAGGTTAGCTGTCAAACAGATGACCAAAGGTTTTATGCAATGGAGTTGAGGTTTAGCTGCTGTCTGATCTCAACACTGTAAAACTGACAGTCCAGAAAGTTGCTCTACAGTGATGCTATTATGCTTCATATCACCAGCTAGTTAAACAACAGTAAACATCCAGCACGAGATTCTGCACACAAGGCAAATGAACAACATCTGTATTTGAATAAGTAACTCTGCATAGCCAAATCATTCGTTAAATTGACTTCTGCGCACACTGTAGCTGTATACAGTGGTTATTGTCAATGGTCAATTTTTTCTGCCACTTGTTATTTGTTTATATGGAACAATGAATAAGCTCCTTGTAATTCCACAGTCATTAGACATTTGACTTGTCATAAGACTTGATTTCATTACATAAAATATACTAAGTGTAAAAAATTCAATACAGTACTGAAATATCAGAAAAACAAATAAAATAAGGTGTCAAAAATTAAACCTGTACTGGAGATACACCACTCTGTTTGTTGTGAGGGTCTCTCATTGTTGTCTTTCGAGGAGACCACTGTTAATTATCAATTCACTGACCAATTCATTTGGAGGTGAAACCTTCCAAAATTTAAATTCAGGGACTGTATTACAAAAACATCCTTACCTGAAATCTTAGCTTATGTTTTTAGTCACTATCACGAGTTGGAATTTTATTTAAGACAATATATTTACAGAATGAAAATTACAACTTTAATATCTTATTATGCATCTTTTTTATGTTATTATGTTATATTATACATCATTAACTCTAGATAAGAAATTAGTATTGCAGTAGCATCATAACTGAACAAACATAAAAAAAAAATTACAAAATGTAGGACATCTCCAGCAGTGTCCTAACTTCTGTGTTAACCTTTTGTTTTTACTGTTAGCGACACTACTGAAAATACAAGATTTTCTTTTTTAAGCAACTGTGACAGGCAGTAAAACAAGTGACATATTTTTTATACTGCAAAATGGTCATTTCACTTTTGAAAATTCTTTTTTTCCTAAATCTGTAGTTAAAAAAATTCAGACTGAGTTGAGATCATATCTTATGTGCTTTGTTGTCATGGCAACTTCAGTTAAGACTGAAGTTAGGACAGAAGCTATTACAGAACAACAGTTACAGACAACCCCAGAGCTGTCTTAACTTCTGTTTTAATCATCTGTTTCTACTGTTTTATGCAGTGACAGGCAGCACTGTTCATAAGTTCTATAAGTAGCATAATGACGCTACATTTATCTACATTCAAAACGGTGCTTTGACGTTTTTTTTAACAGCGTTAAAGAACTCAGGCGCTGCACACATGTCCCCTCTTATTATCTTTGTGTGCTAATGTTTGATAAAAACTCATCAGATAAAATATTACAGGAATGGTGGCGAATAACGAGGAGACAGAGCTGAACGCGTGTCTGTTTATTAGGAGGAATAATGTTAGCGTGCTCGGCTAAAGCGTTTGGGGAAATGAAACTGAAACTGCGGAGTGGCTTACATCAGTAACAGTAGCTAACATTAGCTGTCTGACTAGCTAACTTGATTATGTGTTTACTAGATTTAGCTGTGAGCTTATGGTCGGTTGCTAGGTAACAGACATGACAGTTGATTGTTGACTTAAATCAAGAAAGTTAAGATTTCCTGACTTGAGATAAGAAAAGATGCTGCAAGATAAGATTTGCTTCTGTAATACGAATTTGTGAAAAATCTTATCTCGATCTGTCAGATCTTAAGTTAAGACAAAAAGATAGGAAGTTTCTGTAATAAAGCCCCTGTTCGCCACATTCCTTCTTATTATCTGTATGTATGAAAGTTGATGAAAATGTGCCAGATAAAATATTGCAGCAATAGTGGTAAATAATGAGAAGACAGAGCTTAACACAAGTTTATTAGGAGGAATAACATTAGCATGGCTTGGAAATGGAAACTGAAACCAGGAAGCAGCGACGCCCAGTTAAAGAACGAGATAGAGCTGTCATATTCTTCACTTTTCTAACTTCCGGTTTGTTGAACTTTAGTTTTGTTTTGGCATCTTTTTTACAACAGCAGCTGTCTAGCCAACTAAATTACATTGTTTACGCTATTTTGTTAGTGTATTTACATTTCATCTGCAAGCAAATCACTGGTTGCTTGTTAACAGACATCATAGTTTATAACAGATTATCAACCTTGTCAGATATGCGCCATGTGCATGGAGGAAAAGCTAATAACAGCATTTCCAGTATTATATCAGTCACTTTTGTTTTACACCAACAGACCGAATGCTGTGTGGCAAAAAGTTGCAGTGTGTTGGTGTCCTACATGAATTGCATGAACTTTCCTTCAACCCCACACAGACATGTCACAGAAACATCCACATGTGGCACATGAGCAGAACGAAGAACGCAGTGCAGTGAAAAAGTGCAAGTCTACTGCTAGATGCTGTAAGATCTGTTTACTAAATTAAGAAAGGATTTGCTCCAGTAATTGTGAAAAATCATATTATTGACTTTGCCAGATCTTCACTTACAACAAAAGATAGGAAGTTTCTTAATGTAGCCTCAGAGCTCTAACTTAGCTTTTCGAACCCTAATTATCTGTTCTGTTTATTGCATTGTATCTCCTCTGCGTCAGTACAATTTGAGCTTCGCCCTTGTTAGTACGAGCTCATCAAAGATGCTATTAACTTTAGCCCATGTATCAGCCCCACACCCTTAATATGTAACCCTTTCAGCGGCTTAAAACGAACCTATTTTTGTTTCATTATTAGAAATAAAAATAACATTTAACAAGTGAATGCCAAACATTTTTTATGTGCAAATTAGTTAAACAGAACTGAACAATATACAGATAAAGCTGTGGTCTTCTCTGCGTCTGCAAAAATGGTGCTAAACATTGTTGCGCATCCAATTTTCTCAAGCCACCTCCTAGAGTCAGACTCTGCTGAAGTTTAGTAAATATTACACTCATTCAGGCTAACAGTAGTAGCTGTTGAGCTGTGAATTTTTTGGCTTTGTTGAAGCAAAAAGCCATGAGTGTGTGATGGAGCTGACCAACAGTGGTACCCCACAGGCCCAGATAGCTGGCAGATATGCCAAAAGGCATTACCCCAAGAGAACAGCGGGTTCTTCCATATGTCTATTAATTTTTTGCTCCATCTGGATTAACATTAACTCAGACTGTAAGTGAATACACAGCAGGTGAAGAGTGATTACTGAAAAAAGCATGGCTTAGCTGCTGAGGCGGGTTCCCATTAGTGTGTTTTACACTGTTTGCAATTGGCATTATTTGGTGTTTCTCTGAATTTAATAGCTAAGGAAGAATTACAAACCATATATCTCACTACTACTTCCTTTTCATGACATACTGGCGTTACAGGTTTTGCCATGAGCATTGTTACTGCTGCTCGTCAACCCACACTGATGAAGTGCTGTAAAGTCCCTTTTACTGGTGCGTTGTGGTATCGTTTATAGGCATCGGTATCCCAACACCAATACCGAGACTGTGCAGAAGTGCCACTATCAGTGCATGCCTGGCCCTGACTCTCACTCTTGGACCTCAGAATTTTGCGCTACACAACTGCATTCAAAGCTTATAAGACATGAACTGTAACTGTATTGGGTATTCTATACTTTGTGGCAAATACTTGTATTACAGCTACTGCATGCTGATTGGTTGGCAAGCTGATCAGCTCTTTGGCTGAATAAAATGGTTCTTCCGTACTTCCATACAGTGACAAAATGTGTGCTCCAGTGATTTGGTTGCAGGCATGAGCTGAAAGCTGTAATGTTATTCGCAATAATCCTTGTCCAGGTTAAAAAAAAAGGCCTGAACACTGTTTCAGATCGATGTTTTTAATACTGCCAAAAACAATAGTCCCAGCAGTTTAGAGTAAACCGACCATTACTCTTACTTAGCAACTGGTGGTCAGATAAATAGGACAGGTATGACCTGCTGCTTTTAAGAACAAAAATTGTGTGGTCTGAACTAACTGATGTACAAAGAGCATTATACATAATATAGTTACTCAAATACATGTGGGTCAAGTGCCAGCCAATAACTCGTTAACACAAATACAAATACTAATGATCTCAACGGTAGACAGATGCCCAGAAACCATCTGTTAGGGGCTATTTTTTTTTCTTGATTTTATGTTTTGTGTGATACTATTTTTATATATCTTTAATTATTCTCCTTAACATTTAACTGCCTGTTTTTTGAAAAAGTGCAAAGCTGAGTCTGACAACTATAAACTACAGAGAGATTCACTCAAAAGAGGCCCCGAATATTCTGTAATAATTCTCGCTGGGGCGATGCAATCTGAATGAGGTAGGCGCTGGGCAGCCGTCGCAACGTTTAACCTCTGTTTGCAACTTCTGGGTGCATACCCCCTACCCCTTCATGTGTCTGGCAGAAAATGAAGATCACGTCCAGCATCACATGTAATGCAATCGATTACACATACGTTGAGGTATGTAGCGTATTTTTTCGGTTCAGATTGCTTCATCCTAACGGGAGTTACAACAGAATATTCGGGGCCTCTTTCGATTGAATCTCCCTGTATATAATAAACTATAAACTACCACATTTCAGTACAAAACTCTACTGATTGTCAAACTCTGCAAGCCTACATGACGATACTGAAATGAACTTACCTGTAGTGTAAGGGAGTGTTAAGTCTCCATTGTGTCTCACTGTCCCATCATCTTTGATAATCAAGGCCTGGAAAAGTAAAAGTAAACTATTAACACAGTCACTATAATTGTTTAATATTTCCCAAAACTGTTTTAGCACAATTTAATGTTTCTAGAGATAATGTGTTAAAATAATAAATCCCAGGGCAGAACTGCTGGGTTAATGTAGTTATTTTTAGTTTTTTGAAAGTTCTTTGCAATAATAGTACATTTTTGTTCATGCAGTAATAAGATTTGTCAACTATTGACAGAATGGATACACACGTTGTTCTTGTCGTTGTTGAGTAACAGTGCAACAGATTTCAGGCAAGTGTCTGTTTCTGTGTTAACGCAGGGAATAAGCTGCCCCAATACAACAAACTTAGACTCCTCACAGTCCTGCAGAAACAGGGGAAGACATTTGAAAAAGCCTTTTTATAGCTTAAAAGACATTATTCCAAAGAGTTTGAGCATTAAAAATGAACTGCTAGTAGAATAATTTCGCACCTTGGAAATGATATAGTAGCAGTCTCCATGGAAGGTGAATTCTTTACCATCAAAGGTGGTGAAGTGTGATCCCTCCTCTACAGCACATGTACCTGGGGTGGGCAAACTCTCACAAATCCACTTGCCCTGCTGACACACACTAGAACACACAGCCCTGTCAGCCTGGGACACCATAGCAAACAAACAGCTATCTATGGTATGAAAGAATAGAATAGAATAGAATAGAATAGCATAGAATAGAATAGAATAGAATAGCACTGCTATCAGAGCACAACCTTGTGTCTCTGTTTTTGTATTTTTTTTTGCTAGATTTCAAGATGAATGAATCTACAGAAATGGTCCCACTTACTTGGACAGAAATCTTGGTACATTAACTCAAATTAAATGCTAAGAATGTTTTGTCTTCCTGATTTCTGGGTTTTTGGCTGGACACAAAAGCGTTAAAGTCTTGAAACAGACAACAGAAACTTGTCCAATTTGGTATCTACATAGATAAAGCCAAGCGAGCTCTCCCACTGGGTAGGACTTCAGGAGCTGACGCACAAGATTAACTATTACGGAATTAAAAAGTGACAGTGGAATCAACTAATTTATTTTGATCTTTTTTTTGATGAAGAACAAAAAAATCCCTCTAGGCCTTCTGAAAATCCTAGATACATCACTGACAGCAAACAGCAGTGGAAACCTAAATAATGTGTTTCAGTCAGCAACAGCTCTAGGCCAGGACTCTTGTCACTGTAAAACGCTAACAAGGTAAAATTCATGTTAATATGTCCAATACAAGTTTCAAATAAAACATGAATGGTTCAAAGCCTCAAACATTTGCTTTTAATGTAGAACAGCAAAAAAGGGTTATGTGACTTGCTGTTAGCTTAGCACTAGCAAACTACAAGCATTCCAGAGGTGCACTAGCAGAAATTAATATTATCGTAAAGGTGGGTTTTTTCTTGATTTTGACCGAGTTTAGAAATTTATGGTCAAAACTGGAGGCTTAGCTCTAATTGTCACAGTTCACCAATGGCACAGAGTAGGGTAAAATAGGATTTAAAGGAATTGAATAGAGTGGAACAGACTATAGTAGAACCAAACAGAATCCACTGATGTACCATTCTCTATCTTCCAGAAGCAGCATATCCCCTGGGTTGTAAACCTGGTTGTGCTTACACTGACACTGTTTCTGAGGTATACATCCCCTCTGAGAGATATCATCGAACACAGTACCTACAGCCGCAAACACACATACATAACATTTAGCAACGTTTTATAACACAATCAGCGAAAAACAAAGTTTATATATTTGATTGTCTCTCATGTGACTTGTTCACCAAGTTGCCCATCCAAGTGGGTGTCATGTTATGAGTGCGTGACTGACCAGGTGGGCAGAAGCAGCCGTCCATCTTGTGTTCCTCACACAGTAAGCTGGTGTCTCTGTGTGTGCATGTGTCCACACAAGGGGAACCACTCTCCGAGTACTCCATGTTAAAGGGGCACTTCACCTCTAAGTGAATAAAACAAAAGCAATGTGCATGTGTGTTAGAGGGTGTGGACAATATGATGTTATTTATCATTATTTTGATTAATTACATCAAAATATCCTTTTCTGAGCATATTGTGGAAATCACTGTGGAAAACTCTGATAAGCCACATGTTTCAAAGAGTACATAATTAGGCTTGTGTGAAAAGTATGAATATCATTTGATTTCGCAATGCATATTGTGTACCATGAGAACTGTGTATAATTATTGTGTCGAATTTTTCCACATTACCCACCACTGATTAGTACTATCTGAATGATTGGAATTACAGCCAATATATTAACACATCAGATATTTCAGTTAACATTTTAGACGATATGAACAAAACATTATACACTTACACCTACGCTATATGCAAATGCCCTTGAATGAGTGACTTTCTTCAGGCAGGCGGTGTACCATCTTTAAACATTTGCATTTATTTAATAAAGTATGACAGTGCTCTCATCTGTTGGGTCATAAATCCTTCGAGATTCTCTGGGTACTCTGTTTCAGTTTGGCTACCCTGTATGCACATTTTATAAGTTGTTCTTGATAAGTGACTAAATGAAAATAGAAATGTTTACCACAGAGGTTGGGTTTCCTCCAGTTGGGTGGCGTCCCCCCTGCATGGGAGCATTGGCGAGAGTACTCTGACAACGTTGTGCAGAGGGGCACTGTGTCCTCAATGTCCCCTGGAAGACTCCAGCACCTGTCCACAATGCAGGCCCGAATGTAGGGCTCAGGACTCAAAACCCTGGTACAGGAGGACCAGGCTTCATTCTCCAGCAGCTCTGAGCATTCCACACGCTGCAGACAGTGAATACAAGTGCTGAGGACTCATGAACTACACTGTAAAACTTTCCGTACATGCTTTAAGAGAAACAACCACCTTAAGCAAAAAGTAGTTCATAGGCTAAGATTAGTTACAACAAAAATAAGTCGTTGTAATCAATTTAATCATTTTGAGTTGGCTTTTACTGCATCATGAGGGAAAGTAGTAAAGCAATATAATGCTGCAGTACTGCAATGACACATTGGGTAAAACTAAGAGCGATAATAGGCAGATCTTTAGTTTTCAATAGTAATTCAAATGAATAAATACAGCCACAAGCAGAAATCATCACGATCCAAGGACCAATAAGCCCAATAAGCCCAATACACACTGTAAAATATTGCTGTAAATTAACAGCCAGTTTTCAACGGTTTTATCACGTTATACACAAAAAACAGCTCTTTACTGTAAAACGAATTGCGGCTATAAATTTAAATTTTGTAAATTATTTTTTATGGTATTATCACTTTATCCTTAAAAACAGCCATTTCTTGTAAAACTAATGCAAGGAATTACAAAACTCATCTACAACATTTCCAGCTGTTTGGATTATCATTTGTAGGAGACAACATTTTTGTCCGTTTAGCACCTTCAACATCTAGCCGTCAAATGCTAGCAAGACTGAAGCATTTTCCTTTAAGCTTGCATTTCCCTCCTGTGCAACACTCGACACAGAAAGTTCCTTTTATATTAAAATCTGTTAATTAATATATCAAATGCCCTTGACTTGTTTTGTTATATTTGGTTTGTGTTGGCTGAACTTGATTTGCAGAGGAGAATTCAGAGAGGGAGCATTTGATAACTAACTAATTAAATTAGCTAACAACTTAATTTTGTGATCATGTCAGTGGTTTTTGAAACTGAAATCCTAACAACAACAATGCTGCTCAACGATGCTCAGTCGTAAGGGACACATCATCTGTGATGTCAGGACAGTATTTTATAGCTGTAGACTGTTGTACGAAGATTATTGTCAAAGTTCATGTTTATGCTGACATGACATCCAAAGAGAACAAGCTTTAATGACATATTAACACATATAACGATACACTCTGCTTTTCTCTCATTTTTTAAGTCACATGATTTAAACAGACATGTCAACTGTCCACTGAAATAATGAACGCTTTCATGCATATTACGTTTCTGGCAAGATTAACAAGCAGTAAAAACACAATGTTTTTTATCCATACCTGTCAGGAAAGTTAGTGCACCCCCATCAAACAAGGTAATGAACTGTTAACCTCTTGCAGTATTATACTGTCAATGTAGTTAATTATGGTTATATCCTGTTTTTGTAAAAATGGTATTAAACCTTACAACAGTAAGATACCGTTAATTTAGCGGTAAGTTCCTGGCAACCCTGCTGAGAGTTCTTTACCATTTTTTACAGTGAATTTTTTTTTACAGTGCAGTCTTATGTGTCAGTATGGGACCATTCTGAAGATACAAAATAAATAGAGTTTTAGGAATGAACTTCTCTTGTTTGTTCATGATTGGGGTTAATGTGTGCTATACACATTGACCTTTTGCATACATTCCCCACAAACTAATTCAATGTCAGTGCAAGGACTTGAAAGGTAATGTATTTGTAGGTGATAACAGGGGCAGTTGGTTAGCAGTTAGTTCCAACTTCAGTTACTTCCAACTTCAGTTAGTTCCAACTTCTCCAATCTCACTGTGAATGTTGATGGTATTCCTATTAAATCAGTTCAAGTTAGTAAAAACCTTGGATTCATTTTTAATTCTTCACTTTTGTTTGAGCCCCATATTAAGTCACTTACTAACACTGCATTCTACCTTTTGTGTAACACCGCACGCCTCTGGCCTCTGCTCAACAACGTTGATGCAAAATGCAGGTTAACGCCTTTATTTTCTCCTGCATTGATTATTGCAACTCCCTCTTCAGTGGTCTCCCTGTTAAATTGCTCAACCAGCTTCAGTTCATTCAAGACTCAGTAGCCAGAGTCCTTACTTGTAGCAAGCGCACTGCACACCTCACTCCCATCCTCCATAAGCTTCACTGGTTACCAATATCCTCCTGTATCAAGTATAAACTTCTCCTTCTAACCTTCAAAGCTCTTCATGGTCTCGCCCCTAAGTACCTTAGTGAACTCCTTCATCTCTACTGTCCCTCTCGCTCTCCCAGATCTTCTGGCACTGGACGTCTTGCTGTCCCACACACAAGACTCCCGACAGTGGGTGGCAGGTCTTGCAGTGCTATTGCTCCCAAACTTTGGAACTCTCTACCACAATCTCTTCATTACTGCTCTACGCTATCTTCTTGTATAGTTCAACATAAAACTTTCCTCTTTACTGCTTGCTACTCTTTTTCTTCAAAGTGTTAGGTCTTTTTTCCCTCCTCTTTGTAAAGCGTCCTTGGGTTTGTGAAAGGCGCTGTATAAACTGAACTTATTATTATTCAGAAATTCTGATTACCAGTGTATACAACGCTTGACATTTGGTGAGCATGAGTTTAAACAGAACAGCCGGACTGCCTTTGCATTATTGATACAGCGATACATGTTTTCCCCAATAAATGAAGAATGCACCAAATGTTCCAAATTTACTTAAAAATTTACATGAACTTACATTAAAAGTTAAGAAAGTATTTGTCTTCTCCTGTTACTATGTTGACAGCATATATACGGAGAAGTGATGATATAAAGCATAAGCATAGTTTGTCTTGGTTTAGCACACAGTCATTCATGTTACAGCACCCCCTTTTGACTAATTCAAACTTGGTGGACTACACAATCGTGTGAGCTATGAGTCTGCTCAGTTTCATGAAAATCCATATAAGCAATCCCATTTTTGCGAACTAAGCTCTACCCGAAAAAGGACTGGTGGACATATGCTGTTTAAGTATTTTTTTGTCAATTCTTGACCTTCAGACTTCAATAACTTCTTCAGTGCTTAGACCCTAATTACTGCAGATAAACGTTTGGCACTTACAAATGCTTGGCACTTGTTCCCTTCGGTTTGAGCTAACTCATCTTCTTCATATGGATCCTCACAGATGTCGTTGGGGCTGTGGACCCTGTGCTTGTTGCCAAATTCGATGGGACCAATCTCACGAGCTGTGTGGCAAAGATGCTTATGCTTTAAACATATATTTCCAGAAAAACACACATTTCTATGAGGGGATTTCTGCCACCTCGGATTACGTTAAATGAAGAAACATATCACTAGACTGTGTAAAGCTAGCTAGGCAAGCAAAAAGGCTTTTTCAGCGCAACTCACCTTTGCTCAGGAACTCATTATAAATTGGAATGCCATTGAAATCTCCACAGAGTCCACAGGTTTGATTGACATACTTTGTGTCCAGTTCCACCTAAATTCAGAAAGGTGAGGTTAGGCACTTTGTTCAAAAAGCAGCTTCACAACTTAAATGTCCCACATGCTGTCTTTATGCAGAACAATAAAACTGAATAACATGAACGATGTGAAAGAATTAAATTATAAAACAACCGCCTGATGTGTAGAAGCAGAAAATTAAACAGCAGAGATTAAAATGAAAAAAGAGAATTTATAAGACTGTAGAATATGAATTGTTTTTAATTAAAAGTCTTCAGATTAATTTTTTGCTCTGCTTTAAAAATAGTCCAGGTGTCTGAGCTGTAAATGTTACTTGCGTGACAAAGCCACAGTTTTGGGATCTGCATGTAAATGGTCTTCCACCAAAAGCAGAGAGAGCTCATTTCCTTCAAAGACCTTTTCTTTTACATATAGCATTCACAAAGTGGTTTCACATTCTGTAGTTTTCATTCACACAGTTTTACATCAAACACAAAGTCATATTACAAAGTTCACAGACAGGGAAAATCACTCATTATTACTATTATTATTATTATTATTATTATTACTCATTATTTGAATTCTATTCCAAAAAAATATTTTTCATGTAAGTGAATTAGAATTTACATGAATTTGGATAAATTACAGCAACTTAAATTGCATCATTAACAAACTGAAATCCAATACAGAACTCCCATGCTAACTGAAATGTTGCCCTTACAAGGCTATATTCTCTAAGATAACTGAAATGAGCAAAATCATTCAACAGACTTTTTCTGTATTGCGCAAAGCATATATGCAATAATACGAGGTTTCTGATGACTTGTGCTAATACAGCTTCCTCTGACTGTACCGGTCAACTACAGTGGCATTAATGCCTAACAATGACCATCGCAAAGTAAAATATATTTTCATTGAGCGTCTGTTTAAGAATGCCATTTGTGGATTCTCAATCTCTTTTTCCTTGCTAAAATGATACAACTTATTCAAAAGTGTGGGTTGTGTATATTGATGTTACCATGACGGCGTCGTCTCTATTCCACATGATGCTGAGGCCAAGCTTGGCAACGAGTTTCATGTAGATAGCACTCTGCTCAACCAGCACTCCTGCTTCATAGTGGGGCAGTTGTACACTGATGTGAGAGAGAAAGAAAGGGATGACTTTTTTCTACTTAATAGGAATTTGTGTAAAAGTAAAATTACAAATATAAAAACAAGATATTAAATATCGTTACATTCTTATTTACAAAGATTTACAACCAGAATCTTACATATCGTTGTTGACCATAACCAGATTCTTGGTGATCTCGACGGCCACGTCTCCAATGGTGACCAGCACTCTGGTGATCTGTGGGTTCCTGGGCAACTGCGCTCTTTTTACATGCACTGAGAAGCTCGGCACGGGCCCATGGCAGTCAGACACCAGATTGTACTCACAACCGCCCTGGAACTGGTATACATCTCCATCAAACGTCTTAAAGTGGAAATTACCCCACATACTACAGACGTTGTCCACATGGTTGCTACGACGGGCTGGGGAGAGAAACAGAAAAAAGAAAACAAGCTTAAGAGAGTCAATTTGAGCAAATGTGTGGATTTGTGGACATCACAGTAACGTTTTCATAGCTTAAATCTGAAATTTGTATGTGTTTATAAAGCTACGAAACATATGGATTGCCCTGAACCTTAAGACCATCACACTCCCCTACATGGTCACTTTAGCTAACGTACGCAGCCTGTCCTCTGGAGAAGCTCTAGATGAGATACAAAGAGCTCTTCACAACCACAAACAGGATACGCAGAACACAAGTCAATGATGGTGCAGATTCTATCAGATATTGTTCCCTTCAGTACAGTTTAGGTTACCTTTAGTTCCCTTTTATCTTCACAAATTTTACTGTATACAAAAATTCTGAGAATAAATGTTTGGCAACAACTGTGGCAACAATTTGACATTCTGGGAAATATTACTTTGTGCTGTTCTGGTTTTACCTCCCAGCTTTTTTTTTTTTTTCATTTCTAGCACAGTGAAAGACTCGCAATACTGAATATACTATAGCGTTCGCCATATGATAATGTATTATATTATCTTGTGTCATAACCTAAACATCCAGATATTTGCATGCATCATATTAAAAACACTCATATATCCAAATAGAACTGCAACAATATGGTGCTACCACTACCTCGTATATAAGTCTGATAAAAAAGAAAAGTAATAAAACTAGTAAAAAATGAAGTAAAGCACAAAATGACCTTCTCTAGCACAATGCACAGTGCTAAATTAACACTGATAAATGTAGTGTGAAAGTCCATAAAAAGAAATATCCTGATATTTTCAAATAGAATCAAAATGATGATATTCCAACAATATGCTGTTGAAAGCATTCACCAACTCTTACCCCTAATGGCGTTCACGTGAAGGCCCCAAGTAAGAGCCAGGACCAGTACACAGAGTGCAAGTGTTCTCCACTCCATGGTGGGCTGGAGGTGGGTCAGACCACACTCCTAGGGTAAAGTGCAGGCACTGCTGCTTCTGTCCTCTCTCAGCCCCCTTATATCTCTCTTACGCAGTCTTCACGCCCGCCCAGCCTTTCTGGGAGGAACTCTCAATCTACGCCACTTTTATTGAGACATGACAAACAAATAGGCCAGCCTGGTATCTTCATAGTCCAGTGTGTGCATGTGAGTATATGTCTGTATGTCTAGGTATGGCCTACAATGAAGGGATATATTCTTACTGTACCTCCATTGCTACATTTCCAGTGAGAGGTACATACGGTGCTGCTTTACTACTAAAAATCAAGCTATGCCTCTCAGCCTGGGGTCATGGGATTGAATCAAATTCAATATTTAATTTGCTCCACTCAGCTTAGAAAAGCAAACTAGAAAGGGAGTTGTGATAGCTATCTATTCTCATTTTATAAGTGGTAGCTGTCACACTGTTTTCCTGAACACACCCAAAAAAAGATCAAAAACGCTGCTGCTTTGAATGTCAGAGAGTCAGTATTTTCATTTTGTTGTTCACGCTATTGTTAATCATTAAATTAAGTTATGATTGACTTTATATGTTGTCTTGTGAATGGGTAAGAATAAAATTTTCAAGAATAAGTATTTTGATTCAATTATTCTAGGGGAAATAAAATGACCTAACAAACTCACACAGGACAGCCTGAACACTGTATTTTTTCTTCAAGCAGTATCTTCAGAATTTCCAGACATTAAAACAAATAAAAGCAAACTTACAGCAGAGTGCTTTCCACAGGCATAACATTTTTAAGGTTTCTAGAAGTGGTTTGCTATCGAAACCTTACCATCTTTGACCACTGAGTGCTCATTATTTATCAGGAAGATGTTGTTATTGCCATGGTAGGTGTTTTATTCATATAATAGTGATATAGACTGTCTGATTGATACTGTCCAGTTTAAATGTCATTTTGCCAATGCTTTGTTGCTATTCATTGCCTGTATTACAGATTATTCATGATGAATTTCATAACACAAACGACATCGCCAGCAACAGTGTATCACCATTTATATAAATGATGGTCATAAAAACATTTGAGAAGAGGATGTGACCATAAATGTGTTAATCATACTAGCCAGAGAATAAACAGTAGAGGACATTTCTAGAAGGATCACATCTATCAACACTGCCCATGAACACACATATGAAGAATAAAGAGTCACCTTGTTCATGTTCAGAATATAGCCTTATCAAGATTTGTCTACAGTGGTCCAAAACCTCCATGGATATATATAATTATATTACAATTTAATTTTAAATTAATTACCATATAATTTTAAAATGTTGAAATATTTAAATTGGTCACTCAGATGTGGTAGGTGTGTATGACAATGTTCATGAAATGTGACTTGAAATGGACATATCAGGTGTTGTAACCAGTGGTGGAATGGCCAGATATTACAGGGTGAACGCTACTTTTGTACATTTTCAAACTGAAATATAACATTCATTTTTGGTTTTATATACATTTACTTTCATTGAACCAAGAGATGTATAGTGTAGATCAATCTAGTGCATTTACTGCATTAAAAATAGTACAGGAGTTTCAAAATCTAAAATATTTACAGGTCGATCTAAGCTTAATTTTTTCCTTACATTAAGGGTCTCTGGCCTTTTTTGTACCATAAAAGCTACTGATTTATTTCCCTTGATTTTATTGATGCCAGAGCTAATGGCACTTCATATTCAGCATCTAAAATCACACTCTCCAGCTATTACTTCTCCTACCCTTAACTCTTCTGTCCTCAGTCTCCTCCTCTTCTCTTCTCGCACTGTTCTCTTCACACCTCTCTGTCTCTGTCTTCTCTCTGTCTCTTTTCATTAAAGCAGAATGAACAAAAACACTTAAAATCTGAACGTTGCCAACAGTAGCACTTTTGGTTGCTGCAAATAAGTCCAGACATTTTCATTACAGACTTTATTTTAGGCAGCAGCTGCAAATGTAAGAGCACCTTAAATCTCACTCTGTAATCCAGTTTTTTATGTTCAAAAAACAAAACCAAAACAAACAAACACTGAACTGGTTCATAAGAGGTATAAACAAGATAAATAAACCAAACCATATAGCTAAAACCATTAATTAGCTCCCTAGCATGTAGAAAATCAAACAAGCTTTTCAACAATGAAGACTACAAGGAGGCAGACAAAACATCAAACAACTGTCAAATCACTGCTGGTATAGAAATAATTCATATATGAAGTGATATACTTGCATAGTATGGCATAAGCGTCCACTTGGTTACGTTCTGATGTACACTTTATGGCCAAAGGTATGTGGACACACCCTACTAATTGAGTTCAGGTGGGAAGTAAGACTAGCAATTAGTGCTATTATTGTGAAACTGAGGCATCTACGAGCAAGAGATCAGCCACGAAGTGGTGCATCATGCAAATTCACATAGCGGGACCACAGAGTGCTGAAGCATGTAGCACATTAAAAATAAGTCTATTCTCTGTTGCATCACTCACTACAGAAATCCAAACCGCCTCTGGAAGCAACACAAGCTCGAGAACTGTGCCTCGGGAACTTCACGGTACGGGTTTCCATGGCGGAGCAGTTGCACACAAGCCACAATTCTTACTTGCAATGTGCAGTACTAAGTGTCAGATAGAGTGGTGTAACGCACGCTGCCACTGGACTCCGGGGCAGCAGAGATGAGTTCTCAGGAATGATAAAACACACTTTGCCAGAAGAGCGCTACCTACCAAAATGCAGAGTGCCAACAGTAACATTTCGTATAGGAGGGACAATGGTTAATGAAGGATAATGAAGGAGGGCTGTTTTTCAGGGTTTGGGCTCGACCCCTTAGTACCAGCGAAGGGTAACATTAATATTACAGCATACAAAGACATTTTAGACAACTATACGCTTCCAGCTTTCTGGCAACAGTTTTGGGAAGGCCATGTCCTGTTCCAGTATGATCATGACCTTGTGTACACAGCAAGGTCCATAAAGACCATTATGGGGTTTGAGGAAATAAAGACCTACTGCCAATGTTTGTGTCTATAAAGTTTGACAAGTTTGGTGTGGACGAACTCCAGACCTCAAACCTGCTGAACACCTTTGGGATAAACTGGAACGTCGATTGTGAGCCAGGCCTTCGCTTCCAACATCAGTGCCTGACCTCACAAATGCTCTTTTGACTGGATTTCCTCAGACACTCTGCAAACTCCCGAGGGAAGCTTTCCCAGAAGAGTGGATGCTGTTATAGCTGCAAAGGGGGGCAACCTCCTATTAATACCCATCTTTCTGAACAAAATATACAGCAAAATCATAATGGTGTGATGTCAACATAAGTTATTTTTGGTCAATGCATTTAGGTATCTGGCTAATTCGCTTGGAATGGCTAAATTTAGCTAGCTGGCTAGCTGGGTATGGCTAGCATGCTAGTTAATTTATTGTAAAATGAGCTCACTGACTTAAATTTTCAACCGTAAACAGATTAACTGTCAAAAAACATCAATTACATAGAACAGACAAAATATTCAGGTATTCCAATGAGGTTTGGGGAAATTAGAAGTAAAAACAACCAGTTTTAATCAATTCTATAGTTTGTTGTCTGCCCTGCGATGGACTGGCGACCTGTCCAGGGTGTATCCTGCCTTCCGCCCAATGACAGCTGGGATAGGCTCCAGCGCCCCACCGCGACCCAGAAGGATAAGCGGTTTAGATGATGTATGTATGTATGTATAGTTTGTTGGCTGCATTCACCGTACCTCAGTGACGGGGAGTCGACTGCAAAAGAGTCGATTCTTCGACTCCAACAGGCCTGTGAGTCGCGGTCGACTCTTGGCCAAGGACTCTGAGAGTCTAAATGCTCGGAGTCGACTCTTCGACTCTGTGAGGCACTGGCTGTATCCGAAGCCGAAGGCAGCTGACTCGATGCCTTATGCCTGCGCGGTCTCTTAATCAGAGGCTTTAGAAGGCAGAGTAGTGGTGAAAATACATGCAGCCGAATCGCGTTTGAGACGTCACGTCATGAATAAATAAATTTAAAGATTTAATTATTGGTTTTAATTGCAGTGTTTTTTTTCTGTAAATATCTGATGATCCTCTTTGGGAAATACCACTTACACATGACAAAATATGGGAAATGCAAGGTTTTCTTAGTCGAGTTTAATTCATTTGTTGAATCCCTGAAATGTCTGAAAGGTCTGATTAGCCGAGCCGTGTTCGAAGCCGTTGTAAAATCCACGATATCCTGATATATGCGCACCTATGATCGCTTCAGAACAACTAAACTGTGTATTACTGCGCCCCGGCACGAAAATCCCCTGCGCTGTTAATGTTATGATCTTTGACTAACGCCGCTGGCATGGAGCAGCGAGGGAACTGATGAAGAACCCAGGGCTGGCAACTGATGCTCTTGAGCAGAACCAGGCTGGTCAGCTAGCTAACGGGCTGAAAGATAGTTAACAGGCTAAATAACTTAATCATTAATATAGCAGGCTTCAATTAAAGTACTTACGGTATGATTAACTGAAAAATGGTAGTTTAAAGGTCTAAAATATGGCCCTTTGAATGGCTTACCACTTCAAATGTCCGTGTTTCACACAGAAGTAGTGTCACAACCAGGCTGAATCCCAGACGGCTCCCTAAATAGTGTGCTAGCTATGAAAGTTTAGAAAATGTAGCCTCTACAGCCAAACAGAGCATCATTTATCGAGTGTAGAAACTGGTTCGCTCGTGTGTGAGTCAAGGACCACACTAATTTGGAACAACCCGCAGGTTTATTCAGGAACAAAGAAAAGAAAGGAAACCCAGTTAGCAAGGCTGACGTTCCATGGCTCTACTACCGTGACCGGACTTACACAGAAGAAACCCGAGCACTCTGATTGGCCTAGACGCAAAACACACATATGTACGGTGGCCCATAATGAACAAACAAGATAATCATTTAGCCAAATGATCTACATCCCTTTCCTTTAGCACGTATCTTCAATTTAAACACATAGCACTGGGCAAATGACAACATTACAAAACGTTTCGTTCCTGTCTTAGTGCTTCACGATTTTCAGTAAACAACCCAATAATTAAAGTCCTGGTAAAACTTAAGAAGGTCCAACGGTGAATCAAATTGGATTAACACATCACTTTAACAGGTGGGCCTTTTCATAACACTATCACTGCAAGTGCATAAAAGAAAGAACTTAGTGCCAACATTCAATTTTCTTTTAATAGCAGTCCACAGTTTACTGCATATATTTTGGGTTAGGCCTGCAGACACGGCCTGAACGTGTTGTGTATAGCGCATTGCTGTTCTCAGCGGGGAAGTGTGCTGTGGGCTTGGGCCATGAAGAGGATTTGTGTTGTGACTGCATATGGTTTGGCTCTGGTGTATGTGGTGTTGGGGGGACACTGTCTGTTGCGGGGGGGCCAGTGTTCTGGGGGTCTTGGTCCTCTGCACAGAGCTGTGCTGGCGGCACTGGCTTTGCAACAGGAAGGATGTGGCGGCGATTCCTCCTGTATGTCTTCCCATTGGACTGGATGATGTAGGAGAGCGGCTCCTTGCTTATCTTCTTCACAATCCCAAGTTGGTCATATCCTTTAGGGGTCTGTATACGGACCACTTGTCCCTCTGCTAAAGGCTGTAGCGGGTGGCTTGACTTGTCATATTGACGCTTTAGGGTGAGTCTTTTGTTGAGAAGCTGTGCACTGACTTGCTGGGTGATCTTTGGGGCTGGTTCCAATAGTTTGGTACACACCGGAATGGCTGTGCGTGTCTGATATGACATCAGACATTCAGCGGGTGAGCCTAATGTTGTGTCATGGGGAATGTTTCTAAGATTCAGAAGATTGAGGAAAACATCAGTTTCATCTCTGTGAGATTTCTCCATCAGCTGCTTGGCACTGCGGACTGCTCTCTCCGCTACCCAGTTTGACTGGGGAAACTCTGGGCTGCTGATGGATTGAACGAAATCCCATTGTTTGGCAAAATCTTTGAAATGCTGACTGGTGTATTGTCTGGCATTGTCAGAGAAGAGGGTGTGTGGTGTACCGTGGACAGAGAAGTGTCTCTTCAATTTGGAGATCACAGTTGATGATGTCATGTCACGAAGAAGGTCGATTTCAAACCATCCGGAATATGAATCCACAATCACTTGGTAGTGCTTGCCATGCCACTCAAATATGTCTGTGGCCACTATGGACCATGGGAGGCCTGGAATTGCGAGAAGCTGAAGAGGTTCTTTTTGCTGGTGAGACTTGGTGCTATTGCACACTGCACATGAAAGCAACTCCTCAGTGATGTTTGTTCACATCGTTGGCCCAAAGATGATGCTTCTAGCCCTGCGCTTGGTTGCTTCAATGCCTGGATGGCCTTTGTGCACAATGTTAATGTAGTCTTTGTGCAGAGATTGGGGAATGACTGCCTTGTGACCTTTCATGATGAGCCCATCCTCCACTGTGAGTTCATCTCTGTAGGGGAAAAAGAGACTGACGGCGGGCTGGAGCTGGCTTCTTCTTGGGGGCCATCCTTGTTGGATGACTGCACTGAGGGTTTGTAGCACACTGTCCTCTGCTGTGTGCCTTCTGAGTTCTTCCAGACGGGCTGTGGAGATGTAATTCACCGACATGACCTCAAAAGTGTCATTTTCAGCCGTGCTTTGGGAGATTGCAAGTTTGGAGCTCTTGAAAGTGTGTCGGCCACATACATGAATTTGCCCTTTTTGCACACCAAGGTGATGTCATAGGCTTCTTCAGGATAGTTACCAGAGGCTGGTGGTCGGTTTCCACGTTTGTGGGCTTTCCATATATGTAGTCCTTGAATTTTGTGCAGGCAAACACAACAGCTAGAAGCTCCTTTTCTATTTGAGCATATCGTGTCTGTGTCTGTGAGGACACGTGATGCAAACGCTACTGGTCTGCCATTTTGCATGCATGTGGCTCCTAGTCCATAGCATGACACGTCACAGTTAAGTGTGACTGGCTCCTTGACATCATAGTATGCCAGTACTGGTAGGCTGGACAGGAGTGATTTAAGGCGGTCAAATGCCTCTTGGTGCTGCTGGAACCAGCACCATGCAGTCTCCTTGTGGGTCAGCTTCCTCAGAGGCACTGCAATGTCACTGACGTTTGGGATGTACTTCCCAAGGTAGTTAACCATGCCAAGAAAACGCTGTAGTGAAGTGACATCTGTGGGAACTGGCATGTTAGTGATTGCCACAGTTTTAGAGAAATCTGCTTTTAGGCCTTCACTTGTAAAAATGTGGCCTACGTAGCCTACTTGTTCCAAGTGGAATTTGCATTTATCGGGGTTTAGCCTGAGATTGAATTCTCTTGCACGTTCAAGCACTCTCCTCAAGTTGGCATCATGTTCAGCTACTCCACGGCCTCCAACGATGATGTCATCAACAATGACTGAGCATGTTGACCTGCAAACAGGTGTTCCATGGAGCGCTGAAATACCTCACTTGCAGAGTTGATGCCAAATGGCATCCGTAAGAATCTGTAACACCCAAATGGAGTGCTGAATGTCGTTAACATTGATGATTTCTTATCAAGACGTATATGCCAGAAGGAATTTTTCGCATCCAGGACGGAGAACACTGTTGCCCCTGACATCTGTGCTGCTACCTCCTCAACACTGCGCACAGGGTGATGGGGCCTTTTCAATGCTGTATTGAGGTCTTTTGGATTTATACACAGTCTGATTTCTTGCTTTCCCTTTTTATGTGCTGTCACCATGGAGGAGACCCAGTCTGTAGGCTCTGTGACTGGTGTTATGACACCTATGCTTTGCATGCGTTCAAGTTCAGCTTTGACTCTTTCCTGCATCGCGACAGGGATGCGATGGGCTGGCCGGATCACAGGCTGTATGTTGGGATCCACCGTCATGGAATATGTAACTGGGAGCTCCCCGAGCTCATCACTGAACAGGTCTTTGTATTCTGTAAGAATCTGTGTGTTGAAATTTGTTCTGCTCTCCATGGTGACTTGATGGACGTCAGGACTCATTTTGACAACTCCCATGTTCATGCATGCACGAAATCCTAGCAATGGCTGCACCTCTTTGTCCACTATGAAAAAAGACAATGAGTGTTGCTGCTCTTTTAAGCAGCATGGCAGTGTAACCATGCCATCAGTCTTGATGGCGGTGCCCCCATAAGCAACAAGATTTGCAGTTGTTTTGTGCTTTAAAAGTTGCTTACCATTAGTTACCGGTTTGAAAGTCTTCAGTGACATTACATTACATTGCATTTTGCTCCTGTGTCAACTTTCATTTCGACCGGCTTGCCATTTATATGTATTGTAACAAATCCTTCATCTTTCTCATTGGCTTTAGAATTGACACAGTTAACACAATTGTCAACTTCGACACCATCCACATAGAACGTTTCATCTTCGCATGCTGTGGGCTGATCTGCTGCTACTTCGTGCACTAACTGCTTAAAAGCCTTTCTGTTTGAATTTCTTTTATTTTGTGGTTTAGCCTTGCAACAACTTTTGTAGTGGCTTAGTTTTTTACAATTATGGCATTGTTGTCCGAACGCTGGACACTTTTCCCGTTCAGCTGCGTGACTATTTCCACAATTACTGCAATTTGTGATGGTCTGTGGGAATGACTGTGGTTTTAACTGGTGCTTTCTGTTTCAAACTGGCCTTACTGCATCAACACTGGTGGCTTGTGTGGCTAGCGTCTTGCTGTTTTCCTCCGTCATCTCGTGAATGCGACAGATTGAAATGGCTTTGGCAAGCGTTAACTCGCTATCACTCAGAAGTGTTTTTCTTAGGGAGTCACTGGTAATGCCACACACGATCCGGTCGCAAATAAGCTCGTCAGTCAAGTCTCCAAAATCGCAGCTTTTAGCTTTGATCCTCAAATCACTGATGAATGACTCAATACTCTCACTTTGTTTCTGATTCCTCGAATGGAACTTGTGTCTTTCCGTCGTCCTGTTGCTTTGCGGGTTGCATATTTCTTTGCAACTTCTTCGAAACTTTCTCTTCAAGCACTCCGGATCTTCTCTGGACTCCGCCGGGGCTATTATCGCTCCGTCTGGCCCGGGCGCGCGCACTTCAGCCGCATAGACAAACGCACGCTCCCGTTCAATGGCTTCTGGTCCTGCAATATTGAGGAGAATATAAGCCCTCGTCCTTGCAGGCTTATCGAAGCGGCGATAAAAATATCGTACTCCCGCTCGAAATTTCGCCAGTTCTCGGCGATATTTTCATTGAAAACAAGAGGGTCGGGTCTGCGAAATCCATCCGCCATTACATCCAAGTCCCTCACAAGCTAGCACAGTTCGGGGAAGAAAAAAAAATAGCAACAGGTAGTCCGATGAGAGAAAAAAATACTCTCAGACGAGAAGTCCGTACCGGATTCTGACACCATGTAGAAACTGGTTCGCTCGTGTGTGAGTCAAGGACCACACTAATTTGGAACAACCTGCAGGTTTATTCAGGAACAAAGAAAAGAAAGGAAACCCAGTTAGCAAGGCTGACGTTCCATGGCTCTACTACCGTGACCGGACTTACACAGAAGAAACCCGAGCACTCTGATTGGCCTAGACGCAAAACACATATATGTACGGTGGCCCATAATGAACAAACAAGATAATCATTTAGCCAAATGATCTACATCGAGTATGGATGTGGCTGAGTCCCAAATGACTAGTTCTTAGCTTTGTTTTGCACTGTTGGGGTGCAGGATCCAGTGTTTAAAGGGAGCAGGGGGCGTTTAAGATTCAGCCCCTGCACGACAAAGAGGGCGCCGCTTGATTGGTGCTAAATAAGACTCGCGGTGGTAATTTGGTGACATAAAAAGTACTTATAGAGCGAAAGTTTTTGCATTGACCAGATAGCAAGCATATTGGCTAAAAAATGCGCTGAGTGTATGCCACTGCTGGTCCACCCTCGGACCACCCAGATTACTGTATTGCATACAAGCTCTAGACTAGATTTTAATCTTCTCAAGCAGAGTTTGAATGCATAAATGTACATATTAAATATTACAAACAACTGAGAGAAAAGACTAGGTCTGATATAAATGATTTTAAAGAAAATGTTGTTGCTGACACTGTACTAGATTCAAATTATTTACTAAATTAATTTATAAAGTATAACTAAAGAAAGGAAGGTAGGAAAAATACATAAAGTGGAAAATGAGTGATGATAAGTGGAATTTTGTTTAATATTCTCCTTAACCACCAGTGGGCCTCCCAGAAAACGCTGAGTAAAACTACAGTGGACCACCAGCTTTGTACAGCAGTTCAACAGTGGCCCACTATCCTCTTGCTATCAGGATGAACAGTGCTGTGTTATCATATGTTCATTGTTATGCAACAAAAAATAAAAATATTGATCAAATGACCGCAATATACAGCGATGGGCGACTGAACATACCATACTCTGTCTATGTTGATTATTATTAATAATAGTTGAAATTATTTTCTGAAAAATTGTGTATTTTATCAGATTTCATGTTGGCCGTTTTTTCTAAAAGCAGTAAGCCCTTTGAGGCTGTGTGTTACTGTGATTTTATCACAGGGAAGGGAGTTTTAGGCACCCACTTCGGTCTTCTGCTGCTGTAGCCCATCCGCGTCAAGGTTTGACTTGTTATGACATGTCTGAGATGGTCTTCTGCTCACCATAATTGTACAGAGAGGTTATTGTCAATATAGGTTTTTGTCAATTTGAACCAGTCTGGCCAATCTCTGCTGACCTCTCTCACCAAAAAGGCGTTTCCATCAGCAGAACTGCAGCTCACTGGATGTTCTTTCTTTATAGTACCATTCTGAGTAAACTCTAGAGACTGCTGTGCCTGAAAATCCCAGGATCATCAATTATAGAAATACTCAAACCAGCCCATTTGGCCCAAAACACATTTTCCCCATTGCGAACGTCAATCATTAGATGTTCCTAATAAAGTTATTATGTTATAAAATAATTATGTTAATGTTTAGTGCACATACGTCAATGTAACCAGATGTTTTTTCAAGTAATTTTGGGCCACGTCTTTTAGTCCACTCATCTTGAGATTTACACACAATGTACATGTAGATCAGACTTTGGCGTTTTCAAAACAACAATCTTTTCGTGCACACACTTTAGAAACAGTGCAAAACAACTTGTGGTTTTCACAAGTAAGGATCATTCTTTGTTTTCAACTACAAAAAAGAATAAAATCTGTTCTGATAAATGTTCTGTCCTACTGAAATGAATATTTATAGATATCTCGCCACGTAAAACTATGGGTAGAATATTTGGATAGCGTAAGTGAGTGTAGGCCTATATACATAATGCATAGTCTGTGTAATACACTTGAAGTGTGTCAGAATTAACATTAAAAACACATTAAAACATTAGAAAAACTACTTTGCTAACAAAATCTGCATGTGCATTAGGAGCATTTGATGGGTTGGACCAGAGCCAGTTTATGAGGAGCCTGGCCTCTTTCTGTTTCCCTGTTGTATCAAAAACGGAACTGCAAAAAACATAACTGTTAAAATAGTTTCTAATCACTTGCACATAACATTCCTTGAATTAAAGAAAGTAGAAGGATGTATTTCACTTAAAAAAAACAAAAAAAAACAATGAAAACTCCTTTTTCTACAGCAAATGGGTTTTGGGCAGTAGAATGCTTGCATTACTGCTGAGTGCTGATTGGTCAGCATTACTGCTATTGAGAACTGATCGGTTAGCATTATTGCTACTGAGTGCTTATTGGCTGGCAAACGGAGCAGCTCATTGGCTGTTTGCACTCACTGACATCATGAACTACACAAGGCACTGTTTTAAAGTCTAATTCAAAATATATTACATTAGGAATATTAAAGCATTTCTAATTATGATTTTGCTCAAATGCTCCATATTAATCCATTAATTTTGGACTCTCCCTCTAGTGTTTGAGAAACACGTAATTACTGAGTGGTAATTCTCCTTCCTACAAATTCCCTGGGTTGGACAAACTGTTGGAGCGCTGGAACGCCACTCTGTCCTCACTTTTACTACCAGATCAGCATTCATACATCTGGATATATGTGGTTTTCCAGTGAACGCATGTTTAACAGTGTAAGAGTTTATATGGATGAAACTCTTTACTTTATCTACTATTTTCAATAATGAGGCTCAATTTCCCATCATTTATAATCATACATAGCACAACTTTAATGAGGGCTTTAGTGCTGAGGAACATACAGCTGCTCTGATTCTCACTGGGCTTAAATACAATTTAAAGGTGCCAGTTACGCTTTCAAAAACCATATTTAGAAAACAGAAAACCCAGAGTAGTCACATGTCTTTGTATCTTTTCTGGTAATCCATCATTTGACCAACAGTAAAATTATATTTGATTTTTTTGGAATAAAGTAGGAGCAGGGATGTAGTGAAGTTGAAACATGTGAACATTGCTGAACCTTTTAAATCTGAAATGGCATTTGCACACTTTTACTAAATGCTTGCGCACCTTTTTTAAAATGTGCTAACTTATTTTACAGTTTACCCACTTCCAGACTTCCTTAAAATTCCTTAAAAAATTAAACTAACATGCTGTGAGTGGCCACTTGTGTAGTCTGGAGACAAATGAGAAAGACGGAGGTCTTCTTTTGCTCTATTAGACTACTGAAAGATTTCCAAGAAGATGTAGCCTAGAATATAAGAAAGGAATAAGATCTTACGCTTTGCATGTAAACATCATTCAGCTCTGACTGGAGCGAGGTGAGAAAGACAAGGGTCAGCTGTGAGACAACATTTTGATCCAAGGGAGAAAATCAACAGGTTGTTCCACAGGAGCCATGTTTAAGAAAACTCCTAGACTTAACCATGTGTAGAAGTAAGAGGAAAGGAAATTAAAAATATGTTTATTGATGGTCACACCATGTGACATTTTCAAGCTTATTAAAACAAAGATATTGTTGAGCACATGCATGTATGCATGTATGACTGTGTGTGTGTGTGTGTGTGTGTGTGTGTGTGTGTGTGCGTTATTCTGGAGATAACATTAACATCCCCACATATATGTAGGTGCGTCAGTGTGTTCTGAGTGCCATCTGTCTTTGTCCAGGAGACAGAAGGATCATTAACAATCTAACAGTGATCATATCCTGCTCCAGTCCTCCACAAGACTTTTTCAGGACTGACGCACATATTTCAATTAGTAAACAGTACGTATGTAAAGGTTATTCCAGAATGTATTCTAGTTCCGGACACACAGGATCGTATTTGCTCTTCACTAACCAGAAAAGCATTGTTGTCGTTTTGTAAAAGTGTGAGAAGGCCCTCAGGTCTTGAGCTGCACCAAATATTTGCGTGCCGACAAAGATCAGATGTCTCAATCGCTCAACGCTAGTCATCAGCTTGTAGTGCAAGTTCCTCAATACACACACGCACTTTTATCCTCCGCATGTGCAGCTGTGCATAAACGCACTGAAAGATAAATAGCCTGGGCTTCTCATACAGCTCTGCAGAGAAATAAAGGAAGTTGCATTGACTTTAATGTACTGAGTCATACATGTGCCTCTTCAGTTCTTACTTGCTAGAATGAGGAATACAGGGACATTTAATTAGACGTTACAGACTGTAGGCTACAGTGATATTAAAGTACTGTGAAAAAGATAAATTACACACACACACACACATACTTACATATCCCGCTTATCCTAGAGCCTATCCCAGCAGTCATTGGGCGGAAGGAAGGAAACACCCTGGACAGGTCGCCAGTCCATCGCAGGGTATACAGTAAATACTGTACACTAAAATAACGAGTGACAAATTTATGTTCAAAAAGTGTGTAATTTAATAGTCTACACTCTTCGAAAAGATGGTTTTTCAAGAGTTCTCTATTGTTACAGTGTCAAACTTGTTATAATATAAGAACCATTTTTGGTGCTATATAAAGCCATCTTAAAAAGGTGCTATATAGAACCATATTCAACACATTCTCCATCGATCTGAAGAACAATTTCACCATGTAAAGAACTCCTTAAGCATGCAAAAGGTTCTTTGAAGTTTCATGTTCATGTTTCTATATAGAACCATTGTCTTTACTAAGGAACCACACACACACACATTTTCTAAGTCGCTTATCCTTCTGGGAAAAACCACTCAAACATTTTGAGTTTCCTTCTCACAAGAAACATCTGCGATGTGAACCAAGCCTTTCAAAAAAGAGATTTTAGAAGACCTACAATCAGAAATTGATGATTTGCTCATAACTGGAAAGGGTTATTATTATATTATCTCAAGTTGTTTAGGTATTCATGAGTCTACAGTTTTATTACAAACTGTCTATAAATGGAGATGATTTAGTACTGTGTGTACACTCCCTGAAGTGGACGCCCAGCCAAGATCACTCCAAATGCACAAAGCAGAATTCTTAGTGAGGTAAGAACTGTAGAGTAACAGTAAACAAAAAACAAAACAAAACAAAAAAAATACGCTGCATGCCTGAAGTTCGCAGAGTATGATGACATTCCAAATGGCACTACATAAAAACATAAAAACATCATCCCAACTGTGACACATGGCCCATGATTTGGGGCTGCTTAGCTGATTTCACACCTGGGTAGACTGACATAACTGAGAGAAAAAATGAACTCCAAAGTTTCTGAAGAAATCCTATGGGATTATGTAAGGGTGGCAGTCTGACAGCTGTGGCTCAGTAGAGGCTGCATGAACACTTACCCTAAACATCAGAGTAAATCTACATTTAAATAGCTTCAAAAAAAATAAAATCTCCATTTTAGACTGGCCCAGTCAGAGCCCAGAGCTTAACCCAATAGCGATGCTGGGGAATGACCTCAGGAGAGCCGTTCACACCAGACATCAGAAGAATATGACTGAGCTGAAGCAGTTCTGTAAGGAAGAATGGTTCAGCATTCTTCCTCAACGCTGTGCAGGTCTGATCGGAAGCGTTTGCTTGACTTCCACCAACACTGTACATTTAAATCCTGTGCACGTTAAAAACGTGAAAGATTACAGATGTGTGTGTTATTAGCTTTAGTATGATTTTGCAACAAAACATGCAACGATTCTTCATTGTTGATTGGGTGTCATGAACTACACCATAAAAAACAAACAAACAAAATAAAAAAGCAGTGTAACCGACAGCAAAAAAAAAAAAAATCTTCAATAATACCATTCTTAAAGTCCTCTGCACATTTCCTTACATCACTGTTACAGACTCCGCGAGCCTGAAATATTAAAGCAGTCAGTTCACATTTTAAGTTAAAATAATTATTGTATTAAAGTGGAGCAGATCTGCCTTCTTTACAGAGATTTCAGACTCTCACACATGCATTCTCTCTCTCTCTCTCTCTCTCTCTCTCTCTCTCTCTCTCTCTCTCTCTCTCTCTCTCTCTCTCTGTCTAAGCACTCACGCGCGCCCCGGCACGTCACTATTTGCATGGGCCAAGACTTAAAACTTACGATAATATTAAACACGGTTGATTTTGTTGCAGCGTGAAGACGAGAAAAAGACTGACTTAACACTGCCATCTTGACCACCTCACACTAAACTATCGCGACGCGACTCTAACGAGACTCTCATGATTTTATTCCGACATTGGAAATGTGTCTGCGACAGTGAAATCGTTTGAAAAGTCATTTGGTATCAGGCCGGCATAAGATGGAGAACAGACGACATTTTATGACCAATCAGTGGAGAAAACTAGCTAATTTCAAGGGGTTCACATACTTTTTCTTGCTGCTGCAAATGGCTCTTTACCTGGTTAAGTGGGTCTTTGATAGAACCTGCTGTATATGGTACTTTAAAATGTTTTAAAAATGGTTCTATTTACACACTTAAAAAGATGGTTCTTCAAGGGTTCTTTAGTAAAGAAAATGGTTCTATGAAGAACCATACACATCACATTCTCCATCAATCTGAAGAACCCTGCAAATCATACAAAAGGTTCAATCATGGTTCTATAGAACCATTTTCTCTGCGAAAGACCAGTTGAAGAACCATCCTTTTGTAGAGTGTAGGAACAAAAAAGCGTTCTACTATTGTTAGAAGTCATAGAACCCCTTTTGTTAAAAGTGCTGGATTAATACATTGTATAGTGTTATATTATTATAAATATAAGGACTGGCAGTCGCAGAAGGGTAAGATCATATTTAAGACTGTGTAGCCGATAAAACCGATAACTGGTGAATTTTACATCATTTTTTTCTTTCTCTCATCCTTTCTTTTTTCACTGTGTAGGTGTTAACACAGTAGGATTACACAGGGTGAAGGGTTTATTCTACATATGATAATTAGCTTTTCAGTGAGGAACAACGCTAAACTGTAGAGCAGCGACCCCTCTCAGCTATACACGCTGTTCAATTTCTTAAAAGAACAGAAAAGGAAGGATTTAAATTCGGTTTCTTCCACTGTAATCCAGCCTGCAGCTTCCAGTAAATATGGTGCTGCTCTGTTAAAATCTGTGGAACCTGTTCTTCAACCTTTCCTGCTGTTCCAAAGCCCCTCCATGGACAAACACTGCTCTGAAGATATAACCGGGCTGAGTCTTCGTCTCCACCCTCACCAGCTCCAGCTAAGTACAGCTTTTATTGACCAGAGCAGACAGCTGCTGTCCGCAGAGTCTCGACCTGGGTTGTTCAGCAGAAGGACTGTGTTGGTAAAGGGAGGATGCCAGCATGGACCGATTACTTGGCAAACTGTCCTGAGACGTCAACCAGGAGTCTGTTGACACTTTTAGTTAAACAGAAGTTTCGCTTCACTCGAAATTTCCCAGTACGAAGCGCACGGCGGCACGTTTCACTCTGTCTTTGAACAGGCCCGACGTTACACTGCGTTTTCCTCGTTATGTGCTGTAGCTGATCCCTTATCTCAGTGGTGAAGTCCACGAAAACTTTTCCCCTTCTTAAAAAGCTTCACTTAAGCTCGGCTGCAGTAAAAGGAGGAGTAGTTTATCATCTGTTCACATTTCTGACTATCATAGGATTCATAGGTTTTTATTTTGTAAAATACTTTGTGCAAAGCCCTCTCTTCTATGTATGAAAGAAGCTATACAAAGAAAAAACATAATAATAATGTGTATTATTATTATTATTATTATTATTATTATTATTTTGGCAAAAAATAGTATTATTTGAAAAGGTTCATTCTAAAGTGCTGTATATCCAAATGTATCATTTTTGTATACAATAAGTTTTGAAAAGAATAACAGCTGATGTATAAAGCAAAACATATTTTTATTTCTTTAATAAAGGTGGCAGGAATCATAATGCAGCCTTATTATTTCTTGTATGTGTAAAGCCCGCACCCAGTAACCTATCTCATGAAAAAGAAAACATAAAATGAATTAAGGAGGCGTTTAATACATTTTGTAACAAAATTTTTCATTTATTATTATTATTATTATTATTATTATTAACGCTGCGCAACATCAGTCATTTGTTATTAATGTAGTAATTTTTCTTCTAGGGTTCTGCAGTTGCAGTTCGCTCAAAGGACGGTAGGTGGCAATGTGCAGTCAGTTCACTGAGCGAGAAGGAGAGTCAGAAGAAGAGTCTGAACACCGTCCTCGGCGGTGCAGTGCGCTGTGGTGTCTGTGCGGTGTTGGTCAGTGTTGATGGGTGAGACTGACTCTGCTTTACTTTAGAAATCTCCTCTGCTTCCTTTAACAGGCCGCTAGTCTGTTTAACTGAGTTGACTAACGCCGATAAAACGCCGCCGCTGTCTTTCGGCTCCTAAAGCGTTCAGTCCCGGATCACTAATGCAGGTTTCTGCTCTGTGGCGAACAGCAGATCAGGAACACCGAGGAACCACAGTGAATAGCTAGTTAAGTAGTGTTTTCAGTTATAAAAGCTGGACAGTAACGTTACTGTACACTCTCAGACCAAACTGTGGCGATGTTTCCCCTCAAGGGTAACCTACATCTTCACTACCTTTAGTCAGGGAGCTTGGCTGTCGTTGTAATTTACTGTTACAGTTTTTCAGTTGTATTGACTCCATACAGCCCTTCTCGACGCCAGGCTTTGTATTTTATTTTTATATCATCACTGGTCAGTTACTGGCCGCAGCCGCGCTGTTGTCCACATGTTGTTATGTGGATGGTGGTTCGTTCTCAGCACAGACCCGGTAGTGTGTGTGTGGTGCTGATACGAGTGTGTGAGACACAGCGGTGGTGTTAAATACGTTTTTATACGCAGTGTAACTTACTGGGCACACCTGTGTTGCTGGGTTACCTTATATGTTTCCCTGTTAGCCACCCACTAGTCCTTTATCAATGATAAAGCAACACCACTGTGTCTGATACACTTGTACCAGCACTACACACTACCATGTCAGTGTCACTGCTGTGCTGAGAATGGACCACCACAAAGATTATATCTGAAAAACAGCAGCACTGTGGGCAGAAACTGACCAGTGATGAATGGGGTGGATGGGGCTGATGAACTGTGCAGCAGCAGAAATGCTACAGTATGTAATTACACACCTATGTAGTGGAGCCATAAGGTAGGTGGACCTAATAAAATGGACAGTGTGTGTAGATGCAAAGTAGATGCTCCTTCTGGTAATTCTGTATATAAATGTTTTTAAATAATCAAAAGAGCCTCATACGACACCAAAAAGCCACCCCTTAGGTTTGTGTGTGCAGTTATGCATGTGCGTATGTGTTGTGTATGAGTGTTTTTAAAGGTAAGTGTGGAAAAAAAGACTAAAAAGGAGGATTTAAGGAACAACACTCAATTGTTCTAATACAGATTTGCTTCCCATTGGAATGTATTGGATTCTCTATACAGCATACACTCTTTGAGTGTTTTGAGTGTGTGTGTGTGAGGTGATAATTAAAACGTTGGTTTGTTGAGATATCGGCCAATTTTATCACTTCATGAGAAATTAACAAATTGTGATAAACAGAACATTAACATTTGGTCCTATTGGACTAAAGACTAAAAGACTAAAAAAGTACAATGTGACAATGGCTCCTACATGAACACTACATAAAAAAGTAGTACCGAACAAGTTAAATTGCAGTAACTTATAGGGAACTTGTGAGTGGATGCATGTGATATTTATGAGAGAAATTATTGTGAAAGAAGATCTTTTTTGGTAATTTTTCTTCTTGTTTTTCAAAATTCTAACTTTAAATAATATTAAAAATATGACACAATGTTTATTAAATTTTTTAAATATTGTTTGGATAGGCAGTGTTACAAAGTGGCCTGACATAATATTAAGTCTACTTTTGTCAAACAGAAAAAAAATTATGGACAATTTCCTGTTCCTTTTTTTAAGTTTTGAGAGATAAATAGGTTAAGGAAAAACAACTGTACATCGTTACTGTTGTTATCCGATGTCGACTCATTCTGAATTTCAGAACCAGCTAGTTGGAACTGTTAGATTAAGCTATGGATTCGGACTTGGGCTCGACAATAACAGTTCCAAATGGTCTTTACATTCTCAGATCGTAAGGAGAGCTGCCCTGAAGAAGTGGTTGATGATGAGTCCAGCTCTTCATTCCACCCAGACTCGCCAGAGATGGACCGTAATCCATCACCACCTCCTGAGGGAGTTGAGGAGAGTGTAGAAGAGGCTGATGCCATTGGAAACACAGTGTATAGCAAACACTGGCTCTTTAGCACTTTGACCCGCTTAATTGAGGTATTCTGTGCTCTTACAGAAACACTGAACAAACTATAGCTGCTACGTGGTACGTAACAGATCGTGAAAATGCCCATATTTATTAGGTCTTTATGAATGAAACCTATCTAGGGGCAAATGGAGGTTTAATAGCAGGGTGCATTTTTTTAAGTACTATTATGTTTCCCTTCCTGTAGATGGTGACAGAGCAGGTGTCTGAACAGGGAGAAGGTCTGGAGGAGCTGTCGGAGGAGCTTGAGGATGAGCTGTGTAAAGTGTGGGACATGGCCATGGATAAGGTCTGTATTATTAGTCATACAGTGCTTACACTGTGGAAGATAGGCTGTGACTATGCAAAGCTTCTCAGCTGAGTGGAGCAGGTGGTATCTGTGATAATGACCAAAGACACAGTGGGAAGCCTGTGATGTATGAGCTTTATTATAATTTATGCACATGAATGAGTATCTTTGTAGCCTGTGATATCTCTGAGGTCGTATGTCTGTATGAGCATTAAACATGTGGCCTCAGGGAGAGTGCATGCACTGCTGCCTCTGTGGCAAGGCAGTTTTATGTGGTAGCAAGAACAACTCTGAAAAAAAACTGTTGGCCTACTATTTAGTTTAGAAGTTTCTGTCTGAAACTCCCGAAGTGTACTGCAGACCGGATTAAAAAAAAAAATCACCTTTGTTTACTGTGTCTGTTTGTTTCATTTCTATGTGCTGTCTTCAGGATGTGGCTGGATTTCTACAGGAGTTTAAAGCTCCAGACATCCTTCTGGGTGTGATAGCAAAGTCTCGTTGTCCACGCCTTACTGTAAGTTACACCGTCGATTTTATTTGTTTTAAAAAAAAAACTCATCACCAATAAATAAATGCAACTACTTGATAAAAATAAGAATAGTTTATTTAATTGGACATTCAACAGTGTGATAAATAATATGTGCACTTGTTAAACCACTGTCTTTATCAGTCTTTGATCCTCTGTGTCCTCTTTTAGTGCCATTTAACTGGAGAATGTGAGATTGGTCACGACAATCACAAAATGTTTTTGTGACTTGCTAGAGTATAATTTAGGTACAGTAAAAAAAAGACTATTAAAAACTGCCTCTATCACTGATGTGGGACTCTAATTGCCGTCTTTCATTAAAACCACAAAGCATGAAAAAAGAAACTGTCATAGTTAATGCTTAGTGTCACCCTCAGGGGAGATTTTACAAATGTTTTAATTGTACTTTTAGAACATGTTTAAATGAATATTTCAGGGGGTGATGAATATGGAGAAATAAATAAATAAGCACTTAAGTATTATAAACCTTTTTATGTGAAATATTTAAAAAAAAAAATTAATACTTTACAAAATGCAGAGAATCTAGTTTTAAGCATGGCTTGATTCAATGTAGCCTGATAGTGCCTCAAATATATATTATGATAGGCCTCCATCATATTTGAATTTATACTGTAAGAAAAACACTGTTTACAAAGTTTACATTCTGGCTTCTTAGAATCATCTTTACTAGTCTGAAGTGGCTCACATGGAGGATCTTTTTGTACAGTTAGTAAACTGACAGAATTTCAGTTGACGGGAACATCACCATTAGTCAGCTAGTTGACTAGTCACTGTAATAGCCCAAGCTTAAATGCGTAAAATGTTGAAAATTTGTATTAATAATAGTTCAAATGTTTGTTATTATTCCTTGTTTAAAAGAGAGGTTTATGTTGTTCTAACACTATTATGAAAAGGAATCCTTTTTCTGAAATAAAACAATGAGTTTGCTTATTAGGAACACAGATGAGCCTGTATGGTACAAGGGGTGCATTTAAGACCAGTGTAGACTTTCTTGCTTGATTATGTTAAAAGAACAATTAATCTTTCACATCATTGTAGGATTTATCACTAAAAACCAAAAAGTGCATATAAAAATATGTTTTCCTAGCACTTATTTATTTATGTGTGCTTATGATGGGAACTTTGTAGAATCAAGACATTTTAAAGCGTAAATTATCATAAATCAAATGAAATCTTTGACCACACAATTGGAACCCATTAATATGTAAATATGTATAATTATATTCCTACGTAGTGCAGAGGCCAAAATCATAATTATGTGGTTTTACGGCTGAATACATATTATGTCCAGGGTAAGCTGCTCCTCCTGCTCTCACTCTTTATCTTTCTAAAGTTTGTTGTGTAACACCACACCCTCTGTTACAGGAAATCTGTGTGGGAATTCTGGGAAATATGTCCTGTTTCCATGATACCTGTGTGTCTCTGAGTCAGAATGCTGACTTAGGGTATGTAAACATGTCTTCTTTCCTGCTATGAGAAGTGCTGGTGTTAGTTCACATGTCAGTTTTAAGATTAGTAATCAGCTCACACAATGAGAGCATACGTTGGAAGAGAGATGTATATCGCTCTGAAATGTGATGATACAATAACTGTACGTGTTCCTTTCCTGCTTTTCTTTTCTAGTGCTGTGCTGATTTTACTGCTGGGTGACAGTGATCCCCCCACACTTTTAGAGACCTGCAGGTGAGAAAGCTAGCCTGTGCTAAACACTTTTTAATGGGTAGTGTACTTTTGATACAGCCACACTGGATATACAATAGTACATACACTCACTAAGCACTTTATTAGGAACACCTGTAGACCTACTCATTCATGCAACTATCTGCTCAGCCAATCATGTGGCAGCAGTGTAGTACAAAAAAACATGAAGATATGGGCCAGCAGCCTCACATCAACCATCAGAATGGAGAAAAATGCCATCTCAGTGATTTTGACCATGGCATGACCGTTGGTGTCAGACATGCCGGTTTGAGTATATTTATAACTGCTGATTTCCTGGGATTTTCACACAAAGCAGTCTCTAGAGTTCACTGAGAATGGTGCAATAAAGCAATAAGCCACGAGAGGCCGTGGGTTACTCCGATTTTATCACGGGGAAGGGTGTTCTAAAACTCCCTTTAGCATGATAAAATCGCAGTAACTCACTGCCTCGAGTGGCTTATTGATTTTATAAAACGACGGCCAACATGAAATATATTAAAATACACAATGGTTTAGATAATTATTTAAGTTATTATTAATGATAATTGACATAAATAGAAAAAGAAATGTAGTTCCTTTTGAGTACGGTGCCGTTGCTAAGCAACCATTGACTGCTGAATGAGTCTTCTGCCAGTCTGACGACGGCACCTTGTTCATGAGAGAGGTCAGCAGAGAATGGCCAGACTGGTTTGAGCTGACAGTAAGGCTATTTCCTGCTGAGGCACACAGGTGGAGGTGGTGTAATGCTGTGGGGAATGTTTTCTTGGCACACTTTGTTTGTTAGTACCAATCAGTTATTGCTTGCATGCGACAGCCTGTTTGAGTATTATTGCTGACCATGTGCATCCCTTCATGGCCACAATTCACCCATCTTCTAATGGCTACTTCCTGCATGATAATGCACCATCTCACAAAGCAGAAGTCATCTCAAAATGGTTTCATGAACATGATGAGTTAAATGTTCTTCAGTGGCCTTCCCTGTCTCTGGATTTAAATCCAGTAGACACCTTTGAGATGTGATAGAAAAATTGCATCATGAAAATGCACCTGAAAAATCTGCAGGAATGTAATAATGTCAGCATGGACCAGAGTATCAAAGGAATGCCTCCAACTTGTGGAATCCATGCCATGAAGAATTAAAGCTGTTTTGATGGCAAAGGGAGGACCTTCCCAGTATTAGTATAGTGTTCTTGATAAAGTGCTCGGTGAGTGTATATCACTGTGTCCTGCAGCAAACATACCAACCTGTTTTTAGCCAATCATCCATTCCCTTAACATAATCACCCTACATGATATTACAAGTTGTCCATGATATCTATTGCAGTTATGGCACTTAGCCTTTATTCTTTATAATGCTGTTCCTACAGAAATTTGTGATCACAAATTCATGCAAATTCAACCAACTATTGCAATATATGTGAGGGCTGTGTTTCCACATAAAAACATTCCACATAAAACATAAAATTTCCACATAAAACATTTAAATAGTATTATAAGTGCTTTAACAATTATTCCAACTGTGCATTTTTTCTGCATTATACTATAGGCAGTGCTTCATGCAGACCATTGGGCTAGCAGTGTTAAAACTTTGTCTTTTGAGATTTTATAATCTCAAGATATTTAAACCTTAACTCTGTATGTCTGTATGTTCTTGTTGTGCAGAGGTACACTTACCTTTATTTTGTTTTTTTGTTGGTTTTTTTTTTTCATTTTTTAAAATCAGGACCTTATAGGCTACAGTAAAAAGTAAAGAAGTATACCAGCTTACATCACAAATTTTTACAGTTAAATTGTGCCCCCCTCAAAACAAATAAAGTAACAAATAAATTTAAAAAATTAGAAATGCTGCTACAAGATCAATTATTTTAGCCTGCGACAATCACTAAAACAGCTGTTTTCTTATGAACTGAATGTTTCCATTGTCCTATTTAGGCTTCTTGTGACCTGTGTTTCTCAACCCGATGTTGCCCCCGTGTGGGTGGAAAGAATACAACAGCAGATTGCCACATGCAGCAACCTCTGTTTCATAATGCGCAGTTCTACTAACGGTAAGTGATGTTCTAGACGTTTCTGTTTGCTGCTTCTGTTAGACCTACTTTACTTTTATTGGTTGTGTTTTATTGGGTGTGTGTTTCTTTCTTTTGTCCCCCTCCTTTCTCTCTCTCTCTCTCTCTGTTTCTTTCTCTCTTTCTCTGTTTCTTTTCTTTAGTTGAATTGTTGATGAAAGTGGGGGAGCTGGTTGATAAGCTGTTTGATGAGGATGAGGGGCTGATGAAGAGCTGGCTGTCTGAGCAGCCCAGTGAGAGTGACCGGGACAAGGACACACACCAGGACGTCACGTCTTCCCTGCTGGAGGCTGCAATACAGCTTAGGTCAGAAGAATTAATGAAACACGTGCGCTGGAGAAAGATAAACAGAGAGAGAGAGAGAGAGAATGAATAAACTTGCCCCACATAAATGACATGTTCATGAACTACTGACTAAATTTGACTAAATTTTGTCATAATACAACAAAACAAACAAAACAAAATATGATGTTACTAATAAAAAAAGAACATTGTAAGTCTTGGATTTCTCAACATAGTTACTTTTTGCTTTAGTAACAGCTTTATACACAATTTATCTTTATAATAAGTTCAAGTGACCTGAGCTTCAGCCTGAAATCCCTGTTTATTTTTGTTCTAAATCTTAAGGCATAGAATATGAATGTTCTTACCTACACATTAACAGAAAGACTTATGTGTGCATGTATGTGTGTTTTAGGAAGGAGAGTCCAGAGGCTCTTGAAGTGTATCTGCATGCTCTTCAGCTCCTAACTACAGTACATGAAGGAGTGCAGAGTCTTGGTGAGATTTGGATTCTTATTAAAACATTTAATATAGGTCAGGTGATAAGGCAGTACAGTTTTAATATTAAAACAACATGAAATTCATGTCATTTGCCAAACACACACACATATATTTCTCTCTGTCTCCCTCCCAAAGCCATTAAAATTGATTACACTCAGTGTGTAAGGGCTGCACACTAAGACGATTATTGATTCCATTACCTAGTTGTGGTACCGAGAAATGGTGAAAGTAGCTAATAAAGTACAAAAATAGGACTCAATTGAACAGTGATTCATCTCCAAAATGGCTACAGTGGCTGTTTAGGAAGAGGGAGACTAGTAAAAATGCTTTCATTAATGCTCAGTGCATCCATGGATAGCAAATACATATCAAGATATATTGTCAGTGTTGAAACAAAATCTTATTATTGCCATTGTGGTCATTTTGTTTTTTCTTTCAATAATTTGAAAACACAAGCTGGTTTTCACCATCTGTCCAAGTTTAGATACAAGGTTTTGTTCTGACATCAGTGATATTGCTATCATGTTAAACTGTGTTACTCCCGTCTTTTGAGTTTTTTTTTTGTTGTTGTTGTTTTTTGTTTGTTTTTTACACCATTTTAAAACACCATCTATTCTTGACATTTGAACATTTAATGATAAATGGGCCAGTAGAAACGGTACAAAATAAATTGGAATAAACTCGTCATTAAAATAAAACATTTACTATATGGCCAAAAGTATGTGGACACACATCTGTATCAGCTTGTTGGATGTCCCTTTCCAAAACCATGGACATTAATATGAGTATGAGAAGACCTGGCTCGCAGTCAACGTTCCAATTCATCCCAAAGGTGTTCAGTGGGGTTGAGGTCAGGGCTCTGTGCAGGCTGTTTTTTCTCCACACTTTCCACTGCTCTTGTCAAACAATGTTTAGACTCAGTTTGGACCTCTGTAGTGAGTGATGCAGAGTACAGTCCCACTCTGTGAGTTTGCATGGGCTCCTGCTTTGTGGCTGAGCTGTTGTTGCTCCAGGATTCCTCTTCACAATAATAGCACTTACAGTTCACTGGGGCAGATCTAGCGGGGCAGAAATTTCACAAATAGACTTGCAGCAAAAGAGGCATCCTATTACATTGCTATGTTTAAAGTCACTGAGCTCTTCAGTTCGACTCATTCTACTGCCAGTTTTTGTCCATGATGATTGCATGGCTATATGCTGGATTTTATACATCTATTAGTAATGGGTAAGGCTGAAACACCTGAATTCCATAATTAGAATGGGTGTCCACCTACTTTTGCCCATATAGTGTTTCCTTCTCCTGCAAAGCTACTATTTCAGAGATCCAAAGTTTTGTTAAGATGGTGACAATGAAGTGACAGTGACTCCTTTCAAGCAATAACTTGAGTGAATGGAGTTAATATGTCTGCTGTCAAAATACCTCAGGCTTATATTCCTCTATTCTTGCATTTCTCTTTACTTTAAATCTGTGTTACGTAGAGGGAAATGTACCTTGAAAATGTGGTCATCATTCTGGCCTTTCTCTCCCCCCGCCCACTACATGCAGTGTCAGACGGAGGGTGTGGGGAGGCGCTGTGGAGGTTCCTGTGTGAAGTGGTGTGTGAGGATCTGTGCCAACCAGGTGACCCCCCTCTCATTCTTCAGGAGCAGAAGGCTCTCCTGGCTCTTGCCCTTGCCCTGCTGTCTGTTTTACACAGCAGCCTTCAGACAGACATAAGTGAGAACACATGAACACCTTCACTCCTTTTATACACTATCCTGTTCAATATATTATATTCTACACAAAATATTATACATATCCTCCTCTTATACGTATGCTCCTTTATGCAGTAGCCCAGAAGCTTAACTACTATAAAAATAATATAACTATTTATGTACAACCCCATTTCCAAAATGGGGAACGCTGGACGCTGTGCAGAATGTAAATAAAAACAGAATGCAATGATATGCAAATAATATAAACCATATTTTTAAAGGAAAATACTACAAAAACATCAAACCAAATGTTGAAACTGAGAAATTGTATTGTTTTTTGAAAAATATTTGCCCATTTTGAATTTGATGCCAATAACTCATTCCAAAAAAGTTGGGACGGGGGCCTGTTTACCACTGTATTTCATCAACTCTCTTTTAACAACACTCTGTAAGCGCTTGGGAGACCAACTGCTGTACTTTTGAAAGTGAAATATTTTCCCATTCTTGTTTGATAGAGGTGCAGAAGAAGTTGTAGAAGTGCATTTAATAAATAACACCAAATATATGAAATCTCTAAAAATAAGACATGTATAGAAAAATGACATGCTACTACAAATCTTTAGCCACAAACAGAGTGAACCTCCCCTAAAGACACACACACACACACACACACACACACTTTCACACCTCCTCAAACAAACATTAGATATTAGATCTGTGTGCCCTATTTTGTAAAAAGTGTATGGAAATTTTATTTGGTACAGGTTTGTCGTTGGTGTGTAGTCTTCTTCGCATCTTGTACTTTCATACTGAAAACCAGCAGTCGCTGCCTAATGGAGAGCAGGGGTCAAGAGATGGACAGAAGAAAGGAGTGAGGGATGAGGAGGACAAAGATGCACAGCTCCAGGTTCTGGTTGAGATGGCGGTGGAGCTACTCTCCACTATCCTGACGGATCTGCCGAAAGTGAGACTGGCACACAGAATCTTTCATCAACTTGCTCCATGAAGCACAGCAGTTGTCTATAGTATTTACACCATGAGAAGAGTTTTACAGCATTAAGCTAATTTTAGGTATATGTCTGTGTGATCTGCAGAACACTGTTTCAGAGCTGGTGAAACAAGATGACCTCACTGAGAAGATCTGGGTGTCCGCTTTAAAGACCCTGCTGCCCCAGAACATCACAGCTGTGAGTTTACTCTTTTTCTCTACCTCTCGCTCTGTCGCTCTCCTCAGTACGAATGGCCAGAAGTTCCTTAATTTGTCAGTCTTTTACAAAATACCCAGTGTGACATTTTTCTCTCACTAGAACTCTGCAATAAAAAGAAAACTGTCACAGAAAAATCCCACTCTGGTCAGGCTGCATCGCTTTTTCCCAGGAGTAGCCATTCATGCATGAATGGTACCTTTTTGCCACTTCTTTTGAGTGGTATGTCTCTAAATTCATACTAGACCTTCTTTGTCTTCAGGTGCAGCACCTGGTTTCCACATTATCTGAGGTGGAGCCCAAACTAGCAGACATTCTAAAGAGGGAGTGTTCCTCATCAGGACCAGACCAGACCAGACCAGACTAGACTAGAGTCAGCATGAAACAGAATGGGCTTAAATCATCCCAGGAGGAAACTCTTCTTGGAAAGGAGTATTTCTTTCTATCAGACGCACACTTGAGTCTCTGTCTCTCTGTATGGTGATATGAGCAAAGTCCTGCTGCAGAGCAGAGTTCAGCTCTCTGTTGTATGTGTGAGTCTGTGTGATGGGCTACACCATGTTTTTGATTCACAGACACTGAAAGGATTACATTAGACTAGACTATTTTAATGTGAATGTGTTTATATGATGATTTTGTTTTGATACTGTCAAGTTTTTTAATAAATGTTAACTTTATTACATCTGTTTGCGTATTCACTGGGCTCTATGCCAAGATATTTTTGTATTCTTACCCTGTTTTTTTCTGTAAGGTATCTCATATGAGTGGCCCCACCCTGTTAATTGGTATAAATTATGTCCCCCAACTCCAAAATAAGGCTACAAGCAGCAGCGTCATTCACAAGTGAAATGAAGGACTCATTTAAGCAAAACAAAATACTAAAATAATGGAACATTTAAATTGTTTTGCATTATAAGACACTGATTTTAATATAGTATCATACAATGTCCTTGTTGTGTTGTATTTTTTATTTAACCCTTTTTATTTAACATTTATTTAATCAGGCAAGTCATTAAGAATTTATTCCAATTCTTATTATAGAAACTATGGCACTTTAATTCCACATTACATAAATACATTTTTAGTTATAATTTGAAGTAATTGACTGTCCCCTGACAAACAGAATTATCTCAAAATGGTTGCACCATGAAATTTAACTAGACCTCACAGTGGCCTCTGTCCGTAAGAGCAGCAGAAGGACATTATTTACTGAGGTCATTTCTGACAGTGAGAGAATAACAATTTTAAACAAAAAATATTTGACATAAAAGATATCATCACTGACAGGTTTGGTCGTTTTATTGACTTCCACAGTGTCTGGTAAAGATTAGCAAAATGTTTGTTTAGATTTTTTTTTAAATGTGTTTCCATAGTAATTTAGCTGGTGTATTGGGGCAAAGCCAAGTTCTTGTTCTAATTATGTTACAAGTGAATGAACTTCGGTTAGCTAACATCTCATTATGTTTTGATGACTTTTGCAGGTTATTTCACTGTTTTATCAAACCGTATAGATTTAGGAGACAGTTCATAGTCTTTAGGAATCTGTTAAAACAGGGCTGTTTCTGAGTATTTGCGAACCCTAAGGTACATCCTAGATGGGGGTCCCTGAACTATGGTTTATGGATCATTCTACAGAACTGGTACAAAGTCAGAGTTGAAAACCCATTTAAGACTTTTAACTGATTTAGGCTTTAGACTAAAATCCTTTTGCTTAAGTGACCATATACCTTAATTATGTTTGTTTTATTAAAACTGATTGAACATTCCATTTTAGCACTAGCAAAACTGTCTTAACAGTAGTTAATTTTGAGCATAACTCAGAAATGCTAACCAGTACATGAACAGCTTTTGTATACACATGAAATCTTTTTCATTAAAACACAAAAATGTTTACTTAATTGTTTGAATTCAGTAGAATGATCCTTATATGCAAATATGAAAAAAGTACTTTAATTTTAAAAAGGTTAAAATGATAAGGTAAACACCATAAAAAACAAAAACATGCATTAAACAACTATGTTGAATTCATATGTAGAAATATAACACATTACACAAATTGCATATATGGATGTAAGTAAAAGGCCTGAAAGCAGACTAGACATTACTCTGTATCGGAACACAGTTTATTTAACAATAGATGTCATAATGTAGGTATGGATAACTTATAATTATCACTCTTGTTTGAGAGAAAATTAGACAACTAAGAAAAATAAAACAAAAAAAAAATTATTGTTGTTGCAGTAGGTTCCCTGAAATCTCTTATTAGAGCCACTTCAGAGCAACTCTGTATCTGCCAGATACTTACTGTTTTCATCTGTTATCATGTAGAGCTTTTTCCTCTGAATGTCTCTATCTGTAATATCTATCACAGGCACTTTTCTGTGTTCATTAAGTCGCTGCCACATCTCGGCCCTGTCTGAAGTGTTTACTGTCAGCAGTGCTCTCTGGCCGGCATATAGAGCAGCTTTTTAATTAAAGCTGCGGATTGATATGCAGAGCAGCGCTGTTCTTTTCTCATGGAAATCCCATCGTGTAGGAGGAAGGCCCGAGGGAGGCCTGAGGTTTAGACAGGCTGGCTGATTTTAGCACTGAGTGGGTTTTGATGATCTTGTGGAGCTGCGTGATGTTCAGATTAGAGCTGGGTTGAAAAGGCCTCAGTGATGGGTGACCGTGCTCATGTGTGTGATTGCTTGCGTGCATGCCTGCATGTGTGTGTATTAAGCCCCACCCTCCTCCATGCGACCTCTTCGGTGACGTGTACAGCTGTGTATAAAACTGTCTGGGAGCAACTCTATGGGGTTTGGAGATGCATGTGTGAGCCAGTGTTCAGTTTGACCATATACTCTGTAGCTCTTCATAGGGACCAGCTGTTCTCAGACTGATGGAAAACATTTTGACATACAGAAATGCAGCTTTTATATGAAAAAATAGTGCAAAATCATTTGGTTGCTTTTTTGGTTGCTGAGGTTAACATCAGGTTTTAGTGTAGCCTTTGATAGGTGAATACTGCTGAGTTGTCCTATAATCTAGTAGAATGCCTTTATAAAAAGATTAACGTCTCCCTTACACTGTTCAAAAACAAAAATGAAGAAGTACAAATTTATTATTTATTTTGTTTTATAAGTTTTATGACTGGTAGCTGTGTTTCTGTGAAGGAATTTCTCAAACCAAAACTGTCCAACTTTATTTTTGGTGTTTGACAAACCACAAATCAAGTTTTGTTTCAGAAAAAACAAACACAAGGTTCAGGATCTCCTTCTGACCAGATGAATAATCTATATTATTATACACCACATCTTCTAGAATCCAGCAGCGAACACATAGCATAGACCAGGGCACCTTCGACTAGATGTGGGGGGAAAATCGATAGATGCATCGCAATGCGGACGTGAACGATTCTGAAACGATTCACAAATGTCAATAATCGATTTTCTGAATTTTAATTGATAACATAATGTTGACGGAACGCAAAAGGCGGAACTTTGCAAAGTGCGGAAGTGCAGCGCCCAGACAGTCTGTGGCGGCACACTACATTAAAAGTTAGTGCAGGGGTCGCAACCCAAATGTTAATAGGAGTCATTTTGCCCTTCCAACAAAAATCAAACCACCTTGGGAGACACAACATTTTGAGTCCATTTTACCATCTTGGCTGTACGTGTCTCAGTACGTGCTTATGCCCTAGTGTAGGCTAAAAATATAATACAAACAAAAACTCAGACTTAGTTTGCTCTACTTTAAGCTTTAGCTCAGCTGTAGCCTCTTTTCTTGCATCACCAGCTGGAAACTTTTCCACAAAAGTAGAACAGTTTCTTGTAAAATGTTCCTCAATGTTTTACTTTTTACGAGGCTGAAGTCAGTTTCTTGTTCTCCAGCTTCTCGTTCGAATTTTCCCATTCCACCTTAAATGGTGCCTGAGGCGCCAGAATGTAACTGCTGCACTATTTAAGGTGGAACAGGACAATTTGAACGAGTAGCTGGAGAAGGAGAAACTGACTTCAGTTTCATGTGCTTTTTAGTGTTTGACAGTTTCTCATTGAAGATTACATGTATCAGGAAACCAGCAGCAGTGCTTATAAATGCAAATAAGTCTATTCGTCTCCAAATTATGGATGTTCATCTTAAATCTTTCTCTTTGTTATTAGCTAGGTGAACTAGCAGTTATAGGCTACATTACATCTAGCATTTAAGATCATTTATTGTTAAAACTGTGTTTGAACGATCAGCAGAGCTTTATTTTACTGCAAAGAATGATTATTTTATTTTTACCTAGAAATCTAATTCTGATGTGGAGCTGCAACTGGCCAGGTAAAGAGCCGCAGGTTGCCGACCCTTGAACTAGCGTATGGAAGCACCTTGGTTTCTATGGAGTTGAAGGGAAAAACCATATTACATGGTTATGTTTCCACCCATTTTACGCCCGGTTGTAGTTGCTGCCAACCAGAGGAGCATCGATCAAGCGATGTCAAAGCTTCCACCCAACTGGGTGGACAAAGTGAACTACAAACTCTATCGCAACTTTTATTGCCAAGAATTTGCGTCCGTACTCAGTCTTTGAGAACCAGGGCTTTCGCGTTATGTTTCGTCCCATCTCGAAGATATTTTACTGACACAGCGACCCCCCCCACACTCTACAACAACACCAAAACCGAAGTTATAGAATCACTGAAGAAAACGGTGGAATTGCTATAATCTTCTGCGTGGACATCTATTACCACAGAATCTTATTTCACCGTAACAGCGCATTTTATCGCAGATGAGTGGCAGCCTGTGTCTCATGTGCTCCTAACAAGAGCAGTAAATGAGAGCCTTCCAGTTCACTTGCCACATCACTTCCATTTGATTTATTAATAAAAGATATTGGAAGTAAATTCATTATGGATCATTACAAATATTTTGCTTTAAAAGTTCCAAGTCCTCACACAGTGAGAAAAAAATCCTGTATAGAAAAAAGATGCATGAAGATGCATCGATAATCGTTTTATAATCGCATCGCAGCCCACTGAATCGTAATCAAATCGTGAGGTGCCTAGAGATTCCCACCCCTACCTTCGACCTCCAATGGAGGAGGCAAAGCCTTGACAAGGGATGCACGAAAAGAATGCAAAACACAATATTGTGGCAGCATGTCTAGCTGATCTTTTTTCAAAATCTTAAACAGCCCAGTGTATTTGGGAGTGAGCTCTCTGCATCCCTCCCCAAATCTGAAATCTCTGGTTGACAGCCAGACCCAGTCTCAAGCTTGGTAGGAGGGGTTCCTCCTCCGTATGTATAAAAATAAGGTTTATGACTGATAGCTGTCACAATTCCTTGTTCTGCAAAAATGCTGGGTTGATGCATTGATGGGTTTCCTCCCAGACCTCCTCACTGCATCTCATTCACTCATCCACTGCAGGAACATCAGAACTTTTTGCCATCTACCAAGCCAACAGAGGCTAATAATCTAAAACATGCTGGAAAGGTCTGAGTCTGGTGACCTGATAAGAGAGTTTTGGGCCAATATGAGAAAGCGGGACCAGTGAGACGGATTGTTGACCAAACAGTCTCAAAAATCTGCATAGTTCCTGGTTGACCCAGATTGTCCATTTAATTGAGGACGGTACCCTGAAATGAGACTGATAGATAATCCTATATGTTCAAAAAAGGCAGACCAAACATGAGAAGTAAACTGATGTCCTCGATCAGATGGTATACCAAAATTTTAAAAATTACAGAAAGACTTGAATAAAGATGCCTTCAGCTGTCTGAAAAGTGGAAGGGGTATGATGGAAATGGTATGAAATAAACACTATGTGAAAACGTGTCTACAGCGGTAAGTACGGTGGTGTAGCTTTGAGAAGAAGGGAAGTCTATAGCAGTGTGGGACCACGGTCAAACGGGCACTGGCAATGGCATAAGTTTACTGGCTGCCAGAGCTTTTTGAGTCTTACACTGGGAACAAGAGGAGCAGAAACGAACCTGTGTACATAATTTTCCCACCAGTGGTGGTTTGAAATAAGTTGTTGTGTGTGAACCTCTCCAGGACGATCTGATGTAATCAGATGTAATAAGTCTATTGAGGAACTGGTCAGGTACATAGATCTTATCGGACGGACACCGACTGGGCACAGTTTTGCATTCTAGAGTCCTCTCAATTTTCTTATCTATCTCCTAATGAATGGAAGCTACTTCCACATGAAGGAAGGATATTTTCTGTTATTTCTGTGCTATTTGGTTCCTCATCATTTTGAATATAATGCATCAGCCTTTGTATTGTGAGAGCCAGTACAGAGGGAAATGTTGAACTAAAATTGGGAGAAAAACAAAGACCAACAAAATTTAATTGTTTAGCAGAGCGTACATACTCTCAGTTCTTATGGTCTGTAAAAGTGTGATTAGCACCCTCTAACTAGTGCCTCTTTCTTAAATCATGACAGTCCTACAATGACAGGGAACTTTGAGGAATCTTATATAAAACAAGGAGTTAAATTCTACATGTAAAGTGCTAGAGGGCTGAGTGACGTGTAATGGAGTCTAATCCAACAGGCTCTCCATCTCAGGCTGCAACTTTTAGTGGGGTTCTCAAGGGCTCCATATGAGTTTGTTGACAATGCTGCTGGTTAAGAAGTTCCCTTCTGCTCCAGAGTCAATCAGGGCTGAAACAACAAGAGAAGACTGCTAGCAGTACAGAGTGACAGGCAATAGAAAATACTTCACAACTAACCCCTTTGTGGGAATACACACCACATTAGCACATGGTGTGGTCTCCACGAGCTTTCTAGGAGTTGGCGCCTGACATCTGTGCGGACGAGTCCAACAGTCACACGGAACGTGACCAGCACTGCCACAATACATACACAGACCTCCATAATAGCTCCAAAACCTCTGCTCTGGGATCAGACTAGATGAGTCGCACTGCATGAGTTCCTTTTGAGGGACCTCTTCTTGATCTTCCAGAATTTTCTTGGAGCTGGGGTTGGTCGGTCAAAGATCCTGATGTAAAAAATCGCTCTTTGCTAAACCTTCTGGGTGTACACCGTTACAACAGCTGCCCTTAGACAAAAGCTCTCCACTTGATCTCCCTTCATGTAGGTGGTCAAAAATGGTCTTAAACTCAGAAAGAAACTGATCATGAGTAAGAGTCTGATTATGAGTGCAGGCTGCAGTGGCCCATTCTAATGTTTTATGAGAGAGTCACGAGATGACAAAAGACATTTTAGCGTAGTCAGAGCTTGGAGGAGAATTACAAAGCAGCTGAGTTGGAGGGAGGTGTGACAAGTGACTTAATGATCCTAATGCTGAATTGGCTTCGCGTCATGCCAACACGCCTTACCTGTGGTAAAATCACTTTAACACATATCCTCTTGTGGCTTATTGCTTTATTGAGGCAGATGTGATAAACAGTAAAATCTTATACCACAGATGTCACTTAAGCAGTGTGGAATCATTACCTGCTTTACTGGAAAGAGATTTAAGGCCACATAAAGTAGTTACAACACATTCATATTGCAACACACTCAAATTTCCCCAGTCTACAGCAGTTACTAGGTCTTGAAATGGATGGTCATTGACATACAGTAACACCCTGGAACTGGAACTGAAACGATTAACAATACAGTAATTAAAAATACATGAGCATCCACAATGTGTGGCTGCTAAAGAGGGATATGTCTTTGAGTGTGAGAGTGTGTGCATGTTGCATGGCACGTAGAGCGTTCCTTTCAGCCCTCTCTCTCTCTTGTTCACTCACTCACACTCTCTCCTGTACCGTGTCTCTCACAAGCTCTCACCCTCTCTCTCCACCTGTCTCATTAAAGTCTGTGTAACTCTCTCTAATCAGAGTCCCTTCATGTCATTTCCTGTGGCCGGTGCTTCTCTATCTCTTGTCAACAGCCGCACAATGAAAGTTTTCCCCCTCTCCCTCGACCGCCACCATCACTAAACCTTCTATTCCTGTTGGCCCAGAATAGACTGCTGACGCCATCACACCTTTTGATGGCTGCTAAGGTGGTCTGCCCTGACCATCATACAATTTTTTCAAAGGGTCTTCCCCCTTTTTGTTTAGTTTGTCACTTTTTATGGCTTATGACTCACATGATAAGTGTTGAAAAAACTTAATGAATGTTATTAAGTGATAACAATGATAGAGCTCATGAGGACCTTTAGTGAAGACAGCATTTTGAACTTGGTCTAATAACCCAGTTGGAAGTGTAGAGTTGAGTAAAAGACACATCTTCAGACCAGACCTGAATGGATGATAAACAGCCTTTATGTAAAACTTCTGTCATATCCAGGCTTGTGAGTCTGCAAATAGCATATGTCGTTATTTGTTTTGTGTTTACACAATTGGAAATTGTTGAAAGTCAGATTTGCATATAAAGGAAGTGAACATAATGCACTGCACAGGGAAATTGCCTCATACAAAATGAAGACTTATATGTCATATCCAATACATCCATATTAGTTACTGTTGTTCTAGGCTTATGAGAAATGAGGAAAGCTTAACAGACTTTTTTGAATTAAATAATGCCACAGGCACTTTTTCCTGCAGTATTATAAAGCAGATAATACCATGGCATCTACATGCAGTAAATGCATTAGTATTGGCCTTCCACTAAGTCAGTCTGTTTTGGGAGATTTTCCTAAGGAGCAATCAAATGGACATATACAGTGGCCCCCAAAAGTATCTGGACACTTTAACCCTTGGGAAACTTTACTGAAGTTCCTTAGGTTACGTCATAAAATGTTTAACAGTATAACATTTGTTTCAGTGAACAGCACTATTAGCACAACATCAGACCGATGCTGGATTGTGTGGAGAAAGCCTGAAGAAGAATTCCAACCAGACTCACTAAGAATACTGGAAAGCACAGAGGCAGAAACAATAAAATCTGGGGCTGTTTTTTTACAGTGGTGTCAGTGGGCTTGTGTTCATTGATAGGATTATGAACTGAGAGGTGTGCACAGACAGATGGGACATCTTTAAAGTCTACAAAGAAACTGCTCATAAGATAACAATCTGAAACATCCCAGCTGCCTTTTTTGGTCTCTTTTAAATAAATGCCACCTGGTTTAAAGATTGAACTTAATACATTTTGACATACAGCACAAATGTACTTTCTGGGGCTGCTGTATGTTACTATATATATTTAAAACTGTTTTGCAGATTTTCAAACAAATTTTGCATTGTGTGTGCACTAATGATATTTGGTTGGCCTATGGAACTAAAGTCATTAAAGTGTGTCCCCAGATGAACTGTTTGTTTGAATTAGGAAGATATTCAAACTGATCACTCAGATTGTGTGTGTGTGTGTGTGTGTGTGTGTGTGTGTGTGTATATGTGTGTGTGTGTGTGTATGTGTGTGTGTGTGTGTGTGTGTGTGTGTGTGTGTGTGTATGTGTGTGTGTGTGTGTGTGTGTGTGTGTGTGTATATATATGTGTGTGTGTGTGCATTTGCGCACATATGTACAAATCCTCTGATTGAAGTAAGCAGAATTGGGACAGATTACTTGTTTTTGTTATTTTTAATGTTATTGTTCATTAGTTTGTGTGTTTTTAGTTGAGTGTGTTTGATCGTGTCGTGCTGTGGGTTTAGTTAGAGAGGGTTGTGTGTCTAGCGTAAAGTGAAACCATATGGCTAGAAATATACCCAATTGTTTTTCATGTGCTGTTTCTGATGCTGTAAATAAAAAGAGCACTTCTCGTGGCAGAAATAATGGCCTCTGCTGTGATTCTTTCTGTGCTAATGGCACAGTATTGTCACCCAAATTCTATTTTAAAAATGTGAAAGGGAGGTGGTACTACAAAGTTGGATATATGATACACAGTACTGCGCAAAAGTCATAGGTAATTCTGAGGTAATTAAGGAAAACAGAAGTTTCCAAAACTGGACTTCAAAAAATATATTAGAACATATAGAGAAAATGGAACTCCTAACAGGAGAAATTGCTTCAGATCTGAGACAAATCCACAGGTGTTCCTGCCTATCCTTCCACTGTGAGAAGAGAACTTAAGACCATGGATGTGAAAGGACGTGTAGCTGTCAAGAAGCTGTTACTGAGAAAAGAAAATAGACAAAAAAGAAACTGAATGTGTTTGGGATTACTTGCATAACAAGAAGCAGAAAATGCAACTTCTAAGACTGAACTTTAAAGGTGTGGAAAAGTATCTCAGCAGACGTCTTTGAAAAACTGAGAACAAGTGTGTCAGTTTTTTTTACAAAGAAAAAATGAATGTTTAAATTAATTGTTGAATGACGGATGCTCTCTGACTTTTACATAGTACTCTAGAATCCTAACTGACCTATTTTAATGTAGCCTTAAGGTAAACAAGAAATAAGTGCTGCCGCAAGCCGAACACAAAGTTAGGTTTATAAGCCATAAATCCAGATTTGTAGTACATTTTACTGGTTGTCCAGCAAGTGTGCTGGCTATGCAATGAGGTGAGTCTTTAATGAGATGAGTGGGCACTGTTGAGCTCACAGTAGCACTGCTCTTTCTCTGTAGCAGCTGAGAGCCTCTTCAGCACAAAGGGCCAGAGCCTGCACAATGCCCTAGCTTTAATTAACATTGAGCTCCTTTTGTGTGGAGAGAGGTAAAAGGTTGGGGGGGAATAAGCTTGCACTAATACTGCGTCATATTGTATATTATGCTAGGTTTATTGAAGTTATAATTATGCATTACTTTTTTATACTTTGTTTTTCCAGTTTTCTGTTCTTCATTGATTCACACATTTATGTGTTTTGTCTATCCAGATCAACTGTTTTTTTTGTTTTGTTTATTTATTTTTATTTTTTTGAATGGATGAATGAATGAATACAATTAATAATTAATGCTTCCTGGTCACCTAAACGTACCACAGAATCATCAGTGCTGAAGGGCAAGGCTTTCAGTTATTTTGCTCTTTCCTTTCAGCTGACCAAAACCGGATTTTAGTTATTACCGTATATATGAACACTCAAAGGCTTAAGGTGACACCATGTCCTTAATTGAACTGTGTAGCTTCTGTCCAGCTAGCAGCATATTCACCTAATTACCCAGTGGGTCAGAGAGAGCACATCACACCATAGAGTGCTCATTACACTGACCTATGACATATACGCCTCCATAATGATTAACACCATGTGTGAAGGAGTACTACACAAAAGCAGTTGTATGAGTTGGATCTTTTAGTCCTCTCCTGCGGCTAAAAGGCTGAAAGCATTGTTTCTCCCGCTTAGAGACCTTTCTGTATTTTCTGGCTATACACCGGACAAATATTTGACCTTCACTGTGGTGACCTGTGTTGTTGTGCGTAGGCTTTTGGTGATGCATACAGCAAGGCAAATAAAACATACCCTGTGAGATCACTGGGATTTACAGCAGATCGGACAGCCCAGCTCTATCCTAACGCACACAGTGACACACCAAAGAACCTCATTAAGGACATGCATCAGGCCCTGTATCTGTAGATGTGACCTGGTGTTTATCAAGTCTGTCACTGAAGTATATCACTCTTCTCCCCAGATCTCAGAGGATTGTGCTTTGATCCTCTTTGTCTACCCCCAATCCAGGCCCCACAACAGCTACCTTGTGTCGAAGTGAGTTTGTTTGCCTTCCGCCAGGTGAGTTTCATCAGCCCTTCTGAGTTTACACACCGTCACCCACGGCCCACGCACATTAAACATACACACCTGTAGTACCTTATTCTCAGAGTGTCACACTGGGGTATTTTAGGAGCACAGACTAATGTTAGGATTGCTATTGGGTAAAAATAGTTTTCAAATACAGACAGAACATATAAGTGCACAGGCCTTATAACAGTCTTTCATTCACTTTAATTTCCAATGTTTATAAATGTCTCCTCCAGCAGTTATGTAACTTCATGAATAAGAAATCATTTATATAACCCCAGCTATCCCATGTTCCTTTCCAAGCAGCGTTTGTACTGGCATTGTGTTGTTTGTAAGAAAAAAAGTATCCATGCCCACTTTTTCACCAGCAGGAAGTGCCCTTCAATGCCTATTTTTCCCCTTTCTTTGTGCCTTGTGTAAGTCTGATATCCTGTCACGGGAGCTGTGCCTCATGGGCCACCTGATGGAGGCTGCTCATGTGGCTGATACATGCACTCCTAAACAAAGACCCTGAGGAGGGTCGACAGCATTAGGTCTTGAAAACCCCTCCAGGTCCTAAATCCCAGATGCGCCACCATGCATTTAGGTTAGCTGCTTTAAGTATATTTAAACTTCAGAGTGTGAGAGGTTCATCTATCAGACACAAAGAAGTCTGCAGTCTCGAGGGTCCTGAGAGATCATCCTCTCTGAGCTCTTTCATTGTAATTCTACTTTGCTAAAACCTGGCACCTGTGGGGTGTGCCACCTTGGATAAGCAACCTTGGGACACTATGCCCACACAGGAAAAATAAAGGTGAGACGTAATCCTCTTAGCATACACCCATTGACCCTTCATGTGCACAAAGCCTGGAAAATCACTGACCCACAGACAGACCATATGTACTACCTTATAGTACATAAAGAAAAATAAATTTGAGTAGCTTTTCTAAGTTGTGCTCTAATATATATATGTGTGTGTGTGTGTGTGTTTGTGTGTGTGTTTTTGTGTGTGTGTGTGTGTGTGTGTGTGTGTGTGTTCAAATATTTAGCTAAAGCACACATCATGTCAAAATTAACATTTTACAGATTCCGAAGAATAAATTTACTACTGACAAGCTGGACTTGTGAGTGCAAAGGAAAATTACTGCATAATACACGATTTTAGATGTTAATGCTCAAGAACAGCAGGAAAATACATAAATTAAATAGTGTGAATGTCACAGACAAATTATTAATTTTATATTAATTTTTCCATGTGCCTATATGTTTTACTATCTTCTATATTTCTGCTTTGTATATTTAAAAATAAGCAGCTAATTACTTGGACTTGACATGCTATCATGTAATTGATGAGGTGATAATGAAGCTGTTATTTTTATGCAATGAAACTGCACATCTTTGCTACAAATGAAAACGTAAACTGTTTCCAGCACATAAATAATGTTGTTGGAAGAAAACCTTTTATCTCCAAAATGATAACTTTACAGGAAAAGGAAAAAACCTACTTTACTTTTGATGTAAATCAGTGGAACCAGACTTTTTCCAAGTCATTTGGGGCTGTTACATTTGGTCCATTCTTCATGAAATTTACACACAATGTAAAGGGCAACAGGCATTTTCAAATTATGTCAAAAACTGACAGCTTTCTTCTGACAGCAGTGATGTATGGATCAAATTAAATATAATTTGTGAAAAGAGGCTGTGTCAAAGATTGGCAAAAGTATTTCTGACCACAGAGCAGAACAGCAAACATTATCATGATGAAATCGGAATATATTTTATTTACACGATATCTATTGTACATATTAATGATTTTGTAAATAAAACATTCCTAAAAAGAACTGATTTGAATTTACATGGGGGAGAATACAGGCTTCTCTCGTTGTTCCCTTTAGTTGCACCACTGCGTTAAATTACCTCTTGCTAGCTCTTGAGTCGGTTATGCGCTTCAAAATGGTGTAATGGTGCAGTCAGCAAGAGAGTGAGCAAAATAATATAGGCCTAGGAGAAAATTTAATAGCCATTGGGGTGAATGTCTTGAAACATATGTGTGATTGCTGTGTTATTGTAGATGACGATGCAATGTGAATATGACAAAAAGGACCAAATATCTTTACATGAGTATGTTATTTCTTGCAACTCATTAGGTTGTGCCCTACATACACCTTCTGTTAGTGAAAATATCTAGCCCAACATATACTATGGGTCACATAGTGCACTGTTAGAAATGAAAGTACTGTGTAAGTACATTTTTCATTCATCAAGGTACAAACCATGTAATTGTTTTAAGGTCCAATTGTGACTCTTAATAACTTTTTCCCTGGTGAAAAGTACACATTTGTTCTTTTTCATAATCTAATGTTTTAAAACCAAACAATAAAATAAAAAGCCTGGAGACGAGACGGGGTGTGTGGAGTCAATACAACTTAGAAAATATCATTTCTGTGGATTATGGTACAATTATGATCCCTGACTAAAGGTACTGAGATGAACCCTTGTGGGTACCACCCCATTGACAAGAGGGGTACTGCCCCAGTGACAGTTTACTACCTTTTTTCTGAGAGTGTGGCACAAAAGACAACTAAAGCAGTTAATTAACAAATTCTGGTTACTTTAAGAGACAGAGAGGTGGACAATCAGAGACAGAACTAACAAGATATTTTTTGAACAATGGGTGAACAGGCTTTCAACAGAACCCAGTCTAATATCAGCGGGTCGTTGGCTTAGTGTCAGACAAAGCGCAGACGGTTATCCAGAGGTAAGCGCAATTAGCTAAGTAGTGTCCCTCTCCTTTTACAATGATAAGGCATGTAACATTTTGGTGTCTAAAGCTGGTTTCTTTTGGGTATTCAGGTCTTTATCACATCACATCTGCTCAGCTGTGCCTAACAACCCACCTTCATTTTGAGCTTCTGTATAATTTTACTAAGTAGACTTGTGCCCCCAACCATAGCCAAATTACAGTATGTGTAATCTGAAAGCCTGTGACCAAAATTACTAAAGACACACAGACAGCTAAATTCATAGCTACTGAAATGGCAAGTGAATGTCTATGCCCACATTATAAAACAGAAAAGAAACCAAATTCTACAGCGAATAAACACTCGAAAACGTGCAGAAGTTACTGGAGATACTAGGAAGCCAGTGACCTGAAAGTGGGCTTAAAGGTTTAGGAGGCACAATACAACATATCCTCTCCCTTGAAATGGTTGTAGGAATTCCTCCCTCTTCTGTTTTCTTATGATGTGTGAAAAGTTATAGTGGCAAACGAGATTCTCATTAATATGACAGTCATTTAAATGAACCATCCCGTTCTGCTCTGTCTCTGCAGCAGCTCCTGGTCTAAGTCGTGGTGTCGTGGTTGGAGTTTTGCTTGTTCAGTTTTACGTGACTCACGACAAGCGTCGGTGACGAAAACACTGCATTTCCATAGTTGCCTGTTTTGTGTGCGTGCAGATCATCAGAAAGTAAACGAAAAAAAGTATTTCTTCTATCGAGAACGTCTGCATGACGTGGGCAGTGCTCCTCTTTTTCCATTTGCTCTCCTGGGGAAGATTATCGGGCCTCCGGTCCGTGCAGCTACACCCCACCCCACCCCCTCCTGCCCGCGCACTGGCGTTCATAAATACCAAAGCGCTCTGCCTCGGTGTATTATTCCATCCCGGGCAAACTGAGGAAGGAAACAGGCTGATCATAATCAGACCCCAGGTAAATAAATAGTAGCATCGCCAGCTCACAATGTACTCGACCAAAAGCGAGGGCCCGCGCAGAGGAAGATCATTCGACTCTATGAACATCGGGCTGTCTCTGGAAGAAAAGCAACTCAATAATGAGGTAAGACTTCACACATCATTACGACACATTTGTGTCTGAACTGCACATGCCAACCTGTTTTTTTTTTCTTTTTTTTTGTTTTTCAAAAAGTAACAGCAGACAACTAACAACAAACAGGCTCCCTCTGGCTTTACATTTAGACGCTGCACTGAAATTAACGTACTGTGCAGCTAAATTAAGGTACAAACTATGTAAATGTTCCCTCAGAGGTACAACAGTGGTTTTAAGGTCGAACTGTGTAGCTTAAACAAGTTTTTCTCAGGTGAAAAATACATAATTGTACTTTTTTTTAGAACCTAATGTTTTAAAACAGAACAATAAAATAAAAAGCCTGGAGACGAGACGGGGTGTGTGGAGTCAACACAACTTAGAGAATATAATTTCAGTGGATTTTGGTACAATTATTCTCAGCATAATATGGAGCATAAGAAAACAATACGTTGCTTTTGCTGACATTCAGACTTGGGAACTTATTCAAAGTGGTTATTTATCACAGCTCTGGCGCGGTGGCCCTTCTGAATAAACTCGTTAAGCCGTGAGAAAAGCAGTGCGTCAAGCGTTAAGAAGGTCAAGAGCGCAGCACACGCAGTCCTGAGGAAACGTGCGCGCAACGGCTGAGTCTGCAGGCGCTTCTCATCAAAAAGTATTAATCTGAGGAAAATCAGGCGAGAAGAGCTTAAAGCCCGTAAAGGTCCAGGCGCAGAGACACTGTAAACGATGAAGCTGACACGTGAAATCAAAAGGGACGTCAGGAAAGGAAATGAGAGAGGAGAGCTAGGCAGCTTGTTCGTTGACGTCCCAGTAGCGCACTCTTACAAATTACGCCAAGGCTCTTTGCTGAGCGCTACACGGCAAAGGTACATCTTAATGAAATACACTTAAGAGCAATGCGCGTAGAAGAGTGATTAATTGCAGCCTAATCCCGTGTTAGATTAAGGTAAGACGGGCTAATAATAGGCTTCCTCGTTCTCCAAATGGGATTGCTCTGTAAGGAGGCTCTGCGAGACAGACACCGGCCTGTCTCTATTAAACCGAGACGGTATGAGTGACCCGTGGGACTGGTTCTGACTCGAGAGACTGGCTCTAACCTGTGAGATTGACCCTGAGCCGTGAGCCCCGCTCTCAATGCACCGATGCTGTCAGGGATCCTTCTGATGGGAAGACGCGGGCAGCGGCAGCTGCAGCTGCTTTCCCCCATTCTCGCGCAAAGAACCATGGTTGGTAGACGAGAAGCCTCTCGGGAATGATGATTAGGCTGGGAAGGACGCAAGAAGTAGTTCGTCGTCTTAGAAATTCAAACCCAGAACATCCTAAAGCTGAAGTGTTCTCGGTTTGAAGTCTAGCAGTGCAGCTCTGGCGCTGTCTGTGGTGCTGAATTGACGCAGGGGAGCAAATAGGTCGCAGACGGTCTCGTGCCAAAGGCTTTAATTGGATAAACTCACTCGCCCGTTGACTGGCTTGGGGGTGTCTAGTATTCTCAGTAGCACATAATGAATGAAAGTCTTGGCTATACGAAAGGGAAAGGCTTTATTTCTTACCCGACTGGATTTCTTTTACATTCAAACTGTCAGACACTACAGCCTGTGTGTACTGAGGGTGACGAAGGTCCTGTTGGAGCTCTTAAGCGATTGTTTTCTTCCGCTTAATCCACATCAATCTGACTGACACGCGCCTGAAAACAGCTTTTGAGAAGTGCTGATGATATAAAATCAGCGAATCAGTTCATTTGATATTTAGCTGAATTAAAACTGTTTATTTGGTCGTTACTATGAATCGCAGATCTGCTACAGCACAAGAAAAGTGGGCTATACTGTTGCGCTCCAGAGAGATTTATGGGAACGATGCAAAAGGGAATGACGCTGTTTTTGCTTCTTTTACAGATGAACAAATCTGCCTATCCTAAGATAGATGAGAACAAAGATAACAAGAGCGAGTCTGCAGAGAAAGGTCGTGCAGCTATCGTGTTCTCCCTAAAGAATGAAGTCGGGGGGCTTGTCAAAGCACTAAAACTGTTCCAGGTAATCAGACTTTATCCACTAAGATTATAGGACAGGAATTAAACATCGTCTAACGTTAATAGAGAAGAAATGGGTCTTATACTACTTCTCTTTCTTTACATTTTTAACTCTGTTACATACAATTCAGCCTCAAAGCAAACGACGTTAAGATTTTTTTTCCTCTTTCCTACCATTTCAAATAAATTGACCAACTAGGAAAACCACGTCAACCTCGTGCACATTGAATCGAGGATATCGAGGAGGCGCAACTCGGAGTTTGAGATCTTGGTGGACTGCGACGGCAACCACGAGCAGCTCAACGAGATCATCCAGCTGCTGCGGAAACACGTGAACGTGCTGGAGACGGAGGCGCCCAGCAAGATCCTGCCGGAGGAGGACGGTAGGAGTCTGAGTCTCTGCTCTGAGTGACTGAATGACTTATGAATTTCAGAACAAAACTATTTGTGGGGAAAAACAAAGCAGTCACCTTTCTTTCACGGAAAATAATTCATATGTGTTATTCTCCTATAGAGATGGATAATGTGCCCTGGTTTCCCAAAAAGATCTCTGACCTGGATAAATGTGCTAATCGTGTGCTGATGTATGGATCAGACCTGGATGCCGACCACCCGGTAAGCACTGCAAATGTGTCTCAGGAAATTTGCCACTGCTAACACAATTAGACAAATAAAATGATGTACTGGCCCTGTTTAGTTTCTGTGTTGCTGTTTGAAAGCCTTTACTGTTGCAATTATTCAAATTTTGGACCAGTTTACTTTAAAACTGGGCCTCTTGCTGGTCTCAGTGTCTAATGTCCCTCCCTCACTGTCCCTTTTTTGGTCTGCAGGGCTTTAAAGACAATGTCTATCGCAAACGGAGAAAGTATTTTGCAGATCTGGCTATGAGTTACAAGCAGTAAGTCACTTGAGAAAAAATAATCTCATTATACACCATTTATCTTCAAGTATACTTCATATATATTTCCTTTTTTTGCAACATATATAAAGTATGTTTATTTTTTTGCATTGTTTCCCTCCACCAGTGGAGACTCCATTCCACGCATTGAGTTCACAGAAGAGGAGGTAAAGACATGGGGGGTTGTGTTCCGAGAGCTCAATAAGCTGTATCCCTCTCATGCCTGCCGTGAATACCTGAAGAACTTACCTCTGCTCACCAAGTACTGCGAGTATCGTGAGGACAACATTCCCCAGCTGGAAGATGTCTCACGCTTCCTAAGAGGTGAGACAGGGGCACCACACTCTGTATATTACGCATTATGTGTGAGTGTGTACAGGTATATGTGTAAGTTTAGATGATGGCGCATTTGAGAGCTACAAGACCACTGTTCAGGCCCTCTGTAGTGTTAATTATATTGTTATATCCTCAGAACGTACGGGGTTCACCATTAGACCCGTGGCAGGGTACCTCTCCCCCAGAGACTTTCTGGCTGGTCTGGCCTTCCGTGTGTTCCACTGCACACAGTACGTCCGGCACAGCTCTGATCCTCTCTACACACCTGAACCGTAAGTACAAAAAAAACAATATGCACATATTCTAAATGAGTCCTTTAAGCATTACTGTGTGTGTCACAGGTTTCTTAAAATCTTTAGTATAAGTAAAACAGTTTAAGATCTTCACTTAATCTTACAATGAAACACATTTTAGGCTTTAAGCTGCATTAGGAGAAAATGAAAACTTTGTTTAAAATAAGTGACTGCAGTATGAGTCTGAATAACTACAGTCTGTTTAGGATTCAGCAGAGTGTTTTGCTATTTTTGTGTGTTTCAGAGACACATGTCATGAACTGTTAGGTCATGTACCTCTTCTGGCTGAGCCTAGCTTTGCCCAGTTCAGTCAGGAGATAGGACTCGCCTCGCTGGGAGCATCTGATGATGCAGTTCAGAAACTTGCCACTGTGAGTAATTATCTTTAACTGTCATAATGAGATTTAGAATGAGTATCTGTTTATTATCACTGATGATTTTACAGTTTAAATAGTCTAGTAGATTTTTAGTACACTGGCACAAATTTTATCACATTTAACAAACCAGTCTGCACACTGACCACTTACAAACTGGGTGACAATTGCTGCTGTTTTCAGTGTTACTTTTTCACTGTGGAGTTTGGGCTGTGCAAGCAAGAGGGGAAACTGAGAGCGTATGGGGCAGGACTGCTGTCCTCCATCAGTGAGTTAAAGGTAATGTTGCTAACTTACAGTTTGTACACACAGAGTAATAAGAATAAGAATACTGCCTGCATGGTCAGGCTTTCACATTTCTTTAAATATATGGTTTTGCTAATATATCTCCAGGTTCCGTATGTGCTGGTTGGCTAAATAAAATATTTCTCTTTCAGCATGCTCTGTCAGATAATGCCCGAATCATGCCCTTTGACCCCAAAGTCACCTGCAAACAGGAGTGCATCATAACCACATTTCAAGACGTGTACTTTGTGTCAGACAGCTTTGAAGAAGCCAAAGTCAAAATGAGGTATGTGGAGCTAAAGAAGAAAGTTTACTAAGGAAATGTGTAGTATTATGGAATTTAATTTCTGCCTTTCCGACATCAAATGATCCATACTTAGATTAATTTACTCTCTCTGGCTATTATAGATGCGATTTAACACTATTTACCAAGATTTCATTCATTTTCAATTTTTCAGGGAGTTTGCAAAGACAATCAAGCGACCATTCACGGTGCGTTACAACCCCTACACACAGAGCGTGGATGTGCTGAAGGACACAACCAGCATCAACAGTGTAGTGGAAGAACTGAGACATGAACTGGACATCGTGGGAGATGCACTAAACAGACTCAACAAACATCTGGGCGTCTGAACGACTATCTCACAAGTCATGTTTTATATATTACTTTTTCCATCAAGAGCAAACACACTGAAATGTTTCAAGTTCCAAGACCAATTTTTTTCCAAATAGTTTATCTGTAAAAAATAATATGCCTTGTTTTGTATTTATAAAAATACAATTGATCAATCTAAGCAGACAAAGTCAACTTATTTATCTAAGGACAATTTCTTAAACCCTTTTAAAATCATTACAGCCTACTGTTAATTGTACTTTTCATTTTAAAAGAGATTTCTAGCCAGATTTATGCAATGGTAAAGATTAAATGAGTAAATCAAAATCATCTTTTACACTACTCTTATGACCATTACTCTTTACATGGTCATTGTAATAAAATGATGTTTGCTCTTGTAAAAATAATGCATTTGTGATTTCAGCTTTTTTGTGTAGAAGTCACTGAACGTCATCTTGGCATTGTAAGGCACCTTTTTCATTATAATTTGTTATTTATTATGAGCTTGTACCTTGAAGCTTTAGTATCATCTTTATCTGTTTATTTTTCTCTATATACAGTATTAGGGGAAAAGGACAAGTACATGTTTTGTTCTGTCTCAATGTGAACCTAATTCTATCACGTTCTGATAATATTTCTTAAATCTCCCCATGTTGTTAGCTGTGTCTCATGTCTTGTATGCTTAATTTAATCTTTTCTTATACAAAATGAGTTTGTTTTCATTTAGAATAAAAATCGTTAATGTTATTACGTCTTTGTTATGTAAGGATAATTTTTACAAATCAGTGTCAAGACAGCTTAAGCTTCTAGATAATTAATCTAGATGTTTGTATTCTCAAATAGCTATCGTATGTCATTCCTACTAACACTTCAAGTATAAAATTGCTTGTTGTTGTTGAATGTAGAAGTGTAGAAGCTCATTTTAATAAAATTCCTTATTTTTGTACCACAACAGAATTTATGTTGTTTGCATGTTTGTATGTTCGGGTGGGTGCAATTTCCTGGTATACCTATTTTTGTATGGCTAAAACAGCAGACCTCACTTGAACGAATCTACGGTTCAGCTGGGGACTTCTTCTGAACTGTGGCAAACCATGACTAGGCCTTCAGTTTGGGCGATAAATGTCCAAACTTCGAGTGAAAAAACACCTCTATGATAATGCTAATTTCTGCTATCGTCCCCATGGGAGTCTGCTAATATGTTAAGCTAAGTTAACAATGCTTCACATGAACATTTTTTGTCGCAGTAAAGAGCCCTGGTATAAAGTTGCTGCTGTTTTCCAGTTCTAATAATTAAAACACAGTCAGTGATGTATCTACAACTTCCACAAGGCCTAGAGTGACGAAATTGGTCGTGGTCCTGCCCACTGTAAATCAAAATGTGATAGAATGATTCCATGGGAATGGAGCAATGTTCAAAGTAATGCTGTCAAGGGAATAATAACACAGTACTGACATGCTCCCTGCATGGCAGTTTGCACATACTGAGGTCATGAATGTGCATAAGCTACAGTTATAAAGTCAGGTGGACTTGAAAAGCAAAGTATTTAAATATTTTATGCTATTCTGTGAAAATAACTGCATTTGTCTAAAAGAGGACTGACCATGTACAACCACTTAACGCAAAAGCTGCACAGGAGCCTGTACATTTCGGACTGGCTCTAAGAAGACACTTGATTGGATGGTCATGCTCTGACCCAGGGTCAATTCTTCTAAGGTGCATTATTAATTTACTTAACTTGACACGAACGGCTGGGTCCAAATCAGCGCTTCATACATCATTTTAAAAACGACTCTACATAACACTAAAGACGACACTGTAATGCGAGTACTATTATCCTTCACCACCTGGTGGCGCTGTTTCTCCATTGCAAACGTGCAAAGCCACACCAAACATGGCGGATGTGAAGGGCGTTCTCTCAGCGCCACGTGCACCGTCATCACGCTGCGCCCACTGATGGACACACCGAGGACAAAATGCGCCTTGTACACGTGGGTAGGTTTTTGACAATATATCAAATACTGATCACCCCACTGTGAACACTGAGATATACAGTACACTCCAAATCACTAGGAAAGTACCTGCATCTACAGTTAAGCGTGATCTTTAGTAGAGTGTATTTTCTATACTATTTCTTACTTGCTGCGCTCAGCTTTTCCATGAAGGGATGGGCGTTGTTTTGTTTCAGAGTGAGAACGTGTAGAACAAGACCTTTTCCGCCTGCCGGTGTGAGAGGAGAGAACAGTCAGGAGTCAGCTGGCTCGCTCATGCACTTTTAGTGTCAAGCTGTCAGGCCTGTCAAGTCATTTTATGATGTTGTGATGCAACGAGCAGGATGACAAAACATAGGAAGCGGCATCTGAAAACCACCAGGGATCTCCCTTTACCCCATCTGTGCGAGCGTGCAACACATACCCAGGGATGACGAACATGAATTTAAAGTTGTTTAGTGCTAGTAATATGTGTTGCCGTTACCCTTATTATAAAAGATGGACGCAACACAAAGTACGACACTCTGTGTCATCAGTGAAGTTCTCACTGACAGCCTGTTCCAAATACAGTAACACACAGTAAAGTTACAGGAACACAAAAGGCTGAACCCACATCCAGAGAGGACTTTCTGAAAACGCTGAACGTGAAAAAAAGGCTTACCGTGGCTTAATGTACCAAAACAACAACTAGGAACACAACATTTCTCTCAGGTATACCTGGTCATGAATACTCTCTACTATCAAACCTGTAGTCCAGTACTAAAGTAATCTTTACGTGAAGATTTTTGCTTCACATTTAAACCCATTATAAAGGAAAAAAGCTTAAGGTACTGAAACAACGACCTACGAAGAGCAACCCTCTCATGTATTACTGGTCAAACGTTAAGCCTTGTCTTTATTGCTAATGGGTTCCCATTGAGAGTAAAAAGGTTAATGTAATGTCATGTTTTAGTACATTAAACCGCGTTAAGCGTTTTAGAGAGCCCCCCAAGAGACTCCACATATACCACATTTAATTGCCAGGCCAGTCCATTTCCCTCAGTGGGCTCTGTGCTTAAGGAAAACACAGCTCAAGATGCTTGGATATATGACTGTAATGAAACAGTTTGGGCGGTGTTTTCTTTTGCCAGATATTTTATGCTCTGCGATTTACGGTCTTCGCCCAAAACAAAAATCTAGAAAATACAGTAAAACATTATACGCATGAGAGCTAGGATCATATTTCATCGCTTGCGATATAACAGACCAGGCCAACACACATTAATGCTGCGTTTACACGTCTACGTGGAAAAAACGTAATTCAGCACCTCACAGCAGTGCGCGGCCGACGGCGGCATGAAGACGCGCAAACGTTGTCATGGTGACCGCGGTGCCGGAGAAAATGGATGGTTATCAGAGAGCTTTAGCTAGTAGTGTAGATTGTTTTATAAGGTGATGAGAGTCCGGAGGACACCCTGTACTCTTTCATTTTGTGTTTTGTGTAATACTGGTAAGATGACCTCTTGCCGGATCGTTCCGCTCACCGCTAACCGCTCCACTGAACAGAATGGAGTATCCGGTTTGCCGTCGGACGTCAACCGCACACATGTGAATGCAGCATTAGGCTCACATGCTAATTTGGTATTCAGCTAGACAATTTACTATAAATTCAAGAAAAAATCATTTAAATTACTTAAATGTGTCATGTCGTTATTCTTAGCAATACGAACTAAGTCATGTCTTCACCTGTTTCTGCTGAATGACCGTTGGATAGTTCGTTGATGCGCTGATTTTCCGTTAATTTTTGAATTTTTTGAGTTGTGCGCGCGGACTTCCAAGTGCAGGAAGTACTTACACGCTGCATCCAGTGTTAGCTGGCATACTGGCGAAAAGAAACGTTCAGAAAAGAAAGTTTAATGAAAGATAAGTTGATGGTGTGGGTTTCTCTCTCAGGGCGCGAACAGTTTCGGGCAGTTGGGGCAGGGCCATGCCGAAGATCAGGCGGAGCCACAGAGAGTGGACGGCGCACAGGAACAGACAAGGCTCCGGGCTATTACCGGAGGGGGCGGTCATTCAGCGCTCATCACCGGTAAGTCACGTTGTAAAAACAGACATGTAAAAATGTGACATGTAAAAACGCTTTGAAGTGGATTGTGTAAAAAGGGAAACAATATCCAGACTTTTTTAAAACACTAAAGCTTCATATAGTTGCCACGTACACCTGACTTGTGCCCTCAGTGTCAACAGGTCATCTGACAGGCTCGTTTCAGCTTTTAGGTCGTATTTGTGGAAACGGTGCCCTCTAGTCATTTCTGCAATAACAAGGAGTACTCTTTCTTTCTCTCTGTCCTTTCTCTAGAGACTGGAGAGCTGCTGGTATGTGGGCAAAATCACAAAGGGCAGCTAGGACTTGGCCACATCTCAGATGTTACAACCTTTCGGCTTTGCCCTTTGCCTGGCAGTCAGACTGTTCAACAAGTATCTTGTGGCTGGGACTTCACCATCCTTCTTACAGGTAACTTAAAGGACTGATTCACTGAAAAATCAAGTTGTCAGAATTTTCTTCTTACTTCAACCATAGTTGATCTACCAGGACATGTTTGGTTTATGTGCTTTGCATATTTAGTGTTTTAGGTCTGCTATAAGGCTAATGTAGCTAAAAAGTAATGGTAGGCAATGTCACCTGACATGTATTTATGTGAATGAGTTTTTTATATTAGCATTGTAGCTCTAGAGTCAAATAAAAGATGCAAACTTCAGATGTGAAACATGTCTTGGCCCTTGCCTATGTAGGAAGTAAGATGAAAATTGAGTAAAATTGACATTTCCGCCTTACACCGTCAGAGATGTAGGTAAAACTATCTAGGCCTTTGGTTGTTTTAATCTAATTGCCACAAAACTAGAGAGCATTTAGATTTATTTTAGAATTTGGCCTATAGGACTGATCTAGATCATATCTCAGAGGACATTTACATGGATGGCTCTGTTTGACAGATGATGGCCATGTCTTGGCATGTGGTTCCAATGCTTTTGGACAGCTGGGCGTCTCACCAGAGATAAAATACACAGCAGAACCTCTGCTCATCAAGGTAAAAAAATTGAATGCTATGTATTAAATCTTTGTGTGTATACTTTTAGGTGGCACGGTGGCGCAGTGGGTAGCGCTGTCGCCTCACAGCAAGAATGGCCTGGGTTCGATTCCCGGCCGGGCGACCAGGGTCATTTCTGTGTGGAGTTTGCATGTTCTCCCCGTGTCTGTGTGGGTTTCCTCCGGGTACTCCGGTTTCCTCCCACAGTCCAAAGACATGCAGTCAGGCCAATTGGATGTGCTAAATTGCCCCTAGGTGTGAGTGAGTGTGTGAATGTGTATGTCTGTCTGTCTGCCCTGCGATGGACTGGCAACCTGTCCAGGGTGTATCCTGCCTTCCGCCCAATGACAGCTGGGATAGGCTCCAGCACCCCACCGCGACCCAGAAGGATAAGCGGTTTAGATGATGAATGAATGAATGAATGTATACTTTTGCAAGTTTGTAGTGTATGGATGCCAATGAAAATGTCCGTGTGTGTTTTGGGTTTGTGACTGCAAACATAAAATTAGTGCAGGGCAATATGTTGTCTATAACAGTGTACTGGTATTGTTGTCACACAACAGGACTGATTTTAGCTCAGGTGCTATTGATAGATAATCCATAAACCTTCCATTGTAACACTTTGATCCCTGAAATAGCAATGTCTCATTTCCCCACATTGGTAGAAATACATACAGTTCCTTTTAGTGTAATTTTATAAGAAGTATAACATGCTAAACAGTCAAATTAGAACACGCAATACCAGATTCGTAAGATATTCCATTAGCAAAGAGTATCAGTACCTGGGAAGTAATGGGTGATTTACTTTATTAATGTTAACTTAGATATCATTTGATATTGCGATATATTTAGAAAATGTATTTATATTGAAGTTTAGCAATACTGTCCAGCATTACTTGGAATCCATCTTAGAATAATGGTTAATAATGTAGTAAAAGTTAAAATAATTCTGTTTAGTGTTTTCTTTTTAGTCGTTGAGTGAGCCTGTCATCAGTGTAGCAACTGGGCTTAGACATGCACTCGCAGTAACAGGTATGACCTCTCTTATTTTCTTTCTCTCTCTCACTTTGTCCCTTCTTTTGTCCCTCCCTTCATACATTGTCTGCACTCACTGTGTGTGTATTTGTACATGGGAAGGTTCAGGTGGTGTGTATCAGTGGGGTACAGGTCTGTCTGCTCAAGCAAAACGAGCACTGAATCCGCAACCAGTCCCTGTCCACCTAACCTGCAAGGAGCCCCATTTGGTTCCAGGTAATTTCTCACACACACACCCTCACACACACTCATTTCTGCTGTTCTACAACAAAGGCACTCTACATAATCTACACATATCCTAATAGACATAAACTATTGTGCTGTGTTGACTGAAAAGCTATATTCAGCTATAAAGCTATTCAGCTATATGTAGCTATGCATTCTTTACAGTTATTGCTGTTTGTCAGATATTTCTGTTCTTGCCTAAACCTTGCTTCTTCACCTACAGGACTGAACCAGGTAACCTGCCAGAAAGTGGCTGCAGGCTCTGCCCATTCTGTCTGTTTGACAGGTGATCTTCTTCAGGTTGTCTTCTTCTTCTGATCTGTAATCACATTCTTTCGCATAAACCATTGAATGTTGTCTACTACAGGTGGGAAAATTGTTCTGCAAAACTGGTTGCAAAAATAACCTATAAACCTGACAATGGTAATGATCGCTACTTTGTGTCATATAGCAACCACTGGGGCAAGGAAATTTCAGGAATCACCATAGCACTCAAGGCTTGCTGGACTAGGTCCATACTGAACTTTTAGATTAAAATCAGCCTACCCCCTTTAAGCTGGAACATGTAACTGCTGTTAAGTAAATGTGACTCTTTTGTTTGTTGATTGTTTTGTCCTGTAGTGGCTGGTGATGTATTCCTATGGGGCAGTAATAAATATGGCCAGCTGTGCAGCAAGGAGTCCTTCCTGCCTCTTCCTACTGCTTTAGATCGCTCACTTCTAAATGGGGAGAGAGTATGTGCTATACACAGTGGCTGGACGCATCTGATTGCCCAAACAGGTATGGACACACGCATAATAAGTACTCACATTGTGTTTCCTTAATCTTAGTCTTGGTACCAGATGCCTAGAGTGTTTGGGGACAGGAAATTTTAACTAGGAAACTGAATAGACTGTATGGGTTTGATGGCTCCCTTTGCTTCCACTCAGATACCACTCTCAAAACTGTCAGCAGAAACCGCTGTCTTATAATAAGATATACTGTGATATTATTGTCATGGACAAATGTAACACTGTAACTGTATTTTGCTTAAACCAGCTGCTGTTTCAGTTTTTAGATACGTGCAGCAGCTCTGGCATCACAAGGTTCCACTACAGTGTCACATTGGGATCTCATTCTTCAGCTTATATTTGTTCAGTTGTTTTAGGGTGTTATTGATTTGAGCACCTTCACAGCTCACTGTTCAGACTCTTTGTGATATCTGGAGTGCCAAGGGTTTACCAACCAGCCTGAAATAAAATGGGAAACTAAAAAGACATGAAGGCCATTAGGATTGTCAAAAACAGAAGATTCCAGAAATATATGGAGACTTCTGTGCCACCATCTAAAGTGCCATCAGGGAAGTTTTTTATATACATATATTTTAATATATAGTTTTATATTTTCTATACATATATGTTTTACTAATATAGTAAACTGTGATAAAATTATAGGTAATTATTGTGATATTCAGTTTCTGTGTTGACACATACCTACCACATGTACAACTGCTCAGAGAGTTTATCCCTCAAACAAGGCCCTGTCAAGGCCCTGTAACAAGTGTATTAGCATTAGCTTAGAGTTACATGTACTTTCCTAGCTTGTGAGGATTTTGAATGTAAAATAGTTATTAAAGGGAATAAATTTGAAGCTGTGTTTTCAGAGGTATACTGGATTCATGTGACTGATTCAGTGAAACAGATCCAATGCCTGGTTTGCTGAAAAAAAGGCAAACATCCATCAAGAAAAAGCCTGGTTCCACAGCAGTGGTTATGTGAATCTAGGATTATCACCTGGTATTTTAGAGTTCTTGGGTACACACTTTTTGAAAAGGGTTTTATAGCACCACAAATGGTTCTTCTATTTTTACAAGCTTGACATCGTAACAATAGAAAAACCCTTTTTGGTGCTCTATAGAATCCTCTTCAAAATGGTTCTCTACAGCACATTCTCCATCAGTGTGAACAACCCTTTCACAATGCAAAGAACCCTTTTAATCAAGCAAAGGGTTCTTTGAGTGTTCATGGTTTTATATAGAATCATTTTCCTCACTTAAGAACCCTGGAAGTGCCATCATTTTTAAGTGTGTACATTAACCTCTTCAAGAGAAATCAATGTCTTATTAAGTGCATCCTGTCTATATCTTTTAGAGACTGAGAGAGTCTTTACATGGGGCAGAGCCAGTTATGGACAACTTGGGAGAAGAGGACCAACCAATGATGTTACAAGTCCAGAATCAGATGCCTCCATGACAGACTCTAGTAGTGAGATAAGCTTGCCCTCAGAGGTCAGGGCACTTAATGGAGCCACTCAGGTATGAGGACCTTTTCGGAAATGTAATGTTTGAGCACACCATTTGACAGCATTTAGAACAAGCTAAAATTACCGTAAGACTTGCATGGGGCTGATGGGGATAGACTGTGTTTGAATTAGCATGCTGTGTTCTGTATAATGCATATTGTATTAGTACTAATGTACTGCGTGATAATTTTGTAGTATTATACAGTGTAGTATCCAGAATGCAACAATTAGTATCATGTACCACAGTACAGGGTCACATGACCTGTCCTCCTTAAGTGACCCTGCCAAATGGGATGCGGTATATTAGTATATTATCTAGGTATCTTTGGCATACCGTAGAAATTCATGTTGGTCATATACTGCACATACTGCCTACTCCTAGGCACAATCAGTACGCAAGCAGCATGTAGTAGGCTGTTTCAGACAGAGCTCTAGACTCACCACAGAGACTGTAGGCACAGTAATGAGGGTGCAGTGTGCAAAGAGAGCCAGTAGGTGGGGACATGACTATAATGATTCCCTCTGTTTCTTGCATCCTGCCCAGATACAGCATTCACTCTTACTGAAGGTCACCACTAACCTTGGAGATGCAACATCTGTGTGTGTGAGGGGGTATATACAAAACAACATTATCAACTGAACTGTTTCAATTTTAGTTGTGCTGAATGTGTTTGAAACCTTGAAATGAATGTGGATCGAAGCCTCTTTCAAATAGGGTGACTCGAGCGAACTTGCGCGCGCGTGTGTGTGGGAAAGAGAGAACTAGAGGGCAGAGCATAATTGGGGAAAAATAAGAAAGATCCAAGGCAATGTGAGATACAGACAAACGCGACATCTGTGCCATGCAGCATTTGTCTCTTGGTGGAGTTTTCTAGGCACAGAGTGGGCCTGTCCAAACCCTGTCGCCGTAGCTCTACATTTCCCTCTCTGCTCAGAGCAGTGGACAGGTGTCCTTATGCGACTTGCCTTTGTACACCCCGCCTCTTTCCTGCCAGTGCGCCACTTATCATGTTTAATCTTCAAAAGCTGCTGATGCCACAGTGTCTCCGTCTCTTCTGCCTGGTGTATGCTGATGAGAAAGGGGACGAAGGAAGGGTGAAACATGCTGTAATTCTCACTGAAAGTGAGAGGAAAAGGAGTGGAGGAGGATCAGCCCTGAGGATTTGTTGTGCTGTCAGCAAGAGACTGCAGTGTTGAAATCTAAAGTTTCCGTCCCCGCCGCTTATTGACAGAAAGTCCTTGCCTAGGGTTTAATGTTAAGCTTCATCCACAGCTATTCAGCAGGGTCATCTAAAGGAAAAGCATTTTACTGCATGTAGTGAAGGTGTCAGGAACAGAATAAATTTAGTCCACAATTAATGGCCCCTGAAAGATGATTATAATATCCATTTAACTGTATTATAGATGTATTCAACTAGTGACTCAGCCTCATTTTTTAAAATCCACAATATCAATAACAATATTTCAAGGAATACACCAGTGGCAATGTCTGTCTGTTGTATCTGTAGAGTTCAGTTGATTAAAACAGCCATAATTCTGTCAGAAAAGTTTATATGAAACGTTGTTTGTAGAACATGTTCATGAATTCTTCCGTCTGAGGTATTTCTAAATTGACCTGTACGTCTGAGATAGGACGAACCACAATTCCTCTTTTTTTTTTTTTTGGATAAAATAAGTTGGATAAAACCATAAGAACAGAGCATTTGTTAAGACGTACTCTCATGGCTGATTCATCCTAAAACTTATATTGTTAAGGTGTTGAAATTGTGATTTTGAATTCACATATATGGTCATATTCTGAATGTATACTGACTGAATTCAGCAGCGGCTCAATGGTTTCTGTCATACATCAGTGTTGAGTCAGTGTTCAGTTCTTTCTTAACTACAGGTAATGCATCCAAATTATTCTACATTTCATGATAGTTATTAGGTGGCACAGCGCTGCAGTATTTCTTTAAATGCTGAAAAACACTAGAAAATGTTTATATTACTTGCTCTCGGTCAAAAAGCCCTTAAAGGGAAATTCCACTTAATTCCACATGTAAGCAGAGTCATTCACAGGTTTGATATGAAATGTGCCAATCTAAAGAAGCTTGCAGAGTCAGAACTGCTCACAGTGGTGGTGATAGTAATCAGACATCCAAAGCGTTTAATACCTCTAGACGACACATCACAAAGTGTTATTACATTAAGTGGATAAGAATACACTGAATACCCTGAGACATTGTTTTGTTATAGTTTTGACTTTGATTTTGACCTATTTTATTAAATACTTTTATAATGAAGGGGTACATGCCAGGCAGATTTTCAGATTTACCTATATTTTGCTATTATCAACTTTACAGGTAAAAATTCAGCAGACACAAATGGGCTATATTTACATTGTAGACATAATCTCTGTTTTTTATGACTGCCATTGTAAAGAGGTAAGCTTCTCTACAGTGCACTATTTTACACCAAACCACTCTGAATGACTTTGTTTCTCAACCCAACTCAAATTATGAAGAAACGCTATGAGAAAGGCATGCTTTTAATGGCAAAGCAATATACTAAACATATTGAGAGACGGATCCTTGGTAATAAACACTAATTTCCTTTCAGATTAATTCATTCACACAGTGTCACAAAGTTTCTTGCTGAGCTGGGTGTTAGATTTAGGAAGCCCATGAGGGGCCAGTGAGAGCTTTAGTCTCAGCAGCAGATGGAGAGGTCTGTGCCATGTGTATTGTGCACATCAGTGACAGAGTTCTTGTCTAAACGAACCATTCCCCATTCTTATATAATTACAAGAATATACTACTATACTGAAGTTTCATATCTGTAACACATTACTCCATTTTTAAAAGATGCTGTGGAGTTTTAATATGTTAAAGAGAAGGACAGTCTCCTAATCAACCACTGAACTTACCTATAACAATCATAATAAGTTATGAAAAGTAAATTTTTTTTCTTGTTATTATTTTTTAACATTTGGCCCATATCAGCCATGGTTTCCTATAATGGTTACCATTAAGAATAATGTGAATATCCTGTTCCACTGCTGCAGGCACACGCTACTAACTGGCAGTGTAGTGACTAATCTGAGATGACAAAGACAGCTCATTGATTCAGAAACTGATCCTTTTCTGTCTGTCTGTCTTTCGGTCTCTTTTTCTCTCACACTCTCTCTCATTCAGACTTCACTCAGCATGAGATTCTTTGAATTTGAAGTATAAAATTCCCAAACGTAGCACAAAATAGTATGTTGTTTGTGCTAGTCTTGTACACAGTCTAGAAAGCCCATGAATAGGCTAGAAGCTGACATGTTATTAGTTAATAGTCTGTGGCCTTTAGAAGCAAATTATCTCCACAACACATCCACCTTCATGCGTTACATTGGTGAAGGTTCTGTTCTGAAATACTGTTCCTCTTTTTACAAACCCAGCTGTAGTGTTTGTGGACAGATGACTCTATTTTAATCACATTTGGTCCGACAGTAGCACCAAGTGCCAGTGACTTGACAGCAGGCTTTTTTCTGACAAACCTTTAATAGAGTGTCAATTTCTTCTCCCATTATGTATCCAGTAGTAATGCTTGGAGAATTTGTTTTTGACTCACACACCACAGTATTTCTGTAGTCAAAATACATTTATGCTCTTTTATCAAGAAAGAAAAGCATTTTTCAGATGTTTAACAGCCACTGCTTGATTTACAAAAGTCAACAAATTTTCATTTCTGTGTTCTCTTTCTTTCCCTGTTGATAACTGAATGTAAATACAAAACAGTTTGAACATAAAGCAATTTGCACCCCGAATTTGAAGTATCCCCAAAAAGTATTTGGAAACAATTAGTAAACATTAATGATGTGCTCTAGGTTACTTCTTAAAATGTAGAATGGTAGACTGTTTGTGTAGAGAAAGTCTGGAGAAGAATTCCAACCAGACTGCACTAAGAGTGCTGTAAAGGCACAGAGGTAGAAAGTCAGACTATGTTTTCTTTCCAATGGTGAGCTTGTGTTCATTGAAGGTATCATGAACTCAGAAGTGTACAAAGGCATTTTGGATGCAGACCTGAAAGTCTGAAAAGAAACTGCTCAAATAATAACAATCTGAAACACTCCAGGAAGGCCTGCCGGGATCATGGAATTTTAGTTGACAATTAATTATAATATCAGCAATTGATATTAACAATTTAATTATCGTTTGTTCATTGTATATAACTATTAAGGGATAAACCTAAAATGGCCACATTGGCTGATTAGTTGTCTTGCTTCCAAGCTATTGATACATTATTTACCATTGTGTTCTAGACATGTTTTAACACCAAGTCAGAAGTTAGAGCTTTTGTTGTTTTTGTAAGACGCATGACGTGTCTTAATAAACTAAACCCAACGAATGAAAAAGCGGCCAAATTATATTTTGTTTGTTGCGACGTAAAAAGTATGTGATTGTAAAAGCTAAGAACTATGGATAATAATTGCAATCAGCTCACATAATTGTGATCAGGCACTTATGTAATAATTGTGACTTAGCAACAGCTGCCTGTGAAATAATACTTTGCTGAAAATGAAATGTAATTGTATTTGTTTAAAATAATGCCACTTGATTTGACATTTTGCTTTTTTTTTAAATGATGAACTTGCTTTTTTAAGTATAATACAAATACTTTTTGAAGCCACTCTATGTTGCCTGATGTGTTTTATCCCAGTGAGTTAAGAAGTCATGAATGGCCTTCTTCATTAAAGTGTATGACTGACACGTCTTTCAGGGGGCTCTGTAAATGTGCAAACAGTATAGGACCCTTTTTAAGCTACAGATTGCTGGCAATGGCAATACATCAAAATTGCCTTGACCTGAACTGTGATTGTGAGAGTCAGCTCTGCGGCGACAAAGCTAAGTATTCTTCTTTTTCAGACAGTTGTCCCGAGTGTTCTGGACAACCCTCTGTCCAGTGCCCAGGGTCTGTTTTGACACAGACTGTGTATTTGCTGGTATTTCTGCTGTGCTTTCTTGTGCTGTGTTTTTGGCTAAAGGAAAGTGTATTGTGTAGGTGATGTTAAGAAAGACAGACAGGTTCAAGACAGGTTTTCAGTGTGGCTCCTGCTTCCTTTTGTGTATGTGGATGTGTCTGTTCGGAGTTAATGCACTATGACCTGATAACTTCACTCTGAGACATGTATTGCTGAATATAATAAGGTCTAATCTGGAGAGACTGTGAGAAAAAACACATAGGTGCTCATATTCTGTTCTGGATAGAGTGGTGTGTGCTAGCTTTACTAGCTTAACCTGATCTAAGACTGAGTCAAAGGTAAGGTGTTGCGCTTGCATTCAGCTGAACATGTTCTTAGTCAGCTACATTGTCAGCTACATTGTCCTTAGGTATAGGGAAAGTCCAGATAGCTTTTTTTCTTACATACAAGGGCAGCACAATATTGTTTTTTTATTGTTATCGTGATATGAGTTTCTAAAAAAAGCTCAGCCTTAAGAGCTGCAATGACAGAACAGATCAAATTACCTCATACAGTCGGCGCCAGAGAGACGTCATTACATTACTGGCACCAATTGTTTTGAAGCCTAATGTTTTTCAGCCTTTCAGTGCACAAAAAATGTGCTTTCAGTTTTGATGTAAGTAGGTGTTAATATTTTTCTTTTTATTTTACACAAGAGTGAATGTTGCTATTCTAATTTTAGATTTTGCTATTTGCTTAAAGAAGAGGTTGGTTAGTTTTCTTTTTACACGTCCAGAAAAAACAGTCTGTACTTGAATCACATCCAGTCAGATGCACACTATTTTAATAACAGTTCATCACTTCTCATATTGTCATTGTGATATTCGAAAGCTTTATTGAACTTCGCATTCTACATCAGTATTGTACTACCCTATTGTATACTGAATCAGTTTAGATTTCAAATAAAGACAATAGTGTTTATTCATCAAAGTTGCAGCCGGTCAAATTTTATCATAAAATGAGTGACGCAAATTTAACCCGCAGATGTGTTATTTAATTTTGTTCGTTTTTTGGTTAAATCAGCAAAATCATTGTGAATATAACGAACAAGTCAAAATAGAAAATAGCAATATTTATAAAAAATAGTGCACACAAGAATCATGGCAGACTTTGTGCGTTAATACATATTATTAATAATAGAAATGGCTCTCTATGCTGTATCCACAAGTGTCACACTGGATCCATGGTTTTCACTATTTTACCTCAGATTCGCACTGCTTGAGAATCTGCACAAAATAACTGATCCTCTACAAACAAATTATGGCAGGAACAGTAGCTTCCTAAGCAATGAATCCAGCTTTGTAGAATGCCACCTGGACTTTCAGCTTGACCTTTATTACTAACCCTGTAACGCTGTTTTGTTTGAAATTAAATGAGCAATATTGTGAAGACCCATTATGTCTCTATCACATAAAGTAATACTGGACATCTTTGCTTTATCCCTCTCCATTGCCTGTCACCACATTACATAAGTGCTGTGGTTTTCTCCCGTAATTCTCTGTGTCTTCCTCATAATGAGATCTGATTCTGGAGCAGCTGATTACCTGCTTGCTTCCTCAGGGATTGTTACTTAAATAAATACATGACTGCACCTTTCCAAGACCATACAGAGTGACAGTGATTGCTATAATGATTTGAATGACAGGCCAATATTTAATGTAAACCACTGCCCCCAACACATAGACATGTACAGTGTTTAAAAGTATTCTCTAGTACACTCAGAAGTTCACCCTCTAAATACAGTGTATATCTTGTTAATGCATTACTTTCCAAGATTATCAAGTTTATCATCATTCTTTTTATGCAGCAGAAAAGGTATGAGAAGGCAGTATGCTAGACTGCATATATATGTTGTTTTGTTGGAAGGTGTGAGAAACTTAAGGTTTCATTGAATAGAATTGAGTGTTGGTAGAGGGTTTGTTTCTTCTAATTGATCTTATTTTTTTATGAAAGCAGATTGCATGTGGATCAGAACACAACCTTGCTGTTGTTGGTGAGTACATTTATGGTCTCTGTATGTGTGTGTGTGTGTGTGTGTGTTTGTGTGTGTGTGCGCGCATGCATGTACAGTTGAATGCAACAGTTTGGGAACTCTTTGTGCAATTACATTTTTGGTTAATTTTTTTTTACATGAACATAGGTTAACACATCCTCTACATGGAAGAAACTTCTGCACATTTTAATGCATGATTATTGGCTGAATTTAACATAATTTTAATTTATGAATATAACATAAAATGTGGCCTGTAGCGTTTTAGGCCGGTTACTGCGAGCTAACATACAAACTCACACATAAGCGTAAGAACAGTCTGACGGACTATAAATGTTACATCCAAGTGTACAGTTATGTGAAGAAGTAAGTGTATCCCATTAAAAGTTGAGACTGTTTCAACATATGTAGAAAGTTATTTAAACAGTGTTGATAGATAAAGGTGATATAATTTACCAACACTTATAATTAACATTTTTGTCCTCCGTTATATAATTGAAATAAACAGTAATGCAATTTTCTAATGTGGAAAAAGTAAGTACACCCCTACATATATCACTTCAAATGTGTCATATTGAAATAAGGTGCACCTGATCAGGTGCTAGTTATTAGAACACCTTTATAGAATATTTTTGTGGAACTTAGGTCTTATTTAAACCTCAGATATTTGTTCTGGTTTGCTCTTTGTTACTGGAGTGTGTGGTGTCATCATGCCTAGTTTAAATGAGCTCTCTGAAGCCTTCAGAAAAGAGGTTGTAGATGCATATGAGTCTAAGAATGCGTTTAAGGAGATATCCAAAATATTGGATATCAATCATTCCACTCTCCGGAAGATCATCTACAAGTAGAGGAGATTTAAAACCACTGGCAACTTATCAAAGCCAGACCGCCACAGCAAATTCTACCCAAAAGCAGACTGTAAGGTGCTAAATACCCCAAAACACTGAAACCCCAAAATATCACAGGATCGGTAGGTAGCTTTTGCCACCATTAATGTAAAAGGACAAGCATTACAAAAATACTGCAAAAATTTGACTTATGTGGGATGTGTGCCAGAAGGAAGTGTTTACTGTCTAAAAAGAACATTGGGTCAGGACTAAAGGAATTGAGTGTTCTGGAATTGCCTAGTCAAAGCCCAGATCTGAATCTCACTGAAATGCTGTAGGAGGGATTTGAAATGGGCTTTACATGCAAAAAACCCTCAAACATTGCAAATGCGCAAAAAATTCGTAAAAAAATTCAAGTGGTAAAGCCCTGGTTTGCTGATTGTAACTCATCTTGTACAGTGGATAGAGAATAAATGAAGCTAAAGTTGGCTTCTTGTTCCATTTCCCGTTCCACCTCAAATGATGTAGCAGTTACATTCAGACGCCTGTACAGGTGCTTGCATGTAACTGCTGAAATTCAAAATATAAAGGAAGCTCAATCTTAAGAGATTAGCATATCGTTATTCAGCACAGTGGTGTGAATCTGGTACTGGCTTACACAGCAGGCAGTAATTTCAAAGTTCAGTACTTAATTGCATTACTGATGTTGCAGTTTTAATATTTGAATCATGTAAAGATGGACAACAGTGGCAATAATTGCGAAAAACAAATTGGCATCACGAATACAAGAATAAAAAAGCAGCTTAAGGAGGATGAGGGCATATCCGAGCAGTGAGAAATGCTGACCTTAACTTACTTAGCTAGATTTAGTTTGTAGCATATTGATTGTCATTATTATGACATATTTAAGATAAAAAGCTTTTTCCAGTTTTCATTTTATCACTAGCTAGCTGGGTTATCTCAGTGCAGCACATAAACGGTAAAAAGAGCAAGAAATGAAGTTGAAAATGCACAGAAAAGTTATTTTATGCAAAAGCAGCACTGTGTGTGTATGTGTGTGTGTAACAGGAGAAATACATTTAGAAGTGGGCTTGTCTGCCCTGTCTGAAAACCAGAGGGATAATAATGAAAAAATAAGCAAATGATAAAGAAACAATAAGGAAGGAAAGTGGATAAAGGCTAATTACTGTGTTGCTATACGAATAACTGCTAAAATGAAATGATGTTTAATTTCTGTGGGTTTAAAGGTTGATTATTATGGTATATTACTCTGACATTGAGAAAGCACATCAGAATTGTGAGGGTTGAGGTGCTGATACCAAGGGAGGATTTGTGACAGAAATCCGTTATTAAGAGATAACGCTAATACTGTACTGTATGAATTAACCACAACTTTGGTTGTGATGCCTTGGAGAGTTTAATGTCTGGATATCCATAATAGGAATCCTTTAACCTCTCATTAATTTGAGGATAGATGTGTATCTAAAGTAATTAAGTGCCCAGTTCTGTGCAAGGGCTTTACAATTACCATAGAAAGCCAATATGAATGAGAGTTCTGTTCCTTGTCAGGCTTGCTAGGAAAGTACCAACCATCTCTCAGATAAAACCCTCTGCACATGATTAATTCTATACATGCAGAACCAGAATAGTTGATCCAACATTACACACAGTGTCTTTAAAAAATATTTGCCATTTTGAGGAAACTTAAATAAAGATACAAAATATAAATTAGGGATGCATTGGTACTGGTATCAGAATTGACATTTTTATTCAGAACAGCAACATTGATCCACACTCAGAGATTCTGCCCTTAGATTACTGAAAAATATCAGTAGTTTACACAAATAAAGACCTTAAATTAATATTGACTGATAATTGAGATGTGATATTTGGCTGTGAAAAATAGTATGCTTGAATTGTCTTATGTCCATGTTTTTTTAAAATTTCTGATTTTTTGTATCATTTTATATTGTTTTTTTGTGTTGCGTTCTTGAATTTTGTATATCTATGTTTGAAGGATAAGTGAGCAAACATAAAAAGTTACTTTTTTAAATATTTTTAAAAAGACTTATTTTTGGCACAGGTAAGATTTGTGCTAACAAACTATATTTTGTTACATTTTTTCTTGCCTGTTGTCAAAGAATGTAGGTTTAACTTACAAATATACAAATGTACTTCGCCTTGGCCTGACTACTTTCCAAAATTAGCATGTACGCTTGACTGAACATCACACAGTTGCAGTTCATCATTTGTGCACCCAAGTGACAAAGTTGTGAAGGAACTTTCTGGTAATTTTTTGTTTTGTTTTTTTAACGTCATTATCATACAACTGTCTCTAGTGTCTAAGTTGTCGCTACAAATGAACTGATGGCAAAACTGTTGCAGACTGCCTTAAAGACTAGCCAGACAAGTGTTGGAACAGAAGCGCTTTTTACTGAAGACATGAAGTCACTGGTGTACCTGATAGCCCTTGTGCTTTACAGCACCAACACGCAAGGATGGCAGCTGAAAAAATGCAAAACTGACAAATTTGCTAGTGTTTGTTCTGGCGATCATGCTGCTTTTTGCGACCACGTCACAGATATCAAAGTGGATACTGCTGGGCTTCCATCTGACATTCAAAACCTGTGTATCACCATGGAAAAACACAAACCACATGGATCTCTTGTTAATGGCTCTTTTTCACACTTCACTTCTCTGGAGTACCTTCAGATCTTCGGTTGTTTTTTTCAATTTCATCCTGGAGCATTTCGGGGACTTTCCAACCTTAGAAGATTAGACCTTGATGCTGAAAAATGTTGTGAGATTGCAATGTCACGTCAGGTATTTAAGGACCTTCCTCAGCTGAAGGAACTGAATATTGCCAGTTTAAATCTGTCGGTAGTGGCAACCGATATATTTTATGATCTCTCCCAAATGGAAAAAATTTCTTTTGATAATCTATGCAGTTCTGTCTTTTCGGAACTAATATGCTCAATAATAAATTTAACATCTTTAAAAGAATTTGTTTTCATAACAAATGAGGAAGAGACATTAGAATACCCTAACTGCACCCATAAAAATGAATCTGTTTTTCCACGTATCTCAGGAGCCAAGCTGTTTTTTTCCAGAATTAAACATTTCCATCAGGGAGCACTGGACTTTTTTCAAAACCTGTCTAGTTTAGGATTTAGTTATAATGACAAGTTACTCAGTTACCTTCCCAGATCTGGTATCAAGAGTGTAGATGTGTTCCATTATTGTACTGACACACTTGTTGTGGAAGAAGTTTGCATTGTTGTGTCAAAATTGTCAACTAAAAACCTTTCATTGTATTTCCAAACTGCTAGTAACTTCTCACATTTTAAGAATGATAATTGCACTGTGCTCGAACAGTTGCACATTACTGCATATGGGACACAACCTATAGACTTGAGTTTCATCTGTTTTATGACAAACCTTACTACCTTGGAAATTAATGGCAAAGGATTGGATACACATTTCAGATCTATTTGTACCTCGACATTGAAGGTCACTTGGCTGACTGACTTAACTGTTATGTTTGCTTCAGTCAGTAAGATATTTAGCCATCAGTTCAGTTGTTTAGTTAATCTTAAAATGTTGAATATAACGTGTTGTTCTGTCTCTGAAATTGAACCTTTTGCTTTTATGGAATTAGTCTCATTAAGGATCCTGAACCTCCAGTATAACAACATCACTGCGATTGGTGTTCATGTTTTTGATGGTTTGTACAACCTTTTGGTGCTGGACCTTAAGAATAATCCATTGTTTCGGGTTGAACAAATGGCATTCAGACATCTTATGAATCTTCAAGAATTACATTTTAGTTACTTTGGATCATCACCAATAGGCTTTGTAATTAGATGGAATTTAACAGACATATTTGGTAATATTCCAGAACAGCTGGCCTATCTGTTCTATGAGTATATAGTACCAATGGAGCTGATTATTGGTTCGAACATGACTTTAAACCAGAATCTTACCTTGCATGTTCGGTCAGTTACTTTGAATATTGAGGATTGTGGACGTCCATTTTTTGAGTCAGTCACCACTCTTTTTGCAAGAACCAAACACATCCTGTGTGGTTCGGAATTCATAGGGAAATACATTAAAAATATAGAGAACTTAATGTATATATCTAAGTTTTCAGACAAAATTGGAGATTTGACAAGTCTTAATGAGCTTGTTCACCTCAAGGTATTGAGACTTGATGATATGGACCTTTCAAAGCAGTCAAATGTTGCTGTTATGTTTCACAACCTGACAAAACTGGAGAAGCTAAGCTTGTTTTACTGTAGATTTTTCAGTATTGATGGCACTTTAACAAAAGACCTGAAATCACTGAGGTTTTTACGTCTGATGTTCCGGGATTATGTCACTGTATATAGTGGTTTTTTTGAACCTCTCACCAGTTTAAAGAATCTAGGAATATATCAGCTTCAGCTCTTCTGCAATTGTGATAATGCTGACTTTTCCAAGTGGGTGAAGGAGAATAAGAAAGTGCAGGTTGAAATGATGGATCCAGAACTAGATGAACTGCAGTGTTTATCAAACAATGGCTTAGACAGGCCCAACTTACAGGTTTATGGAAAGCAGAACTGCTTTTTTGAGCTGGACTTTGTGCTCTTTGTTTTGACTTCACTGGGTGTGATCTTCTTCATGTTAGTAGTACTGATACAAAGAATGGCTGTATATTACATTTTCTCCCTGTACCATATTGCTCATGCCTGGTTTGAGCAAGCTGTGAGAAAAGATAGGAGGGTGCAGTACCGCTATGATGCCTTTGTTTCTTACAGCAGCAAAGATGAGAACTGGGTAGTGAATGAGCTTTTGCCTAGCCTGGAGCAACGAGGCCCACCCTTTCTTCGTCTTTGCTTACACAGCAGGGACTTCCAACTGGGGAAGGACGTTGTGGAGAATATCACGGACAGCCTTTATGAAAGTCGTTACACGCTTTGTCTGGTCAGCCGCAATTATTTATGCAGCCACTGGTGCTCTTTGGAGATGCGTCTAGCAACCTGCCGGTTGCAGGTGGAGCACAAAGATGTCCTCATTCTGGTTTTCCTGGAGAAAATCCCCTCCCGCCTGTTGTCTGCGCATCACAGGCTGGCTCGACTGGTGAAGTCCAGAACGTATCTCGACTGGCCTCAGGACCCAGATCATCATAATGCATTCTGGGATAGACTGTGGGACAAACTGAAGCCTGAAGCCATGATGTGAAGACATGAATGTTGTTGATGACCGTCCATTTAGACTGAGACATATAAAGCACATGCCCAAGCACATGAAGTGACCAGAATCCCAATATGTGCCATATCCTTGTGTCTAAAATTATAATTTCATTGTTTTTGTGAAGATGCTGTATTCATATAAATCGGGTTGATTGAGGAATTGATCTATATGTGTTAAGCCTCTCACAGCTAAAGACATTTGTTTGTACGGCATTTGTAACTAAGGGTGTACTTTTAATCCAGGCAAAAAAGAAAATATACATTTATTGAGTTTACTGATGAGTATGGCAATAGACAGTGTTCAGCAGTGGTTTACAGTACTTTCAATGATAAAAATAGCATTTGGATTTATGTTACTTAGGAATTTCATTTAATGATAAGTCTTACAACATTGTACGTAAGATCTGTACAGTACATATTTTACACATCTGCATTGTACATATCTTATAATACATAGTACATGAGATCATTTTGTTAAAATGTTGCAGAGAAGATGCATCTTCATACAAAACTACTTCTTCTTTTTATAGTTTCTGTTCTTGTTTTCATCGCTGTATGAAATGTCTGCTTTCTATTTTTTGGAAAGGAAGTCGTCTTAATAAATGTGTGGCGTTATCTTGCTTGAACAGAAAGAGCAGTTCCATGTCATTTTTACATTTGCAATTAGAGCTTACATACTGTACTGTGCAAAAGTCAGAGACCACCCCCTCGCCTCCATTTTCTTAATTTTCAGTTAAAACAACCATTAACATCACAAAAAAAGCAGAAAATATTTAACATAAAATTACACAGAAGGCTCAACATCCATCCATCCATCCATCATCTAAACCGCTTATCCTTCTGAGTCGCGGTGGGGTGCTGGAGCCTATCCTAGCTGTCATCGGGCGGAAGGCAGGATACACCCTGGACAGGTCGCCAGTCCATCGCAGGGCAGACAAACAGACATATACATCCACACACTCACTCACACCTAGGGGCAATTTAGCACGTCCAATTGACCTGACTGCATGTTTTTTTTTGGACTGTGGGAGGAAACCGGAGTACCCGGAGGAAACCCACGCAGACACGGGGAGAACATGCAAACTCCACACAGAAACGACCCTGGTCACCCAGCCGGGAATCGAACCCAGGCCATTCTTGCTGTGAGGCGACAGCGCTACCCACTGCGCCACCGTGCCGCCCAGAAGGCTCAACAACTAAATACATTTTTTTTTCCACTTGTTAGTTTGTCCACCCTTTGCATTTATTACTGCTCCTGTTCTTTTTTGAGAGGCTTGCTTTCAGTTTTTCAAGCAAATGTGCGAGTACATTTTTCCACACCTCCAAATTTCAGTTTTAGAAGCTGGTTACTTCCAAAAAACATTCAGTAATGTTTAAGTATGGGCTTGGGGGTGGTCAGTCCACACCAGCATCTTCTTTGTTTGATATGCATTTTTTTTCCTTTCTGAGGAATAGCTTCTTGAGAGCTACACAATAGCTTCACAGGCTACACATCCATTTAGACCCTTCAAATTCTCTTAAATTCAGGATGGTCTCAGGATTTTTGACAGCATTGTATCCCTAAGTATAGGGTTTGTGTAGCTGAAGGACAACCCCCTTTCACTAGGCTTTGTCTTCCCTTTATCACTGTGAAATACTGATCAGGCCTAATAAACTGTGGAGAAAATTATTGATTTCTTTGTTTGTTTAGCGTAATTTTTTGGCTTTGTGCATGAAACGGTATCACATTTTTCGAGCTTAATGGAACACCTCGATTACTCTCTGTGAAAGTACAGTGGAAATGTAAAAATCTGGTGTGTGTAGACCAAAAAATGTAGGGATCAAGTTTTCAGACCTTAAACAAGAGCAAGCTTATACATTACTATGGAAAATAGTAATGTATAATACTCAGTTCAGTGAAAGTGTCCTAACATGGATGCTCAAAATATCTCTCATATTTGTATATATTTTAGTCCATTTCTTATATAAGGCAGTTGTTTTAAAATTAGTGCATTTTATTCGATGTGACAATTTTCATGTGTTAATCATGCTTAGTGACTGTATGTGTAAAGGAGTGAAGAGGAACAATTTCCTCATTATTTTTGCCCTTCTTGTCTAGATTAGTATGCTATGCTAGATGTTACCATGGTCTATAAGTTTGTTGCTATGGGAACAGCAATATACTTCCTATCAGTGGCTGAGTACGGTTTGATTGTTAAGTGAATTATGCTACAGTGCTCCAGTAGTGCATTGTTTCTTATATATTTCGGCAAACCATCTTGTCTTTTCCTCTACCAATGAGCTTTTATTATTTCAGCCTCCGAAGGCTTGTGTTTTTGTCATTGTTTTTGTTGTGGCGTAAACATGAAGGGATGCTGCGTGACTGGATGACAGCAAGCAAAAATGGGTAGCGCTCTGGAATGCATCACTTAGAGCACATGTGGGGTTTGTGAAGGGAACGGTGGAGCGAGACAAGGAGAACAAATCTGAGAAAACGAGTTTCCCTTGAGAAAGCAAGCTCACTTATGGTTGCCATGGCAACAGGCACTGTTATGTAACAGTGTTGCCATGGCACGTGTTTCAGTGGTGGTGCAGGCTTGACCACACCCACTCGCTGGATGGCTTAGAAGTGTCCAAGTCCCAGTACCGTTCAGTCACACAGCCTTTTGATTGGTGAGTGAGGGTGTGTGTTAGTGAGAGGATGATTGTAGCTATTTACAGAAATACAACAGATGCTGCTCATACATTCATAAGCACTTAGGTGGCATGTAATTCATCTGTGTATACTGTGTAAAATACTCGGTTTGCCTTTTTTCTCCCTTATAACTAATGCAGTGTTTGATTGTGTGGATGGCTAAAAGTTCTGTTCTGTTAAGTTGCTGGTCTTCTTGCTTGCATTTCCTCTTATGTCCTGTCTTTTGTTGTGCCACAGGAAAACTGTCGCATGCCTACTGTGTACATAGTGTACAGAAAAGACTGTATGGTTCCCTCAGCGCAAGATGCAGACTTTCGATGTGAATTGGCAATCAGAAGAAAATGTGTTGCTTTTCTTAGATGCTATGTAGCACATGCTCAAATATCATTATGATTGATGCTATAGGGACATTAGTCTAAAATCCTGCCTTTAGGTCCATGTCTTCCTTATAGATGGAATAGAGGAGAAAGAAAGTTCGCTGAAAATACAGTAGTAAAATCACGTAAAATTGGACTGATAAGTTTCATGCTGCATTTCTCTAAGAGTGACAGGAGGTAATCAAATACATGAATCATGAACTTGTCATTCAGCATTTGTTTTTTATTGGTCTAGCATCATTGTTTTAGCTGTGGTTATAATATGAACTTCAGATGCACCTGCTTTGCTTAGTTTACCCTACATGATTGAATACAGAGCTTAATGTAGCAGCACGTATTTAAGAACAATTGGCCTAATACCATAAGCTGCTCTCTGACTTGTTCAATACTATATTTAGGTTTGTACTAATTATTTGTGTTCATTTGAGTATTGCACTCCTGAATATGTCTTTTTCCTGCTTTTTACATTTTTTATAATATGTATTATTTGATTATGTTCTTTTTTTTAAAGGGAATCAAGTCTTTTCCTGGGGCTGGAATGAGCATGGAATGTGTGGAGATGGCTCGTTTTGTAACATCATACAACCACAACTAGTTCCTGTTCTCAGAGATGTCAGACCTCTTTTGATTGGCTGCGGAGCAGGACATTCCATGGCACTGTGTTGTTTGAAGAGTAGTGGAGAGTTCGGATGCTGAAAAGTCTTAAAGCTCCCAGTCAGGTTTTTATATTTAGTTTGTACAGTCTTGTTTTTATTGGCCATGGTAAAATATGAGCTGCATCACTTGTAGGCAGTTCCAAAGTAAACGTTTAAATTGACTTTCATGTACATATGAAAGTTAATTACATCTGAGTAAAGAAACAGTAATCAGCTTTGATATATTCCTGATGGTCTTCCAAGTAATGTAAGTATTTGACCCTGTCTCAGTATCTCATATATATGCTAAATGACTCATATGTGATGAGGGGACAGAAATTCATGTGTTTTTTTCCTCTCTTCCTTTGGCAGCTGTGGAAGCAAGGGATACAAAACTGTTGGGAGTTGACACACAGATGAATGAGGGTCTTCTACTAAAGCCAGTGTTCTGTTAAATCTCACTGTGATGGGCAGTACTGGGGTAGCACTTTTTCAGGATTACTTTCCCTGTGCACAGGAGCTTCCCTTAAACAACCCTTTCTGTTACCATAGGTTTATTGAAAAGGTCATTTGGAAACACTATATGCCAAAACATAAATGCTGCCATCCCATGTTCTGCCATTGATGGTATTTTTACTTGATTTTAATTCAAATTAAAATTAGTTAGATAACAGTTATATATGCAACATATTTTAGGTTGGACACACTCCAGTCACTTTATACAATATATAGTGCAAATGCAGTATATTTTGGAGAAGTTACAAATCTTTTATTTCATGTTCGCATGATGACTTTATCATCAATGCCTAATGAATGTGCAGTGTGAAAAAACAACCTGCTACCTAAGCAAATGGGTAATGAAGCCAAGTTTCATCTGATATCACTGTAGCTGCCACTGAGAGTTATTAAACAATTAATATTTTTTCCCATTAATAAATCACATCCCATTAATAAAAACATCAATGCTATGCTATTCTTTGTAATTCTTTATAGTTCTTTTTTTCCATGAAGGCTATTTTAGACATCACAAAGTTTTGAACACATCATAGCTATGAACAGGAGAACAGAAAAGAGAGGTGCATTCTGCCATCCAGTTTTTGAATTATTTTACCCGTGACTTGATAGCCAAATACATGCTTTTGTATGTAGATGTACGACACATGTCGGGTGTCATTATTCTATACATAACCGTGAAAATGGTAATTAACTCCATGCATACTTAGTCACAGTTCTAGTTGTGGGTCTGAATCTGTTTTCTTTGAATCTCTCATTAAAAATGTCCTCTTCTCTGCTCTGAAGTTGAGGTTGATAGTAAATTCAGTGGAATCTTTAATGACTTTGAAATGTCAGTTTCATGACAGTCCCACTTGACATAAAAACATGTTAACAAAGACACGTAGTGAACCTTACTTCCTTTTGATATTCTTCAGATTCTTCAAATTAGAAGGTTCTAGCTTCAGGATGCGTGGCAGGTTTATTAACTTAATAACAGTTTACTGAAGGGCAGCATTCTTAAGGCTACATGGCACCTACCTAAGCCTTTAATGACTGTTGTAAATCTACATGGACATTTATAACGGCTTATTCCAACAAGTATCATTTATAAAGGTTACTTTTGTCGATTTTCATTACATTTCACTTTAGAAATTGTAATAACAACTGTCACTTGTTGGAATAAACCTTTCTAAATGTTTATATAGGTTTTTCAGTTGTCATAAAAGGCCTCTGTAGGTGTTGTGTAACCTTATGAATGCCACTCCAGCAAATTGTTACTATCAACTGTTATTAACTTACTAGCACATGACCAAATTCATGAGTAAGAGCATTACTATTACAAGACATCAAATCATATCCCCAAACAGTGGGAAAAATATATTGCATACACAGCAATGTTTAATTTTGTTAATGAACAACAGTCTGATAATAACGTATTCTTTCTGTTCCCTTATGCATGTTTATAAACCTTAATCTGCCAAAGTATTTCTCAAAGTTTCAGTCAACTTGGTTTAATCTGAAGAACACAATAAGCACAAAAACATGCATGGTAATTTTTTATTATCATTTAGTTTTTTTCTCAGAAAAAAGACACAAAATTGATTTAACAAATCTAACCATCAATGAAAACAACATCTTGTTTTGGCTAAATACCCACACTGCACTGCACGGTGCATGAAACATACACGGGACTTCTCACAGAACAGCACAAACAGTGGAGATGCCTGTGTTACTGCAGCGGCAGGATGTCAAACCCCAAACTGGCAAATTGTTAAAAATGTAGCTGATTTGTCTAAATCTTATTTCAACCAGTCAACAAATTCACAACTGGACATTGATGAGCTGCCATTTCAACTAAAACTTCAACATCAGTTTTAGGTAATGTGGTTGATTTCATGTTGCTTCATACCAAAAAAATCTGCATGAAGCAGCCCTGGTTTTTGCACTGTGAAATGTTTTGTTCTCATCGTTGGTTGTCAGTCAGAGTTGTGCTCTTGTGGTGTTGGGTGAATTAACAGTCCAGCATATTGTTAGTGAAGGGTCCGACATAGACATCCCCAAAGATATGACTGGCAGTGTTCTAAGTTGGTCCCAAAGAATTGGGCATACTGTACATTTTCACAACAATGGAAAATAAATATTAAATAAACTTGACACAGTATTATTTCCTTTCTTTTATTCGCCTGTCTATTAAAACCCTTTATGTATGTTTCTAATTTGCTATAAATGAGTCTACTAGAATCAATCTAAGAACTTCGTTGCATGTTGTGCAGGATTGTCTGTTGAAAAAGTTCTGTCTCGCAGCATTTTCTGCCAAAGAGACAGAACGATCCAGACAGTCTGTGGCCTCTTATTTCCAGTGTTCTCATAGGCACAAGTGTCAACAGCAAACGAGGCGTTTTCTTAAACACAATGAAGGACTTTGCATTCATTCAGAATAATATGTTTGGTCCTGTTGTTGTGACAGCCAAATCTATTAGTAGAGAAGCACAAGCTAGATTTTTTTTTCTTATTTTCCCTTTAAACTAACTGGAATGTTACCAGCCTAAGTACTGAGCTACAAAGGATTCTGAACTATATTATGCTCTACTGAAAGGAATGTAAAAGTGAACAGGTGCAAACAGTGCAAAAGGCATTTACTATACAGTTGCTACAGTAGTAAAGAAAAAAAAAGAAAGGGAAAAGTGATTAACACTTTACTTGAAACCTGCTACGTCATTGACCTAACCATGCCATAAACATGTCATGTTGTCATGACAAATTTTGTTCAGAAATATAAAAATGGGCCCCATTCACTCATATCTTAAATTGGTTCTTGAGAAACGTCCTAAGACAAAGTCTACATCAGATTTCCATGACATGTTCTTAAACCGGAGAATTGTTCACACCTTTTTGCTCTAGAGTGTGAGTAGATTCTGTTCTTACCTAAGAACAAATCCCAAAAAAGAAGACATTAGTGAATGTCAAAATCTTCGTGAAAACTGCGGAAGTGTGTTTTAAGAAGGAATTTCTTCTTAAGAAAGGGTGGTGAATGAGGCCCAATGTCGTCACTACCAATTAGTTGTCACGACAGGTGACATAATAGTTCAAACATGGTCATCTATCCTGATGACTGATGCTAATGGTAATTTACCCCGGTTTATTACTGGGTATAATCTTTCAAAGACATGTTTACGGCATGGTTATGTCAGTGTTATATAGCGGGCTTCAAGTGTTCCCGAGAAGTGTTTCTCTGAGTAATGATTTTCTCCCTACTTGGTCATGACTGGAGAGGATGTGTAACGTACTAGAGTAACATCTTACGACACTGAAACGGAGGCACACTAAAACAGATTTTCACTTCAGATAGTCACTTAAGGAGGAACCCAATCAAAAAGTAAATACTGAAGTCACGTTTTTTGATGCACCAGCACACAAAAGCACTATATACAACACCGACACGTACCACGCACACCCAAAACAATAGGCACTTCACACAGTACAACAGCACAATAATCACTCACAGAACAGAGATACATATGGCTGAACAACAACAGCTTCTCTGTGCTACTGTGCTACATCTACGCTGAGTTCTCTGTCACTTAGAAATAATGCTGATCTACTGTACACACGCACACATACACGCGCGCGCTCACGTACACATGCATACAAATGTGCACATACACGCACACTTACAGACGCACACGCTACAGCACTATCAGGTGGGAGATGTGGCTTTATGGTTGACACACATAGTGGTTGGCACACCATGGTTCATAACACACACTGACTCTGTTGGTTGTCTGCTTCGGCTCACTCGCTGGGCTTCTAAAAAACATATAAAGAAGAGAACACAACAACAGCAAACAACAAGGAAAATCATATTAATACACCAAACAAACACAAACAGAAAAAAGAGAGGACAGATGGAAGGGGGAGGGAGCGTCCCCTAAACCATGCAAGCGAAGTCAGCGTGAAGCCGGTGCAGGGGCGAAATGAAATGGCCACTAATGGACATGTGCTTCTGCTGGACATTCATGGTAAACGTGCGAGTTTACCATGCCCTTCCCCATGCTAGGCCAGAAAGCAGCACCCATCACATAGGCAACGTAGGTGGACACGGATCATGGTAATACAGGCTGTCGCATGCTGTGCGTACGAAACGACTGCACTATTTTCTGTCATGCTCGAATGCTGTAGTGTCATGCCAGTGTGTGAAGCAGGGCAAAGTCGTCGTCGCTCCTGCTTTCCGTCTCTTGTTACAACCCCTATAAGGTCACATACGATCTCTTTGACCTTGCTGACCTCTCAAGGGGCCCGCTGCAGTGACACAGCCTGCATGATAAGAGTGCTCGTTTACAACGGCGGCTCTTTCAGGATCTAGCGTAGGAGATGAACGGTCCGGCGACAGAGAGGGGCGAAAGGTCAAAGAGAAGCCACTGTAAAGGAGGTACACTGCTTGTTGCCAGGCAACGAGGGTGACGTGTATGTGTGTTCTGTCAAATAAAACCAGAGTCCAAACACCGATTCAATACAAAATTTATTTCATGCAAGGTTTTTATTTACAGGTTCATTCGCATACTGTACTTATTTTTTGCATAAAAGTGCATGCATTTACCTTTCCCCAAGTAAGTCCAGAAGTACATACATACTTTTAACCCTTTCTAAAACACTTTTTTGTGTCAACTGCACATAATTATATATAATAAATATACATTGTTCTATTTTGCTACAGAGAACAACAGACGTGAATCCAATTGTGACGGTATGAAACTGAATTTATGAAAAATAAATGCTGAACTTTGCTCAACAAGCGTATTGTCCTGTTTCTCAGCTGGTATTAATACTCGGAATAAGGTGGAGTAAATCTGCTTAGGTAGATGACTGTTATCAAAGTTAAAGTGCATTATTTCGCTATTTGCATTTTAGTCTTTTTCAAGAAGAAAAGTTGAATGGTCAAACTGACCACTGCTACTATTAGAAACACGGCGCGTGCTCAAACGCACACAAGGTCAAGTTTTGGGGAAAGGCGAAGAAAAAAATGCCAGCAAAGAAAATGTCTTCACTGCTACATGTACTTTATATCATCTGAAATGATATCATACAAATCTGCATTTTATATCTGTAAAGAAGCTTTGGATGTAAAACAAGATAGTTGTTCTTACATGTTTTCAAAAGACTTACATTTTTTTTTTCTCAGTTTCCCATGCAAGGCATGCAAATGCAAATGAGGTTTCTTCAGTCAGAGTTTCATGTCGGTGACGTGTGCATCACTAGAATCATGATTGGTTAGTGTTACTTTTTTTTCTTTTTTTTAACTCCATGGTTACGTCCAGAATGCTAAACTATATGAAATAGCCATTTTCTCATCAATTTTTTAAAAAGGTGTCCAATAGCACCTGATGAAAAACCACAGCTTAGAAACACTGAAGGGGAAAAGGGAGTTGGAGGAAGGAGGGGAAGGCGAGAGAGAGAAAGGGAGATCATGATTAGTGCAGGGAAGAGAAGACATAATGAGACGAAAAGTGAAAAAGAGAAAAAATGAGAAAAGGGAAAAAAGACATGACGAAAGAGGAAGAAAAGAGGACTGTAGCAGACAGGAAGAGAGTATGGAAAATAACACGATGTGAGTAGATGGACAAGAGAACAGAGTCGAGACAAAGACAGAAAAACACTGATAGAGAGAGAGAATGAAGAGCTGAGAGAGGAAGGCTGATGAGAGACGAATGGTACACAGTGTGGGCAGGCGTCTCAGCGCAGCGCTGCAGAGCGGGGCCTCTGATTGGTTAGTTTGGTTGTCCATGCTACAGGATGGATGGGATGGGGGAGTGCGCCTGCTGCATGAGACAGGGCGGGCTGCAGGGGAGGGCCGACACTGAGGCCACGCCTCCAGACATGCTGCTATGGCTCCATGGCTTTTCATAACCTTCATTTGAAGAGAGAAAGGGCTTTCAGTACACCACAGTGCAGCCTCAAATGCCAGATGTATGTGATTGCATGTTCATGTGTGCGCACATTTGTGGCTAAGCGTGTGTCAGAGGGGATGTGTGTTTTGGCACTTAGGGGTGCATTAGTGTGTTACCCTGCTATGTAGTTATGTTTATGGTGAACCAGTTGACAGTGACCATTCACCAAGTCAACCGTATCATCCTCCATGCGTGCTATGCATTATGCATTAGTCTGTCTACTGCATGCATGGGGTGGTATCACAGTGCTAACCAGCACAACACAGCTTTAGAGAGACACCAAAGAACACAGCCAGACACATGAGCTCAACAAAACTAGATCGTATCAGCTACTCAAGCTAAAGTTCAATACGTAATTCCTTAGCAAATAGTTCCTCCCAGAAGTACTGCAATTAGTGTATTGTTTTGTAAATTGAGAATAAAATGTACCAATAGCACCTTTGGATGGGTAAGAATTAAAATCAGTCTTTATGATCTGTTCTGCTGTGTTGGACTCAGTGCAGGCCCAGAGTAACAAGGTTATTTAGTGGAGCAATGCCCCACAAACTAATCATCATGCCCCACTAAACCCACTATTTCCTACAGGATTCTATAGTGGCAAGCAACAAAAAACAAACTGAAACTAAATTTTGTGCATGCACCTGGTATAAGAGGCTACATTAAATAACTCTGTATGCATCACTTTGTATCGGCTGGATTTTAAGGATGCACTCTTGTTGGAAGATAAGTCAGTAGATACATTTCCTAAATGGGTAGACCTTTGGTAATTTGCTGTAAATGTGGCTTTCTTGTTGATTCTCTCCTGAATGTGTGTCTTTGGACAGATCTGCAGTAGTTTCTTCTTTATCTGTTGTGTGTCTCCATGTGCTTCACTAATGATTTAGTTCTAGCGCTGGGCCTGCGCGCATGTTTTCCACTGGAATGTTCCAATTTTGAACTTCAGGCTTCTGCAGAGCACCAATTAGAACCTAACAAGACTCCAGCCGTCATGTGTTTCACAGCGACACCTGGAAACAGTCTTGCCTCCGTATCAAATGGGGTAGAATGTAATTGGTGTCATCCAGCTAAAACAGCAGGAAACGGTCGTGAGTCAGCTTTGGGTCATGGCTTTGGAGTTATGTAATTCTCTAGTATGAAATATTCTCCCATCTTGCTTTTGGACTAATGCTGATTTGGTAGTGCAGCGCACCCATGTGACAGGCTGTCTTAAAACTGATGCTAAAAACTAAGAGCCTCTGACTGGCTGAGTTCTTGTCATGTGACCACATGCCTCATATCCCATGCTGGACCTCTCTGAGGTTCACCACCACCAATACCACCCACCATAGTGACTCTGCATGCATGACTACTTATCAGGCAAGCACTTCCTTTATTTTCCTTTAATAATAACAACAAATTTACTGACAAATTCTTAATTAATTTCAAGACTGTGACACTGGGCACCTCCATGTCCACTTAAAATAGGCTTAAGGAAATATTAACCCTAGAGGATGTGTAGTTTATAACTGTAAACTGTAATGTGTGCCAATGAAAGTGGAACATTTTACATCCTACAAACATGGTAGGTCAGAGAAGAAAACCAAAGTTTTCCATAGATGGACCAGTAAATTATCTTACTTCTGCTACAACTTTTACTGCTGACCTTAAGGTGAGGTCTTAAGGGTCAAGCCACCTGTTAAATGAGCACTTTCCTTGAATAAAAAGGCCACCTTGACTGACAGCTGCTCCATTTCAAAATAAGCACTTTGCGTGCACTTAGTATCTGATGGCAAACAGTGACTGGCGGGTTACGTACCCTTCCTGACTCTTCCCCCTATGTGATTGCCCCGTTCTCCAGAGGTGAGCAGAAAGCAAGGTCTCTCACGGTCTATGGGGCTAAAAACTTCCTCAGGTGACACTGCCTGGTCAATGTGCGGACAGTCCTCATTGGCCAGAGCTGCTTTAGATGCCTCCCCATTCACTTTAAAATCTGCAATCACAAACAAGGACAGACAACACACTTCAGTTTAAGACACAGAGAACTTTCATCTCACAGCATTAGCTCAATTACAGCCTACAGGCAGCATCAGCAAAATTATAGAGTTACAGTCAACCTCATGACACTGTGGATGTCCTTATTATAGTAACACATTTCCTCTGTACTCTGTGAGTCCTACATGTTAGTAAACGTCTGTGTCCTTTTTTTATGAAATTCACTTCCTCATCAGTGCCAGTATTCTCCAGCAGCCCATCTGCCATATACTGTGGAGTCCATAAGTATTTGAACAATACAAGCTGTATTCACTGTATTCCAGCCCACTAGTTTTGAAGTGCAACACTGACCGTGATACTGAAATGTGGAATGAAAGCTTTAATTTGAGGTTATTTACATCTATAGAGGGTGAACCATATGCTTACACATAGTCACATATATACAGGTTAATCTTCTCTCATCTGTCCAAAAGACTTTCATTGTGATGTCTACAAGCTTACTACACCAAGCTTTAGCCTGTGGTATCCTGGACAGTGTTATTAATCAACTATTTCAACAAATGTTCAACCATTTTTCTTTATGATTGAAAGTTCCTCAGTCATCTCCTACCGTGGTCTTCAGTGGTCTACGGGGCTGTTTGCTATGGCACACTAGTGCCTCCTTGCTTCTTGACATGGAACCATACAGCTCGACACACCTAATATTTTAGCTATGTATTGGATTGATTTAATCTTGATTTAATGGCCTTGCTTTACTGACATTAGCACTGCTTTGGTCTTGATGGAAATAATAGCAACAGACTTCAGGTGCAAATGTCACATTTAGAATAACTTCTACATGTAAAGTGGTGTTAAACTGCGTTCCTAAAGGACCACATCATTGCCGGCTTTAGAGTTTTCCCTGCTTGATTCAAACCATTATAGGGCCCTAGGCAAAAGACAGGAATGGTGTCCCATTCTAATTTTTGAATTAGTTGAGGATCTGGGCTCTAAGTTGTGCAATTTTATAATGTATATATAATTCACAATAGGTTATTTACATCAACACATGCAGTACATCTCATTTGTATTTTCATGGGGCCCTCAATAGCTGAATTTAGGGATGCACAATGATATTGGAATCATATCGGTACTGAATTGCTTAAAAAATTATCAGCATTGGATAGATATTTATTTCTGGCCAATATTTTGAACTGATATTTAATTGTACTCCAGAGGAGTATAATGTTAATGCAGCACTGGGATATTGTGCTAAAATATCTGCATTTATCCATTTTACTGCATTTGTAACCCTCCTGAAATAAATGTTTCTCTACAGAAATAAATTTCTCTGTAACACTGAGTTTATATAGTCCCAATGTCTACATTTTATAAATGTTTATGTATTGGCATCTGCAGATATGTACATGAAATATGAATTGGATATACAATTCCTCACCATTCCCTGTGGTGTATTAGGGTTGGAACTGAAAAGGGTGTAGCTCTCTAGAAGCAAGGTTTGAAATGTCTCCACTAAAGTAATTCAGTGCTCACAGCAATCAGGAAGCCACAGCATTTTACCTAAGTATGACCTCCAGGAAGCCAGACTCATACGGCTGCTTGAGTCTGATGTCTCACAGTCGAGTAATTGAAAGGACTCCGGATGCTGTTGGTAATTGCAAAGATCCGATGACAGCAGACATCATTTTCTCAATGTGTTTTTGACAGAGCAGGAGGAGGAAATGAAGGGAGGGATGCCTGATTCACCAAAGCATTAACATTTGCATAATAACAGCTGATTAGTGCTGGAATAGGGATATTTTTCTTCCGTCATCTCCTACTGTAATCTTCAGCGGCCTGTCATTGCTAAGTTCTCCAGTGCCGACTTGCTTCTTGACACTGTACACGACTGATTATGAAATATGTAACATTTTAGCTAGGAATATTTTGGATCTTCACTAATTTTATTATACATGTAATACTAAACATGCACAGTATTTGGTCTTTTACTTCTAGAGTGTTTCATTTTTGCTTTTAACAATTTACTTATGGTCATTAACATTTTGCTTTTAACTATTTATTTTGATCATATTATCATTTACACATGAATACAGTTCTGTGTCAATTCACCCAACTGTAATTCAAATGTAGACACAAAGAGAATGATGCTGACTAGAGCTCAGCCTCAAACTAGATTCAAATGGAATGGAAGAGATGCCTCAAAATAACATATACAACTAGCCCTGTAATGCTTATTTCCTGGATTCTGCTTGGGCATAATGGTACAGTAGAAACGTCTTTTCATCAAAAATCCAATGAGCTGGATTACAAAGCCAAAACAGCAAACACTCTATCACTGTACAAATCCTTATAGATAATGCATTCTGGGAATTCTAAAAGACATCTGAATGTAGACAAACCTGTTCCAAAAAACACCTTTATGATAGTGATTTAGGAGCATTATATATGTAAATAATTAAAAGTGCACTATATTAAATTGTATACTAGATTAAAAAGTGTTAAAATTCCCCAAAATTAAGAAAAAAGTCATATTTCATGAACAAAATCAAAACATCTGGAGAATTAATGTTGAAAACTTTTTTGAAGACTTCTAAAAGCTTTGTGTCTAAAGTACCAATATTTCAGTATTTTAACATCGCAGTCATATGGAAAAATCCCCTGGTCAAATGACATGTTTTGTTGACTGTCTAAGTAAAAATAAGTGAACACATCCTACACAAAGAACACACTTCTGCACAATTGCTGTTTATTTGCTGACTTTAGCATACTGGGAAAAAATCAAAACAGTCCAGCAAGTAAGTAAGTAGTAACTATGCACGAATATTTGAATGCCAAGTGTGTTCTCTGTAAAGGATGCATTCACTTGTTTTCACTTAAAAGATCAACGAAACATATCATTTGACCAGACGTTTTCAAACTTTTGCATACAACTGTATACTCTCTAAATTCATGATTAATTTACTTAGGGCACTAACCTTTTCACACTGTCTGCAGTAATGCAAACACATCGAGGGTTACAGCAAATGGCAGTGCTATTGCTGTTAGTGCACTGACTGGCACTGCCTACTTACAAAGCAAATGACTTCCTCTTGTGAATCAGGTACAGATATCCTACCTTGGTATCTTATCTCAGAGACTTCTTCCTGGGCCAGGGGGCAGGTGTCGCTGTGCGTACTGGGTCTTGGAGAGTTAATGGCCGACTTACAGTAGTTGGGGGACCCCAGTTGGGGAACCCGGGGAATGTGCTTGTTCTTTTTCTTTGGTAGTTTTTGTTTTGCCATTGCCAGAGAGTAATACATGCCGAAATTGTTGACAATCACGGGTACGGGCATGGCAATGGTCAGCACACCAGCCAGAGCACAAAGGGCACCCACCAACATGCCTAATGTTGTCTGAGGATACATGTCACCGTAGCCAAGCGTAGTCATTGTAACCACAGCCCACCAGAAACCGATAGGGATGTTCTTGAAATGTGTGTGATCACTAGCGCGAGGATCATTGGGATTGGCTCCGATACGTTCAGCGTAATAAATCATGGTGGCAAAGATGAGGACTCCGAGAGCAAGGAAGATGATGAGGAGGATGAATTCATTGGTGCTGGCACGGAGCGTGTGTCCCAGCACCCGAAGACCCACAAAGTGCCGCGTTAGCTTGAAGATACGCAGAATCCGGACGAAGCGCACCACACGCAGGAAGCCCAGCACGTCTTTTGCAGCTTTGGAAGAGAGGCCACTCAGTCCCACTTCCAAATAAAAAGGCAGGATGGCCACAAAGTCAATGATGTTGAGTGCATTTCTTACGAATTTGAGCTTGTCAGGACAGAACGTGATTCGTATCAAGAACTCAAAGGTGAACCAGACAACACAGACTCCCTCAATGTACGTGAGCTCCACCATGGTCTCAGTCTCGGGGTAAATTCGCTCTATGGTTTCATTGTCTACCACTTCAATCTCTGTGCGGTTGATGATGGGGTTAAAGGCCTCATGAGTCTCCAGACAGAATGTTGTGATGGACACCAGGATGAAAAACAGAGATGCAAAAGCCACCCACTGTGTGGAAAAAAGAGAAGAAAGACAGTTAGCAGAGCATGGAAAAGAGTATCATTCAGAGTTCTGAATGAATATTCTAAGAATCACTGACATCAAATCCTCAAAAACCAACTGATACTCTGTTAAATAAGGAACAGCTCACCAGCACATTTCCTCCAAGAACATTTTCTCCCAGCTGTACAGACAACAGAGCAAAGGGTCAAATGCTCCATCATAGCAATACTAATTGCCCACTAACAGCTGTTTCAGCAGAATTTAAAGGAATTCAGCCAGGATAAAGTTGCTAGTTCAGTTTCTCCGTGCGCCACAGAATACTGCCGTGTCAACAGGAGTGCGTCACTTAAGCCCTTCTCCTTTTATTGCTGCTGCAGCTAAAACTCAAGGTCACCGCTTGAGCTCAAGGACAGCGGAGGATGGCAGAGTGGCGCCAGCCTAACTCCCCTCCACCTTTCTGGGCTAAATTTAACTGTAGCCCCCTCATCGGGAATTGCAAGATGCCCCTGGCAAGGTCAGCATATGCCAGTTGTGTGGTCTAAGTGATAGACAATGAGCCCTATGGGGGTCTGACCCCTCTTACACTGGAGGATGAGATGTGAATAAGTATGGATGAGATTGGTTTTCTGTAGAGGACAAGTCAGTACTGTAATAGCCACTGGCAAGGTGGTTTAAACTAGGGATGCAGCAACATGGGAACTGTGGGCCAAAATCTGCCAGTGCTGGTGCTGATGCATTTGTAAAATGTAGAAATGAGGAGTTCATCTACCTGAATTAGCGTTACAAAGAAATATGATATGTATTTGGAGAGAGTTACAAATGCAGTAAAATGAATAAAACACAGATATTTTTTTGTCTAAGCACATCATCAAATACATCATCAAATATCAGTTTGAAATATCAGTCATATATAAACATCTGTCGTGCAACCTGTGCTGATAAAGCAATTGTCTGCTGATACAAATATGATACCACGTTCACAACTGATGAAAACAAAATACTCTGGCCTGCAATGACAGTCACTTGCCAAGACTGGATAAATGCTTCATAAAGGACTTTCTATTTTTCGTCCACCTAAGTAGACTCAGGTTTTATTAGTTTGTAATTGGCAACAAATTGGCAGACATTACCTATTGATTAATTATATATCCACATTTAATGGGGCTTCTAGGGACCACTTTGCCCTGCAAGCACTTATCTAGCCATTCTTCTAAAAGCCATCCACATTGCTCAGTTTACAGCTCCTTCCACAGCATATTGCTTCTCACAAAGTCTCCCTCCACAGGCACTTTATATCTGGGTCACCCAGTACTTAGTCAAACAGACAGAATTCCCTGGATGTGCTTTGTTGGCCGTTTGTGGGGAGTGAGGGTGTTTTGTCTGAGGCACTGAGCATTCAGACACACACACACACACAGATAAACACAAACACACAAATAGGCGCTTTTCATCTATCGTTAGGATCAGCCTCTCGTCTCTGTACTCGGGCGGAAAGCCTGTGTTTGGTCTGAGACCGCGGTTGTGTAGCTCTGTGAGGCCAGCACTGCACCATCTCAGTCTGGGAAAAAGCAGTGGAATGGAACAGTCAGAGAGAGGGGCATTAGATTTTAAAAGGAAAGGAGAAATGGAGTGCAGAAGCAGGAAGAAGGGGGAGGGGAACGAAGTGCTGGGGAAACCGGCAAACACCAAAAGAGAAGAGATTCTCATGAAGGAGAAGAGAGAAACAATCTGCTCACAAAAAGTGACTTACAGGAATGCAGATTATGGAATATGTTGAAGGAAGAGGGAGAAAATGAGAAAGAGGTGTTTCTATAAAAGAATCTCTTGGGGAGAAATGAGCAGAGAGAGAGAGAGGTACAATGGCAGGGGATGAATGAAGGAATGATAGAGGTAAAGAGGCAGAGGCTAAATGAAATAGAAATAAGAGCAGAGACAGTGTAACATTCATAATCACCAGCACTGCTCCTTCTTGGGCTCCCACAAATGGAGCCCAGCATCCAATCTTGTGGCTAAATATTAACTGTTTTGAGACCTGCTATGGAATACAGTAAATTTCAATCATTTAATAATAAATTTTGATTAAACATGCTCTGGCATGGCAGATTCACTTTCTGACGACAATCTGATTAGTTTAGAAGTGTCCTACCTGTGCTCTTGTAACAGCACATTTTTTTCACAATAAAGGCCCTGACACAACTAGCGTGATCTGCTTATGCAATTTATTTATGCAATTTCTCTGGATGTCAATAAATATACATCCATCCATCTTCTAAGCCGCTTATCCTTCTGGGTTGCAGAGGGTGCTGGAGCCTATCCCAGCTCTCATTGGGCAGAAGGCAGGAAACACCCTGGACAGGTCGCCAGTCCATCACAGGGCAGACACACAGACATATACATTGACACCAAGGAGCAATTTAGCATCCTCAAGCAGCCTGACTGCATGTCTTTGGACTGTGGGAGGAGACCAGCGCACCCAGAAGAAACCTGGGTAGACAAAGGGAGAACATGCAAACTCCATACAGAAAGGACCCTGGTCACCCAGCCAGGGAATCGAACCCACGTAATTAATTTTATGATGTATAACTGATAATATTTTGTATATAAAGGTGTATTTTTTGGACTGCAAAACTGCAACATTATTTTTTTCCCCCTTTTCCCACATTTTTCTAACTTTCTCAGCCAACGTGAACTCACTGACCAGACACGGCCATCTCTCTTGTTGGCATATTTCATATTGTTTCATATTGTTCATTCATGTTGTGTTCAGTGCATCATGTTTTTGAGCCTTGGTTACTACAGTAAGTCTCGCTTTACGCCACAGCTAACCATTTCTAGTTTTCTTCTTTAACACATACAAAAACAGAAAATCTAAATAGTAGATAGCTTCTATAGGATATTTGACCTTCTGCTCATTAAGTCATATTCTGAAGAACAGATCCCAACATTGCCCCTAAACAAGCTTTTTCGAGTTGGCAGCTGTGACAACGGAACAACTAAACAAACTGGAGTTAGCCAGCATAGAATACTATTCAGCAAACATGATGTGCTGTGAAATGCTTTATAGACTGACTGGAATAAAACGACATTTGGGCTAACTGAATAAATATTGAAAAAGCTGAACTGACCCCAATAGTGTGACAATTTTATAGCTCTACCCACAAAAGGGTATTTCTGTTTTGGCAGAGAAATATTGCCAATATTAAAGCACATGTGATACAATAGTTGGGGCTTTCTTTATTTTTATATTTTTATTTTATTTATTTTGCAGAACTGTTGTATAAAAGCAACAGAACACTCAAGATCATGTGTTATCACAAATAACAACACAGCTGGGATGATCGGCACCAAAACTATTCCCTCTTGTGTTCTGTTGCCTAACGAATATCACAGTTACAACAGGGTATAACCTAAAAAGCACTTTATTTTATCTCATTCCATCTTAATTGTTTCACTTGATTATTACTTGATCTATGGCACTGTTTCATTGTTTTACTAGTGTATTTGTTACATAAATACTCAACTTTTGTTTATTTTTTCCCTTGTATGATAGTTACCTGCTACTGGTATGAAAAGATAAATAGTTATTATTATTATTATTATTATTATTATTATTATTATATTTTAAACATTTTATCATTCATGTTTGATGGATATCATCTTATATCTCTCTCCTTCTCTTCTGCTTGGCTACAGCAATGACCTCAGCAGGTGTGGTCATAATGTGATGTGCTCTTCTACAGTATTAAAGCTGATGACCATCCAGTTCATGTCAGTGCTAACCTGCTGACTGATGCTTTGTGAGGCACAGAATGCGTCCATCACGCCCAATGATGTATAACATCCATTAATTTCAGCTGCAGACATACTGCTGATCATGACCTTCAACTGCAGATGTATAAACTGTAGAATCCATTGTGCAGTTTGAGATGGAGCATTATTATTCTATGCTGAAATACTGGAAAGTTGTACCTCATCTCTGTGTCCTTACAGATCTTCAGCTGATGTTGTGCTGCTGATGCTGAGTGTTGTTTACCCTCTCACCACACACACACACACACACACACACACACACACACACACACACACACTCCTGCCAAGCAGGCTAATGAGTGACATGTGGGAGGATAATTACTGAGAGGGCGAGTCTGGACAAGCCAACATTCAGGCCAGTGTTCAATCAACCCCTCTCTCAACACACACACATCAAACCAAATAGCCTGTCACGCACACACGCTGGCCAACACACAAACTGACCATTTTATACAAATACACAGACTCCCTGTGCAGTAAAACCACACTTCTCTAGTACATTCAGAAATTGGCAAATTCTGTCGATTTCCCAAACAGTTGTCCTACATTAAGGGTAATCTGAACTAATCAAACCCATTCTTTGTATACAAATGGTTTAATTGGATGAAAAAAGCAGTTTAAACTTCATTTGAAAATGTGTGAATTCTGGACATTTTGTGTCAGAGAATGGAATAATTTTTTCCCAGACAGATGGCTATACTACCTAAAATACATTTTATTAAACCTGGTAGAGAGAATATGCAGGGCACTGTAGGGAAAAACGCTGCTAGCTCTGACCATATCTTCAAACATACAGTTGTAGTATAAGAGGAGAATGTATAAGCGTAGAAGGAGAGAGAACTCAAAGAACGTGGCCTGAAGTTTTGGGCCCTTTCTGCTTAAGCTAGAGGGCCTGACCCCCCTTGATGAGTAGAGGTAGGACTGACAGATAAGAAACAGGGAAGAAATGGAGTGGCGGGGTGAAACTCATGTCAAACACGAGGTAGAGATTAAAATTTATAGAATGTTATATTGGAAGAAGGAGGAACTTCAGGCATGGTCATCCTCCCAAACATATATTTTTTAGATTTACCACATATTTACCATTATTAAATTACAATATAAAACTCAGAATACAGTGTACATCAGTGGTCACCAAACCTGGAATTTGGTTCCAACCTGCATCTAACATGCTGCCCCTCTTTACACAACATGAAAGCATCTGAGCCAGCCAATCAAGAACTTCTGAAGACGTTACTGAGCTTTAAGAGGTGTGGCAGATTGTGGTTGGAACTGGATTCTACAGGAAGGTAGATCTTCATGACCAGGGATGGTGACCACTGGAGTAGGTTCAATGGTCATTTTGAATAGTACATAAAATGGCTATATTTGTGTTGGAGACACTGCAACCTGCTTGGAATAGTATCACCACCACTGTAAAGAATTTCTGACTCTGCAAGTCAATGAACCATTTCACATCAGTCCACTCTGAATTGTTTTGTTTACATCTTACTGACAGATTTATGCTAATAATTCATTGAAAATCCCAAAACATTCCCAAAAATGAGTGACATTTCAAAATCATCAGGCCTCCGGTGTGTATACCTCGGAACGTACAAAAGCAAACATCAGAAAACAATGTCAAACGTCTCTTAAACGTTTCAGATTTCAGGCTAACTTTCAAAGTGCAACTAAGCTGGCATTCTCCTTTACTGTGACAGCGTAGCATTTTCATCTGATCCTCTTTTGTGTTACAGTATTGTTCTGTCATCATTTCAGCACTAGGTCTTCCCTTAATATTTCCCTCTGCCCATCCTCTGAGAGAGAAACATGCACTATGATTAAAACTGTCTAGTTTCCCATCCCAGTCCTTAAGGCCCCCAGGTGATCCACAATTTTTCTTCATCCTATATGTTGTGAGTTAAGTTGAAGCAAGAATGTGGATCGTTAAAATGTGGACCCGGGGCCCTGAGGATCAGGTTGGGAAAATACTCTGGTCTAGAGTATTTGGTTATGTACCTTAAATCTACAGGGAGTACTACTAAGGACGGTATTCTGTCGTGGTTTCCTGATATCATTAATTTTTTTCTTCTCGCACACCTTTAAATGTTATTTCAATGTGATGGTAATGAGAATTCATTGAGATGCCATGCAAGAACATCAGCCACTGCTGAAGCCCTGACTGGCACTCCTGGTTCTTGTTTTCCTTCTTTGATGTACTGATGTTCAAGACAAGTGATAAACCCTACTGGACACGTCTCTCTAAGGCTTCCATACTTTAAAGCGAGATAAGGAGATATGTCAGTGGTGATTGCAGCAGGTAATTGAGTTGTCACGTTAATGTAATTAAGACCTACAGTTTGATGGAGGGAGACTAAAAATAACTGCACACAATTGAATTGACTCAGGAAAACACATCCAGTTCATTCACAGTGAGAAACCGCTGTAGAACAGTAACATGGACATATGCAGGATGATTAACACAAGGTGTCTGAAAGATTCCTAAAATCATCAACCACAAAATGCAGAGATTAGATTGCTCCTGCATTTGGAGGCTCTCTGCAGTGTATCCACAGCTTAAAATGTCACCATTTTTCATACTTGGCTTCTACCTAGAGGGGTAATGCATTACATCTAGAAAAGCCTCAGTAAAAAAAACATACTTAGCATCTTCTGAACAAATGCATATTTGATGCAGGATGTAGGAGCCCAAAAGCCCAAAAACGTGTCCACTGTCCTGACTCCACAGATGATATTTCAGCCTCAGCGGCAGTGGCGTTTGACAGGACAGGACTTCTTCTTCTGTTTTTTTTTTTTCACATTACAAAAAGTACACGATTTCATTTTAATGAAAATGTGATTGATATGTACGCAGCGAGTGCATGGATACAGCAGTGAAAAACAGTACATTCAGAAACAACGGCTTCATTTGATTTCTAGGGAAGTGAGAAGACTTCATTAGGTTGCTGCTGGTTGTTTCAGATCAGGCAGTTCATCATTCTCTGTGTTGTTATCAGGAGCTCCAGCAGCTCTCGGCCATGGCAGACACACACAGGCCAGCCTGGCTCCCAGCAGTGGAGCAGGACAGCCCTAGTCACAGCCAAATTAATAAAACATCTCCTTCCAGCAGCCCAGCTTCACCACTATCATCCTGGAGCAGATGCAAGCAGCCTGGGCCAATGCTTTTTCTGTGTAAGACCCGCACACATCTCTCTCTCTCTCTCTATCTTTAACTCTCGCCATCACTTTTATCTCTCTGTCAAAGTAACTTTCCTCTCTCACACCCTCACTTTCGCGATTAAGCTACGTACAGCTTTTCCCACAGCCAACACACTTTGAGTCTGGAGGCCTGCCATCCAGTGCTTTCTCTGTGCCAGAGCTTTGGGTCAGCGTAAACACCACTGACCTGTTTTCAACCTGATTGCCAAAACTTGTGTAAACGCTGGGATCACGTTCAGATGTGTTTAAGAGCTTACTGGCCTCATGGTGAGAGTGATGCTGGGATATCAGTGCGAGGACTGGCTGGGCATGAGCCTGACGGCTGAAACAAACTAATGAGAGACTTACAGAAGCTCATCTTTTGATGTGTTTGCGTGTGTGTGTGTGTGTGTGTTGCTCCAGGGGTCGAGGTTGCTGCTTGTATCACATCAAAGTGAATGAACAGCAGTCAGTGGCAGAACTCTCAGAGACAGAACATGACCTGTCTTCACAATTACAGCTGTGAGTAAGCTGTATTTCCAATACTTACAGGGGAAATCATACGATTTTTAAAAATTTCATAATTAAACCATATAGATGTAAACAGAGTCATTCAGAGTGGTTTGATGTGAAACTTACTGAATTCATTACAGTGGTGGTGATAGGAACCAAGGGTTGTGATGTCTACAGTGCAAATATATCCATTTTTTTACTATCTAAAACAATCAGTGAACCCACATGTGTCTTCTCAGTTTTAATATGTAAGGTTGATTATGGCAAAATAATGGTAAAAAATATATACACTTTCTTTGAGCACTAATTTGCCCACCATGACTGGATATGATTTAAGGCCAAAATATTATTTATATTTATACATAATATAAATACTGCTACCATTGTGAAAAATTCTGACTTGGTTGCCTTCTCTAGAACTGAGCCTTTCACACTAAACCACTCTGAATTATGTTGTGTGCATCTAAACAAACTCATATAAACAAAAGTTATTACATATTACAATTTAACAATAAAGATGTTTTCAAACATTAGTGGAATTTCTTTTTAAGCCACAAGATTTACATCTTATGCTAGTGTACACCTACAAACACCTGAAGCCTCAAAGTGTTGGTTGACACAAGGCATGAATAAACATGAGACACAGTCAAGATTACTCACTGGTTAGTCAGTGTTGACACTCATCTGTGAGTTATCACTGTGTTGCTTCATTACTTCCATGCAGCTTATAGTAAGTAAGAGATAGGGGCAGATTCTTCTGCAAGGTCATTCAATACTGAAATGAGAGCTCTTGAAGTAAGGGGCAGTTCTCTTTGGCTATTTAGGCTCTTATTTTCCATGTCTGCTATTTTCCTGTATTGTAATCAGAAATCACACCAAAGGGGGATTCAAGATTTATGGCTCAACAGAGGACAGTGTGTTAGGACTAGAAGGGAGAGGGTGTGTTAGGTCACACAGGATGGTGTGTTAGGACACAGAGGACACATTAGGCCACATGAGACAATATGTTAGGTCATATGAGACAATGTTAGGCATTGACCTAACACACACATTAAGACTGTGTTAGGTCATTAGGTCATTTTAACCTGTATTACCATACAGGACTAGGTATTACTGGTTATTGTGTTAGCTACTATGAAAGAGCATGTTAAGTCATATAACTGTATGTGGGACAGTGTGTTAGGTCATATTAAAGTGTGTATTAAGTAGTATGGGAGAGTATGTTAGATCATATGAGACAGTGTGGAGTAATATAGAACAGTGTGTTAGGTCATATATGAAAGTGTGTCAAGTAATTAGTAATACAGTGTGTTAGGTCAAATAAGACAATGTGTTAAGCAATATGGGAGAGTATGTTAGATCATAGAAGACTTTGTTAAGTAATATGGGACAGTGTGTTAGGTCATATATGATAGTGTCTTAAGTAATAAGAAATACAGTATGTTAGGCCATATATGACAGTGTGTTAAGTAATTAGCAATACAGTGTGTTAGATCATATAAGACAGTGTGTTAAGTAATATGGGACAGAGTGTTAGATCATACAAGACAGTGTGTTGAGTAATATGGGACAGTGTGTTAAATAATAAGGGACAGAGTGTTAGATCATACAAGACAGTGTGTTGAGTAATATGGGACAGTGTTAAATAATAAGGGACAGAGTGTTAGATCATATAAGACAGTGTGTTGAGTAATATGGGACAGAGTGTTAGATCATACAAGACAGTGTGTTGAGTAATATGGGACAGTGTGTTACATCATACAAGACAGTGTGTTGAGTAATATGGGACAGTGTGTTAAGTAATATGGGACAGAGTGTTACATCATACAAGACAGTGTGTTGAGTAATATGGGACAGTGTGTTAAGTAACATGGGACAGAGTGTTACATCATACAAGACTGTGTTAAGTAATATGGGACAGTGTGTTAAGTCATATTTGACAGTGTCTTAAGTAATAAGAAATACAGTGTGTTAGGTTATATATGACTGTGTTAAGTAATTAGTAATACAGTGTGTTAGGTCATATAAGGCAGTGTGTTAAGTAATATGGGACAGAGTGTTAGATCATACAAGACAGTGTGTTAAGTAATATATGACTGTTTTAAGTAATAAGAAATACAGAGTGTTAGATCATATAAGACGGTGTGTTGAGTAATATAGGACAGCATATTAGGTCATATACAACAGTGTGTTATGTAATATGGGACAGTGCATTAGATCATATAAGACTGAATTAGGTAATTTGAAATGTTAAGTCATATAGGACAGCGTGTTAGGTATTTTAGGACAATGTGTTAGGCATTTTGGCACACTGCGATAGTTCATATAAGACCATGTTAAGTAATATAGGACACTGTGTTAGGTATTATAGGAAACTGTATTTGGTATTTTAGGACACTGTTAGGTCATATGAGACAGCGTTAAGTCATAGATGACACTATGTTAGGTCATATGAGACAGCGTTAAGTCATAGATGACACTATGTTAGGTCATATGAGACAGCGTTAAGTCATAGATGACACTATGTTAGGTCATATGAGACAGCGTTAAGTCATAGATGACACTATGTTAGGTCATATGAGACAGCGTTAAGTCATAGATGACACTATGTTAGGTCATATGAGACAGCGTTAAGTCATAGATGACACTATGTTAGGTCATATGAGACAGCGTTAAGTCATAGATGACACTATGTTAGGTCATATGAGACAGCGTTAAGTCATAGATGACACTATGTTAGGTCATATGAGACAGCGTTAATTCATAGATGACACTATGTTAGGTCATATGAGACAGTGTTAAGTCATAGATGACACTATGTTAGGTCATATGAGACAGTGTTAAGTCATAGATGACACTATGTTAGGTCATATGAGACAGCGTTAAGTCATATAAAACACTAAAGTTTTTTGGACACTGTGTTAGGTCATATGAGACAGGGTTAAGTCATATAGGACACTGTAAAGTTTTTTTGGACACTGTGTTAGGTCATAAGAGACAGTGTTAAGTCATATAGGACACTGTGTTAGGTATTATAGGACATTGTATTCGGTATTTTAGGACACTTAGGTCATATGAGACAGTGTTAAGTCATAGATGACACTATGTTAGGTCATATGAGACAGTGTTAAGTCATAGATGACACTATGTTAGGTCATATGAGACAGTGTTAAGTCATCTAGGACACTGTGTTAGGTATTACAGGACACAGTGTTTGGTATTATATAACACTAGTAGATATTTTATGACACTGGGTTAGGTATTATAGGACACTGTGTTAGGTATCATAGGACACTGTTAGGTATTTTAGGACACTGTTAGGTCATATAAGACAGTGTTAAGTCATTTTGGACAGTGTGTTAGGTATTATAGGACAGTGGGTGAGAAAAAATACTCTAGGAAGCATCAGCTGAAACTGGAACAAACCACTGTGTCTTAAGAGTCTGGCCCATGATACCAATTGTCATTTCTTAAGTTACACACTTCTCTCCCATCCTCCAAGCACGCGCGCGCACACACACACACACACGTGCACTGTCCGACCCCTCCGCTCTCACTCACCCGCGCGTATCGGGACGAGTACGGGTCCTCGAAGAGCGCCCACATCTTCTTCTGCCAGCGGTTCCAGCGCCCGCTCCTGCTGTCCGTCATGTCGACGTGCGCGAGCCTGCGCGTCATCTCGGCCCCTTCGTCGCCGTCCGCCGCCTCGTGCGCGCCCTCGCCGCCCTCCACCTCGATCTCGTGCGCGATGTCCGGCGCCGCGCCGCCGAAGCTCACGAGCGCCTCCTCGGCCTCGCGGTGCTGCCGGTACGTCATCCAGCAGCACGGCTCCACGTCCGTCTCGTCGATGCCCCAGAAGGCGAGCTCCTCCTCGTACAGCGGACCGCACACGTCTGCCGGGCAGTGCAGCTTACCCGTGCGGTAGTAGTTGAGGATGTGCGCGAAGACGCCCGGGTGCCGGTCGAAGAAGAAGTCGTGGCCGGCGCCGTCCGCCTGCTCGGCGAGGCGCGCGAGCCGCGTGCCGGGCAGCGTGCGCAGCGTGCTGCGGTACGTCTCGTGCCTCACGCCGCCGACGTTCAGCACGACGCGCTCCTCGTCGTCGCCCTGGCCCATGGCGGGTACCTCCCTCCCTCCCTCCGCCGCCCCCCACCCGCCACCCCGTTAGCCCCTAGCAGCCGCAGGGCATCAGCACGGGGGGCGAGAGGCTACGGGCAGCATCCCGTGCTCGTGCAACACATGCATGTATAAGGGGATGGGGGGGGGGCTCGGTCGCACGAGACGGTCAGACAGTCCGTGATAAAAATAAATAAATTGAAAACGCGCGCTTGCCTTTCGCTGTTGGTGCGAGCGGCGCCTTTGTGTGTTTCAGCGCGCCATTTCGAAACGCCTGATCGTTTCTACTGTCTCCCCACGAAGCAGCACAACACCGAACCGGCTCAGCGGAACAGAGCCGAGCCCGAACGCGCACGTGTGCAGATCAGAGCTGGTCCGGGCGTCACTGGGCGCAAGGTGACCGCGCGCGGAGAGCCTTCATCACTCCGGTAACCTCAGCGCGTTGCAGCGCTGCTCTGACGGCGCGTGCCCTCCGCCCGAGAGGAGCCACCTCACCGTGTCGGTTCGGCTGGCTGGTTCAGGCTGCGGCCGCTTGTCGGTGCGCTCACTCGGCTCGAAGCTGCCTGCGCTGGAATGGAGGCTGCGTGCGAGGTGGATCGGCTGCGGCGATGTCTTCTTGGAGGAGCGCAGAAACGGACGTGGCGCGCGCGGCGCGGGGAGGGAGGGTCCTTCATTCACGGGACGCAGCGCGGTCTCGCGGCAAACGTGCTCCTCCGCATGTAAACGCACTAGCACACATGTACAGCGCGCTGGAGCCGCGAGCGCACATCCTGAATGATTTAACCACAGGTAGCCTGTAGGTGCTGTGCTCACGCGCAGCTTGACCTCCCTCCCCTCTGTGTGTGTGTGTGTGTGTGTGTGAGAGAGAGAGAGAGAGAGAGAGAGAGAGAGGTGGGGGTGTAATGGTTTTGGCAGCGTCGTCGAGCGCTTTTAAAGGCAACAAATGTGAGATGGAAAACAAACCCTCTGCTGATGTTCCGCACTGAAATGAGCAAACCCCATATTAGAGAGATGCACTGATACGAGTCTTTTGGGCCGATATCCGATATTTTTTATATGAATATCTGCCGGTGCTGATACATAAACATCTACAGAAGATACACATTTATAACGGGTGGTCCTTCAAGTGTCATTTAGTAGAGGCGATGGTTCTATTTAGAACCACGAGTTCTATATGGTTCTATCTAGCATCAAAAAGGGTTCTGTTAATGTTATTATGTCAAGCTTGTAACAACAAAAGAACCCTTTTGGTGCTATATAGAACCATTTAAAACATATTCTCCATCAATCTGAGGAACCATTTCACCATGCCAAGAACCATTTAACCGTGAAATGCCCTGCTGAAAAGAGTCCATTAGAAATCATTAGGATTAAAACCTAAAGATTTTGCTTTCTAATGTAATGTTCCAATAGAGATCAATAGTTTCCTGTAGAACACCTTTAGATCCCATTAGAAAACCATCACCTGTAAAACCATTAGGATCCTTTACACTGTGATGTCAACCCATCAATAAAGCCAAAACACATTACAAAACCATCAGGAACCAATAGAAACACTTAATGGTTTCTATGTTTTTTTTCAGCAGTGTGGTTCTATATAGAACTCATGGTTCTAAATAGAACCATTGCCTTTAATAAAGAACCCTTGAAGATCCATCTTTTTTAGATATGTAGAGTGGAACTACCTCTACCTGTGTTTGTATCACAGAGAAATCTAACACGTATTTGTGGGTTACAAATGCAGTAAAATTAACAGAATGTATAGCTTGAAATATCTGACAGCTTTTTAAAGCAGATATCTGTCGATACCGATATGATTCCAATATCACTGTGGACCCCTACCCAACACACGCACACGGTATTAAATATGGGTGTAATATAATAAGATTTATCTTCGGTTGTCAAAAAGTCCACACACACACATACTGATGTGAAAATTCCAGACCGTGTCTACAGCAGCCGACTGTTTTCTTAGTCCAAATCCTGAACTGATGCACAGCACTACTGTAGACTGCTGTGATGCAGCTGATCCAGTTCCTCTGATAAGTATTAATCACGAGATGACTCTGGTGTTGCAATAGGACATACACTAAAACTGTGTCCTGGTTCTCCAGGACTGGAACTGGAGAACCACCTGCCATTTGAAGGATTGAATTAGAGCCGCCATGATCAGTAATTGTCGGTAGGGGGCAGCAGTGCTCGACATTCTGCCTCCTCAATCCGTGTGTACTTTTCTCTGTTTCATCTGCAGAGCTGTTCTTCAGCCTTGTTTGATTTGATTAATTGGGCTGGTTATGGGAGCTTAATCGTGAGGAAGAGATCCCCTTTTCTTCATCTTTTCTTACCAGAATACATGAGAATCAAGCTACATTTTTAAAGCGTAAAGATTTGCTTCCTACAGTCCAACAATCAAACCAGAACTGCGGCCGTAAAGTAGACGCTTTTGTGGCACAGAAGCAAGATACTCCAGAGGTTATCCCTCGTCTGTAGTGTCCGGCCACGATGTGTGAATGAATTCCACTGATTATTTCAATTTTTTCCTCAGTTCAGTGATTGAGGTGTAAGCAAAGTTATTTAGAGTAGCTTGATGTGAAGTGGTTTATTGTAAAGAAGCTTACTGACTCGAACGTCTTTACAGTGCTGGTGATCGAGATGTCTACAACACAAAATAGCCATTTTATTTACCATCATACCAGACGTCTGGTTCCTATCACCATCACTGGGAACAATGCAATTAAACTCTGAACTGAACTTTATTGAGTATTTATTTGAAATCACGATTTTTATCTTTAACTATTTATTAAAATACCCGACTAATCTGTGGATTTGGGCTGCCAATTACTTAAAGACTGTACAGTAGACTCACTTCATAATCCGTGTACACAGTATGATAACCTCTGAACTGATATCTGGTAGTTTTATGAACTACTTACGTGAAATAATCATTTTATAAAGCGGTGAATTTGACTTCTGATATAAACTAAGGGCTTTTTTCCTCAGGTCTAAATATGCTGTGACTTTTGCCGCTAAGTGTGTAGTATTCGCGCACCACAATGTTAGGTGCGGCTAGTTTAACCGTGTTTTGGCGAAAGTCGGCTGGCTTTGCCGCAGTATTTACGCTGCCTTCACAAATGGCTGAACAGAGGAAGCACAGCAGGCAGCGCTGCACACAAGACAGTATTTTCGGACATGTCTGGGCGTTTTTCTGCCTTAGAGGAACGTTACTGTCTGCCAGTGTTGTCGCAGGTCTTTACGGTCACTGGCTTATCGCCGTTGCTAAGCAGCAGCACTCGCGTGCCATGAACCTGACAGGGCGGAAATAATGGATTGCCTAAATTAGCTAGTTAGCTAGCGTGTTAGCGAACTTAATGAAAATAATCCGTGTTCGCGAAAATAATGAAGGTCTGTCGGGTCTGCAGTTAAAGGGAAACCTTCCCTTCCAGGAGTCCATATCACGGACCAATTTCAGCTCTGCCTGCCTGTCATGCAGTGTGAGCAGGTCCGGGTTGAGGAGTCAGCACGTGTCTCTCTCTCTCTCTCTCTCTCTCTCTCTCTCTCTCTCTCTCTCTCTCTCTCTCTCTCTCTCTCTCTCTCTCTCTCTCTCTCTCTCTCTCTCTCTCCATTCAATTCAATTCAAAGTAGCTTTATTGGCAGGACTGTTTTGAGTACAATGTTGCCAAAGCATATAAAATTCAACTCAAAGCGGAACATATTTTGTAGAACTATTTTTGTAACAAATATAGAATTAATACTAACAATGATAATGGTCATTGAAATAACAGCAACCACATTAAAATAAATGAAGTAAATAAGTAAAATAAGACAATATAATATATGTTGTAAAGTTTGGTAAAGTAAATAGATAAATACAGTAAATAAATAAAATAAGACAACATATATTATATAATGAAAAATAATTACAATCGGTGTATTTAACCTATATATAGTGAAGGGTTTGGGGGGGTCAGTGAGGTGGGGGTGTGGAGTGTGTTACTGTCCCTCAGGCCGTGACAAGTTGCCACATATTTTGCAGCGAGAGACGCTGAGCTGCCCTCACCAAGGAAGATTGGTAGTTTTTCAGATTCTGTTAGAATTTCAAAATTTGGGAGAATGTTTTTTAATTTTATTATGAAATTTTCTCGTGCCAATTTGAATTTTTCACACTGAAGGAGGAAGTGCAGCTCTGTTTTGACCTCACCGCTCTCACAGTGACCAGGATTTTTTATATCTGCCCGTTTCTATGGCCAGACTGTGGTCACTGAGCCTGTACTTGGTCAGGATCTGTCTCTGCTGTGGGTCTCTGACGGTGAAGAGATACTCTGCCAATTCATACTCTCTGTTTAGGGCCCGATAGTTCTGTAATTTAGACTGATTTCTGGTTTCGCTGTTCCAATGTTCCAGATAGGTGTTTTTACTGTGCTTGATAATTTGGTTTACGCTGATTGGACTTTGGTCAGCAGTGCTGGACCGAGGCTGTTGTGTGTTAGGGGTCAGTGGGTTAGTTAGTCTCAGAACCAGCTGACAGAGGGGACTGGGTTTAGGGCTGAGTTCTTGGGTTTTAAAGTGCTTTATATTGTAGTGAATTTGGATTACTGAATTTTAGATGCTGCCAGAATTTTAAAGCTCTTTTCTGAATGGGTATAATCAGTGGAAATCGGCCTAATTCTGCCCTGCATGCATTTGTTGGTGTTTTTCGTTGAACTTTTAATATATTTCTGCAGAATTCTGCATGCAGGGACTCTCTCTCTCTCTCTCTCTCTCTCTCTGTTTCTCACTCTCTCTCTCTCTCTCTCTCTCTCAGCACACTGTGAACCCGGGCTCTTCTGACGCCATTGGTTCTCTCTGCCACCTCGCATGGCCCGGCAGCCAATAGGACCCGCGGAAACCCTCCCCTCCCCCCAAGCCTTATTATAGCTGCTTCTGGAGGTGTGTGACTGAGATCGCAAAACAACTTTCCGTCGTTTTTGTTTAACCTACATATCTCAAAATACACGAACATGTCTGCGGGCATTATACTGAAGAATGTACACAAACTTAGTAGAGGTGCGCTGGGGGTCTCCAGGCCGCTGTTCTATCACACGGAAAGAGGAGTTTACGGTTACAAACCACGGCGAGAGGCTCCGGCGGAAGAGGGGGACACGGGGATAGACCATTTCTCTTCTCTCAATCAAGGTCAGTGACGATAATCGCGGATTGACAGCAAGCAAGAGAAGCCTAACCATCACTCTTTGTCTTGTATTATCTCACAGACCCCCTGCGTTTGTCGGAAAAGTCGGCCTATGTGTCAACGCGTGCTCACGTTTTTCAAGTTTTCCGAGCTCTTATGTGAATGAAAGATGAACGTTAATGAACTTACCCTCAGGTCTCTGTTTGCTTAACCGTGCCATTTGAATTGACTCATTGAGGTGCCGTCTGTGTTTGCTATTCTTTGTGGACAGATCATGGTCTGGCGCGACTGGTGGAGGCCTATCGCACACATGGACACAAGGCTGCCAAAATTAACCCCTTACTGCCCGACTCGCCTGTCATGGAGAAGGTGCCAGAAATCTCCCTCCTGAATGACACCATCCAAGGAGTCCTGAACACAGCGGGTACGTATGTGTCAGCATTTATTTCTAAGATGTTCATCTCTGGATTTAAAATTCAGTTATTAGTTATGCCCTCGTGCAGTGAGGTTCGACACCAGGGGTTCCCAGTCCTAAGGTCCCCATAGCCTACTGTGCAATTTTTGTCCTTGCCCTCATTTACACCTGATTCAGTTCATTATCTATTTACCAAGCTCCACATGTGCTGGACCAGGTGTTCTTGAATTGGGAGAACACAAAATGTGCAGATCCTGGGGTCCCCAGATCCGGGACTGGGAGGCCCTGGTCTACACCAATGCTCCTCTGATCAAGTCATCTAAAGCTAAAGAACAGCATTTATTGAGAAGGACATTCCAAGCCAGAGAGATATGCATTATTATTATTTATTCTCTTCTGATTGTGGTTTATGATTTCAGGTTTAAAGCACTTTGGGAAAGCAAAGGCCAGTATAGAGGAGGTAGTAGCATACTTGGAAAGCACGTACTGTGGAAGGATCTCGGTGGAAACCAGCCAGCTGCAGAGTCTGGAAGAGAAACAGTGGTTTGCGGATCGCTTTGAGGAGCTCAAGAAAGAGAGTTTCTCTGATGAGGAGAGGAGGCAGCTGGCAAAACTCATGCTTGAATCACAGGTAGGAGCTGAGCATGCTTTTTTGTTTCAGAGTAACAGTTTTATTATTAAACTTAATTTAGTTTCTCTGACTTGTCTGCTTTGGGATATGGTGGTGGTAGTGCAGTTGTGCAGTTAAAATATGTTTTTTCAGAAAGAGTTTTTTTTTTATAGAGTAACGGTAGTTGTCATGCCATGAGTTTCTTTTGCTTATTATTTTGTAGCAGTTGAATTGTTGGATTTGGCAAAAAAAAGTGTTCTCATGAGACGTGATCTTTAAATACCAGTGGGAACGTGCAATGAGTGTGAAGAACTAGTTTTATAAGTCACTGTTTGTGGATTTCATCTCTGCAGTGTTTTTTGTAGCATAAGATCTTTTTCTCTTCTTTTAATATTACAGGAGTTTGACCATTTCCTAGCTACTAAATTTGCTACAGTGAAACGCTATGGAGGAGAGGGAGCAGAGAGCATGATGGGATTTTTCTTGGAGCTGTTCCGTTCTGCGGCAAAAAGCGGAGCGACAGATGTGGTTATGGGAATGCCTCATCGTGGGCGACTCAACTTGCTTACTGGACTTCTGCGCTTCCCACCTGAAGTGAGTACACTACAGCTACAGCTGTGAAAATATGAAATCAATGTCAAGTGACTTTGCTGATAATGTCAAATTGATAAAATTGGAACTTCCTGGCCTGAAACCAAGGTGAAGCAAACACTGCAGTACAGTATTGCATGTGACAATACTATGACAATATCATCCTTTGGGTAAACATTTCAGCAGCAGGAACTGGCAATCTTGGAAATATTTGTCTTAAAAAAATTACTAAGCACACTGCTAGAGCGACAGCTGAGAAAGAGAAGAAAGCCTTTGAGTGGCCCTGTCAGTGTTCTGACCTTCATTTTTTGAAAGCCCTAAAAAATGACTATACACTGAAGTCAACTATCTTGACATGGCTTGAGTAATTCTGCAAAGAGAAAGAAACAAATTTTGCTCCATCATGATGTTTTAAATATGACTGAGGCTTCACTTTAAAGGTTACTGTTTGTAATAGCTGCCAGAGGAGGTGCAGTGTAGTCCATAATGTTTTAAATGTAACATTCTTTGTTTTTATTTTATTTCTTAAATGTGTGCTGGTATTTGGAGGGAGGCTCTGTGAAGGAGGATGTGTAACTCAAAAATGAAATAACATTTAATTTAAAAACAACCGAAAGTCTCAAATGTGAAAAATGGGGTGTGAACCACTTTTTCAAAGAGCATATGTCGAGCTTGCAACTCATTGAAATCCCCAAGCTTCTTCCTTTGATGTCTGTGTTTGGATTTAGTTCAGTGAACCAGCATGACTGAGACCTGCCCAAGGAAGAAATTCAAGTAGTTTGAATTGGCCGTAGCAGAGTCAACAATATTGGATTGCCTTGAGAAAGAAAATGAGTGATGCACTGAACAGTCAGCAATGATAAGGTTGGCAGAGAAAAACTGCAGTTGAGAATAGAAATGCTCTGAACAAAACTTGGCATTGAGTTTTGCTGCTGGAATAATGATGTCTAGGCCTCCCCCAACTCTCTTTTTCTTATATGATATTTTTTCCTTTGCAACTTTCTCTGTCACACTGCAGAGAAGATTAGAGAAGTTTCTTCCTGACATTTGCTTAACCCACTTCAGCGGACTCTCTGGATCATTGAGTAATATTTAAGGATCGTCCAACCCCTGTGCTTCTGCTTTGAGCTGCTTACTTAAGTTTCTCATTTGCTTTCTCGTCTGCTTTGTTTCAGTTGATGTTTCGTAAAATGAGGGGTCTGAGCGAGTTTCCAGAGAATTCACCCTCCATCGGCGATGTGCTGTCCCACCTGACCTCCTCCGTGGACCTGGATGTGGGTGCTGGACACCCTATTCATGTCACTATGCTGCCCAACCCCTCCCACCTGGAGGCTATCAACCCCGTGACGCAGGGGAAGGCTCGCGGCCGACAGCAGGTCAAACAGGAGGGGGACTATTCTAATGACAGCCAGGCTTGGCCTGGAGATAAAGTCATCTGTCTTCAGGTACTGGAGTTGAGATTTTGGTATGTCCAGCTATGTTCAGACTCTCACTAACATGCTCAGTCCTACACCAGTGCAGGTCTTTGCATGAAGACAGAACAGCATTCCTCCAGTCATAATGTATCAGGCGATTATGTAATAACTGGGACAGGCCTACACAGCATGAAACTTTCTTTTTGTTTTTTTTAGGGTAAAGAGCAACACTTTCAGTGACATTGTCCACAATAAAGGAGTATGTTTTGGCAGTAACGTTTTTTTTGGAAAGCTCTTCATATTGAATTCTGTTAATTCTGTTTATGTATCAACTCATCAGGTTCATGGTGACGCCTCATTCTCAGGCCAGGGAATTGTTTTGGAGACCTTCACCCTATCAAATCTCCCTCACTTCAGAGTTGGTGGAAGCATCCATCTCATTGTGAACAATCAAGTGGGCTACACCACTCCGTCCGAGAGGGGTCGCTCATCCTTGTACTGTAGTGATATTGGTATGCTTGATTGAAAGTTCTTTATGTAAAGAAGTTATATCTAGTGCAGTTTGAGGAAGTAAAAAATCTTTTACTGGAATAAAAATCTAAGTAAATAAAATGTGCTTAAAATCTATGCATAACCAACATGAAGTGTGTAATATTTACTCCGTTTTGAGTATGTATATACATGTGGCTGACATTTGAATGAATGTGTATATTATTTATTGTATGTCCTTGAAGCCATAACAATTGCACAATTTAAAATTAAACATTTCTACTTGGATTCCACACAAATCAAAGATAAAGCTGAAGATAAATCTCAGAAAAATAACATAGTGAAAGACAAAAAATGGTACACAAGGGGTAAATCCATAATTTTTTCAAAATTTCTGCATAATTCTATAGTTGAAGATGTAAACAAAGTCAGCAAAAGGTTTGATGTGAAATGTTTCATTTAAGAAAAACTTGCTGATTTCTTTACAGCAATGTTTATAGGAACCAGTGACAAAATCTGCAGCACCAATATAGCCATTTTATTCACTACTTAATGCATCTTTTGAGGTTTATATGTAATGTTGATAATGGCAAAATAGTGGCAAATGTGAAAAAATAAGTTTTCTTTCAGAATTATTGTCTGTGAACAATTCTGACTGAATTTTACATCAAACAACTCTGAATGACTTTTATATCCTAACCATTTCATTATGGTGAAATTAGTCATAAGACAGTGAAATTTATTCCAGTGATATGTCATAAATGATTTGTGTGTGGTTTGATGTGTCCTGCAGGTAAGATGGTGGGTTGTGCTGTGATCCATGTGAATGGAGATGATGCTGAGGAGGTACTCAGAGCGACACGGCTGGCTGTGGAGTACCAGAGACGTTTCAGGAAAGATGTTATAGTAGACCTGCTGTGTTACCGCCAGTGGGGTCACAATGAGCTGGATGAGCCTTTCTTTCACAAACCCAGTTATGTATAAGATCATCCGGTGAGTTTACACTCACAGTCCTGCACTTTTGTATTTGATTTGTCTTAGAGATTCGGGTACACAAGCACATGCAGGAGGAATCTGTAAATACTCAGATGTCCTCAACTGAATACAGTATACTGATATCCTAATTATTACCTATTCATTCACATCCCTCAGCTCAAGAAAGAGCACCCCTGATTTGTATGCTGACCAGCTGATTTCAGAGGGTCTGATGAAGGAGGAAGAGTGCGGTCATATCAAGACAGCTTACTATTCCATGCTCAATGACCGCCTTGCCAACATGACTTACTTTAGCCCTCCACCCACCAACCTCCAGGGTCGTTGGGGGGATCTTGTGGAGCCTCAGAACAGGGTTTCATCATGGGACACCGGTGTGGCTGTACCCCTGCTTCAGTTTGTGGGGGCCAAGTCAGTGGATATACCTGAGGAGATCCAAATGCATAGTCACTTGAGGAAGACACATGTACAGGTATGGAATGAAACATTGCCCCTACAGTAAACAAACCAAGCCTAATCAAACTCATCTGTCACCTGGATTGGATAAGATACAGACATTAGAATGTAACTGGCAGGCTAACATTTGTTTTCTAGCATTCAGTTTTAATGTGATTGCTCAGTTTTTAGCTTAAATTGTAGGACAGCTGAACACACTTATAGGAAAGTGCTTTTTGTGAACTAATAGACCTTTCTCACAGTCACTGTGTCATCACTTATCAAACTTTTTCCTGCATCATTAAACGGCAAGAATGGAGGGTCATCGGTTTTTAGCCTCCCTTAAAAATCTTCATTCGGCCTCGGTGTGGCCAGTAGAAGAGCAGTTGCCGTGTCTTACAGGCAGGTTTAACTTGACCAAAGTACATCACCCAGAAGTTGAAAACATTTGAACTTTGTATGACCTGGCGCGTGTGCCACAGCACACTCTGTTGACCAAGTTGTTTTGGATCTGTTTTCAGATTTAAATTTGCACTAATTCAGATCTCAAATACAGCATCTAACTTGTTCCGCACAGCAAGAAAATCACGTCAGCTGTCTTCAGCATCTTTTCAGAGTGATTTTCATGTAATTTACTCCATATTAGTTGTTACCAGTTCCTGTTTGCTTCAAAGATCTCCCCTGTCCACCAGAGAGAGTGAAGACATCCTTGTGACGTGTATAGCCAGTGATCTGTCTTTGAACTGCTGCTACTACATCGTAGGACAGCTGAACACACTTGGAGGACAGTGCTTACTGCACGATTTTCTTTATGTGAGAGAGTGAAAGGAACTAAGCTGTCCTACCCAGTAAGTGTTCTCTTGTACTCCTGGTCTTAGATGGTATGGAATTGCTGATAATCTATACTTTTAGCAGTACTTGTGCTACCATGAATGGAGTGGAGCGGCCGCAGTTTCTGCTCCCCACTCAGTGTCTCATTTAGCTCTGGGTTTTCCATTTGTTGCTCACCACTCACACATGAGAGAGAACCTGCTCAATGCTCCATAGTCTTTATCCTAACAATATATTTATTTCATATATCTCGATATGTGGCTGCTTCAGTTAAGAAAATCTTTTGATAATGTTATGCACTGTAGAGGGAGAACTACTTAAAATCCTTATGGTTGCTCATTTTAAACTGTTGGATTATTCGTTTTTGGCAAAGTTACAAGCAACAACCCATCCTTGCTCATAAAAGACTGGGCCTTTCCTGGATGCTCCTTTTATACCCAAGCATGAGTGTATCATCTGTTTAGGACATTTTGCAATGTTCCTAGTGTCAAATTGCCCCAGTTGCAACTTCTTTGGAATGTGTTCCAGGTACATTATAACTAGTCAGTCCTGTTGAGGTATGCTGCAACAGGATAGATAATTAAGTACAGGAGTGGCCCCAAAATAATAACTATAAATAAAGTGTATCACCGTGACTCAGACTTGAATCTCGGTCTGCTCTGTAACAGTAGTTTATTGTCTGAGCTACTAAGCAACACTTATTTGGTATAAGAAGGTAATAAGAAAAGAGATGCATTTATGTACCTTTTGTGCAGTTGTTGGGAATACATGGGAATCCTGTTTGCCTGTTTGTAGGAAAATTGTGTACATTTGCTGAAGATTTCAGTTCATTTTTTCGCAGAGTTAAATGATCAGTCACTGGTGCAGGCAGCATTCGATTGTTCCTAATTTCCTGTTGAATTTTACAGTCAAGACTGCAGAAACTTGAAGAGGGAACCAAGCTGGACTGGTCCACTGCAGAAGCCCTGGCCTTTGGCACACTTCTTTGCCAGGGTAAGCAATCTCTGAAAGGCACAGAATTGGGTAGTGATTTACATGGTAAATTGTATCACCGTGTTATACTGAGGAATTCTCTTCTAAAGGTTTACACCATTATGTCAAAGCTTTACTGCTTTTTTTTTCCAACACAGGCTTTAACATTCGAATCAGTGGCCAGGATGTTGGCCGTGGTACATTTAGCCAGCGTCATGCAATGGTTGTGTGCCAAGAGACCAATGAGATATACGTCCCTCTCAATAACATTGATCCTCAACAAAAATGCTACCTGGAGGTCAGACTAGCATTCAGACAAATCAACCCTGAAATGTTACATGCATTCCTTGATTTGAATGATTTACAGTACTGTGAAAAAGTCAGAGACCACTCTATCATTTATTTAATATTCAAGTTATTCATTTTTCAGCATCAGAAAAAAACAGAACATATTCAACAAAATATTTAGACAGAAGCCTCAACAACTGGATATATCATCATATTTTTCAGTATTTAATGTGTCTACCATTTGCCTTTATTACAGCTTCCATTTTTTTTGGAAAACTTGCTTTCACTTTTTCATAAAAATCTGCAGAAATAGTTCTGAATAGTTCTAGTTTCTTATTAGAAATTCTACACCTTTTAAAGTTCAGTCTTAAAAGCTGGTTGCATGTTTCCCTCTCACAACCCAAGTAATCCCAATTACAAATTTACTCTCATCAGTCCATAAAACCTCTATGTCCAGTTTGGGTGTTCTAGTGCATATTTTCTTTTTTTGTTTTCTTTTTCTCAATAATGACTTCTCAAAAGCTACACATCCTTTCAGACACACAATGCTGAGTTTTCTACTTAAAGACTCAAAGTGGAAGGATGGGCAGAAACACCTGTGGATTTTTTTTCAGATCTGAAGCAAGAGTGTCAAAGATGAAAGCTTTAAGTACTGTTTATCTGATGATAACAGTTCTGGTGCTCTGCCAGGTCTTGCACAGCTGTTACGAACCCCAGTTTCTCTATATTTTTAAGTAATTTTTTAAACTCAAATCTTTTTAAACTGTAAATGTTTTTTCACTTATTTTGCACTGGTTATCTTCTATCTCATTTAGCCATTTTAGATGCAGAAGAGAAGCAAGTGTGTAAGGCAGTTAAAGGTGTGTTTGGGTAGTTGCTTGTATGAATGTTAGTGTCTCTTTGAAGGAAAACATCAGTGACTCCTTTGGGAACAGCTTTAGTTAGGAGGACATAGCTATAACTGGTTGGTTCTAAGACTAGAAGGATGTCAGTAGGGTGCAATGGATTTAGATATTATGCTTTTATTTTTCTGATACTTATATAGCTGTTTTGACTGGAAATTAAATAAAAAAACGTGGTTTTTGACTTTTGCACAGTACTGTAGTACCCATTTTTCATGATTGTATCAACAGTTGTAATGTTGCAAACACTAAATATACTGTGTGTTTGAATGTTGTATGTGTTTTATTTCAGGTGTGTAACAGTGCGTTGTCTGAGGAAGCAGTGTTGGGTTTTGAGTATGGGATGAGCATTGCACAGCCAAAACTGTTGCCTATATGGGAGGCTCAGTTTGGAGATTTCTTCAATGGAGCTCAAATAATCTTCGACACCTTTATCTCTGGAGGTACAACAAATGTTGAACGTTAATATTCCTGTAAATTACAGTCACCTCTATTGTGATTACTACTTTTGTGAGGGCCACAATTTCACATCAAGCACAAAGGGTTCTAGCGGTAGATCTTTGTTTAAAACATGATGTCCCTGTTTTCTAGGTGAGGCTAAGTGGCTGCTGCAGAGTGGCATGGTGATCCTGCTGCCCCACGGCTATGATGGAGCTGGACCTGAACATTCGTCCTGTCGAATTGAGCGTTTCTTACAGGTGAACACATCTTAACAAAGTTCAGTACACAAAGGATTTCCACTAGTTCTTGATCAGGCTTAGGAATAGACAGATTGTGTCACTATTGAGCCCATTCTTCTCTGGCAGATGTGTGACAGTAAGGAGGAAGGGGTTGACGGAGATACTGTGAATATGGGGGTGGTGAATCCTACAACACCTGCTCAGTACTTCCACCTCCTGAGGAGACAAATGATCCGAAACTTTCGCAAGCCACTCATTGTGGCTTCACCCAAAACACTGCTGCGATTTCCTGTGAGTTTCCTTTATAGTTTCCTATATTATGAGGGATGATTGTCAATGTTTGCTGTATGCCAGCTGTATGCCTCACTGTGTTTTTCCTTCTCTTCCACTAGGGGGCAGTGTCAGGCCTGGAAGAGATGGGCCCTAGCACTTCCTTCAAGCCTGTAATTGGTGATACCTCTGTAAATCCAGAAAGGTGAGCAATGTGATGATAAAATATATTGCTCCAATGAAAAATATTACCATTTAATAATCCCTCTGATCTGTGATTCAAGTGTGCAGCGGGTACTCCTTTGCTCAGGCAAGCACTATTATGCGCTGCTGAAACACAGAGAGACGTTGCCTGAGGCATCTAAGAACACAGCGCTCATCAGGGTGGAGGAGCTGTGCCCCTTCCCCACAGATGACCTGCAACAGGAGCTCCGCAAATATAGCAATGCCAAAGGTGAGGCCTGCCATGGCTCTGCATCCCTCTAGCATGCAGTTTCTCAGCTTTGGTTCAGACTAATATAATGATATGAGAACATTCACAAATCTGAAAAACACTGCTTTCTTGACCTACTTTGGCCTTCTTACCTCATTCCACTTGCTAAAGCAATACTAATTCAACTGGTGTAAATTCCATGTAAAATCCATTTGTACTATGTTACTATATACTTTCTCTTATATTGCTCTTTTTATATTTAATAATGTCTATAAATCTGTTGCCCAATATGTGTTTGTATTATGTGTAAAACATGTTGTTGTTTTTTTTTTGTTTTTTTTTCAGTTAACATGTTTGTATTATATGCAGTGTTATGCCCTGTTACTGCAATGCTGCAATTCCTAAAAATTAAATAGTTATATTTATCTATTTAACAGCCTTATTTAAAAAAAAAGTCACTTTTGCTTTAATAGTATATAGTATGTAGACAGTTAATATGTGCTTTATATATTGTTATTGTCAGTTAGAGTTTTTTGAAAGAATCTCCTCACTCCTCGCCTGTAGAGTTTATCTGGAGCCAAGAGGAGCCACAGAACATGGGATGCTGGTCATTTGTGTCTCCCAGATTTGAAAAACAGCTTGCCTGTAAGGTGAGGATGTGTAACATTTTCTGACCTTTGCTTATTCCACTGTTGACCTTGAAACAGTGAAAAATCTGTTGTATTGTACCAGAGTTGTGGTTGAGAGACTGTACTAAGAACTAGGTCCTCACTAACTTGTTTTTTTTTGCTGTTTCTCATCCTAGCTGCGGATAGTCAGTAGGCCTGCTCTACCTGCCCCAGCTGTGGGCATCGGAACCCTCCACAATCAACAGCATGAAGCTATCCTTACAGCCTCCTTCTCCTGAGAGAGCACTACACGACATAAAGCACTTACTCAACTTAGCACAGTACCCAATACAGTATAGCTGCCTACAGAACACTTCTCCCAACCAGCCTCAGAGACTCAGTTTAATGTGCTATATGTGTACATATAGCCAAGCATTTAGGGCCCTTTCACACTACTTGATTTGCAGCTGTTTCCAGGTTGATGTAAGTTATAATGATACTCAGGTGACATTCAGCACTACAGTGGAATGTAAAATTGTATTGTATTCTACACTGTACCAGTGTTATTCTAGAACACTAATAAGTGGTGCTGAGTGAGGGGCATTTTGGGCACTGGAATTTGCAGCTCATGCAGTGTGAAAAGGTCTTAAGGAGTACTATTGAGTTGGGATATAAGGGATGAAGAAGTAGCACTTAGCATTATATTGAGACAACAAATCAGACAAACCAAGCATACTAGCAGGTGCTAAGTATGCATGTATTTCTCCAACGTCTAGATTACAAACAGTATTTAATGAGTTTTAATGTCATAGTATTGAATAGATTTTTATCAAGGAGACTTGGAGCTCTCATAGAGGGAGGAAAAAAAAGATTCAAAGAGTCATGACCTCTAATGGAAATAGATGATTGTTTTGTACTAGTTGTGATGGTCAAAGGGAAAGGGTCCTGTGATGTTTTAGAGCAGCACAAGCCGTAAATGATCAAGTACATCTAAAACCAATAGCGTTTCTTGCTGATTTTCAACAGATTATGTTCAAATATGTTTAAAATCACTGTTGATCTGTGTGGAAGGGAAAGTGTCTTTTAAATTCACTACTTGAAGTTTACAAAATGGGCAAAACATTATTTTTTTTATCGTAGGTCAAACAGAACTATCCAGATACAATTCTTCTACAAAATAGTGTTTGCTGAAAAGGGCTAAATTGATCCTTACTGAATGTAGGCTTTCATTGCTGTGTTTTCTTTCTCTGTGAAAAGTGCATTCTTCACACGCCGTTAATTCAACAGCAAAATGGACTCTTCAGTGAAAATGGTAGGCTTTGATTCAGCACCATGGCATCTTAATTACCAAGCTGCTATTTTGTGAAGTGTTTTGTCAACAGTACAAATCCATTTTTTCCACGGATAGTGTTTTCCTGTGGACACAACTGGACATTTTACTTGAATTTCTTTATTCAGTCTTTAATTCTCACTGACAATCTGCTGTGATATTAGATATTTCATGACTTGTGTGGCATTATTAACATTGAAGACCAGTTTCTCAAATGTCTATTAACCCTCCTATTATGTTCAACTGGAAGGAACAGCAATAATGCTCAGAATTATAATGCATGTTTAACCTTCTAAAAGTAGTTCAAAAATATTTTTTCTTCATAAACACTATCTTAAACTCAGTTAATATCAATTTAATCAATATTTAGTGTAATCAAGTGTTTCACCCATTGCAGATCATGGTTTACTTATAAGAATTCACTTGTTTTTCATTACAAAAATATTTTTCAATATTTTCTGTACATTGGCAAAAACTGGACTTTCAACACATTAATTTATTCTTATTTAGACTTTTTCAACATTTTTGACATATTTCCTTTCATTGGGGGCATGTTGATTAATATTAAAATCCTGGGTTAAATCCAGGAGAAAAGGTTTCATGCTCCAAAAATTAATAACACTATTTTTCCTGTAAACTTTGAAATGGGTCAGTTTGACCCAGAATATAACAGGAGGGTTAAGTCTAGTCCTGGATTAAATCATACTGCCTAGAGTGAGTCTCCCATGAAAAATACTTGGTCTAAGACTAGCTTTAATATGTCTGGGAACAAGCTCTCTGTCATTAAGGGAATTTAATTCTGTCAGCAGGCCTTCAGAACAGTCTTACTAAACATGGTTTTATGTGACCAAAGGTCTCAGTCTGCGTTTGTAATATCTGTGTACTTGGCAGGTCAGGGTCATCTGTATGTTCCTCTACATTCACTGGGTCCTGTGTTCCATCTTCCATCACTGCTGTCGGAAGAAAACCTTGTATCTTGGAGAACAGTCTGGTTCCATTGACTTACATTAAAAGTAAAGGAGGTTTTTTCCTTCTCCTGTAAAGTTATCATTTTGGAGAAACGAGGTTTTTCTTCCGACAACAGCAATATGCTCCCAGTGCCCTGCATTACCTCTGGGAAACAACTCTGTTCCCATGGCCAGTGTTTCAGCTCCATGTTGTGTGGCCATTAAACAGTCTACTCTTCGTTTTCCCCTGTAGGACTTTTGATGACCCCAGGACCGTAACCATGATTTCAGCATCCTTATCATAGAATATCATATTGTGGTGTGATGTTATCATACAAGAAGCTAAGAGAATATAGAGCCCTGAAAACATACACTATATGGACAATAGTATTGGGACACCTACACATTACACCCACATGATGTTTTATAACATTCCATTCTAAATCCACAGGCATTAATATGGAGTTGCCCCCACACCCCTTTTGTCCATAGGGTAGGTAGGTCCATGATTGCAAATTAAAAGGGTGGAGACTTTTTACAATTACATCTCTCTCCAGAATCATTTGCTAACCTTATAAAGATCAGCAAAAAAAGTCTAAGAACCATTTATTTGTTATGTTGCAAGTAACCTTTCAGTGAGGTGAAATTATTCTAAGGTGGGAAAATCTTTCCTCTGTTCTGGAAGATGTATTTATTTTAGGTCACACTTTATTTTGATGGTCCCCTATAGATCTACAGATAGTTAAACTATTAACAGACTGCCTGGTGATAGTTGATTATCAAGAACATCATGGTTAAGGTTAGGTTTAGGAGTAGATGTAGGTTTTGTGTTGAGATTAGGGTTAGGGATACACTGAATAGAATCTTTCACACTCAACTTCAAGTTCAGCAGCAGTTCATAGATATTTAGTGAGGATGGCTTCATACTTTTGAATTATTTGGGATAGAAGGGATGCAGGATGCAGCATTTAGCATGATATTGGATGTTACTTAAAGACAGACTGAGCATCTGTAAAGCGTCTACAGTGCACCATCCAAATAAAGTGTTACTTTATTTTACATTTAGATTTGTGATTTAAATGGCTGTTTAGTGTTTTAGTGAACATGACTGCTTCAGAGTGATAGAGCTGCACCTGCCGCTCTCTGAAATGACGGTAGTTCTCTCGGTCAGCTCGCCTCTGTTGTCTATGCAGCAGCACACCGGCTCTCTCTGCTCTGCGGGCTCTCAGTCCGGCTGCTAGTTCTACAGCGAGACCGTCGCCTCAGCACTGGTTCACTGGTGCCCCAGAGCTCAGCCAGCCCACTGAGAGTTAAAACTAAAAATGACTCAGACATACAGGAGAGTTTCTATGTCTGTTGGGCTGGACTGCCTTCCCTCATCAGAGGCGACTCGGCGAGGCGGTATCTGCATCACTCGATTGGATTAGTCACATTTTCGGCTAGCCAGCTACGTAAGGCATCTTTATGGTGGCGTCTGTAGCGGAGTGAGCACAGCAGCAGCGGGGGCTCCGAGCAGGAGGCTCGACTGAGAACCGCCACACTTCTGTCTGCCGGGTTTAACGGTTTGTTTGTGTTCGTGCTGTAGCCGCACCCTGGGTCACAGAACGGGGGTAGCTCTCTCCTTTTTTTGTTCTACTTACGGAGTGTTATCCCTGGCGCCAACATGGCCAGGGGAAACGAAGAGTCCGTGAATGGATCTTGGAAAAAGCAAGTCGATGACATCAAGAAGATTTTTGAGTTTAAGGAGATCCTGGGAACGTGAGTAGCGTTTCTAACCACACACACAAACGCGTGTGAATATCAATTCCCCTTCTACCTGAAACGAGGTCTATGTTTGTGACCAAAACTCAGGTTCTTGTTCGAATGTTTCCGTTCCACCTTAAATGGTGCAGCAGTTACATTGCAGGCACCCGCGCAGCGTCAGGTTCCAGAACGTAACTGCTGCACTATTTAAGGTGGAACGGGAAAATTCGAACAAGAAGCTGGCGAACAGTAAACCAACTTCAGCCTGCTTTTGAAACTTCAGCATGACGCTGTCCACTGCTTAGGTTCATATGTTTCCACGGTAGACTCTGGACCTGTAGGTTATTATAACCAGTCAGACTTCTTCCTAAGAGAATGGGAGCTCTAACCCCAGGCTCTCTCTGCTGAGAGTGCTATGGCAGCTCGGCTTCTGCACACTTGAGGAATGTCAGCTCGCCATGGGCGCGAACTGGACAAGTCCCACTAGTTCAGAGAGCACTTCTGGCTGCCTTCCCTTAGTCTGTTTGGCAGTGGTTTAAAACTGAATTAGTAACGTGTTAAGCTGTTTTTATTTTCATCGTGTTTATTGAATTCCCCTTCAGGACACTTACTTACTTTATTTGCTTACAAACTCATTGAGTTCTGTTATTGTCAACATTTTTCTAGGACTAGTCTGATGTTTCACTGTCAGAGACATTAAAACTGGAAGCGTCTTGTCTACTAACTTGTGTAAGCACTGGATATAGCTTAGGAAAGCCAGTCACTGACTGTTGGTTTATTTTTCCTCTAGCTTTAATGGTTTGTTTTTATCTCCACCCATTTTAAGTGGAAGAGTTTAAATATGAACAATTTCCTCCTTTTTTTCAGTACAGTATGTTGTAGGCAACCATCAGAGAGCAGGATAAGAATCTGTGTTGTCAGTAAGTGCATTATAAAAGGTTCTTACTGTAATTTCCTCAGATCCTCAACCAATTAGTGTTTCCTTGGTCACATGTTAGTGTCTTTGTAAATAACCTAATTAAAGAGGATGTTTTCATCAGAGTGTTCCTTAAGGTTAAATGGTGAAGTTTGAGATTGTTTTTGGATGATGAATTGAATCTATAAAGTAATAGGGCCGGGCAATTAATCAGATTTTATTTTCAGTTACAATTTTGGATTCCAACCATTATGAAAATAAGGTAATCGAGATAAAATTAATATTGTGCCACGTTCTTTTTCACGATGATCCTCTGGTTTTGTTGTGTTGTAAATCCAGCACACTGCTTTGCTTAATTTTTTTGGTTGTTTTTCAGTTGAATTATACTTAAAGTTCAAGGAAATCCACTGTTAAGTTCAATAAATGTGTTATGTTTCCAAATTAGTAATCTTGTTAAATATGAGTGTTAAATGAGTAATGAGTAATCGTGGTAAATAATCCTGATCTCACTATTGACCAAAATAATCGTGATTATGAATGTTGCCCATTCAAACAGCCCTGCTGAGTGACATTCTGTCCAGCAAAGGGCTGATAACATGCGCTGCCCCTGGCCTCATTCTTCAGACACATCTGTGCAGACTGTCGAGAGAGAAAGAGACGGATGTGCCCCTACCAGACCTGCAGATACAATAGCCTCGTGCAAAAACTTAAGAACGTAAGAGTCCAGATTCATTTCCATGTCAACTTCCTGAGGATTCCAAAATAAAAAGTATGAGAAAAAATGTAGTGTGATAGTCTGAACTGGTTGACTTTAATTTTTTTAATTGAATACATTCATTTGGAGGGTTTTGCTCTCTGTTTTCATCTTCTATTGGTTCTACTTGGCCATAAATTAGTTATGAATCTGCTTTACTAACACAGTCTAGTAATCCAGAATCAATCTTTGAGGAAAGGCTCTGCAGTTACAGCAGCAGAAGTCAGTACAGTCAGTACTGCTGTGCTCTCACAGCCTGTAATCTGGCAGATTGTCAGTAAGTAACCCGTGGATCAACATCTACCCCACCACAACTACCCACACATACACAGAAAGTACCCCCAACACTGGAGCTTCCACTGTGGATTAAAACAATATTGATGGCTGAGAGGCTTTAGTTAAAGCTAAGGAAAGACTGAGATTATACCATGTTCAAGAAGATCTCTCTAAACTCACTCTGTTTAAAAAGCTCCTTTCAGAGCCTTAGAAGACTATTAAAATAAGCATTTGTTTCAGAAGTCAGTAGTTCAGTCTGTGTGATGCGAAAACCGGGTGCTGAATTAAACAAAAAGGAAATGGAAATCCGGAACAGGTTCTACCTGGATTATGTCCTGAGGATTTCCCATCCCATCTCTTATATAAGTACCCGTTAATGCGTCTTACACAAGACAGTTCATTCTGATTATTCAGCATACTGGTAGACCAGTTAGCATCATGTAACAACACACAAATAAGCATGTTTATGTTTAAATCTTGTCAAGCATGAAAAACAAAGTCATGGAGTACATTACAGTGAAAGTGTATTTTATCTTTACACTCAAAACACAAGATAGTTCCATCTGATTATTAGAATGGTGGTAAGCCATCTGGCACTGAAATAGAAGTGAATGTTTATATGATCTTCACACTCAAACCACATCTGCTTTTCCTGAACAAGGTAAAACACCACATCTCATGGGCAGCATGTGGTCATCATTTTCCTCATGTCCTGTCAAAAACATTCCCTCCAGTGGTGACTCAACAGAAACCCATTCTCAATCTGCACTGTCCCACATACACACACACAGGGCTGTCCTGCACTGCCACATACCTCTGCATTATGTTTCTCTGGATGCATATCAGAATGCATGATTTAATCCAGCAACCATTTTAGTTTAAGACCCCATAATCCTCATTATGCCTAGGATAAAGTGCTGTACTGGCATGCACCTGCCCTCGTGTGCATACAGTGTGTGTGGTATGCTTTTATTGCGGTTATTCAGCCATCGTGTTTACTGTATTTGTTGTTTTTGGTAATGACAGCAGAAGGTTGTGTTTGTACCATCGTGTGCGGTGCAAACATCAAACCGCTATGGTTTAATTGCTCATGTTTCAATTGTTCAGATTTCAGTGGGTCGCCCCAGAGCCAGTGTTTCAGCTTCACAGTAGCACAGTAAACATCCTGTTATTTGTCATAAATAAACTGAACCCTAAAAAGTGGTATATGTGGCAAAAAAAAGAGTTAAAAGTACTGGGAATTCTGGGCCGTCACCGATATTTTTTATGTACATATTTGCCAAAACCAATACGTAAACATTAATAAAAAGGAGAAATTAGGACTAAATCCATATGGCTTAGCGTTACATAGGAATGTAACATTTATTTCTGTAGTTACAAATGCTTTGTAATGAATAAAATGCAGATATTTTAGCATAGTAGCCTGTGTCACCTAGATGTTTTGCTCTTCTGCAATACAGCAAATATAAATATCAGTTGAAATATCAATGAAATCTAAACATCTCTTGATACTGATATAATTGTTAAGCAAATATCTGCTGATGCTGATGTGATTTTGGTGTTACTGTCCATCCCTGTTTGTGCATGATCAGAGACCATTGGTTCACTCTCAGAAAAAAACAAAAAATTGTACCTTTCAGGGTATAAATGCTGTCACAGGGTTCATACCTTCAAGGATATGTCTTCAGTACCTTACGTTAGGGAACATACTCGTACCATATTCCACTGAAAGTATATTTTTAAAGTTTAAAGTGGCTCTGTCTTTACTGCAGGCTTTTTATTGTATTTTCTACATAAAAAAAATAAAGTTATGAAAAGGAGTATGCCCCTTTGCTCTGGGAAAGTGAGTGTAGTCCTCCTTTAAAACTGTTTTAAGGTGCACAATTGGACATTAAAGACATTGCTGTGCCATTTAAGGTACATTTACATTGTTTGTACCTCGACTAAAATGATTGTAGTGATCCTTTTATAATGATCCTTAACGCTGTATACCTCTATATATTATTATATTTTTCAGTAAGATGGCCTGACTGCTTCAGTAACATTGCTGCTTGTAGGTTGTTGGTGCTCTAATCAGCATAGCATGTAGTGATGCACGTCTCTAGCAGAGGCACTGGAGTTCCACCGAGTGGAAACTTCCTGTGGTTTGACTGGCTTCCTTCTCACTGCAACCCAAAACAAAAGTATTATTTTTACCTGATGCAGACAAAAGGGAAACTCCTGTTGTGCTTTTTTTAAAGTAGTAGAGCAGTGACTGCCAGCTTTAGACCTTCAATAGCTTGGAAGTTTAATTAACTTCACAGTTATTTAGTGTAGTGCAAAAGGTTTTTTGGGTTGCTCCTGTAGTGCACGCTTTCATTTGGCACCTGAGGCCCAAAACAGGCCAGATTAGATATAGTCCTAGGATATGAAGGACTGATAACAGTGAATCCCTACTGACAGTGTAGTTCTGCTGAAGACAAGGCTGAACTAACACCCGGAAAACCAGCCCAGAATGTTTGTTGCTTGCACGAATCCCCTCTGAGCTGTTTGACTGCGTCTCCTCGGCTTACAAAGGGCAATTTCTATTAACCTCCTTATGTTCTCTCAAAATTCATCAGGGAGAGATTAAATCAAGCATGTGTAATGGGCTCTAATATCATTAATCCATGAATAATCATTGCTTACTCCATACTTTCTTCATGAAGCCTATTTGATGTCAGAGGAGGATCTTTGGAGTGAGACGCCAGCCAAACATATTAACCTCAGGATTAGTTGTTACTAATGTAAATATGCTGTAGGTATTAAAATGGGTCAAAATATATCCCATATAAATCATGATATTTATCCTGTTGTCTTTTAGCAACGTGATTTATTTCCAATTTTGATTATTGCCAACATAGATCTGCTTAGCTTTCTGTTGCATAAATCTGATTAGTTTTATATTGCATAGATCTGATTAGTTTCCTGGTGTTTGTGTGTGATATGTTTGTATTGCTGTTGTTACAGTGACAGCTTTTACTGTTCTTGTTGCTGTGCTGGTGAAAGCAGAAGGTGGCTAATGTATTGTGTTTGTACCCGATGACTGGATACAAGCATCAAAACAGTATGGGTGCTTCAAGATGTTTTCAGTTAGTCATCTTCCAGTTAGTCAGTATTCAGTGAGTCTTAACCCCAGTGAGTGAGCTTCCCTGGAGCACAGTGAATCTCTCTTCTGATTTCTGGACACTTCAGAGAAGATAATGCTGGGGTGACACCACTGTGGCTGGTGTAGCTTCTTTCTGCAGGGCCCGTAGGAGCCATTCTAGGAGCCTCGGATGTGTTGAACTAATATAAAGTTAAACTCCTGAATGGCCAGAACTCAAAGTCAAGTTATAATTTGAACTACACACTTCTATAACCCAAGAATAACTCAGCCAGTCTGTATTGTAGTCCATGTAGTTACTAAATAATAAGCTTGAGTATGTCCTAAAACTGGACTTTTTTCAGGGGTTAAATATTTTTTCCTGTAATTTTGTTACCAGTTTAACAAGGACACTGTTGGCACTCTGTGTGTGAAATGTTGGGATACTGTGTTGCGCTGCTAGCGAGCAATGAGGGGTGAAAGAGGAGGGGTGAGATCCTCCTGCTGTGAGAACAGTTCACACCTCTCCACAGAGACGACTGTGCTGAGATGAAAACAGTAAAACTTGTTTACTCTCCTACGAAGATGAAAATCTAGTTTGCTTTAGATATTATAAGTCATCAACATTTCCATCAAAATATATTCCATCAGTATGATTGAAGAAAATAAACATTGCATTGTTCAAACTAAGGGATCCCCAAAAGAGGCAGAAATAGCATTTCATGGCGTCTATGAAAAATGTAATAACCAGTGTAGAGATGCTTAATTATATAATACTTCTGTTTCTTAGAACACTTTTCAAACATTTTAGCTCACATACAGCTTAAATTAGGGGTGGGTGATATGGCAGAGATATCACGGTGCTTAAAGACATTCTTACGATACAGAATACGCATCATAATATTTTGACACACAGATACAATGTACTAGTGGAACCACATTTGAAAACTGCCACCAAAACCTCTGGGTACAATGATTTTTATTCAACATTTCTCATACTGTACTTCACTAAATCTAATTAAACAGGACTAATTATGCTTTCACTGTAATGCTGTTAGACTGACGATATCCACAAAGTGTTAAAAAAAATCAGTATATCGGTATCACGATAATAAAACTGATCCCAATAACAATATAATATCATCATATCGCCCACCTTTAGCTTAATTGAAAATTTTCAATGTAAAAATAATAGTTTGACTCTTTTTGAACTGCAAAACTTCAGGGTCATGATGCAGACAGACTGAGTGAACTGAGGAATGGCCAATTGGTGGGTTTGACCTGAACTCCTATGACCTTGCGCTGGTAGCTGAGTGTGTGTGTGTGTGGTGTGAGGGATTACTGGGGATTTTCAGTGACCACTAAAGGCTTAGCTACAGACTGCAAACTGCAGTTGATTTAAGAACCTGCTATGGGCAACTGATTACACACAGTAGACAGAATAGGACGTTCCTGAAGAGCCTGTTCAGAGCTGTGTGTCTCTTTACTTGGAATAGAGTTGAATGGAAATGCACTGGAATGTGCATGTAGGGTCCCCACTAGAGCCAGCAGCTTTTCTCACATCAACATGTTTCCCTTTTTGAGCTCATGCCTTTTTAAGCTCTTTCCTCTAAGTGATTTCTTTCTCCACTTCTTTTTTTAGGGGAGCATTCTCAGAAGTGGTTCTCGCTCGAGAGAGGACCACAGGGAAGATGTACGCAGTGAAATGCATCCCTAAGAAAGCTCTGAGAGGGAAGGAGAGCAGCATTGAAAATGAAATTGCTGTACTCAGGAAGTAAGTATTGCTCAACATATAGGTTCCTCTATCTGAAACAGCAGGGGAAATAGCTAAAACCATTCAGCAGTGACAAAGGTGTTTCATATTAACAGTACTCACTTTATCGAAGAGTTCAGAGAGGTTTCCTCCTCTAAGCGCAATGTCCATGCTCATCCTGTGAAATACACATATACACAAATATGCACTAGTGTTCAAAAGTGTAGAATGTGATAAGTAGGGCACTAGAAAATATTTATATAATTAGTTGGACACTAGGAAGCTGTAAATAAAAATTAAGAAGTGTTTTATGTGTCCAGAAAGAACAAGGGGAGCTGTTGAAGATTCTAAAATCACTGAGAAAGGTGTACAACATCGATAATGAAGTAATGAATATATAATATACTGTGAGGATCAATATACATTCACTGTTTGAATGTATAATAGAAACAGTATATTATTATCTTTTAATAACTTTCAGTATAATAAAAAACAGCTAAAGTATCCCTTAGCAAATAGTGTATAATATTTAAATGTATAGTGTGCAGGTCATTACAGTGATAATGTTTTTAAACTAAAAAAAACAAAATATTTTAATATATGAAGTGGATTTTGAACATTAGTACATAATCGTATTAAATACAGCTGCCATTATGTGTATGATTATGTGTATTTTAACTTCTCTTACTGGTCTCTCTCACAGTAAGAAACAGAGTCTGATGAAAACACATATTTATAGGCATTTCTATTGTTTGGACCATTTACTTGATTAATCATCACAGTAATAGGCACTCAGGCCTTTTGTTAAGTCTGTTTCCTCTTATTGAAAGTGAAATGCCAGCGTATAAGACAGACGCTAAGCAGAAGTGAAGAGTTAAGCCATTCTAACTGTTGCTTCCGCTCTTCTGTGAGTGCGAGATGAGTCAGGCTTTTTGAAGCTGCTCTCGCAGTGCCCCTACCTGTCCCCCACACCCACCTGCACCTTCTGTTAAGAGTCCGCTGCGCTGTTTGCGAGGCTGTGGTGTTCTCCCCCACACACGCACTCTCCGCCCTCAGCCGTGACTCATGCAGCCTCCTCTGCAGGCCTCGCTATTCCACACACGTATGCGTGCAAGCACGGCATGATGGTTGTCATGGTAAAAGAGGAGCAGGCGCTAAGAGCAAGGCTGCTCATGATGAGGAAGAGGGGCTTTGCAGACAGCTGGGGATCAACTGCTCAGCACTGTGTAGGGCAACAGCAGTGCAGAAGGCAAACGTAGTCATGCCTGTTGGTTAAGTTGATAAGAAGAGTATGCCTGGATAAGCTATCAGGAAGGGATGATTTGCTGAATGCATACAGCTGTGTTAATAGGACCTGAAAAGACCTGTTGTTCGCCCTGAGAGAAAGTGAAATTCATATTTACTACACAAATGGAAATACTCAGAATGTTAACTAGTAGTTTAATGTGAACAGCAAAAAATATAAATGAAGTAATTTCTTTCTGTTTTATTGGATAAAAACAGCACTGTGATGAATGCTCTTGAAAGGAAACACTATTGTTTAAAGCAGCTTTTTTCATAAGGTAGCAGCCCATTTTATCTACATATGAGCATGTTCATGCTGCCATGTTGAGAACAGAAGGCAAAGCAATCTGCAGAGTGTCTGCTGTTTTAGTAGTGCGATAGTGACATTCATTGACACTTTATTATATATGTAAGTTCATTTATATTCACATTTCTGACTTTATTTAGGGGCAGTTTTAATGCATTCATATTCAAATTTAGGTTGTTTTGTATGTGTTATGTTTTCCCCCTTGTCCCTGGTTCTCTCAGACACTGGACTCCAAGTATTTGAGCTTCACATACATTGCAGTCCGTAAGTAACCAGACAGTGACACCGTTTTTTTCTTGTGTCTCACACTAGCAATTAGGATTTGAACTAAAACTATTACATGAGGTTAAAGTACAGTACATCAGCTTTAATATTTACATTTATATTACATTTACAGCTTTAATATTTTACATTAATATTTACATTTATGGTGCTATGCAGAAGTCAGAGACCACCCTGTCCAATCAAAACAGCCATTAACTAAGATTAGATATAAGATCATTTACTTGCTTACGGAAGGGGAAAGACATAAGGATAATAAGTGAAAAAACAGGAGTTTTCAAAAGTGGAGCTCAAAAAATATTTTTAAAAAAATTAAGGCTCCTTACAACCGAACAAGAGCTGGTAGACCAATCCACAGGTTTTTCTGTGCAACTTTCAACTGTGAGAAGACAGCTTAGCACTATGAGTGTGAAAGGATGTGCAGCTGACAAAAAAAAAGAAAAGTTGTCAATCAAACAAAGAAGCTGCTGGTGTGAAAAATGGACTGGCCACTTCAGAGTCTGGACCTCAATATCACTGAATGTACTTGTGATTACTTGGATTGTAAGAAGCAGAAAATACAACCGACTTGTAAGACTGAACTTGTGAGGAAAAATATCCCTGCAGCTTTTTTTGAAAAACGTAATGCCAGTTTCCCAAAAACAAGGGAAGCTGTAGTAAAGACAGAGGGTGGAAACCTTAAATAAATATTGAAAAAATATATATTGAGTCATTGAGGCTTCTGTGTAATTCTGTTAAATATGTTTTCTTTTTTTTCTGATGCTGAAAAATAAATGACTTAATGACAATTTTGACTGGAAATGAAATAAATGAAGGATGGCCTTTGTCCTTTTCACTGTGTTTGTATTCTGCGTGGACCATCAGTATCAGACACACAGTGTCTCTCCTGATCATGCTCTACCAGGCTTGAATTGTGCACATTTTCTGTTCTTGCTTGTCTTCAGTAAGTGAAATGCATGCTCAGTGGGGTTCAGCTCAGGTGATTGTCTTGGCCACTAAAGAACATTCCATCTTTCTGGCTCTAAAATACTCCACAGTTGCATTAGCAGTACACTTCGGGTCATTGTCCTGCTGCAAGGTGAAGTACTTTTCACTGAGTTTTGAAGTATTTGGTTGGATCTGGGCAGTTACCATGCTTATCATATTATTATGTTTACCTCAAATTTATCCTGTCTGCAGTCACATCATCAATGAAGATGAGTGAATTACTTCCATTGGCAGCTGTACATGCACACACCACCATGCTTTACAAATGAGGAGGGATGCTTTCGTTTATAAGCAGTACTTTTTTTCTCCAGAATTTCCATCTCTGTTTTATCTGTTTATAAGATTTTGTAACAAAACTACAGACTCTTCTCTGATCTCACTCATTGTGACCTGACCTTTCTGTTCTTGGGGTTTTTCAGAGGTTTGCATTTTGTGGTGAAACCGCTAAGGTCATGCTGCATGCTTCTTTTCAGGGTAGTCGTTAACACCTCTACGCCTACATCCCAGAGAATGTTCTTAATCTGTTCAACAGTTTTTTTTCATAGGTATTCCGTCTGTTATTGGCATCCCTCAGTTTTTGCTTTTTGCACTTTTTTCAGTAATATTAAAGGAATATATATTTTGTTGGAAATGTGTATGATTTTCACCTTCACCTTCAAGCAGGTCAACATTTACAAAAGTAACGCTTTGCAGAACCACAGTAATGCTCTATAAATGCATTTCTAAGGCATTATATGGTACACGTAACACACAATACCTTAAAATACCCGGCATAAGCTTTTATAATTGCTCTTCAGTAGGTGTAATTACATGCATAACACTTCATAAGGCAGGAGCATGTGACTTCTAATCTATAAAGCATGATCATATCTGTTCAGTTACCAGTTAGCTAAAAGTAAATTGCTATATCACATTCACGCTATATATAAATATATTTCACTGCTTCATTTTAGCAAAGTTGACAACAACTGTTGTGATAAGCCAGGGTGTTATACAGAAAATATACCAGAACCTTGTTATAGTGCAGTACAGCATTTGTGTTTACAGTGTTGTAGTCAGTGGATATTTTAGTGCATTGTAAAATCTAATATTGTGAAGTCATATTCTCTTGTTTTATTAAGTGTTACACCTACAATTATAACTACTTATAAGCAATCACACAGGCTTGTGCCAGGCATTATAAGGTATTATGCATGCCATGTAACACCTTATAAATGCATTTATAAATCGTTATGTGTACAGGATTCATAGGAAGTGTTTTTATTGTGTTTAAATGTTATTTTTATTGCGGCTGTTGTACACGATTTTTTTTTATGTCAGGAAAGCTGCAATTGTCTATCCGTTTTATCCTGGCACAGCCGTTTTTGTAGAGAAGTGTAAATTGTTTTCACTTCAGGGGGTTCCCCCCCTCCTCTGTGTTACATTATGTCTTTAAAAAGTTTATTGATCCTACAAGAGAGATTTGTCATTTTGCTGTCTAACTATGCCAAGTCCGGAAGCAGCACAGCACTGCCTGGAGAAGTGGGGGGTTAAGTGCCGTGCCTAAGGGCACAACCAGATATACCCAGTCATTCCTGAGATTTGAACCTTCACCTTCCAGTTGCTAACTCACCTCTCCTACCACTAGCTATCAGCGCTATCAGCTACTTTACCCTTCATTTCGTCCCTCAGAGCCACCACAATGCACACACAGAGAGTCAACACTATCCTAGTTAATGTGATACCAGAGTTAGAGGGATAATATTATATTTGATTACATTGATTGAAAATATTTAAGTCGACTGCCGTTCTGTCAGCTGACTGGCTTCTAGAGTGACTGCAGAAAGAGGGTATCTTCATAGTCAGTGTTTAATTTTAAATCCAATGTAATGTAGCACAAAGCCAGGACATCAAAAACTGTGGCACTGTTCAGTTATTCACCGACTGCATGACTGCCTCTGAGTGGGACTGTAGGCAGTAGCGATATTTTAATACTTTGTAGAACTGTTTTGTCTTACTTAAGGGAAAGATGGAATGAGGAATCTGAGGAATCTGAGGAATCTGAATCAGTTTGCAGTACCACAGTACACTGGTAGACATAAATAACACCGTCTGATTATGTTATTTTTTTCTCTTCAGGATCAAGCATGAGAACATTGTTGCTCTTGAGGACATTTATGAGAGCCCCGACCACCTGTACCTCATCATGCAGCTGTGAGTAAGAGCATAATGAGAGTGGCTACTTGTGGCTCACTCTGTGCAGAAACTGCCCTTTTGCCCCAAGCATAAGACGGCTCCACTGTTCTAAAATCAACAGCAGAGCCAATCAGCATACTGATGAGTTACCAAACATCACAGAAGGAACGACTTCTGCTAGTACTTGTTCTCTCGCCTATAATGAAAGGGAATAATGTGAGCAGTTATCATGGCGTCTGCTGTTATTTTTGTCAAATGTTATATCCAGTAGATTTCAAACAGAACCAACAACAGATTGTTGCAGTCTTAGTTTCAGATATATTGGGGCCAAATCCAACTTGTGATTTGTAACGTTACATAATGCCATGTAGCATTTGTATTAGAGGGAAATTGAAGGAAGGAAATGAGTTTTCTGATTCCGCTCTGTTTTTCCCCCCAGTGTCTCTGGAGGAGAACTGTTTGATCGGATTGTGGAGAGAGGCTTTTACACAGAGCAAGATGCCAGTGATTTGATAAAACAGGTTCTGAATGCAGTCAACTACCTCCATTCTCTGGGTATAGTGCACAGAGACCTCAAGGTACGGCCTGCTTCCTTCCCCTTGCAAAAGAAGCCATCAAACATTAAGAGTTAAGAAGTAGAGACACTAAAACAAAGGCCCAATCCCATTTCACCCCTTGCCCCTACCACTTAACCCTTAGCCCTCTGTTTTGCACATTCATGTCTAGGGTATGGTGTCCTAATTTTTGTTGAGATAGAGGGTGAAGTGTTAGGGCTACATGCCCTCCAAACGGAGGTTTTTCAGAGGCACACTCCAAACGGACTGTTATGACAAAAAGAGAAAAAACAGCAGGATGGCTGCGTAAGCAACCAAAGAAACCCGTAAATGTGAGAATTTTCTCTGTTAAAAATGACGATAACCATTGCATTGTCTTTGTTTAATGTTTCAATGTATTATGGTCCTTTTCTTCATAACAAGCACAATAAATCACTAATAGTATGCTACTGTCTCATAGCTAGAATTAAGCTGAATTTCCCGTTCGACCTTAAATTGTCCGGTGTTTCTGACGCATGAAGCGCCGGAATGTAACTGCTGCTCCATTTAAGGTGGAACAGGGAAATTTGAACAAGAAGCTGCCGAATAGCTGACATCAGCTTCATATCACCAAAGAATTAGGTGTGGGCAAAAATAAATAATTATCGCACCCCCCCTCAGAAAACATATGATTCCCTAAATTTAACTGAAGACCAGCAGTGAGGTTGCTGAACTTTACCCTCCTCTGCTGTCACTACAGACTGGCAGGGTCACCTACAGAGCACCACTAGTAGCCTGTTAATGAAGTAATGTTCTTTTTATTTGAGGGTCCCATTTCGTAGAGGAAGATTTCAACAACTACCCATTGTAACTCAGTTCCAAGGGGCAAGATGACCCTTGAATACAAGTGGTAGGGGTAAAAATAAGAAATGGGATTGGGCCAAAAATTGTGAAACTTGGTAGCTGTATTAAAAAGGTAAACTTCACCTGCTGTTATTTCCTCTTCTTTGGCATTCAAGTAAACTGGATCTCTTGTCTCCTGTTAGCCAGAAAATTTGTTATACTTCAACCAAGATGAGTCCAAAATCATGATTAGCGACTTTGGCCTGTCCAAGATGGAAGGAGCCACAAATGACATCATGTCTACAGCCTGTGGAACTCCAGGATATGTTGGTAAGGTTGTCAGTCAAAACCTAGCTCTAGTTTACCAATCCTGCCATCATCCAGGATCTTCAAATATCTTCTGTCTTCATCTAAAAATTAAAAATATACCACTATTTGTCCTTTGATCAGTTTCTTCATTTAGTTGTTCACAAATGAACTGTTTTGTGTAGTCTGCTCTTTGTTTGTTCAGGAATGTTCTTTCTCCTTTATCACTAGCTCCAGAGGTTCTGGCGCAGAAGCCCTACAGTAAGGCGGTAGACTGTTGGTCTATTGGCGTGATTGCTTACATACTGTGAGTAGCCATTCTTAGTACAGTAGCCTTTTCCAAATCTTGCTGTTTATATTTTTTATTCTAGAAGAAAATACTCTCATAATCTCAGATTAAATGATATAAATAAAACATTCTTTGTCACAGGTTATGCGGCTATCCACCTTTTTATGATGAGAATGACTCCAAACTGTTTGAGCAAATCCTCAAGGCTGACTATGAGTTTGACGCACCATACTGGGATGATATCTCAGACTCAGGTGAATGGCGCTGTTAATACTGACATCTGTCTATAGCAGTGTCTCCAGCCCTGGGTCTTGGAGAGCCTAGTTCCAACCATAATTTGCTGCACCTGCTCCAGCTAATCAACCTCTTCTCAGATGTATTAGAGTTAAGTAAGGGGTAAGGCAGCTTATTGGATACAGGATGGAACTAAATTCTGCAGGAAGGTAGCTCTTCAGGTAAAGTGTTGGAGACCATTGATCTACAGTTTGTGCGACACAGGGACATGTATGATGCACTACTTCTGTTGGAAAAAAAAGAATTCTAAACAATCTTATTTCATAATTGTAACTCATTCCTAATATTTTCTCCGTCTTTCTCTATATTTGATGGGCTTAAATTACTTCCCACCAAAAAAAATCTTAATTTAAGGGTGCCTGCACACACCCTGTGCAGCATTTTTCATCTGTAAAGTTAATTTGTAAAAATTCCTGACTGCTGTCATGAGTTTTCCTGTAACCATGTATAACTAAATGTAAACTGGTGTCTGACAGCCAAAGATTTCATCAGTAATTTGATGCAGAAGAATCCAGAGAAGAGGTTCACATGTGATGAGGCTCTTCAGCATCCTTGGTTAGTATTGCTTTCTATAACAAAAAAAGGCACACACAATAGACGTGTTTACTGTGGTGTAAGATTAAATTGGAATGCATTGGAGCCCAAACAGATAAATTTTGCAGTCTGATTCATTTTTCAGTTATTATTGAGGATTGCCAGGGTTGTAATCAAATTCAGTGTGTAACAGTTACAGACAAGGCAGTAAGGCCCAATAGCTTTATATTCATAAATTGAATTTTATATTGGTAGTATTGGTTTTCACTATGGGAGTGACAATATATAAATCTGGAAAAAATATATACCGAAATAGATAAATGCAGAAATACATTTTTATGTGCATGTTTGCATCTGTTAAAAAAATTCTCACAATTTGTTTAATTATTCATTATACTTTATTTTTGCGTTCATTCATTTATTTCAGCATATATTTCTATATAGATTTTCTTTTTTTTTACATTTACATTTTTTTACTTATTGCAGTTTTGTGTCATGAATATTACATTTAAATTTCCACATTTATATCTTCAAAAATATATATATAGATTGTTTGATTTTCTTTATGTTTACTCTTCAGAAGTATCATGCTAATTTTTTCCACCCCTCAACTTTAGGATAGCTGGAGACACTGCCCTTCGTAAGAATATCCATGAGTCTGTCAGCCGGCAGATGAAGAAGAACTTTGCTAAAGCCAAATGGAGAGTGAGTAACATCTCTCTGGTTCAAACTGATTTCTGTACTTGATTTCTGGTAATGGCAGAAGGAAGAACAAGAAATTGAGGCCAGTATAATTTAGTCTACAGTCTGTAACACAGTGCCATATGTAGTCTACAGCACAGATATTGCAATATACTTTTGGAAGTGAGATTATAACTGTCAAAACTCCCTCTTTTACAGCAAGCCTTTAACGCTGCAGCGGTGATCCGACATATGAAGCGTCTACAGCTGGGCAGCAGTTTAGGCAGCAGTATTGACTCCACCCAACACAGAAACCAGAACCAAACCCCCATGCCTATCAAGAGCCAGTCTGTCGATGTATCCTCCATCAGCCGTAATGACTGTAAGCTAATATAAATTCATAGTTTTTTCTCAATCTGTATTTAAGTTAAATGACCCATCCGTGCAGTGAAACACCACATACACATTAGTGACACACACACACTAGAGGGCAGTGAGCACACTTGCCCAGAGCGGTGGGCAGCCCTATCTGCAGTGCCCAGGGAGCAATTGGGGGTTAGGTGCCTTGCTCAAGGGCACTTCAGTCATGTACTGTTAGCTCAGGGGATTGAACCAGCAACCTTCCGGTCACAAGGCTGGTTCCCTGACCTCCAGCCCATGACTGCCCCCATTTTTTATGTTTTTCAATTGACATAAAATATAGCTTAAAGGTTGTGATAGTTGTTTAACATTGAAGTGGTATTATAATTATGTACACTTGTTTAAGTGGTTTCTGACATGCTGTTGTCTATAAAAATGAACAAAACAACAAACAAATTCAGGCTTGAAAGTGGCTGCTGGTTATCTGTACAATGTACTTTTGTTCATTTTTGTAGATGTTTTGGGTGAAATACATTTTGAGTAATGGAATATTGTGTGTTATTTTTTATCATATGATATATATCAAAAATATCATATTTATATATCATTTTCATCATATGATGTAATTATTACATTATATAAATCGTTGACTGAAGATTGTATTATTTTTATGTAGTTGCATCCCAGAGAGGCTCGAACACGGGGGCAAAGGAGAAGCGATGTACGAGGCCTTCCACCGTCACCACCATCATCACTGGATCCAAGTGATGCCACCTTTTTAGAGGACCATTTGAAGACCACAGCACCTTCAGACTTTGAACACACTCTCTCCACTTCCATTGGTCATGTCTTCTCTCCACCCTGATCAGCCTGTGATCTCGCAGCTGTCAGTCAGTAGCACAGTCTTCACCCTTCGCTGTGCCAGAAGGCACCATGTCCTCCTGCATGAGGAGTTCAAACACATGGTGTGAAGAGAGACTCTTGCTGATGAAAGCTGCTGTTGACTTATGTGGCACCTGTTTTCTGTTGTGGAGCTGAGTTTGACTGATGTGACTCGTTCATGTGATGCACTATGGCATTAATATGGAGATAATGGACTATTAAAGCTGCTTTTAGTTTGAAATTATGAAGGAAAACCATAAAGTACATAAATGATGTATATACATAGAATTATTAGATGGTCTGTTTATTTCAGCTAGTTCTGTGTTTCTTACATTATGATTGGACAACAAAACAGAGCAGCATTTTCCACTAAAAACCAAATGAGATGTTAGATGATCACATGCAGCAAAGGTTCAGATTGAGTTTTTTCCAGTACTGGGCCTGCATGTTAAGGTAATACAGGTTTGTAATTGGTCACACCATCGACTGCAACCCAGTAATGAAGCAGTACTATAACATACAAACTGAAAAGAAAATGCTATTTATTGATTTTTTTAAAGGACGTCAAACTTCATGTATACATGACAGTGGTAATTCATTTATTTGTAAGTGAAACTGTATGAATATCAAACCATATAACTAGAGCATGCATCCATCCTAGGCACCAAAGCGTTGTACTGTAAAGACTGTAGAGTGACTGAAGTGATACTTCCTCTTACGGTGTTGTTTGTGCTATCAATTTTGGTAAACGAGACACTGGACTATCATTTATTTTTTCACCTGTGCACAAGTCACTGAGTAGCATAGAGCTTGTAGTGTAGTGCTGAAAGATGCAGTTTGATTTTGTCCCTGTGTGTGGGTATTGGTGAAGTGTGATGTGTTTGATGATGTAAGATTCTTGGTATGAAATGTTACCTGGAGTGGACCAGTTTATTTTTTCATGTACTCTGGATTATTTTTGACTTGCTTGAAATAGTTACTATTGTATTTTTCCATGTTACTGAAATTTATAAATGCTCTCAGGAGGACCTCTGAGAATGGTTGGCAGTAATTCAGTAGATACAGCTTTGTATAATATTCAGTTCTTTTAATGTCAGATTAATGGATTGTATGAGGGGAAAAACACTGAAAACCTGTTACCACAAGAATATATTCCATATGCCACAAGGTCTATTTTGGACTGCATTTTGATGCATCATCCTTCACTGAGAGACGAAGAAAGAGATGAGCAGATTTGTCTGAGGAATAAAATAAGTGTTACAAACCCAGTTCCAAAAAAGTCAGGACAGTATGTGAAATGCTAATAAAAACAAAAAAAAAAGAAAGTGTCCAGCCTGTATTAAATTGAAAACAACACAAAAACATGACGACGATATTTGATGATGAACTTTGTTGTTTGTTTATTGTAAACATATGCTCAATCCAAATTTGATGCATGCAAGACGTTCTAAATAAGTTGCATGTTCACAGCTGTTTCACATCTAATTTTTCCTTTTAATAACACTTAATTGTTTTGGTACTGAAGACACTAATTGATCTGGTTTTGAAAGAGGAATTTTTTGCTATTCTTTCATCATACAAGCCTTAAGTTGTGCAACCATTCTTGGTCTTATTTTGCATTTCGTTGTGCAGCATTTTCAATGGAAAATAGGTCTGGACTGTAGGCAGACCAGTCTAGCACCTGCACTCTATGATTGCTCAGCCATGTGTGCCAGTAACACATGCAGAATGTGGCTTTGTGTTGTCAGGTCGAAGTAAACATAGATGTCTTTAAAAAACTAAGTATGTGTATTTCAGCATTAGATGTGCCCACAAGTTACCCATGACATGGGATCCTAACAGTTACTATTGCTACTGTACGTTGTATGGACTTAAATATGACTTTGGGAAAGATGAAAAACAGATCACTCCTGGTGTGCTTACAGTCTTCGTAGAAGTGTTCTGAATTTAGCAGCTAGGTGCAGCTTCTTTCATTCACATCCCAACACAGAGAGAGGCTTGTACTGCTTCTGCTTCCCACATTCAGTACTTATTTATTTCATTCTAGTGTTGAACTGTTTTCATCACTCAAAAGGAAAAAAAGAACGCTATATAACTGGATATGGTATTTTATTTAATTGATGTACCATTTTACATTCAATCTCAACATAGATAGAGTAAGAATAACTTGCTCCTTGTCAGAATGCAATCCGCTGAGTTCAATACGTACGTTTGACTAGACTAAAAAAATGCAGTTGGCACATAGGCATACATATACTAGCTGCATATTTGTCTTAATAGCGTATTTAACCATTAATAATACCATATACAGATGCAAATTTCGGGTTTAAACTATACTGATTTAAACATGACTACAGCTCAAAACAGCATGAATAAACTGGTAAAGGCCGAGTCATTTGCAGTTGTAGTATATCATACTGTAATTATCACAAAATTATACATCCTTCCAAATTTAAAAGATGAATCACACAGCATGCATCACAACATGCTTTGCATAATTTTCTCAAATCTTTCCAGTAAATCAGAAAGTAAAGCAATGTACATATTGTTTTGTCAGCTATGTAAATGAATATTTATTTTGTGCAATGCAATTTGTATAATGTGCTTGCATTACTGTTAGCATTGTTTTGATAGGTTTGTTACATTGCACGTTCTGCTTAGGTGCAAAGCTACAAAAGCAAAACACGAACAATTTGTGCAGCAGTAATTGTAGTAGGAAGATCAAGAATTGTATAATAATTAATTTCTTGTCCAGTTGCTGTTTTTTTTATTTTCGCCTGGAATAAGCAAAGGCTTTAAGTTTGAAAGAGCACAGCATCATTGCAAGTGATGTTATCAGTATCTTTAACTCTTCATCTACCTGCATCCCCACCAGAAATAATGGCTGCGTTTTTGTCCAGCAGATGGTGCTGTAGCTCTGACCCAATAGATTTTGTGCCATTTCCCAGTTAATAAATCTCTGAGTGCATGATGATGATGATGTTTTTACTCATAATTGTGCTACACAGTTGTCAGGGAATATTTTTGTTCAGTAGCACCTTTTTTATCCCCTGATGGGCAAAAGCTCTGCTGGCAGGTTTAAATGGTGTGCCGGTTGTACTCATAAGAAGGGTCAAGGCCATCATAGTGGAACTCTCTCCACTGCTCTGTCTTCTCCCGGGTTCTCTCATCTTGCTCTGAAAGAGAGATGAAAAATTTATCAGTTCGCAATGGGATAAATCAGTTAATAGATAGATACACTATATGGCCAAAAGTATGTGGACACCCCTCCTAGTTATTGGGTTGAGGGGTTTTGGCCTCACGTATTGCTAACAGTTGTGTAAAATCAAGCACTTAGCCATGCATAGACAAACATTGGCAGTAGAATGGGTCTTACTGAAGAGGTCAGTGATTTTAAACATGGCACGGTTAAAGGATGGCACCTTTGCCTCAAGCCTCATGAAAAGTTTGCAAAATGTCTGCCTCTGGAGGCAACATCAGCACAAGAACTGTGCATTGAGAGCTTCATGAAATGGGTTTCCATGGCTGAGCAGCCGTACACAAGCCAAAGAGCACTATGCACAATGGCAAGTGCTGGCTTAAATAGTGAAATAACCCCGCTGGACTCTGGAGCAGTGCAAATATGTTCTCTGGAGTGACGAGTCACGCTTCACAATCCGGCAGTCTGACGGACAGGTCTAGGTTTGGCAGATACCAGCGGAATGCATATTGTCAGCAATATGGTGGAGGAGGAATAATGATCTGATTGTCAGGGTCTGGGACTTTTGGTTCCAGTGAACAGTAATGTTAATTCCACATCATACAAAGATATTTGAAACAGTTATACGCTTCCAACTTTGTGACACCAGTAGAGGATATGTACTTACTGTAACTTAGAAAATCAGCAAAACACATTTGAAAAATGACTTTGGAGCACCTAAACTTTTGCAAATGATCGGTGGGGCATGCCTAATCATATTTTAGATTAATGGTGAAGACATCAAAACTATGAAATAACACATATGAAATTATGCAGAAAGCAAAGAAAAGCTTTGTGAGGACCCCCCTCAGGTCCTTTTCCCACATGACTGTCAGGGGCTTTTAAAAAAATCAATAAAATAAAAAGTGCATCCAAACTTTAGACTGGTAGTGTACATACATCATTCCATCCATCCATCCATCCATCCTTCCACTGTTATGAGATATTTATATTTACCATCATGCTCTTCCTCTGCATGACTCTCAAACTCGTTTCTCTGCTCCTCATGGTATTCTCTCTTCCTTTCGTCAGCTGCCAGTCTCTGTCTCTGCTCAGCTACAGGGAAAGCATCACATTTAAAAACAACATTTAAAGGGAAAGTAAAAAATAATCAGAATACAGCAGAAGAGGCCATACAGGAGTGGAGGGTTTGTTCATAAAAAAAAAAATCAGGTAAATTTTGATGACACAAAATGAAAATGGAATGTCAATTACAGAAGTTATAAACACAAGATAAGGTAGAAACAGGACTGGTTTTATAGTTAGGGCTGTGCAGTGAATTGTGCAAAATCAAACCCCTGTTTTTGGCTGCAAATACACCATTTCATTGAGCAGCACAACAGCACTGTTCATCAGATGAATGGACCAATAAAGCACAGCAATTAGCACAGAATGTGCTGTGACAGATGACAGGTGTTGATGCAGGTTGACGAACAGTAGGTGTTTTTGCAGACTGCCCTGTAGCTGTGGGTGGAGGTACACCCATCATTGCTCATCATGGTTGAACAGCATTGTGTTAAGTATGTATTGCAAATTGTGCGGCCTTAGTTGCAGGTAACTACAGTGTACTCTAATACAGTATGAAGATTATGGCAATATTTTTATAGTACAGTTGTTTTACTTTTTAGATGTAAAGAATCTCTTGGGCCTGGCTTGTAACTCATTCACTCATTCACTCACACATGTTTACCAGGCTGAAGACTCTCCACAAGGGGGAGCTTTTAGCACTCAAGTAGCTTCTGGTGCTTCATAAGAGTGATGCTTCATATCAGTGACACCATGTGTGCTTGCTTTGTTGGTACTTACACTCACATACAAAAGTTTGGATGCCCCTGGTCAAATTACATGATTTATTGACATGAGAACACAGAAATGACGGAAAAGTTTCACGGAAAAAATGAGCAAAACTTGTAACTTGCCTGGAGTGTTCAGATTTTTCACATGACTGTGAACTTGTTTATGCGCTAATGCACATTATGGTAACTCTTGCTTTGTTGATGCAAAGAGCTGTTTTTCAGATTCTGTATGATAAACTCTGACATAACCAATCACTACCCTGAACTCTGACCTCTCCAACTCACTAAAAATCATGTCATCACTTGTCTTTGGATAATCTCAAGAATTCTGAGTGAGTGCATTCCGTTTGTCTGCTTGCTGCAATTTCTCCAGTTCTTACAGGCTCAGCATTGTGCATCTCTAGCACACGTTTGACCATACATTTGCATTAGTCGTAAACAGACTTTAACGCTGGAGATCTTAGAGGAGGGCAAAGTGTAACTGAGGCTGCAGCAAATTAGAATCAAATGCAAAACAATAGCCCAGTCAAAAGCTGAAGACAAACATGCAGCCCCTGCTCTGACAGAAGCTGAGGGCTGAGTGCTGGTTTCTCCGTGTTGGCCTGTGGCTCCTGCTCGCCGCTGTGGTTAGCCTCTACTGCATTCCTCAGCTGGCTCAAAACACAGCGGTCAGGGGGAGCACCTGCAGAGCCCATGCTCTACTCTAAGCCTCTATTCTCCTGCCTTAGGTGTTTACATCTGGGTTTTTTTATTATTTTATGTATATGGCGTTAAGAAAGCCTCTATACTCAGTTAATTTGCTTTGACAGGTTGATAGATTATATTCAAGCATTTTATTACTGCATTTGTTCCAAACATAGAACCAGACCTTTTCCAAGTGGTGTCTTACATCGACACAACTATAGCTCCGTATGCACAAACAAATTTATCAGCTTCAACAGTCCAGTTGTTGTTTTGCAGCCACTTCATTAAGGCTTTCCATTAGGAACAAAAGCCAAATCAGTATTGACCATAACAACTTGTGTGCAACCCACTAATCATGCAAATTCTCTTGACTAACCATCAGCTGGAGAATATAAACTAACTTACCGTTGATCTCATCCTGCGTTTTCACTGACCTCCTGCCACGCCGTTTGAAAAAGCTGCTGGCATCATTCTCTTGCATGAAAATCCTCCTTAGCCCACCTTAGATTAAGTAATATACACAATGATGACTAGGACCACGTTTAAAGCATGTAGAGGTCACCCCCCCCATCATAGCGCACTGATATGGGGAAAGCAAGAAAAACACAGGTCAACACTCTTTTTCTGAAAGCTTAAGCAATTGGCCCCAGATATAACCATTATATTTGGATGATGATGAGCTACAACTGGATGAAGGTGATAGCTTATATTGTTTTGGTCACCTTGTGGGTTTGCTGCATTCTTGTCCACCTTTCCATCAGACACAGATGCACTGTTAACCTCATGGAACACTGCAATAGACCAGAAAGAATGTCACAAGTGTTTCCTACCTCCAAATCCATGTCTTACTCATGCATTCATAGCTACATGGTACAATGTTCTAAACTCCAGCACTGATGTTGTTGTCATTATTGTTGTTGTTGTAGGGCAAGGTCCAAAGATGTAATCTCCAGCAAGCAAAGGACCTGAGTCACTCCGTTTGCCCTTTTAACATTCTCCATCTCTTATGTGTCATACTCACAGGTGAGGACGAACAGCACAGTCAGACAGGTGAGCAAGGCGAGACGCGTCCACCACATTTTTACAGCTGCGTCCAAGCTACAGACAACAAAGGGGATCCACACAGAAATACCAGCAAGCTCTCATCTGAGGTGGAGCTTGTGACTCAAGGAGCAGTGGCAGGAATTTAGGAGATCAGCAGGCTGAGTGATGGGAGGGGCACAGAGAATTTGTTTCTGGAGGGTGGACCCTCAGCAAGTTGAGCAGTGCCTAGGCCTCCATGTAGGGTTAGGTTTAGTATAAGATTTAAGTTTTGGGTCTATATTAAGGTTAGAGTAAGATTTAGGTTTAGGGTTTGACTGTAACACATTCAACAAAAGTTTAATTTAATGTTTATTTAGATGATTTTCGTTCAAGACCAGCTGAGCACCTACAGAGCATCTAAAATGGCCTCTCTGTAAAAGTAATGCAATGGAATTGACTTGGCCTACATAGTTTCTACATGCACTCACTGGACATTTTATTAGGTACTTTGCATCTACACTCGCTGTCCATTTTATGAGCTTCACTTAAGATATTGGTACACTTTGCAGACCATCTTTTTCAGGGCAGGGCAGAAGTTGATTTCAAGCGTCCCTCAGATTTGAAAAACATTTCATTTCTTCATCTAAACTAAAATTTTGCTTTGCATTCACAGTGTTTGTTTAAGTTGAATTAAACCAGTTAAATTGCTTCTTACCACAAATTATTTTTTACAGTGTACGTCGTCAGCCAAGAATATCTAGGCAACAGCATCCTGTGGCCAGAAACTGACCACTGATGAAGAACTAGAGGACACAAGCTCACAGCAGCAGATGAGCTATCTCAAATTTTAAAAAGTGGACCAACAAAGTCAGTATAGAGGTGGCCAGTGTTTGAGTTCATACCATATTAAAGAGAATTTTATCTTTCAGTTTTTCACTTTTGACAATAGTTTTGATATTTTATTCCAAAAAAAAAAGATGTACATAGTGATTCCCGTTTAACCCAATGTGAAAGTGCAGATTTCATTCAAATGAGATTGAATGAAATTTATTAGTGTTATTAGTTTCAAATTATATTAATTTTGTAAGTGTGTGAAAGGTCAAACTGTTAGGATAGATCAGTTTTACTGTTTATTTGTTTTGTACCTAAGCTAATGTTAGCGTGGCTAATGTTAACAGATGCCTTTCAAATCCAACCTTTCAATTAGCTACCAGAGCTCAGTCTAGCTATGCATAGCATTTTAAACTGGAAACTTAATGTTAAGCAGTGAATCTAAACTCCAACCTAAACTCCTTAGACTGAATAGGACTTTTACCAGTATTCTGTAAAGCTTATCCAAACTCGCAACAGGCGCTGAAGAGTGGTCTTTGCTATAGGCAAAGGTAAGTAGACACCCAGGGCTCCATGAAAATGCATATTAGATATGTATGCTGACACTAAATAACCTTTTCTAAAATTTTCATGTATTATAAAATGAACGTTGTGTTGACTATATTTAGTAATAGTTATTATTGCCCCCTGAGTAATGGGCTATTTCATTTTGTTTCGTGATGATCCCATGTTCCTTATTTGCTGTCAGTCAAATTTCAAAATCTCAAGCTACCTGGCATCAGTAATATTTGTACTAGCAGACTAAAAAACTCAGTATAACAGAGGAAAAAACAGGAGTACATATGAAACACAGCTTTAGAAGCGGTTCAGTACAGACATACATGTTAGAGAATTAACACAAAGTGAATGGAGGCCAATTTAAATAAAAGATGAATCCTGGAAACAATGTTTACAGTAATTATAGGTAAATTGTCTGGGAAAGTCAGTCTGACTCGATGATATGAGAACATGTGTGGATGGTTCAGGCAGAAGAAGTGACACCAACCTCAGCAAACATATTTAACTCCCCACTGTACAACAGCAATGTGGGCAGGTGAGTGAGGAGGCAAATGAAAAACCAAGGGAAAACCAATACTTGTGGTTGAAGGAGGGTGGGATGGGGGAATCCTGTTTCTTGCCTAGAGCCCCAAATTCACTAAATCCAGGTGCTACTAATGAGTATATTTATAGATGGAGTATGGACAATTTTTCAGTATGGAATACTATTTATTTTCTCCATGTTGCTAACTTGTCAAATATTAAAATATTTGTAATACATTAATATCTAATATGAAATGTTTTGTTTACATGCACATGTGACATAGTCATAGAACATGCCTAAATTATTTTCTTAATCATGCCGTGAGATCTCCTCCCCTGATCCTTATTAATCTTACATAGGTTTTTAATATTATCATAAATATCTGCATGTGCTAACCACTGACTTAGCAGTAAAACAGCTTGCCAGCCTGGAGACATGACTCACAGCCCAGACTAGTGAATGTTTTTGGTGCAGTGAGTGGTTTGCGTTTGGGGGAAATGAGTATGGGCCCCTTCACACAAGGAGTCCCTCTCATAGCGGCTGCAGAGAAGCAGGAGGCTACTGGAGATGTTTGCTTACTGTTTTTTTTCCTCTGGAGTCTGGCCAAGCCTCAGGACAGGGTGAATGAATGTATAAATTGTGAAGTATGCCGCTTCAGAGGTAGAAGCAGACGAAGAAATATGTGAAAGAATGTGAGAGAAAGAAAAAGCAGAATGTTTGTGTTTTCTGGATTATCAATGAAAAGTTCTTGAGAACTCCCAGGTCTGATGTGTGTTTTGGGTGCTGCACTGTTCTTAACTACACTTTGGTGTCAGTGGATAAGCATGAAAGGCCAAAACTGGACTTTTTTCTCCAAACCCCTCAAAAGCCCAGACTTATCACGTCCTAATGCTTATTAGTATTCAATAACTACATAAACTACAATGCAAACTGTCTGAGTTATGTTTACACTATAGGAGTGTGTAATGAAAGTTTAGACCCACTGGCCGTTTAAGAGGCTAAATCAATATTATGTAATCAACCATTTTACAGCAACACCTTACATAAATGATTTAGATGTTTTTGACAATTAATTGCAAATTGAGATCTTAAAAGCTTTTTTCCTAAAAACTAAACACTTCAAAATGGTAAAATGAACATTTTTGAACGTCAGTATCCTTTATAAGACTCGCTGTACTGCAGCACCAATTCATATTCATTTGGTCATCATTTTTCAAAATGATTGGAATAAGAGGGAGCTGCATTTGAATGGACAATAGAGTATAAAGAAAATGTCCTGCATTTTTCAGCCTAATCTCTATCAACTGCATCTGTTTTATATGGTTGATTACCATGGGCAGTTAATTAAACTTAAAGTTGTTGGACATAGAATATTGTTCTGTAAACTTACTAGTAGAGACAGTAGTATAAATTGCCATTGAGGAATGTGATTTTACAACGCATGTGAAAAATAAGTAGCAGGACAGGGCCCTAGCAGTAGGAAAAAAATATCAAAAAAGAAGATAAAACATAATAAATTCATGATTTATAAATGGTAACAATAAACACAATATGTTTTCTTTCACAGTGGACTGATCTCCAATCTATTAGTGCTACATGATACCATACAGCACTCACTGCAGAGTTAACAGATTCACAGATTTCCTGCTACATTGGGCTAGTTTAAAAATGCAGTTGTGGACCACTTTTTTGAGTGCAGACAGTAGAACATGATACAGTACATGCTTTAAAGGGAGGTGTGAGGGAGGGGTATTGCAGTCTGCAGTGACACTGCTAGATGCTACTAAATCTTACACACTGCACCTTTTATGTAAAGTAGCTGACTGTTGCACACAATCAGTCACTAGATTTAAATCTGACACAGGCTAGCTTCAACTGACCCCAGCTAGATGGCAAAGTGCCATCTGTCTCTTTTGCAGAATTGTGGTTTAATGTGTCATTTCTGTGAATTTTTTTGGTAGAACGTTGCCAATATGACCCATAAATTGTGTAGCTGGGATTAAATGACCAAAGAATAAATGATCATTATCACTGTTATGTGGTTTTATGATATGGATGTGGATGTCTCACTTCAATGACCTACAAACTGAGTCATTAGTTGTCTCAATTTTGTCTGCCTGGTTAATGTTTGATAGACTCCTGTCTTCACAATAAGGTAACACATGTTAAATTTCACATTTGCACAGATTGTTCCTGCAAGCTATTCAGTGACTAAATGTGACTGTCCTTTCTAGTGTGTGTGTGTGTGTGTGAGTGTGTGTGCGCATGTGAATGACTGATCAGAAGAGGGCAGAGATAACTTACTCAAACACAACCATGGGTTCAACTGCCCATGCGCTGAGGAGGGGTTCATCAGTATGCCTCTGATTGGTCAGTTCAGGCTGGCGACCTCCACCAGACGTGATACCTCACACACCTTTCTGCAGTGCAAAACTGTGCGAACATCCAACCTTACTGGCCAAAGCTATACCATGCCACGTTTTACTGTGCATGTAAGGGATGAGTGGCTGACCGTCCCCTGTAAGGATGCGTCCTACTCTATAAACTGGTTAGGAGTGGAGGCTCTCAAACGGTACGCCAAGAACAAGCCTGATAACGGAGGAATCCTAAATATCAAAGATGTGCACTTTGTGGCCAGGAGGTGTCAGGGACAGGGACTGTTGGATGGTGACGATACAATAGAGGATGTCTTGGAGGACAATGACTTTGTGGAGCTCGGTAACGTTAAACATGTTCTGCTCTCACGTTTTACACTTTCTCATGAGGTTATTGTGTCAGAACCAAATGAAATAATGATTTTTTTGTATTTTTAAGTCCTGGTTTTGTTTTAATTTGTCTAGAGATTGAAGGAGACACCATGTCTTGTGACTTCATTCCCAGCCAACCTGGAATGTCATATTTGTATCCTTGTAAAACATCATACTATATACTCTGCTAAAATGCTCTCAAACTAGATTCATAAAATGTGTATAAAATCCTTGTTTAAACTTTGCTGAAGAATACAACCGTTCACAATGCAAACAGCAATTCATGCAACTTGATGATTGTTGCAAAGTCTCAATTTTATGTGAACGGTTAACCGACACTACCTTAACAGAAGGAACCAGAATAAGACCCTACAGAGAGCCAGACGAGGTAAGAATGTTTCATACCTTCTTAGAAAACCATTTGCCTTGAAGAAAATGTAAAATTTTATCCTTTGAAAGAAATTAGTGTTAGAGAAGCATTGTCAATATAAAGTTTAATTTAAACACTTTTGAACAGAATGTTTTGCAATCATCACCAAAAATGGTACACATTGTGGCATCAAAAACAGATGGCTTATTATAACTCTGTGAATGACGTGTTTGGTTGTGTTCAGTATATTTTTTTAGATGGAAATAGTCTGAGTTCCACTGACCTAGTCAACCTAGGACGAGGCCTCTACAAGATTAAGGTAAAGAAAAGACAACAGTGCTGAAGATCTGAAGGTCTGAAACTTGAATGTACATATTGAATGTACTGGTAATGTGCAGTACTGTGCAAAAGTCAAAGACCACTCTTTATTTATTTAAAGGGCTGTCAGAACAGCCATTAAATACAAATGAAAAACCAGAAAACATATATTTAACAGAAAATTACACTGAAACTTCATTGGCTAAATATACTAGCAATTTTTTTAGCATTAAGTGTTTCTACCCTTTGCCTTTACTGCAGCTTCATTCTTTTTATGTGTCTTGCTTTCAGTTTTTTAAAGAAATCTTTATAGTTTTCCACACCTCCAAAGTTCAGTCTTAGAAGTTGGTAGCATTTTCTGCTTCTTATCATCCAAGGGATCTGAAACATGTTCAGAGATGTTGAGATGTGGACTCTGGGGTGGTCGGTCCATTGTTCTGAGACAATTTTCTTGCAAATTTTCTTCTTTTTGGTCTATTTCCTTTTCACAGTAACAGCTACTTAACAGCTGCACATTCTTTCGGACTCATAGTGCTGAGTTGTCTTCTTACAGTGGAAGGATGAACAGAAACCTGCGGATTTTTTTTAGATTTCTCAGAGATGAAAGATTTAAGTATATCTGCTGGTGATCGTTTCGGTGGTCTATCAGGTCTTGCATGGTTGTTACAACTCCAGTTTTGGGAAAAAAAAACTTCTATTTTTTCTTATTTTATAATAATGACTTTGCTGTTCCTTGTGCAAGTGGGTTATCTTTCATTTAATCTTTTCAGAAATATCTCCTAAAATAAAGTAATTTGTACTAAATGGCTATTTTGACTGGAAATTAATGAAATTAAGTCTTTGACTTTTGCACAGTATTGGAATTCATACTGGTATTGTATTTGATATCACTATCACTTCTTAAAATTCAAAAAGTGATTAAAATTGCTGTACATTTAATTACTGTTCATTGAAATGTAATTATTGTACATTGAAAATGTCCCTAACCATAGCTGTCGCCTAGAACATAACATTTTATCTAGGGTTAGGCATGTTTATTGTTCAAAGGCATGGTAATTGTTCAAACTTGTTCAAACTGAGTGTCTATCTTTAGCTGACTCCCGAGGCTGAGAAAAAGGTTGACCAGTCAAGAGAACTTCTGGACACCATAGTGAAAGAAAAGAAAGGTAGGCAGGTGGAACTTCATTTTAACTGGGTTCTACAAGCACTTAGTAGGTTTAAATAGTATTGAGACTGTCTACTGAACTGAATCAGATTGCACATTATATACAGCAGTCTGTATGAAACACTTTTTGGTTGTTGTTGTGCCTGTTTTAAGTTACATGTAAGTCGTGCACTGTGGCTCAAAACAGGAATTTACACACAGTTAGTGGAACTGAATGATTCAAAGCAGACGTGTACACTGCAATCTGATTGTTTACTCTGTTCTCCAGTTGTGTATGGGATCACCACAGGATTCGGGAAGTTCGCTCGGACGGTCATTCCCATCAGCAAACTCAAGTACAGTCATGCTTTTGATCTTTGGGTAGCTCCCTTTATCATCTGGTCTTCATTTTCCTGTTTTCTCTTATTTGCTTTGTGTGACCAGGCAGGGGCGGTCTTTGCAGTAGGCCGGGGGTCGGCAACTCAAATGTTAAGAAGAGACATTTTGTCCTTTCAACAAAAATCAATTCACCTTGGGAGCCACAACATTTCTTGTCCATTATTTGAAGTTTTGAATATTTCACCATCTTGGCTGTAATTATGTCTCAGTATGTGCTAATGTCCAAGTGTAGACTAAAAAATATTATATAAACAAAAACACAGACTTACTTTGCTCTTCTTTAAGCTTCAGCTCAGCTATAGCTGCTTTTCTCGCATCTCCAGCAGGGAACTTTTCCAAAAGTAGAACAGTTTCTTGTGAAATATCTCTCAGTGTTCGACCTTTTTTTACGAGGCTGAACTTCTTATTCCCCAGCTTCTTGTTCTAATTTTCCCATTCCACCTTAAATGGTACTTGAGGCACCAGAACGTACCTGCTGCACCATTTAAGGTGGAATAGGAAAATTCGAACAAGAAGCTGGCAAACGAGAAACTGACTTCAGCTTTGTGACTTTTTAGTGTTTGACAGTTTCTCCCTGCTGATTAAACATATTAGGGAATCTGCTGCAGTGCTTACAAATGCAAATAAGTCCATTCATCTCCGAATTATTGATGTTTGTCCTATATCTTTCTCTTCGTCTTTTCGTTAGCTGCTAGCTAGGGGAGATTGTCGTCTGTGTTGCTATGGCGACAATCAGTCAGTGCACCAATCAAGGTTAAAGGGTGAATTAGCAGACGTAGGCTACATTAACTCCAACATTTATAACCATTTATTGTTAAACAGTGTTTGAACGATCAGTAAAACTTTATTTTACTGCAAAGAAGGATTAATTTATTTTTACCTAACAAATCTATTTCTGCTGTGGAGCCGCAGCAGGGCAGTAGAAGAGTCGCATGTTGCCAACCCCTGCACTAGGCGAAGGTAGGCAGCCGCCTAAGGCCCCCATGAGCCAAGGGTCCCATGAAAATACAAATGAGATATACTGTATGTGTTGATGTTGAATAACTTATTCAGAAATATATATATATATATATATAAAATTACTAATTACTTCTCTCGAAATTGAATTAGATTATATTACTTATTACTTCTTGGAAAGTGCTGCTACTTTACCAAACTATCTTACCGCATCAATCAGCAGATAGTGTTGTTTGTTTCTTACAACAAGCAAAATTATCTGCCAATGTAGTGAGACAATTTTACCAAATAAAACTACTTAGAAATGAGTTAAATAATCTAATGATATTTTCAAAATGAGAAATATTAAACTTGTAATGTTTTTACTTGCCAAGACAGATTTTTTTGCCGTGTAGACACACTGTAAACTTAAATTAGTTGACTGTACTTTAAAAAGCATGCAAACGTAGTGCTGCGTAATTACTTAACAGGTTCAAAGCTTAAACAGCTTTATATTTGAGTTATAGTTACTTTCTAATTTTCAGTGATCCACACTTCTGCTGTAAGTAACATGAACTAAAACGGCCTAGTAATCATAAATGGTTTCCACTGAGCTGGCAGTGCTCTACTTTTTCAAGCTCTGCTCACTGTTGAACTGGTTAGGTTAATGTGACTGAAATATTCTTCTTTGTATAAATTATTGGCATCAGTGAGAATAACAGCAACATGTAAAAATGCATCAAAACTTCACATTTAACAGGAGAGCATATTCTGAAACAAAATAACATTTTGCAAAGAGAATTATATTTATAAATTAGAAAAATAAGAGGTAATTAACAGAAACCAGCAAAACTGCCAAGAATGCTGGGAAGCTTCTCACAAGACTACTCAGTCTGTAGGACTGATCCAAATGAACTGATCTGTACTAGATTTATCTCAGTAACTCAGGATTATACAAGAAATACTATGTCTTACTAGATTTGTATTAGGAAATTTAACAAGTTAGTAAAGTAAACCAAAAAAATTCATTAGTGCAATTCTTATGTGTAGCAGTGCAGTTGCGTCACAATTTAAAAATGTGTATCTGTGAGGCCTCATTCCTGTCTTTTTGCCTAGAGCCCCTGAATCATTAAATCCGCCCAGCAACTAAGTGTAAAATGCAGCCCAACAGACCGAAAGCTTTGAAATCTACTTTGGCATACCTGAACTATATTTCTCTGTTTCACAGGGAGCTGCAGGAGAATCTTATTCGCTCACACTCAGCAGGTGGGATCCAAGATCTCAAATCAGAATTCTGTTATCGTCTAAATTCATTAAACAGTGCACCCTTGTCTGGCTCGACCTCTCGTGTGCTGTGATTGTGCGGTGTGTCACTGTGTGTTTGTGCAGGTTTGGGCAGTCCTCTGAGCCCTGAGCGGACGCGCATGCTGCTGGCCCTCAGGATAAATGTCCTGGCTAAAGGACACAGTGGCATCTCTCTGGAAACCCTCCACACAATGATACAGGCTTTTAATGGTACATAAAAGCTTTTTAGCAGTGCTGAGCTCAGGAGAATACTGCTTTGGCAGTTTTGGAAGTGTCTAGAAGTTCATTCAGAAATACAAAGGCTCTTTCAGAGAAGACTTTGGTGTTAATATCTGAGGATAAATCCTTCTTTGATGATTCTTTACTTGAAAAGGCTTCACTGAGGGAACCACAGGATGTTTTTTCTTCAGAGTCAACTTTCAAAGGTGGTGTTATCACAGTCAGAATCAGAATCACTTTTATTTATAAGTACCTTACACATACAAGGATTTGATTGCATTCAGCCAGGAGAGCATTAGTGAGGTCAGGTACTGATGTTGAATGATTAGTTTTGGATCACAAACGCAACTCCAACTCATCACAAAGTCATCACTGCATCACTTCATCACTACGGAGAACACTGCTCCACTGTTTCACAGCCCAGTGCTGGGGCGCTTTATGTCCTTAGCACTGGACGTGGTGACCTTAGGTTTATGTGCTGCTGCTCCAAAGTGTCTCATTCTATTAGTTTCCATTCGTTCCCTGTGGTGTTCCCAGCGTCCTGTCTGTCGTTCGTTCCTGAGAAAGGCACAGTGGGTGCCAGCGGAGACCTTGCTCCTCTTTCTCACCTGGCACTGGGGCTGATGGGAGAAGGGAAGATGTGGTCACCTAAGAGTGGGTGGGCTGACGCCAAATACGTAAGAATTCGCTGCTCAAACTCCATTCATGTTGCATCCCAGTGTTTACCAAACTAAAAGACGAAACAACAGCATTATGAAATGTGCCTTTTCAGATTGACCTTTGACCTTTCCATTGCTCATAGGTTTTGGAAGCTCACGGACTGAGGCCTATATCACTAAAGCCAAAGGAGGTACTGCTGACCTCTGTCAGGCTTTAACCACTTTTATCTGTCTCTGTGTTGACATAGTGGTGGTGTTCTCAGAAATGTGTCCTTGACTCACCTGCTTTGTTTTGTAACTGGCTGGGAGTAAATATGAAAAAGGGAGAAAACAATGTTGAGCAAGGCTAATCTGAGAATAAAAATACACTATTAGAGATAGTGGAGTTCCTGGCTCTTTGTGCATGAGTATACAAAGTATAGATAGACTGCACTTAAGTGAAAGTTTGAGTAATGTGTCAAAATCTTACTCAGTTAGGGAAAAAGTGGAAGTATTGAAAATATACTTGCATGAATGTAAAAAATATCAATGTTATAATATATAATATATAAAAGTTAAAATAAAACAATTTAACAAATAACATTAACATAACATTTTTTTAAATATTAAAAATATATTGATATGTTTCTGCATAATCTAAACTAATGAGTCTACCTGGTATTAAAGTGTCCATATGCTACATTTTCTTGTATGTTTTTCCCCCTCTGAGGTTCACTTTTAATGCTTGTGTGTTTTTATGTGCCAAAACATTCATAATTCATTTTACATGCCTATTCCCAACCTCTTTTTATCTTAGTCTTAACACAGTCTTAACACATGACCTGTATGAATTGGGAGGCAAGTGATACATTTAAAAAAATGTAATGAAACTTTAAAATGTTTACACACCGCATCAAACTCTAAAGACTGTGATAATGTGTTGTGGTGACTGATGGGCAGTACTGCTTCTTACATAAAGACAAATTAGCCTACACTCTTGAAAATGGTCCTGCAAGGGTTCTTCAGTAGAGACAGTGGTTCTATATAGAACCATAAACACTCAAATAACCATCTGCATGCTTAAAGGGTAAAATGGTTCTTCAGACTGATGGAAGATGTGTTATATATGGTGGTTCTATATAGCACAAAAAAGCATTCTTCTGTTGCTACAAAGCTTGTAATAATAGCAGAACACTTTTTGGTGCTCTATTGAACCCTTTTCAAAGATGTTCTATGTAGAACCATATACAACAAATTTTCCATCAGTCTGAAGAACCATTTCACCATGCAAAGAACACTTCTTTGAGTTTTTATGGTTGTGTATAGAACCATTATCTTTACTGAAGAACTATGTTTTCAACAGGTGGATTTTACAGTGATGTGTGAAGTTTTTAAGATAACGTTAACAAAATGCGCAGGACTCGCTTGATCGGCAAAATAAAAAATAGAAGAGTGAGGTCTAAATGAAAATGTAAGGAGTAGAAAAGTATGTTTTTTTCTCATGGAGATGTAATTAGATAATAATACAATATTCAATTTCAGTAATACTTAAGTAAAATACTAAACTTCCAAAATAATACTTGACTATAGTAACAAAGTACAATTAGCTACGCATTTCCCTCCGTGTCTCTGTGTATATGTGTTGTCCATATACTATATAATATATAATCTTTTATATAATCTCCAAAAAGGTTTCTGTTAATGAGGCATGATCAAACTTTCTCCATCTGCAGGGCCTGGCTCTGATTAATGGGACGCAGATGATCACCTCGCTGGGTGCAGAGGCTGTGGAGAGAGCAGAGTCTGTGGCCAGACAAGCCGACATCATTGCTGCGCTCACGCTGGAGGTCCTGAAGGGAACCACGAAAGCATTTGACAGTGGTGAGAAAACGTTTCCTTCAGAATTTTAGTTTATTTATAGTCTAATCTAAAGTTCACATTGAAATGGATATTTATAATTTTATGAGATGAAAATGGATATTTTTGAAAGCATAGCCTGTAGGTTTTTTCAGCTGATCACTACATGAAGATGAAGGTTTTGGATTCTCTTATTGGTAAAAAGAAATTTAATTCTAATTTTCATATTTGTGATTATGTAAAGTCAGTTTTTTGAGTCTTGTGACCTTATATGCAAACCTTATATGAATACAGAGGGAAACTGGCTCTCCCTCTCACATGGGCACACCTGATTGGCTAAATATAAAATAAGCAGACATGTGTCTTCTGTGAACTTATATTTTCTCTTTTTTCTTGAAGTCCTTTTTAAATTCTCCTCTACCTGGAAGCATTTTTCTTCCACAGTTGTCCAACACCTACACTCATCATAGAACTGGCTTTTATGTTAGGAAAAAAATAATTAAGTTGATATTGGTTGATTTGACCCATTTTTATGATGTACTTAAGATTTTACTGTTGAAAGAACATAATTATTATTAAGTCAAACAAGTCAAATAAAAGAAAATGAAGTGTGTTTTTCCAGTGATACACTTCTCATGACATTTCCACCTGGTACAAGATGCATAACCAAATAAATGAACTCTGTTGTACTTTCAGTAGAATATATCCCATATTACTCAGTTATTTTGAGTAAGGGGAAGGTTGATTTTTTTTTTCCAGCTATTTGTATACTGGCCCCTTGTCCAACTTCACATCTCTTCTTTTGGGTTTAAACTCATATTTTGGTTAATTGCTTAGGCTCATTATTGTTGGGATTACCACATTCTCTAAGCCGACTGGGCACTACACTCCACTTTTAAACCAACTCTAGTAAGATAAGTTGGACCAACTTAAGTTAAATCAACATTATTAAGTCAGGTTCAATGAACTTTAATGAGTTAAGTTGGAAATGTAATAGCAGATTAAGTTTAGCCAGTTTGAGTAAATTAAGTTGGATAAACATAATTGCCTTATTTTGAAAGAAAACTATTTAATTGTGTGGAAATACTTTCCATAATATATTTCAGTTAAGTTCAGATAAAGAATGATTTTTTGAGGGTACAAGAGAATGCATGTCATTGTTTTGATTCGCTGACAGTTTTAGACTCACCTTCTTATGACAAATTCAAAAACAGATCATACTAGATGTTGCATTTCAAAACCAAAGCAGTGTCTTCTCTATTCTGGAAAACATGCACTGGATTCAGTGCAACTTTCCTGTACAGTTCTAGATGTTTTATATATTGTCACAATGAAACTCAGATTTGTTCCAAACCTCTCACAGACATTCATGAGCTGCGTCCACACCCAGGGCAGAAGGAGGTGGCCTTGCGTTTCCGTGCTCTTTTGGACTCTGATCACCACCCCTCAGAGATTGCAGGTAATCACTGTTTGCTCTGAAACTCAACATAACCCCTGGTCAGATTACATGTTTTGTTGATGTTCTAGGAGAAAATAAATACACATCCTCTTCAGAGAACACACTAATGCACACTCACTCTTTTTATTGGCTAAATTTAACATGTTCTAAAAAAATAAAATGTAAAATTGGCCTTTGCAAAAGTTATGGCACATTTTATACCTTATGTTTCACTTTTATCTAATATGTTAAACTTAGCATATAAAGAGAAATTGCAATCTAAAAGCTAAAAGACTCATTTATGTTTGTTCCCTGTAGATGACGTGTAAATTCATTTTCATTCATTTGACTGGGGGTGTTAAAAATTTTGTATCAGACTGTACCTTGCAGTCTGTTTACTATGCTGTTTACATCAATAGAAAGCCACAGGTTTTGTGACCGAGTCCAGGATGCATACACCATGCGCTGCTGTCCCCAGGTAAAGCCAGAATCTGAGGTCAACAAGACAATGATCAACCCTTATCATCACTTCTGATGGTCCATCTACTTTAGTTTGGCATTTGTCTTTTTTTCACAGGTCCATGGCATCGTCAATGATACAATTGCTTTTGTGAGAAATATCATCAACACAGAAATTAACAGTGCTACAGATAATCCTGTATCCTTTATGCATTATAATAAGCTTTAGGTAAAATCAGAGAAACCATTTTTGTTAGACATTTGTTTTTTACAGCACTGCAATTGCATTGCAATGATGTTTCGTATCCATTTGCACTCCTCCTACCTTCTCTTTTAAATCCTGCACCTGTTCAAACCCTGACAAATGAACTAGATGGTCTTTGCAGAGAGGGGAGAGACCATTTCTGGAGGCAACTTTCATGGAGAGTATCCCGCAAAGGTACTGTTAGTCTAGATATACAGTGAGGGGGTGTATTTAGACACACTGGCCCTCATTCACCAACCATTCATAAGAAGAAATTTCTTCTTAAACCCACTTACGCAGTTTTTATAAAGATTCTAACATTCACCAGTTTTCTTATTTGAGATTTGTTCTTAGGTAAGAAAAGAATCAACACACACTCAGAGCACAAAGGTGTGAACAGTTCAGCGCTTTAAGAACACATCATCAAATCTGATGCAGACTTTTTCTTAGGACCTTTCTCAAGTATTAATTTGAGAAAAAAACATAGGAAGATTTTGGTGAATGAGGCCCAATGTTTTGGTAATTTAATATGCTTCCAACGCATATATCCACTTTAAATTTATGCTTGTAAAGTACCTCCAAAACGGTAACTTGTATCTCCAAAATGGTAACTTTACAGGGGAAGGAAAAAAACCTGCTTTGCTTTTAATGTAAGTCAATGGAACCAGACATTTTGTCCAAGTCATTTTGATCCATTTCTGTTGGTCCATTCATCATGAAATTTACACACAACGCAAAGAGCAGCAGGCATTTTCAAATTATGTCAAAAACTGAAAAATGAGAGATACGAGGTTTTCTTCCAACAGCAGTGATATATATATACATATATATATATATATATATATATATATATATATATATATATATATATATATATAGTGTATGAATATATACATTTTTCATGCATGTCTGCATTTATGCATACATTTTTCCTTTATTATTCATAAGCACAAAGACAAAAGACATTATGTGTGTAAATGTGAAGTAGATATATGCACTGGAAGTTTATAATATAATAAAAAAATGAAAGTGTCTGCATACCTGTTTCTCTTCACTGTAAATCATAGAAATAGATGATTACGTCACTGTGCAAAAGACTGATAAATTCAGTTCAATTAAATTTAATCCAATTCAACTTTATTGTTATTAAGCACCAATACCAATACAGTGTTGTAGAGTATAATGACATACTATCAGGCTACTTCTCTGATGCAGCAATAATAACAATAAAACAATAATAATTTAAATCAAACAAATTGATTTATGTGGGCAGTAAATATGATTTTGTTTGTGAAACACTATATAACATCAGAATAAATACACCTAATTATTAATACAATAAAAACAAGAATTTAATTTAGAATTTAAGCTATATATGTCTTGTGAGATGAACTGTGAAGAAGAACAGAAACTGTTTTATTTCATTAAACACATCTTTCTATGACACTCAACATTTGTCAATCATTGAAAAAAAAACTGCACTTTGGGGACATCAGCATCCCCGTGCGGCTGTAAAGGTTATATTTTACTATCAACATGCTTGATGAACCAGGTATTGGATTATAACTACAAATACTGGGCTGCCTGAGGAGAGGTTTAGTTAAGCTAACACAGTAACAGACAAAATTACATTTAAGTGCATAGTGTTGATATTTATTTATTCTAATGTTAATGTTCTTTCAAGCAAATAAATGTTTTCTGCCCAGATAAATAGCTTTAAATATAATCTTCTCAAGTGGCCTTTTGCCTAGTGTTAGAAGGACATGCACTGGACTGCATGTTGTGTGAATGTGCGATATCAGTGTGTGTCTGTTTGTCTATTTTCTGTCTGTCTATTTTCTGTCTGCCTCTTGTCTGCTCATAACTCAGGCAAATATATAACTTGCCTGTCTGTCTCTCTGTCCTTCCCCCCTAGGCACTAGATTTTTTGGCTATAGGGGTACATGAGCTGGCGTCTATCAGTGAGAGACGTATTGAACGTCTTTGTAATCCGTCTCTCAGCGAGCTACCTGCCTTCCTGGTCAATGAAGGAGGACTGAACTCCGGCTTTATGATCGCACACTGCACTGCAGCAGCCCTTGGTCAGTCATTCTCATCCTAACACACCCACAGTGAACCAACTCAGTCAAATATATAACTTCTTCACTATATAAAGCAGTTATTAACTGCCAAGGAATCTCGTGATCTTGTCAGAGAAGGTATATCCCATGGGCAGCTAGACAAAACACGGTTTCCTTAATAGTTTTATAAATTTTTTTCAGGAGAAAAAAAAACTTGTAAGCGTTGGCCCTGTCGTCAGGAGATCACAAGTTCGATCCCTGGTGGTGCTACAGCCATCCGTAGCCGGGAGTCCAAGAGAGCACAATTGGCCTCGCTCTCTGGGTGGGTAGGATGCCCCCCCTCTTCTCCCCCCATCACTTAACACGATACTAGTCAGCACAGGCATCTGTTAGCTGACATAACAGATCTGATGGTTGGCGCTTTCCTCCGAGCGCGTTCAGCTGTCCAATGACGTCGCATTAGTGGCAGTTAGAAAAGATGCGGTGGCTGGTTTCACAGGTCTTGGAGGAAGTCTGTGTTAGCCTTCACCCTCCTAGCGCTGGTAGTATTGTGCGATTGGGGGAGTCCTAACTAGTGGGTGGAACTGGAGACGACTATATTGGGGAGAAAACTGGGGAAAAAAAAGAAGGTTCTCTATGAACACTCTTTCAACACACTTGCAAACATCAGATTCATCCGCTATGAGAAGGGGTCTGAAGCACAACCGCCATTACAAAAATTCCATACATTGTGTGCAAATACACATTTCCATCAGAGTGTCTCCAACTCCCCAAATCTTACTTATTGCAGCTTTAAGTTTACATGTCAGCTTTACTTGCTAAAGGCTCTTGTTTCCTTGCAGTTTCTGAAAACAAGGTTCTGTGCCACCCCTCCTCAGTGGACTCTCTGTCCACCAGCGCAGCTACAGAAGACCATGTGTCCATGGGCGGCTGGGCTGCCAGGAAGGCCCTGAGAGTGATCGAACATGTCGAGCAAGGTACAAACACCATCAAATTATACCCCCAACACCTGAATATATATACACCACTGAGTGCTGGTAACAGAAATAAATGAGGTGCAATTCAGTTCTATCTTGGACCTATATTGAATTTACATGATCTTAAATATTACCTCTTCCATTAACCTCCACTGTTAACCCTTTAAACTCCAAGGCCCACCCCTCAGTCTGATACCTTCATAAAGTACATATAAGTGTCATAGAAGTTACAAAATCATTGAGAGTAGTTACTGAATACTTCCCCTTAAGATTAATAACTGATTAATAACCCTAGGGTTCTGGGGTTGATATAAGGATGAATAGAATTCTAACAGTTATATACAGTGCAGAGGTTGAAAGTGTGTGATTTTGACTGAGGCTGTGCTTTGTTTGTTTTCTCTCAGTGCTGGCTATTGAACTGCTGGCAGCTTGTCAGGGTATAGAGTTTCTCCGCCCACTCCGGACCACAACGCCATTGGAGAAGGTGTATGACCTTGTGCGTTCTGTAGTCAAGTAAGTAAAGTGACACTGACCAAAACAAATCTTGGACCCCAAATGCTGAACCAGTCAATATTTGTTTATTCCTCTTTTGACCTCTCTTTTCCCCCTTCTCTCTCTCTCTCTCTCTCTCTCTCTCCCCCTCTCTCTCTCTGATGGACAGGCCCTGGATAAAAGACAGGTTTATGTCTGCAGACATTGAAGCTGTTCACCGGCTTCTTGTAGACCAGAAGGTGAGTCCCATTGTACCATTTTACATCCATGATTCGTGGCTAGAGATCAGTGGCTAGGCTAGCAGTCAGAATTGGCTAACACCACGGGGATTCCCAGTGGTTGTATGTATTTGCATATTCCATGTTGAGTATCGTATTGAGAGAAAACTGAAGAATGAAAACATGAAAACAATATAAAATCATAAATTCTGTCGAAACAATAAGACACTGGGATAAAATGCTGCGCTACAGAACATTACATAACACAAGAAATAACAGATTAGATTCTAGTTTTAGGGCAGAATGCCCCTTCAGCTTGGATCCTGGTTGAATCTCAGTCTTATCCACTATAAAAGAAATAGAACAGAGCTTCTTCTCCTGTCATGCCTTCAGCTTGTGCCTCATTCACCTCCTCTTCTTTGTCCAGGTGTGGAACGTTGCTAAGCCGTACATTGAGAAGTACTGCACTGAGCTCTTGCCTGAATCACGTCCGTCCTCTCCCACTGCCTTCTCCCTGGAGCCCCCACCTTCACCAAGAAAACGGGTCCGACTTGAATGACCAAGAACCCACTGAGCTACACAACTATACACTATTTTTATGCGCTCAGTGCTGATTAACATCTTTCTTACTACACACAAGATTAGAAATATGTTGTAGCAAATGCGCAAAAAAATTTGATATGTTGTAATCCATTGTAGTGTGTGATCTTAAGTGTCAGAGAACGTTAAAACACATCCGGTCTTCATTCATCAGGTTCATATTTATGAAACTATTTTAATGTCAGTCATCACTACTCCACTGTGAGCACTTGGGTTTAAAATGTTTTAAAAAAGAAAATCCTTTGGTAGCTCAAGTGCTGTGCAAAAGTCTCAGGCATCTGTGAAAATGATACAGTCATATGCAATAGTTTGTACACCCCTGCACACATGAGATATTTTGTTGGTTTTCTAAGTGAACACATTTAATTTTATGGTACAATTTGTATTTATTTGCATAGTGAAAAAACATAAAATTATAACATATGAAATGTGCCATAACTTTTGCACTGGACACATTTTATTTATTTTTTTTTCCAGTATTTGATTTCAGTGTTAAAGAAACGGTAATTATGCATTAAATGTGCAGTGGTGTATTCTCTGTAGAGGATGTGTTAACAAAACATGTTGTTTGACCAGGGTCGCCAAAACCTTTGCATATGACTGTATAGAAAGACACTGGAGCATTTATTTGTTTTAAAAAATGCATTAGAATAAAGACAAATATAAATCAGTGTGTTAGTGTAATCATTTCCAAATGTCTTCTGGAGGAAGTTAAGTATTAACAGTTGCCATCCACTACCTGCTTCAGCTGATCAGTCCTTCATTAAAGTACTCCAGAGTGGTGCAGCCATCTAAGCGCTGACCCCTCATCATCACTTAGCGCGATGCTAGCCAGCACAGGCATCTGTTAGATGATGTAACAGAACTGGTGTTTAGTGTTCTTCTCAAAGCATGTTGAGCCGTCCAATGATGTTGCGTTAGTGGCAGTTTGAAAAGATGCTTTGGCTGGATTCACAGGTCTCGGAGGAGGCTTGTGTTTGCCTTCGCCCTCCTAGTGCTGGTGGTATCATGTGACTGGGGGGGTCCTAACTAATCCGTGTAATGACTGGAGTGCAGCGAGAAGTCAAGAATAAAACTTGTGTTTAGCAGGGTTGTCCAAACTTTTGCACTTTTTTTTCTAATATGTTAACATCAGTGTTAAATAAACTGTAATGATGCTTTAAATGTGCTTTAAAGGGCTTTTAAGACTTTTGTTCAGTACTGTAGCTTTGAAGAAGCCCAGTGTGTAATTATGCCAGACACACTCATTCACAGGCTCATACTATGTACTGACAGGAAGAAGAATGAAAGAAAATATTTTTTTTTAGCCACAGGGAACTCTTTTCAGGACCAAACCCAGGATAGGGCACCAAGCCAAGAAACAGAATCCAACCAGCTATAGGATTCTGAAAACATTCATGTTCAGTTCATAATGGTGTCAATACACAACATGAACCTGTGAGTGAGTGTGTCTGGCATAACTACACACTGGGCTTTTTCAAAGCATCAGTACTGAACAAAAGTCTTAAAAGCCCTGTATAGCATTAGAATAAATACAAACAGAAATACAGTAAAAAATAAAAAAAACACATTTTATACATTTGCAGTGTATAAAAGGTGTCTTTAATTGGCTTGTATGGCTCCCATCATTAGCTGAAATGTGGTCTTCAGTGTAAAAGATAGGAGGGTCAGCTATAGAGAGGCACACAGCAGGGAGCTGCATGTCACAGACAGCTGCTGTGTGTGTGCGTAACAAATCCTTAACAATACTACACTACTCTCTCTCTCTCTTTCTCTCACTCTCTCTCTGTATTTCTCTTTCTCTGCTTCCTCCATATCTCACTTCCTCTTAATTGAGAGAACAGCAGAAACTAAGGACTATATCATAAGGTCTAAGATTTCATTTTTGATTAGTGTTGCTGAGGTTCCAGGGAAATACAGTGCTTACAAGGATGTTGGAAAATACATCACCAAGTAAGTTTCTGATGGAAATTGTGCATATTAGACATTCTACAGTTCAGAAATGTGCTTTTATGCTATATTTATAGCTTTTATGCTATATGTATAGCTTTTATGCTATATGTATAGCTTTTACGCTATATTTGCAATGAGACAAAGTGTAAGATCAGCAATGAAGTTGTATTAAGTTAGTTAATTAGGCCTCAGATGTACTATAGATTATGAATTTTGTGCAATAAACAACCATAGACGTTAAACCTACACCGTTATTATTCATGTGTTCATTCTGTTTAGACATTGTTTGCATGTCAAATTAAAATGGTTTATTAAATTTTAAATGTATATAAACATGCAATTTTTTGTTCATTCACATAATTTGAACACAGCAGCTGTTATTTATGTTGGGTCAAAAACTCGTAATGTAATTGGCCAATAGAAGTTCTCCAAAATTGCTTGGAATAAAATATTGCAACATTAAATCACATTTAAAGTTCAGAACAAGTTTCCGCTCTGCAGTACAGTTTCCATTTTTGATAGGCAGGTGTTTTTAGACAGCGATGATCTGCTCATTTGTGTTCTTGTTGATGTTCGTTATCTCTGCTTGTTGGAGTAAAGGCCTGTTCATTTCACAGTCATGAGTCTAGATGAGGACACACGTTGGCTCGAGTGGGTCACCAAGCAGTTTGAGAGCATTGCGGGAGAAGACAAGGAGATAGACCTGGATGAATTTAAAACAGCTCTGAAAGTGAAGGAGGTGAGAACTGACAGTCTGTGTGTAAATCTCAAAAAAGCAGGAATGAACAGACAAAGAATAAAAGACTGAGAAGTGTCATGATTCTGATTCTGAGAAAAGCTACTAGCGAACGTATTGATTTGGTCTACAGCTACAAGAATATGCACAACAAAAAAGACTTTTCATCAAATTTTAATCTTAATAAAATATCTTGCAGAATTTCTCAAATTTTTATTTGTGCTGTGAATCAGAAATTATTAAAAAACCACAACAAGAAGGTTTTGTGGCATTTTTGCTGTGTGATGTATATGCCCTTAGAAAAGAGATATTACAGGGGAAAGTATATATATATATATATATATATATATACACATATGTACATAAGTACAAATAGATGAATTGTCTTGCGGTTCAGGCAAATGCAGGCTGAGTGTGTAAAAAACTGCTTCACCACTGGGTAGTACTGGTGTAGCACCGTAGAAACTTCAGAATAGTGCTGCTCTGTAGTCTGACAATGCAAATAGACACATCATTTCTATTGTAAGACTTTATGTTGATATTATTTATGTCAAACTGTGTTTGTCGAATGATATAAACTGAATGAAATACTATTGCAGTACTGTAATTTAATGTGGTCATGAGGATAGGGCTATTTTTTATTGATGATAATTGAAATTAGTAAAATATAGACAGGCACGTAAGGTTGTTAGGGCCCCTTCTCTCAGCAGCGCCTGAAAAGTCACTCAGCTATAAATGTGGTGATTTACTGAATGTTGCCATGGGTACTGCGGAGGGTTTACAGTGACTTTAATGCCATCATTAGTCTATATAAATTGTGTCTTGGCACATAGTTAAGGAACGGTTACGGTTTCTAAAGGAAGGGTCTTTTCTATAGTGATGAATTAATTTGTTATTCTAACACCCAGAATGCTGTGATTTACACAAAAACATTCATTAAGCTGGTTGGGGAGTTTTATTATAAACATGGAGTGGGAATAACCATGTGGTAATATAACTACTCTGAAAAGAATGTTTCAAATGACACCCGGCAAATTAATGCTTATCAAACTAGTTAGCGCTCTTAATTTAGTCACAGTACAACAGCGTATATAAAGAGTGTCTCTTCAGTGGCAAAGCTCAATTCCAATTTCAGTACTAAAAATAATTCAGTATCTTTGAAAGGTAAGGAAGTGGAATTGTCTCAAGCACCTTTGCCTGATGATGTACAACAATGACTTTCACATGTTTGTGTAGTGTAATATCATCTGGAAATTACTGAATATGTATTCTTACAAATTGTCCTAAAATTAAGACTAGTGGTTTTACAGTACAAGGTGTGAATGTACTCTGTTTTTGTGGCTTTGTTTCTGTACTCTAGTTGCAAAAAGACAATGACTAAGGTTAAAATGTGAACTGTAACTTTGAAATGAACAGCTAAACGTTCTGTCTTGGTCAGTTGGGTGTTGTTGCACAAGAAATGAAAGTCTTATAGTGATTCATTTCCAATCCACTGTGCAGCAGTACAGAGTTAACACCCTCGAATAGCCAGGGCCTACTGGCACAGTTTATTACACACTTCTATAACCCAAGAATAGCTCCACCAGTTTGCATTGAAGTCCCTGTAGGTAACAAATCATAGGCCTTAGTATGTAATAAGCCTGGGATTTTAAGGGGTTAAAAAGTCAGTGTCCCTGTTCAGCTTCTTGTAAACTGCACAGTATGAGTCACTGTCAGCCTAACTTAGACAAGCGCTAATAATAGCATCTGAAGCCACTAAAACATAGTGGATTAAAATTTAATAGAAAGTTAAATACATAAAGCAGAAGTTGTGGCCATTCTTAGATTAAAATGTGGACTTAAAGTACACTCTCAGAAAAAAGGTACTAAACTAGCACTGGGGTGGTACTCATAAGGGTACGACTTCAGTACCTTTTGTTAGGGAACATCTTTGAACCATATTCCATTGCAGTTATATTTTTAAAGTTGTATTGACCCGTACACTCTGTCTCGTCTCCAGCCTTTTTATTTTATTATTATTTTAAAACATTAGGATATTAAAGGGTAAAACATTGGGGTGGGAATCTCTAGGCACCTCACGATTTGATTACGATTCAGAGGGCTGCGATGCGATTATAAAACGATTATCGATGCATCTTTTTTTTTCTATATAGCATTTCTATTTTCTCACTGTGTGAGCTCAAGTTTCAAGTTTATTTGTCACTTGCACAACATGTCAGGACATTTATGCATTGAAATGCTTGTGGTGAGGCTCAGCTAATCACTCTACAGAAGGTAAATAAGTGAAAATAAAAATACAAGAAAAACCAACTGAAATATATTAAATATACACAAAATATACACAGAAATATAGAGACAATATACATTTTAAAGTGACTAAGTAACTCGGTGGTATTGTTATTTAAAGTGACTTGGTACTTTTAAAGCAAAGTATTTGTAATGATCCATAATGAATTTACTTCCAATATCTTTTTTATTAAACAAATGGAAGTGATGTGGCAAGTGAACCAGAAGGCTCTCATTCACTGCTCTTGTTTGGAGAAACAGCTGCTACTCATCTGCGATAAAATGCGCAGTTACAGTGAAATAAGATCCAGTGGTGATGGATGACCACACAGCACATGTTACAGCTATTCTACCCGTTTTCTTTAGTGATTTTATAACTTCGGTTTTGGTCTCGTTGTAGTGACGGGGGGGATCGCTGTGTCAGTAAAGTATCTTTGAGACGGGTCGTGTGCAACATAGCGCGAAAGCCCTGTTTCGCAACGACTGAGAACCGCCGTGCAAACTGCAGGTCACATAGCAGCGATGCGTTATTCACATTTATAAGCAGCGCAGTTGGTTTCCTGGTACGTTAAATCTGCAACGAGAGACTGTCACACAGTAAAAAGTGGCGAAGCTGAAGTCGCTTCTCTTTTGAATTCTCCCGTTCCACCTTAAATGGTGCCGCATTTACATTCGGCGCCTCAGTTAGAATTTAAGGTGGAACGGGTAAATTCGAACAAGAAGCTGGAGAATAAGAAGCGACTTCAGCCTCGTAAAACAGTCGAACGTTGAGAGACATTTAACTGATCTACTTCAGAGGAAACGTTTTCTGGCGGAGATGGGAGGAAAGTGGCTGTAGCTGAGCTAAAGCTCAAAGCACAGCAAAGTAAATCTGCGTTTTCGTTTATATTGTTTAGTCTATACTAGGACATTAACACATACTGAGACATACTGGACATTAAATGTTGCGGCTCCCAAGGTGGTTTGATTTATGTTGAAAGGACAAAATGTTAATATTCGTGTTGTGACTCCTGACCTAACCTGGCTTTAATGCAGAGTGTGCCGGTCGGATTTCTCACTCATCCAGTAGTGTTTTTGTTATGTGCCGCCACAGATTGTCCGGGCGAGGCACTTCCGCACTTCCAAGTTCCGCCTTTTGCATTCCTTTAAAATTACGTTATAAATTAAATATTTAGAAAATTGATTTTTGACATTTGTGAATCGATTCAGAATCATTCACGTCCGCATCGCGATGCATCTAAAAATCGATTTTTTCCCGCACCCCTAGTAAAAACATATTTAAGGTACAAATTCAGACCTTAAAACCATTGTTGTAGCTTTGATGATGCATTTACATTGTTTGCACCTTGATGAATGAAAAATGTGTCTGCATAGTACATATTTTCTGACAGCATAGAGTATATAATAAAGTAGCATATTGTATTGTGTCGTTCAAGACAAGGCTCTCAATTCAATATGCACAGGGCTCTGAACAACACATTCAACAGATTTGAAGAAGTAAAGTGTAATAAAGTGTAATCTTTACCTCAAAGTTGAATACAGGGGGAGCAGCACACCTCTCATAAGTATATACTCGCAAAATTTAATTTTCTTTGAAACTGAATTGTGAATAATAATAGTAATTCTTTTCTCTGTTACAGTCATTCTTTGCAGAACGTTTCTTTGCACTGTTTGACTCTGATGGCAGTAACTCTATCAGTCTGGATGAGCTGCTGAAGGCTCTGAACCTCCTCATTCATGGCAGTGAGACGGACAAACTGCACTTCCTCTTCCAGGTCTATGATGTAGATGGTCAGTTTCCTCATTCCCTGAATACTGTATGATAACAAACTTGAATGTTGAATTTATTCTCTTAAACTATTTTTCATCATTACTGTTCTTCGTCCATTTAACTTGTATTCCATCCAACCAGTCGTAACTCACCTGAACATCTATTCACATACAGACACATTCAGACGCCATCTCTGTAACATGTAGTCAGAAAAGGTACAATGCAGGTACATTTTTCACTCATCAAGGTACAAATGATGTAAATTTACCCTCCACTTTTAAAACAGATGGTTCTATATAGAACCATGAGCACTCACAGAACCATTTGCATGCTTAAATGGTTCTTTGAGGGTGAGATGGTTCTTTAGATTGATGGAGAATGTGTTATAAATGGTTCAATATATTTCTATTAATTCTATTGCTACAAACTTGACATCATAGCAATAGCAGAACCCTTTTTGGTGCTATATAGAACCCTTTTCAAAAGTGTTCTGTATAAGACCACATACACCACATCCTCCATTAGTCTGAAAAACCATTTCACCATGCAAAGAACCATTTAATCATGAAAATGGTTCTTTAAGTGTTCAGTGCTAAAGAACCAATGAAGAGCCATAAAGTACAACAGTGGTTTTGAGTTCCAACCGTGAGCCTTAAATATGTTTTTTTATTCCCCGAGTAAAAGATATGTATTCATACCTTTTCGTAACCTAATGTTTTAAAACAGAACAGTAAAATAAAAAGCCTGAAGTCAATACAACCAGGTACTGAACACGTAGCCCTTGAGGGTACCACCCCACACTCTCCAAAATAAAGGTATGAAGCTATGACTGGGGCAGCACCCCTCTTGTCACTGGGGTGGTACCCTCAAGGGTACATCTCAGTATCTTTAGTCAGGGAACATAACTGTACCATAATCCATTAAAATTATATAATTATATTGTATTGACTCCACACACCCCGTCTCGTCTCCAGGCTTTTTATTTTATTGTTCGGTTTTAAAACATTAGATTATGAAAAGGTACAAATATGTACTTTGCACCTGGAAAAACTTATTTAAGGTACATAACAGGACCTTAAAACCACTGTTTACGTTTACCTTGTTTGTACCTTGATGAACGAATAATGTACCTGCACAGTACCTTTATCTCTAACAGTGCAGTGACAAGAGAGGTACCACCCCAGCGACAGTTTAGTACCTTTTTTCTGAGATTGTATTGCTATAGCATGTTTTGTAACCCCTGACACTACAGGTAGTGGTTCTATAGACCCTGACGAGTTGCGTACGGTACTGAAGTCCTGCCTGAGGGAAAGCGCAATCTCCTTGCCTGAGGAGAAACTCGACGACCTGACGCTAGCCCTGTTTGAGTCGGCTGATAAAGACAACAGTGGCTCCATCACATTTGAGGAGCTAAAGGCAGAGCTGGAGACCTTCCCTGAGGTCATGGAGAACCTCACCATCAGGTAGCAGCTAAAAGAATTTTTCAAATAAGCAGAATCAAAACCCTGCACCCACCCTGTAGACTGAAGAAGATATTGTAGATGTCAACATTCCACAATTGTGTTATAAATTGCCTATTTTAACTTGAAGTCTGAGGGACCTGTAGGTGGATCCATACTAAGATTTCTCACTCTCTACTGCATTATGCAGATATTCATTTCATAGTAGTTACTGTATAATAAGCCTTAAGATTAATTGCTGAATAATAAGCCTAGGGATTATGAGGACAAGCTTGTTATAACTGTTATTTCCTTCAGTGCTGCTAACTGGTTAAAGCCCTCCTGAACTGGAGCAGAAGAGGCGGCAGACCCCGCGCTACCTGACCCGAGCCTACTGGCACAACAACAGCCGAAAGCTGCTTTTCCTCTGCTTCTACTCATTCCTCAATGTGCTCCTCTTCATCGTATACATGCTGCAGCATGCTCCTGGTGGACTCTGGTTGATGCTGGCAAAAGGCTGTGGAATATGCCTCGACCTCAACTGCACTTTCATTGTGGTAAGTACACGTGGATCTGATTCTGATGAGGAGACTGAAGTTAGCTCTTAACATCTTCCCCTTTCAGGTGACTCTTTCAGTTAAAGATCAATGCTGTCATTACCGGATTGGAAGGCATGCTACTACAGACTGATCTTGTCTGCAGGTGCTGATGTTACGGCGCTGTCTCACCTGGCTGAGGGCCACCTGGGTAGTGAGGGTCTTACCTTTAGACCAGAACATCCTGCTGCACCAGATAGTGGGTTACACCATCCTTGTCTTCAGTGTGGCGCACACAATGGCTCACATCATGAACTTTAGTACGTTTGAAATTAAATTTTTAACAGAATTTTGTAGAGTTGCTCTCAGTACTGCTTCATCTCCCCAAACCAAGGCCTGACAAAGTACAGATCTTGAAACAGACACAGCTACAGCATTTGTCATTGTCGCCACATATTAGCCACAGTTAGTGAACTAGAAAGAAGTCAGTTAGTGTTACATGAACGACGATGATTTAGGTCTTTAGGTTTACAATGAGTAAAAGAGACATACATACATACATACATACATACATACATACATACATACATACATACATACATACATACATACATACATACATACATACATACATACATACATACATACATACATACATACATACATACATACATCATCTAAATCGCTTATCCTTCTGGGTCACGGTGGGGTGCTGGAGCCTATCCCAGCTGTCATTGGGCGGAAGGCAGGATACACCCTGGACGGGTCGCCAGTCCATCACAGGGCAGACAGACAGACATATACATTCACACACACTCACACCTAGGGGCAATTTAGCATGTCCAATCAGCCTGACTGCATGTCTTTGGACTGTGGGAGGAAACCCACGCAGACACGGGGAGAACATGCAAACTCCACACAGAAATGACCCTGGTCACCCGGCCGGGAATCGAACCCAGACTATTCTCACTGTGAGGCGACAGCACTACCCACTGCGCCACCGTGCCACCTAAAAGAGGAATAGTGCCATCTTAATGATAATAACAGATTAATCACTTCCGAAAAATTGTGCTAATCTCATGAACATGATTGATTCTCATTTGGTATAAGAACTGTATGCATATAGCAATGTAATATTCTACACTGAATGTCAATTGTTAAAGTAAGTACAAGATAAAAAATATGCTCTATTCAACTAATGTGTTTATGTAACCCTGTCTTCTCTCAGTTCACCTAACCCAGGTGCACGAAAGTTATCAGCTGTGGGAATATGTCTTCACCACTCGTCCTGGTATCGGCTGGGTTAAAGGCACCGCCTCCATCACCGGGATTGTGCTGCAGGTCCTCATCTGCCTCATGGTGGTCTGCTCTAGCACATTTGTCAGACGCAGTGGCCATTTTGAGGTAACAAAAATAAGTGATTTCCTCTAGTATGGGGACGGTCAAGGTTACAGTCTCAGAAATTAAGCTGAAAATGAAAAAAGTCCCATATGTCCAGTTAGAGGCAAAAATATTGGGACAATGAGGTGGTTAGGACACTATGAACATAGACTTAACAAGCACCAACTGAAACAGCATGCCACAATGACTTGGCAAAGCATTTCAAATGAAGTTATCAGGAGTCTGGTTATGTCCATGGATTGCAGATTTTGAGGCAGTTATTGTATATAATGGCTTTGTGACCAAATACTAACTTTAAAACTTGTAGTTTTAACTTTAAAAGTTGATGAATAACTACAACACATTGCTTTTTTTCCCCTGTATGGTTTATGTTGATCTGGAACACAATAACCTTACCATAATAACCATAAATATATGGCAAAAATAACCCACATTGTCCTAGTGTTTTTGCTTCTCACTCTGTTTCTTCAATCTTTCATATGCTATGATTGTGGAAATGACAGTAGAAGTAAGCTGATCTCTTTACATTACCTTAATCATTGTATTAATGTCATTTACTGTCTAATGCTCTTCAACTGACACTAAAATCATAATTAAACTTCTAGCCTGTGGCACAAACAACATGTAGACTAGGAACTAGTAAAGTCTACATTCTGTAAAAGTAGCAAAACCTTTAGACATGCCATAGCATCCGCTTTTTTCCTTTACAACTATATATATGACAGTGGGTAACTTTGTCTGTTTAGGTGTTCTACTGGTCCCATCTGTCCTATATCTGGGTTTGGGCACTGCTCATAATCCACTGTACCAACTTCTGGAAATGGTTTGTAGCACCTGGTATAATTTTCCTTGTGGAGAAGTTAGTTGGCATTGCTGTGTCTCGCATGGGTGGCCTGTACATCGTTGAGGTCAACTTGCTGCCGTCTAAGGTACTGTCAGACTCTGCAGTCTATGTTTTATCTCATAAGTGATTGTTTGATATTTAGGATATTCTCATATTCTGATCATTAAGTTTGTACCGGCTTGTGGAAGTCAATTACACAGTGCAGTCCATGAAAATGGACAAATGACATCGTTTTTTTTGTTCTGTCTTCCAGTACATTGGATTTAAAAAAAAGAAAAATGACTGTTAAGTCAAAGTACAGCTTGCAATCTTCAAAGTTAGGACCAGCACTTAGCCACTGCTTCATTTTAAACTCAATGGGCCTCATTCACCAATATCTTCCTAAGATTTTTCTTAAATTTGTTCTTGAGAAAGGTCCTAAGAAAAGGTCTACGTCAGATTCGTCACGTGTTCTTAAACCTCAGAACTGTTTGTACCTTTGTGCTCTTTAGTGTGTGTAGATTCTGTTCTTACCTAAGAACAAATCCCAAATAAGAAAACCCCAAATAAGAAAACATTGATGAATGTCAGAATCTTCGTCAAAACTGTACAAGTGGGTTTTAAGAAGAAATTTATTCTTAAGAACAGTTGGTGAAAGAGGCCTAATGTATTGGAGTACAGAACAAAACAACAAAAAACTATGTCATTGTTTAGGTACTTACAGACTGCAGTGTGTGATTAATCCACGCAATGTACTTTACACTTCCACTTTAGCCTGTTTTTTGTTGACATTGAAGGTAACTCATCTGGTGATCAAGCGGCCACCTTTCTTCCAATTCAAACCTGGAGACTACGTCTACATCAACATACCAGTCATAGCAAAGTACGAGTGGCACCCCTTCACTATCAGCAGTGCCCCTGAGCAGCAAGGTACCACCAACTAGTTGATCTCTAACCTTAACTATGACCAGCCCTTACCTTACTTTTTGTACTGTGTAATCTAGGCCACATACTCTTCATACACCATAAATAGAAGAGTATAAATAGAACAGTAGATAGAAGATAGATAGGAAACAGAAATAGAGAAAATGGCAAAGATGGGAACTGGCATATGAGCAACTGTGTAAAGAGAAAACCATGATGTTTCATTTGTGTTCTGAAAAAAAGCTTTTAGACCCTCTTTGGCTACCAACGATGTGTTATATATGAATATGGAGAGATAATAAGTCATATAATAATGTCATTTAATCCATAGATACCATATGGCTCCATGTACGCTCAATGGGCCAGTGGACAAATCGCCTGTTTGAGTATTTCAGACAGTCTGATAGCCTAGCCATCAGCAACAAGAGGCTCACAGCCAGCCTGAGGAACCGTCACCACCAGACCAAAACCCAAGTGAGCGAGCACGAATCTCCTCATTTTCCAGCCACAAGATTTTACTATACTGTTGTTTCGCATTCCAGATTATTTGTTTTCTGACAAGCATTTTAATAACAGCCGTTGCTTGTACACACAGTTGATCTGTTTTTCTCAAACACATGTACATGACAGGAAGAGCTGTTCAAGTCCTTGAGCTGTAATGGAGCTGTAGCATCTAATGAGGACCTTGCTATTGAGCTAACTCTGTATAGGTTGAATGGAGCACGCAGCACTTCCCAGAAGCCACATATGGATCCCACAGTGCAAGCAGAACTGGGAGATGCCCCGTCAGCCACTAGAGAGGTCAGTTATCCTTCTTGTTGTGTTCCAGTTGCTCCAGATTTGGCAGTTGATGGTAAAAAATTCAACCTATTTACCAACATTTGTTGCACATCAAAATGTGATTTAAAAAAGCTTCAAGCCATGTGCTAACATCAGCTGTTGTGTTGGGTTTGATATTGATGTTCATAACTTTGCCACATAAACAGTTTTATAATCTATTTTACAGCAATAATACAATGTTATAATCTGTAATCTTACAGATCTCCACTAAACTGAGTGAGAATCACAGGTATTGTGACATCAAGGTGAGCAATGACTGTAAGGATGTAATTACTGAAGATTGCTGTCATTTAATAATATTATTAGTAGTAGTATTAATAGCTTTTCAGATGCACTAACTGGTCTACACAAATGTTACCGATACTATGATTCTATCTTATGTTTATCACCACTGAAATAAATATTGAAATGAATGCAACGAGTGGTTGATAAAGTGTCATGTTTCTCTGTTCTACAGTGTTATGTAGATGGACCCTATGGCACCCCCACCAGGCAAATCTTTGCCTCAGAGCATGCAGTGCTGATAGGTGCTGGAATTGGCATCACTCCTTTTGCATCCATTTTGCAGAGCATTATGTACCGGTGAGATCCCACAACATTCAGCCTTCGTTACAGCAAATCATATGGGATACAGTTCTGTGCAAGTCCAACCATTTATTTAATTTCCAGTCAAAACATCCATTAGAGTAAGTTATTCATTTTTAGGAGATATTTCTTAGGAGATATAAGATAACCCATTTGTATAAGGAAAGTCAAAGGAAAATAAGTGAAAAAAAAGAGGTTTTCAAAACTAAAGCTCAAAAAATGATTTAAAAATTTAGAGAAAATGGGACCATTAATAACCACCAAGACCTGGTAAACCACCAAAACTGTCACCATCAGACAAACAGAACTTAAAGATTTCATCTCTGAGGTAGAGGAGAAAATCAAGCTCCACTCTCACTTCAGATCTGAGAAAAATCTACAGGTGTTTCTGTCCATCCATCTACTGTCAGAAAACAACTCAACACTATGAGTCCGATAGGATGTGTAGCTGTTAAGAAGCTGTTACTGAGAAAAGAAAATAGACAAAAAAGAAGAAAATTTGCAAATCAATGATCTGCTGGTGTCTTCAGAACAATGTACTGACCACTCCAGAGTCCAGACATTAATGTCACTGAATGTGTTTGGGATTACTTGGATCATAAGAAGCAGAAAATACAACCAACTTCCAAGACTGAACTTGAAAGGTGTGAAAAAACATCTCTGCAGATTTACTTGAAAAACTGAAAGTCTCACAAAAACAACGGAAGCTGTAATAAAGACAAAGACTGAACATAGTGAGAACTGAAAAATCCTACATTATATGTAGTTGTTGAGGCTTCTGTGAAATTTTCTGTTGAATAAATGTTTTCTGCTTCTTGGGGCTAAAAAATGATTAATTTATACTTAAGAGCTGTTTTAGACTGACATCTCTGATGTTTACATAGTGCTGTACATGCATGTGGCAGTAGAAACACAATCAGTCTCAGACTGCATATTTTCAAACAAGCAAACAAAAAAACCTCTTACTCTTCTGCTGCAGCTACCGAATGAGGAAGCAAAACTGTCCCAACTGTAACTATTCTTGGTGCGAGACTATCAAAGACAATGAGATGAAGCTGAGGAAGGTAAGACATCAAGGCCTGTAAAAATATTTCAGTCATTCAGCATTCAGTGCCGATAACTTCATTGACTTTGCTTGTTTATGCTGATTAAAACTAGATAAAAAGGTCAATTTTATACATTCAGGACAATGCAAAAAAAATGAGTACAACAAGTGAATTAAGTCTACTTAATTAATAATTTGAATTTACTTAAAAGTAGATCAGAGAAGTCTGCTTATCTGTGACAATGAAAGAATTAAGTGAAATGGGATTGACTACAACCCCATCAAACTGTTTGTTTGCCTGGAGGGAAGATCTGGCCTACAGATGTCACGTTAAAGTTTCATCCCACTACAGGTGGACTTCATCTGGATAAACCGGGATCAGAAGTCCTTTGAGTGGTTTGTGAGCCTGCTGACCAAGCTGGAGATGGACCAGGCTGATGAGGAGCCCGAGGGTAAGAGAGAGAGAGAGGGAGAGGGAGAGGGAGAGAGAGAGAGAGAGAGAGAGAGAGAGAGAGAGAGAGAGAGAGAGAGAGAATCACAGAGACTAGTTTGTGTATTAATTGTTTTTTTTTATTTTTTCAGGTCGATTTTTGGAGATGCACATGTACATGACTTCAGCTCTCAGCAAGAATGACATGAAAGCTATCGGACTGCAGATGGCACTGGACTTGCTGGCAAAGAAAGAGAAGAGAGACTCTATCACTGGCCTCCGCACACGCACACAGCCGGGCAGACCGGACTGGGGCAAGGTGAGCGACAAGCAGTCTAGCTCAGCGGAATTCAGCAGCTACAGGCCTATATTCTCTAATACTCATTCATTATCTGTCCACTAGTTTACAGTCTCTATGTTGAATGTTCCCAGTTCAGTATATGATATGATATGATATGATATATGATATGATATGGGCTTTCTCTTTTCCATTAATTTTCCAGAACTGTTCAGATGATCAAAACTTTATTTGAATAGATTATTCCAATTTTCACTGTGTTCTGTGAAATGCGCTCTAGGTGTTCCAGAAGGTGTCTGAGGAGAAGAAAGGCAAAGTCCACGTGTTCTACTGCGGTGCCCCAGCTCTTGCTAAAGTCATCAAGGCTCAGTGTGAGCATTTTGGATTCAATTTCTACAAGGAAAACTTCTGAGACTTCCTACCTCCTCACATTTACTCATCAGCTATTTCTTACTCTGCCCTGCTAGCATAAACGGATGCTTGTTTTCTCTGACCTACCAGAACCAGATCTTAATCTAGCTTTAAAATGTGACATTCTCCTTTTGTACTTTATGTTTGTCAGTATTTCTGTATGCACTTGGCCTTTGCACTCACACCTCATTGATAATGAATTGAAAAGTAGGATTCATCTATTTTAATAAACAAATGTAGTGTCAGCCATTTAGAAATAGTTTACATATCACAGCTGATGTAGGACTGAGCATCATTATTATTAAGGATTAAAAGTGCAGTGTGATAAGGCTGTATTAATAGCACATTTTCCTTTATATGCATTGTCTTTTTTGTGTCAAACAAATAGGATGAATATATCCTAGATACAGAATAGAGCCTATGTATTGTCATGTATATTGTTATTGTGCATGTCTTGCATTATGTCTTTGTTATTAGACATTTACTCAGTTAAACAATACCTATGACTGACAGAGGTAAAAGTATGTCTGTAATCTGTTGTGTTCCTGTAGCATTACTTACTATATACTGCACACACGCGCACTCACTGGACACTTTATCAGGTACACCAACCTTGTATTTACACTAGTCATTTTGTCAGGTCTGCTTACCATGTGGGTGAACCGTGTTCAACAATTATAGACTCTAGTCCATCCGTTTCTCTTTATACTTTGTTATTGTGTTCATCAATGGTCAGGACCTCAACAGGACCACCACAGCCAGGTATTATTTGGGTGGTGGATCTACGAAGTGCATCTATATGGTAATTGGACCTAATGAAAGGTACGTGTACTTAAAGTGGCCAGTGAGCAGATTAGGTCAATGTATATTGAAAATATTTGTATTCTTTTGGAAAGTCAAAATGTCAGTTTATGTTAAGGACCTGTTGGTTAAAATGTTAATTAAAGTTTAATTTCAGCTTTAGAGAGTAAAAGTCATGTCATTCTTTTTCGTTGCAGAATTAACTGAGTTAACGTCTCCGTCCCATTTGATGAATGCTAAGCTACATGGCGCCATCTCGTGGTCCTGTATGCAAATGCACTTGACTATTGATTAATAACGGCCTAAGCGGTTTGATTAGCATTTGCGTGATTACACAAGTCGTTTTCGGCGTTATGTAGATTAACGACTGACACAGTAATAACGGATGAATTTTAATATCAATTCGTAATTCAAGCTCTAATACATATTATGGCCTTTAACCAGAGCCTAGACTGCAATTTGTTATTACGCGAAGCACTAGTTCATCCTGTATGTCACATAGTAAATCCGTCGAAGCCACGCCTCTCTGACTGGCTGATTGGCTAATGTGACTGTCCCCTGCGTTTTCATTGGCTCAACGCTCTGTCACTCCGTGATGTACAGTGATGCAGGTTTGGAAGAAGGGGGCTTTGTTTGTGGTCAGATTTGTTGTCAGTTCATTTGAAATAGCTTTAAAATTCAGATAACAGCAGCACTTCAGTCTTGTCCTCTGCTGTGTGAACGTACTGAGCAGGACACTACAGGTGCAGGTAAGTGTTCCGATTTCTGCTTTTCTAATACTGCTTCCTATCTAACGCCCTCTTTCGCATTCAGAATCACGTGAACCCCGCAGCTTCAGACCCAAACCCTACTCACTGCCCAGCTGTCCGCATGAAGATATGCTTTCAGAGACCAATAAAGTTAAATGTAGATCCCTTTTAAGCACTACCCACATTATTATACCAAAATGAACGAATTACAGTAGCCTATTTGTAACCGTCATCAAATCACAATTAGCTGCTTAGGACTCACTGTAGGTACCTTCATGTCCATCTCTAATTCTGAAGTTAAGTAATAACTAATTTATTAAAGTGTTTCTCTCTGTGACACTTAGTGTGTTTTAAGTGTCCCCTGGTCACTGATGGAATTTCTTAGGCAGCCAGCACCAGAGCCTGAAGGCAGACTTGAGGCGGGCAGCTCCTGCAGCGTACCTTGAGATGTCTTCCAGTGTAAGATCTGCTGCCTCTGCATGGCTGTGATGTGAGGATGCGCTGCCTGGTGGCGAGAGTCAACCACAAGACTCTGATAGTCATCTGTGCAGTCTTCGCCCTGATTACTGTGCTGCTATGGAACAAGTGCTCGAGCGACGTGACTTTCCATACCCCAACCAAGCCCCAACCTGAGCCTGCACCCACCCTGGAGGAAGAGGAGGACAATGGGCAGCCCCCAGAAGCACCCCCTGTGGCCAGGGAGGTCCCGTATGAGGAAATTGACTGCCTCATCAATGAGGATATCACCATCAAAGGGCGCCGGGAGGGCAATGAGGTGTACCTGCCCTTCAGCTGGGTGGAGAAGTACTTTGACGTGTATGGACGTCTGGTGCAGTATGACGGTACAGAGCGCTTTGAATTCTCCCACAGCTACTCACGGGTGTACGCCCAGAGGGAGCCCTATCATCCGGATGGGGTCTTTATGTCCTTCGAGGGCTACAACGTGGAGGTGAGAGACCGGGTGAAGTGCATCAGCGGAGTGGAGGGTATGTGATTTCTTCAGCTAAGAGCTTACGGTCTATAACGTAGGGATTTCCTGGTTTTCCCAGTTTACTTTTATAGTAATAAACCCCACACCCAGTAATTGTAAAAATCGCCAATTGAGTCAGCACAAAGGTTGGACATAGGTGAGGTTGCAGACCAAGGAAAGAATGGATGACTATTAAAATATGGTAAATGGTTATATGAACAGTTTCTAAAATGTGATTGGGATCCAGAACTGATTACAGAACTGATTTTGCTTCTACTTAGGTGTGCCCATATCCACACAGTGGGGACCACAAGGCTACTTCTACCCTATACAGATAGCTCAGTATGGACTGAGTCACTACAGTAAGAACCTTACAGAGAAGCCACCTGACATAAAGACTTACGGTATGGAAGAGAGAGATGGCAGCTCCAACCCCTGGACTGTTCCCAAGGGCTGTTCCCTTTCCAAGGTCCATGACCCAGGCAACTCAGCCACTGTTCACCAGTTCAACACACCAGGTACGAACTCCCATGATGAACTGTCACACAATGAGTACAAGTCAATTTGTAACATAACAATGTAGCACTGAACTGTAGCGATTAGGTTTTTGGGTTGATATAATCATGATCCCAAATATAGTGCTGTTACATTAGCTCTTAGATTAGCACACCAAGAAATCAATAGTACTATACAAATAAGAGGTATACAGATCGTAATCAGATCATTAAGATTTTTTTATAGCCATGTGTTTAGGCAGATTTTTATTAGCCAATTTTTTTAATACCTGAAGCTCACAAAGTTGGTTAAATTAATCACACTAGCACATTTCAAGTACTTTCTATTCGCCAAAGTTCCAACATAAATAATATTATTTGCTCTTTAATTGGCTAGACTGGTATAAAAAACTTGCAAAGGTTCTTAAGACAAACACTAAGAACTTCACAAGAATGTTCTTAAACACAATTCCAGAGAAAAACTTAATTTCTCAGATATTCTCTTAAGATAATCTTAATCATTTTCTGAAAAATTTCCTTAGAAAATCTTCATTGTTTTCTTATGTATGCTACATTGCATTTTTTCATGTAGCATAATGATGCGAGATACATTTTGTATTAACTTTTACTTATACCAGGCATTTCAAAAATTTTAGAAGTAGAGGTAATGGAAGAAATAGCCAGCAGGAAAAAAATCCTCATTGGACAATATGATAATTGTGGGCTGACAGACGAGGATGAGGAGTAGCAGAGACACTGTCTATGATAAATTTAGATGCTCATCTTGTCAACTCTTGTCTTAAGACAGTATTTGAAGAATAAGAATTTCTCATTAATTTTTTCTTAAGAATGAAGAAAAAACACATAATTAAGAAGATTTTCTTTCTTAAGACATTTTCATGAATCCGACCCCAGTATTCCCATTTTTCACCTAAATTTTAGATGCCAGTATAGTTGTATAATAACTCAAAGGGATGCCAAAGATTCCCTTACAGCACTGTGTCTAACTATGTCTCCTTTGTTTTGTGTAGACAATTCTGAGGGTATATCTCTGCCTCTGGACAACTCAAAGGATTTTGTCCTGTCCTTCAACTTAAAGTTCACTTCCAACGGCAGCGTGTCAGTGGTTCTGGAGACAACGGAGAAAGGACCCCCGTATGTCATCCACTATGTCACTAGCTCCCTCCTCATTTCCTTTAAGGACAGGCAGGTCACGTATGGCATTGGTCCCCGAACAGCCTGGAGTTTGCTGAGTCGAGACTTGGTGACTGACCTGCGTAAGGGAGTTGGTTTGTCCAACACCAAAGTAGTGAAGGCGACTCGGATCATGCCTCGACGTGTGGTCCAACTGGAACTGCATGGCTCAGGTTTCATCAGCAACATCAGCATCTCCTCCACAGCTCACATGGCTGCCTTCTTTGCTGCGAGTGATTGGCTCCTCCGCAATCAGGACGAGCGTGGCGGATGGCCAATCAAAGTGGCTCGGAAGTTGGGGGAGGGCTTTAAAACCTTGGAACCTGGCTGGTACTCGGCTATGGCCCAGGGCCAAGCCATGTCCACTCTGGTGAGGGCTTACCTGGTCACACATGACCCTGTGTACCTTAGTTCTGCCATGAGGGCCACGGCGCCATTCAAGCGGACCTCAGAGCAGCATGGTGTAAAGGCCCTGTTCATGAACAAGCACGACTGGTATGAAGAGTACCCAACCACACCCAGCTCCTTCGTGCTCAATGGCTTCATCTACTCTCTGATTGGACTTTTTGATGTGGCAGAAATAGCGGGGGACAAATTTGGCCGAGAAGCGGGTATACTGTTCAGCCGAGGATTAGAGTCGCTGAAAGCCATGCTGCCGCTTTTTGATACAGGTTCTGGAACTGTGTATGACCTGAGACATTTCACACTGGGTGTGGCACCAAATCTAGCGCGCTGGGACTACCATACCACTCACATAAACCAGCTGCAGCTGCTGGCTTCCATAGATAGTAGCCCCATTTTCAGAGACTACGCCAGACGCTGGAAGACCTATTTGAAAGGTGGTCGTGCCAAGCATAACTAGAGTTACTCTAAAAAGACTCGTTTTTTACCATAAGGAACCTCTTGAACTGATAAAAACCGAAACCAAATCGGTGTTGTGATTAAAACAATAAAGACTTGTTGATAAGAAGAATGCGGCACTTAGAGATCTAATCTGCAAGATTGGTATTGTAGTCAATCGAGGCATATTTTACAGGATCAATCTTAACTATACAAAGCTTGAGAAAATATTAATCCTATGTTAAGGCTATTTTACCCCGTTTCGCTTTGTTTTCAACACTGTTGTAGAGGTGCCAGCTGAACATTATCCACAACTTGGAAAAATGAAATGCTTTTTCAAAAGTTTCAAAATGCGGTCTAAATGTCACCATATGTACATTTCTTAAGTTAAAATGAAAACAGCCCAACAGCCACTTGTACTATCTGCTTTAGCAGTGTTTCAACTGTGGTTAAGCTAGCTGCCTTTATCAGTTAAACTAGCCAGAAGTGTAATTGGAGCATTCAGCAGTAACAACGGTAAAGGCAATGGTAACTAAGTAAGATAAAGATAAGATTAAGTAATTTTAATGTAGCATTTTGAAAAAAAAAGGCAGCCTAGCATATCTAATATAAATTAGATTGGTTTTACTAACTTTAATGTTCTTGATGTGTGGATTGTGTGGCTGTATTGTCTATGAAAATTCAACTAGTGGATTGGTACCTGGTTTATAATTGATAATAATGACAGTCGATAATTGGGCAAAAAAGTTTGCTCGATAACCCAGTCACAGCTAAGATAAGAAATGTCATCCAGTAGTTTAAGCTTAGTTCATCTTAGACATACATCCACATTTTTGAAGTTGCTAAGCTTTAATGCTCCCATTTCAAGAAACTGTTTTTTTATATTTAAACGATTGTACCGAGAGCGACAGTTTTTTAAGACTTCTAAAATAGTGGTTCCTTAGGAAAAGCGATTGTGACATTTACATGCACTTTAAGGTAAGCACATTAAATCTTACATATTATGGTTGGGTACAATGAACAGTGATAGAAGCAAATATTAGGACTGCGGGTATCTGTACAGCAATTATGAACAGCATATTGTGGCATTTCATGACAAGAAATGGTGGGCTTATTCAAGGTCTTGTGGGGTGTGCAATAGTTTTAAATGGTGTAACTTACATTGTATGTTGTATTTATATGTTTTGTGGTAACTGGCTGTCAGTTTGAAATTTCTTTGCTCATATAGTCATAGAAATTGAATTTTGAGGAGTGATATGTGCCATACAGCTCACACAACACAGGTTTTGGATAAATGTGTAGAAATTCTGCTTGATTGTTTTTATATTATGAACAGCTTTGAGGTTAAAATAAATGTATTTAGTCATTACTGTCGTGTACACTTCTCTCATTCACCAGCTCCCAGAGTTCACTGGTATTTCTTTGTTAACCCCTTAAAATCCCAGGCTTGTTACATACTAAGGCTTATAATTTAGTTACTACAGAGACTTCAGTGCAAACTGGTTGAACCATCCTTAGTTTGTAGAGTGTGTAAAACTTAAAACTTTTAAGGAGTTAACATTTTAAGGAGTTAACATTTTGTGGCAAATTACAGATAACCATGCCATCAAGCAACAGTCATGATAAACAAGGGAATAAAATTTGATAAACATCTGGTATCATCAAACATATGCAGTGAATGAAAGAGACATACTATTAAAAACAGCTTAAACCAAGACGACTTACGATGTTGTAGTCAAATTTATTACTACATATAACATGCAGCCTATCAGTTTTGGCGCCAGATTTTGTTATACACCGTTCTCATCCTTTTGTTTTGAAAATCTTGGTGTAAAATAAAAGGTTAAAGCTGAAAACTGAGGTAGTGTGCAGGGACGGTTTTATTGATTCTGGGCCTCTAGGCAAAAGGCAGGAATGTGTCCCATGGATGCACATTTTTAAATGGAACAACTATCTGCATTGCAAACAAAAAGATATCTTGGCAGGTGAATCTCATTACAGTTTGAGAGAAGTAATTAGTAATTTCAGTTGATTACTTTTTTGAGTAACTACCCCAAAACTGCTCTATACAAACATTAACGCTAGCAGTAGGAACGGTCTGCTGAGCCTGTGCAGCATTCTGTTCTGTTCTGACTGAAAAAACAATTTAACTGCTGCACTTGGCTCACTTTATGCTCCTTCTCAACACCCAGAAAATCACAATGAAGAGCCTCCTCTCCAGAACAGATTATCGCTTAATTTCCTGTCTAACGCAGTTGTGTCATCACGTAAGAACATAAAATAGTCCATTAAAACTATGACCGGAGGACGGCACTGTATTGAAATTACTGAAAATAATTGCCACAGTCACAAATAACACCTTTTTTTATATGTCTATATATTTTGGTATAGGTTATACAGCATCAAAACATACAGTATATCTAAAATGTGATTACTGGCATTTCACAGTCGAGCCACAGCAGTCTTAGTTTCTCTGGAATATGTGAGGTAAGAGTTACACTAATGCTTGCTTGGTTGTATTTATTAGACTAGATCAGCGGCTAGCAGTCAGGACTTTTTGACGCCACATGGATTCCCAACAAATCTCTGAAGTCATGCATTATTCTGTAGCTGGCATCATGTCCATATTAGGACCTTGGGGTCTAAGCTGTATTTCTCTATGCCAAAAATTAATAGGATTTCAAAAAACATCTGCTATTGCACCATGTTATACAAAGAGGTTCCAAACACCAAAGTTTTGAACTGTGTACGTTTTTCCATTGAACGTCACTGGATACTCTTAATTTTGAGGTTGTTAAGGAGAAAAAATATGAACATTGCTACATATATGCTAATAGTAAACTACCACTCCTCTTCGATGAAATCACATTGCATGAAAGTGACTTTAACACTATTATACACTATTATACACCATTATACACTATTATACAATACGACCAGCCACTCCAAATATACTACTGCCAAAGTAAGTTTACTACTACACTTGACAAAGCTTGCTGGTTTGTTTGGGGTGTTTTGGCGAGATGGTCAGTCTTATGATTGCTTGCATGTAGTAAATTTCACCTTTAGACTCCTTAACAACCTCATTATTCAGAGGATCCAGTGACATTTGTTCCATACATGTTTATAAATTATATACACCTGTATGGGTATTGCACTGATGAACAAAAACTGAAAACAATATAAAATCGTGAATTCTGTTAAACCAATAAGGCTGAGGGATTTAATGCTTGCTACAGAATGGTGTGTTATGTTGACAAATAACAAGCTATAATAAATATAGTATAATGTAATATAATGTGTACATTAAACCTTCTAATATGCCCAGGATGCCCCTTTAACCCAAAAAGGAATAAAGAACAGCATGTGAATAACTAATGTGGAACTGATATATTTGAGTAGAAGTAGAAATATTATCTTTTGAAAGCAAACAGTAAGCAGTTTCTACATACCTTACCTCAGACATCTTCCTTTAAGCCTGTGCTGTCCTCTCGCCCAGTGGCTTCTAATTCCATTGTTTTTAAAGATGTTCTGTTCTGTCTATGAATTCCATATTATGTCAAACGCTGTTTGAGAAGAGTTGAGTCTCGAAGAGAAAGAGGCTGATTTCATATTACATCCCACCTCTTCATTAGGGTCACTACTTCTCACGCAGCACTACTACCTAACTCAGCTGATTACAAAGCTGAATCCATTCGCTCTGTGTCCTGTTCATACTCCCTGCCGTAGTGATACAGCATCTTAGCTCGATTACGATGCCTGCCTACGCCAAGGCATCCACAAACCAATAAGCTAGTTAGCTAGCGTTATTTTTTTCTACGGTTTCTTAGAAATCGTTTTCAGAGGTAGAAGTAATCAAAATGGTCTGATTGTAAGACTTCTAAAGGATATGAATGTACTCGGATGGATGTGTAGGATGCTATGCGGCGTCGTCTGTGTGAGGGCAGAAGCGCAGTCGAGTTGTCAGCTCCGCTCGGTTTGTGGTAGCTAGCAAACAAGCTCGGCTAGCTGCGTTAGCCAGCTAGGTGGGAGCTGCGCCGTCGATGACAGATTTCAGCGGAAATTCAGAAGAGCGGGTATGTGTTGTGTGCCAGCAGGTTGATTATATTTGACTCTCTTTGACCTATTCAGATCGGGTCGGAGCGCCGGTTTCGGTTAATGTTGCGGTATTTTATAAAAGAGCAGCGTCTGTGCTCGATAGCTGGTTGTTGCTAATGTAATCATTGCTAGCTGCCAGCCCGTTTCCATATTTGGGCGGGCACGCTGGAGACTCTCCTTATCAAGTTATTGTTAGCTGCGCTCACACAGAAGCCTGATGCGCTGGATCTTTTGAGGATATTGTTTTATTGTGTGCCAGCCGACGTGTGTAGGATGAGGTTAAGGCTACACTCGCGTTTCAGTCGTTAGCCACTTTATAGCGGAGACTGCGAGGCTGAGCAGGTTTGACGCAGTTTCCATCAGGGATGGCTATCAGGAGCTTCTCATATTCATGGAAAGGGAGCTAAATGATGAAGGGTTATGAGGTTTGATTGAACGCCTTGGAAGGAAGGAGCACCAGATAATGCAGTGCTGCCGTGTTATTATTTTTTCACCGACATGATAATAGTGCAAGACAAGTAAGAGTTTTGTTCGGTTGGCAGCTTGTAGTTAGCTAAGCTACGTTTAAGATCAGCCATTAAACCAAACCACGCTGAGTAACTTAATATTACCGTGCATTTGTTTTTTATCTATAATGGTTTGCGTAATAAACACACATTTGGGAAGTCTCATCTGTTTCTCTGTGTCAGTCAGCTGACCGTATCAATCACTAGAGGATGGTCAGCGGATCTATTTGTTTTTGCAGATGTAAACCTAGTTAAAGGGTTGTAATGGGAAAGGGTTCAAGTCATGGCTTTAAAGAGGAATTTATCAACATTTCTGCCTAATTATATTGTCAGAGGTCTATGTAGTTATATGGGGCTGGGTTTCCCAAAAGCATCTTAGCACTAAGATGATTCTGAAGTGGTAGATTGAGCATCACTATGAACACTTTGTCTACCAGTTAAGACGATCTTTACACTGAGATGTTTTTTTTGGGAACCTGTGCTTAAAATGGTCTAAAGTGGAAAGAACCATTGTAGAGATATAATGAGAATCAGACACACAGGAAGTTATTACGTGAAATGCTTGTGAAAACGCACCCTGATGTCTGAGACATTGTTTACAATAGTTTTGAGATAAGGTTTTGACCTCACTTATTTCCCCATTCATGGTAGTGAGCTACATGCAGGGCATTGTGAGGCAAAATAGTGTCCAGTGTAAGTTCACTGGTCATTTTGGGTAGTAAATAAAATGGCTACATTTGCATTGTAGACATTGCGAAACCCGGTCTATTGCCACCGTCTTGATGATTGAATAAACTGAAAGTTTTGAACTTTCCTTTAGCAGTGGCTCATTTATAGAAGACTGAAACTGATATTTTATAATTGATTAGAAATGAAGTGAGAAGATTAGGTTGTCATCAGTTCCTGTGCTCCGTGCCTCAAATACACCCTAAGTAGGTGTTTTTAACAACATTTTAACAACATATGATACAATAGCTATTTTTACAGGATTCTTTTGTGTACACATATGTTGTCTTCTCTCTTTTAGGCTGCATGGCCTATATGCTGCTGAGTTAGTGACGGGCCTTTGTGTGAGGAAGGGCGAGCCAGGCGCTCAGCCTGAGAGAAAGAGAGAGAGATGGCCGTGCAGAACAGGAACGCGGTGCTGGTTCTGTCCGGGCGAGAGCGCGGATCCCGGATGTTGGGCTCCCAGCGGCTTTTGCAGCAGCTGGTGGAGGAAAGGACTCGCTGGATGAAACTGCAGAGTCAGGTAGACGGATCCTTTCAGCAGATCCTTTCATTTCTACAATATATAGTCTTTGTCATAGTCTGTGGTGTACATGTAAATAGATGTGATAATCTAGGCAGTAAAAATGTTTGGTGTTGTGTGCTCTGTGATGTCTACATAGGCTTTGAGCATTTCTGTTCATTGTGTTTTCAACAGAAAGTGGAACTTCCGGATAACCCTCGCTCAACATTCTTGTTGGCCTTCAGCCCAGACAGGTAGGCCTTAAAGTGTTTCAGTACCATTCAGTATGTTACAGTACGTTCAGTGCTCTTGCTTTTAAGTCTTTGTTAGTATTGGTGTTTGTACCCATTTAGGACTAATAAGGACCCCCAAATGTTCTTATTGTCTTAACAGGAATCTCATGGCCTCCACTCATGTCAACCACAACATCTACATCACAGAGGTGAAGACAGGAAAGTGCCTGCACTCTCTGGTGGGTCACCGGCGGACCCCGTGGTGTCTGACGTTTCACCCGACTATCCCAGGCTTGGTGGCCTCAGGGTGCCTTGATGGAGAAGTTCGTATCTGGGATCTTCATGTAAGTACCTCTGTTCAGGGATTTACATGTAAGCACCAGGCCAGTAATGTTTAGATATTTTGTAGCTTTGTTGCACAGCGTAGATATGTTATAGATGTAATTCATAGCAATTGTGTTTTGTTATGCAGAAGAATTAATCTCTGTAGTTCATAATAGTGTAGCTGGGGGTCTGGCACCCCTAGCTAACCTTGATAATGAATGCACATTTTTAAACAATTAGGTGATGTTACATATTATTTATATAGCTTCACTAAACATTTAGTGTTGACGTTTTATATTTAAAAAACTAAATTCTGTTGTGTAGTTTATGGTAAGTAATGTAATTAAAAGCAAAAGTTAACCAGCTAGAAACTGCTTTTGGTCAGCAGTAACACTTGTGTAGCAACGTCTACAGCAGCTGCCTATTTCCACAATCCAGTGAATTTAAACACAGTGTGGAAATAAGTGAGTTCAGTCTGCAAATTGGGCAACAAAGTCCAGTCATTACAAGCATATAAAGTTCAACTGCTAAGAGGTCATCTGGATTGTATTCTTAGCTAACAATCTAGAAAAGCATGCAGACTCTTCAGAAATGCTTGAAAACCAATGTAAACCGAAGGATGGTCTTGAAAGCCGTTTGCATTTGTGCTGATAGTGATTCCTGACTCAATATCAACTCCTGTCTTGAGTGAAATCTGAATTCAAAGAGGGAATGAGGCAGTTGCAGAATAATGCTGAGCCGGTTTTCTTTACCAGTGAGGAACATTATCTTAATTTTAAAGAGTCTTTAAAGTCTCACTTTCATTTGTTGGATGGTCTTAGCCAGTTCTGAACCCCCTTTGTTTTTGTATGAGTGAATGAAAGTGAAATTCGTGGGATATAAATAAATAAACAAGCAATTAATATACTTCTAGCTCTTTTTTCTACTAATTAAGCACTACTTCTGTTCATCTGTGTCAGTAACTGTTTCTCAGGGTGTTAAGGTGTATTGTTTTTTTGTGCAGGGTGGCAGTGAGAGCTGGTTCACAGAGGGGAATGTAGCCATTGCGTCTCTAGCTTTTCACCCCACTGCACAGCTTCTGCTCATAGCCACCAACAACGAGCTGCACTTCTGGGACTGGAGCCGTCCTGAACCTTTCGCTGTAGTCAAAACTGGCAGCGAGACTGAGCGTGTCAGGTACAACATTTGTTTTCAAGTCCTTGTAAAGGAATGGAGAAGGTTTTCTGTTCAAAGTATTAATTTAATTATTTGTACAAATTATTTTGTTTAGGCTGGTAAGGTTTGATCCTCTTGGCCACAATCTATTGACGGCTATTGTGAACCCATCAAACCAGCAGGTACAAATCTTTGTTCTTTAGATTCTTTACATGCTTTTGAGAGGAATATTGTGCTTGTGTGTATTTCACAAAGCAGGATTTCTCAGTTAGCTAAATAACTTATGCCAAAAGTCAAGCCTGTCCCAACAGGATAAGAGGTCAGGGACGCTTTTATTAGACAGTTCTGTCTTTGAGCTTAAGTTATCCACCTAAATGGGAAAAAAGTCTTGCTTTGTGAAATTCTCCTGTCCTCTTGAGAAACATCTTAAAGAAGTAATACGTTGAGATATAACTGTTGTGCCATGGCTTTTGCCAGTCTCTGCAGAAATTCGATGTGGGCCAAGTTTTAAAATTTAATAATGTTTCTCCCATGTGCTTTGTGTTTTGTAGAATGAGGAGGACTCCGACGTTCCTATGGACAGCATGGAAATGGCGCTGTTCCGTCAGCGCTCCTTGTTACGCTCTCCTCCAGTTCGTCGCACCCCAATCTTGCACAACTTCTTACACATTCTTTCCTCACGCTCCTCTGGAGCGGCCGCTGGGGACCAGGCCCGGGCTCCTCCAGAGCCTCATGAGCCTCCTGCCAGCATGCCACTCTTCCAGTATCCTGGTCGGGGGGCCGAGTTGGGTGATCACCCTTCACAGCAGGGCTGTACTCAACACCTAGGGCTCGGCTGCCTGTGCAGCCGCTGCACCGCATCTCAAAATGTTCTTGGCCAGAACTCCTCTCCTTTACCACCTTCAGACTCCCCCCGCCCTCATCCACACCCGCAGACTCACGCCTCACCAGGCCCCTCAGTCTTCTCCACCACTCCCAGCCAGTCCCGGCCTTCTTCAGACAGGCCGTCTGCGTTTAGTAGCGTGTATAGTGCAGCTGCGGGAACTTCACTGCACAGAGGCCTTTCGTCTCTCAGAACTAGCTTACCCTTGGGCCCGCAGTCAGGTAGCCCTCTGGAGCCGGTGCGTCTGCCTGGGGCAGAATGGTCTGGCAGCCTCCTGAGCACAGGGCCCGAAGCTGCCCTTGGTGCTGCTGCTGTGGGTATCGGGGCCAGGGGTGTTGTGCTCCCTCCCAGGACTAGCTCCTCATCCATGGGCCTGCACTCTTTGCATAGATACCCTGATGGCTCCTCTTCCTCCCCCATATACACTTCAGCCACTGAGGGCCGTGGCTTGGTGATGCCCGGCACAGACCCCAGGCAAGGTAGAGCCAACGATGGCACCAGCAGTGGCCATCATCCTTTCTACGACAACGCACAGAGGAACAACCCCGCGTCCATTCGGAACGTCCTCCAATGTAACCTGAGCAGGTACTTTATGGAATACGAGCGAATGCAGGACCTAGAGAGACCTGGGGGCAGTCGAGAGGTGGCTGGTCAAGGTCCAGTGCAGGAGCTGTTAGCCAGCAGTATCGACTCTGAGAGACCCGGGCCGTCCCACAGGAGCTCCTCTCACCCTGCGGATGGTAGCAGCAGTACCGGACCGCCTCATAGCCACCCAAACCGCTGCCGCTCATGCCACAACCTTCTCACCTTCAATCACGACACCCAGCGCTGGGAGCCCTCGGGTCAGGCCTCCTCCACCTCCGCTCAGGAGAGCGCTCCCTGGCAGCTGCCTGTGCCTGCCTTTGATGACCCCGCTCAGAGCTCAAGAGGGGAGTCCCATGCCCCAGAGATGAGAGCGATGGACCCTGCGGAGTCATCTTCCAGTCTGCGGGGACAGCAGCCCATGGGCCTGGTGTACAATCAGGAGACGGGCCAGTGGGAGAGAGTGTATCGGCAGGCCGCTGCCGGCCCCTCCACAGAAGCAGTGCAAGAAGCCTTAAACCCAGAGGTGCCTGTGGACAACCCTGATGAAGACTCCCTCAGAAGGTAGCATGGTCTTTGAGCTGTTCACAGTGTAGTAACTTAACGTATTGAAAGTCGGGCTGGGTATTGCTAATTTGGTCACAGTACAGTAGATATCATGAAATGCAAAACAAAATCAGAAATAATGTTTTAGTAAGCACTGAAGTTAAGTTGTCTGAAAGTTTCAGTGGCTGAAACTGAAAAATTGCCAAAAACTTTGATTGAGAATAACAAGGGTTAAATAGGCCTGCGACAGACTGTGAAAATTTAAGACTTATTAAAATTTATAATTTTAATTTTAAAATTAACAACTTAACAATTAACATTTTAATGCATTCAGATGTCTGCTGTGTGAGGCTATTTCCCAGTTGATCTACAAGGGACACTAGACAACTGACATTAATTTGTGACTCTAATCTCTGTTCATGTTGAATTACAACAACGAATAACTTCTCCACTACAGGTTTGGTACCACTTAAAAACATCTACTCGATGCGCAGAATACAGCAAAACAACAGAAGCAGAAAGTGATCTGTAGCCACAGTTTATGAAATTGTGATGAAAAATCACAGACAAGAGTAACGTGTAAAGTGTAACTTAAAAAATTACTGGAATTTGTTGACTTGGACCAAACGTTGTCTGTTGTTGAGGACACTGGATTTTGTGGCACCCACTGTAGCCTACATATAGTAATAATTTTGGCTCATCACTAATAACGACAAAATGACAAGCTGAGTCTAGAAACAAAAAGTATTATTTCCAGATCACTGAGCTATAACAATGACTATGAATACACAGATAAATAAATGAATAAATGGTGATGCAGGGGTTCAAAGTATTGAATTAACATTGGTAAAAAATAATATTGATCATAGTATTGGCACAGCTCTGGTCAAGTCGGAACAGTGATTCTGTTCTTGCATGTCCAGAAGGCTATGCAAAATGGGGTTCATCATGCAGTTTCTCTGTTTTCAGGAGGCTTTTAGAGTCATCACTCTTTCCTTTCTCCCGCTATGACATGTCGGGCTCCCGGGATCATCCTATCTACCCGGATCCTGCCAGGTATGTAAAGTGGTATTGAAACTCAGTTAGCTGAAATTCATTCTGCTGCTTGGTTTCATACCGTCTTTGCTTCTTCTTCAGGTTGTCTCCAGCTGCATATTATGCCCAGAGAATGATCCAGTATCTGTCCCGAAGAGAAAGCATTCGTCAGCGCTCTTTACAGAACCGCCTGCGCACTCTCTCCTCATCTTCTGACAACCAGGCTGGCAACCCTTCCTCTGCACCAACAGAGGGCAGTGATGCTGATTATGAGGAGATAGAGTAAGTCTCTATTTGGGTCCTTATGCTTAAGAATTTAGGGCTACAATGGGTTAATGATGACTGAACCTGTTATCTTTTTTTAGCAGCAGAGACGGCTGTATGCTGTTTGTAGTACTAACCTCAAAGGCTTGATCTCTTTGGTTAATGCACATGCGTGATGTGCTTTTTATTTTAAAGCTGCTTCTGGCAAATGGAACAATACGTTGTGTAAACATTTTCATGGATTTAGCTTTTTGTGCTTGTGTGGATTTGGATTATTTTTATGCTTGGACCCTAAAGAAACGCTCTTTTTAACTTTGAAATTCCATTGTTTTTCATTGTTGCAGAATTTTCATGTTCTTCTTAAATAATTTAATGTGTTGGGTTTTTGGTTGCTTTTCAGCATCTGAGAATATGGCAGCATGTTAATAGATTTATCTAATTACAGGGAGCCTGGAGACAGGACAAGACACAGAATGCCCCGTAACGCACGAATGTCTGCACCCTCCCTTGGCCGCTTTGTGCCACGGTCAGTTGATCTGCACTGTTTCATCGTTATTTAGAAGAAATTGAAAAATAATTTTATGTGGTTTTGCTGAAAAATAATGGCAGTCATTCATTTATGTGAAGGTTCTATTGAACTTGTGCAATGTTATTTTTGAAGGAGGTTCCTGTTGCCTGAATATCTTCCTTATGCTGGTATTTTCCATGAGAGGGGTCAGTCAGGTCTCGCAACCCACTCCTCAATCAACAGAGTGTTAGCAGGTACATACAGGACATTTAGATTTTTAATGTCCCTCTTTGTCTAACAATTTTCTTTGTGATTAGAAAAAAATGATTTTAAGTAGCTTTCCATTTCATGTTTAAGAGGAGGAAAATAAGTGAGATGTAGCTAATGTTCCAAGAAACAGTCAAGCAGGGCTCAAATCAAAGGGCTCATATTGTGGAAAACTCAATGTTTTCCCCTTTTTTTAGAAAAAGAAAAAGATATTTGAAAGATATTTTGATATAGTACATAGCATTTTTATAAGTTTAATCCATATCGTTCACTTCAGTCCTTACAGTCCTTGTATGGTAATTAATTCAAAACAGGCTGTTTTTGCAGTTTAATCATTTCTGTGATTTATATCGTGTGTGTGTGTGTGTGTGTGTGTGTGTGTGTACATAAATCTAAAAGCTATGATTCCTTTGAATGTATGATTTGAACTCTCAGTGCAGTTCTGAATCATTAATGGTTTCTTTCAGGTGCGTCAATTGGTGATGGCCAGTCGGCAGTGGCCAGTAACATAGCCAACACTACTTACAGGCTGCAGTGGTGGGACTTCACCAAGTTTGACCTGCCTGAGATCAGCAATGGTACTTTTTTATTTAAAAGAAATGCAGACTGTCAACACAGAGTGAAATATCTGATCATAGATTTTTTTCAATGATTTCATAATGTGTACAAAATATGGTGTAAATTTCTCTCTTTCGGCCAAACAGTATTACGAGTGCATGTGACCTTTTATTGATTTTCTACCACAACTTGGTTTGCTTATGTTCTTTGTCCTTTTTAGCTTCTGTGAATGTGCTGGTTCCGCACTGTAAGATCTATAATGACGCTAGCTGTGATATATCAGCGGATGGGCAGCTCTTGGCCGTGTTTATACCCAGCAGTCAGCGGGGCTTTCCAGACGAGGGCATCCTTGCCATCTACTCTCTTGCCCCACACAACCTGGGAGAGATGCTCTACACCAAGAGATTTGGTCAGTGGGCTGCATTTTGTGGAGCTGAAATGTTTATAGCAATATAAGGCAAAAGTGTCCAGCAGTGCTTCTGAAGAGCTGACAGTTAATCAGTCTTAGGAACACCTGAATATTCTAATTAGGTGATGAAATGCAAGGTTATAAGTAAGTTCTGCTGGAAGACAGAACGCCAGGAACAGGATTTTGTAAATCTAAGTGTAAAAATATGTACATTTTTATATATAGTTTTTTTTTTGTGAAAACTAAATAAGCAGTGAAATTTTTTTTGGGTCCTCATGCTGTCTTCAGGTCCCAATGCCATCTCTGTCAGCCTGTCTCCAATGGGCTGCTATGTGATGGTGGGACTGGCCTCTCGCAGGATCTTGCTCCATCCTACCACTGACCACATGGTGGCACAAGTGTTCCGCCTACAGCAGCCCCATGGTGGCGAGACCTCCATCAGGGTGAGTGCTTCACGTGGCTGTAGTATCTTTGTACTTCAAATTTCATCTTTATTCATGTGTGTTTCTTTTGAGCCTCATGTTTTTCTTCTGTGTAGATGGTGTATAATGTGGTGTACCCAATGGCTCCAGACCAGCGCAGACATGTTAGCATTAACTCAGCACGCTGGCTGCCTGAACCTGGGATGGGTCTGGCCTACGGGACCAACAAAGGAGATCTGGTTATCTGTAGGCCTGTGTGAGTGATCCCCAGTACCATCCAGCCCAAACTCAGATTTATGTCAAAAGAGACTGCATTTTTTTGTTTGTTTTTGTTTTTTGGGTGACTTGCAACCCTGTCACAATTATTACATAATCCCCTGATTGCTAATATTTGAACAGCTTGCATTTAATTTCAACAGTTTTTAACTTTCACAGTCATATTTTTATGTTGTAATAAACATAATCTGTTGGGTGGAAGTAATAAACATAATCTGTTGGGTGGAAGTAAATATGTAGGAGAAAGCAGAAAACATTGTAAAATCTGACTGGTGCTATTCCCTTTAGAGGGAAGTGGTGAATAAGGTTTGTTTATTTGAGCTCGAGCTGTTTCCGTCATCAGTTGGGAGCTACCAAGTATCAACAGCTACTTAAGATAGCTATTCAGCCACTTTGACCACTTTATTCATGTACTTTAATACAATTTAATCTTTTTTTCAAATAGAGACAATTAAATTGTAAATTATTGTAATTATTTACATGCCAATTAATCATCAGCTAAAATGTATTGATCTTGCTGGAAGCAAGGAGATGAGGTGCTCAAAAAATATAAACAAATATGAAGTGATGATCATTATACTGTGTTAATGTAACTCATCCAGTTGTTTTATAAATTTGTGTTTCAAACATAGAGAGAGTAGACTTGCACACACCTCTAATCCTTCACAAAAGGCTGAGTTTTTATTATTAATGAGAAAAACAAACTTTGAACACTAAAAAACTTCTAATATGTGGCTTAAGTTTCTATTCAGGTACAGGCAGCTTTAGAGAAGTGGCTTTACTAATATGGTACTTTAATGTATTGTTTATAATTCAAAGAAATGCAGAATGTGACAATGTGAAATGGACACTGAGTAATATGTTATTGAAAATGTTGTGTTAATTTAATTACTGTTAGCACCTGGCTTACCTTCATAACCACTGCTGGTTGTAGGTAATACATTTCAAACAATTGACTCTGTTAATAAAGTTGGCATTTAATGTAAGCTGTAGCAGGAAAAACTCAGCTTTTGTTTTTTTTTCAGAACAGCATATTTGGGTAAGTTTCGGGAGCTCAGTGGATCACCTCCTAGCTGACTCTGCGGCCTAATGCCCTTATTAGATTGTTACCACTATTACTGGCAGGAAACTAAGGGCGTTCGTGGAAAAAGGCTGGTCAGTGATTGCTTTTTAACAAGGTCACTGTGCAAATTAGCTTTGAGCTGAATGTCTTTTGGAACTCATTGCTTTCAAGAAATTCACTGTTAACAGAGTTTGTTCTTTGAGTGCCTGTTTTAGGCTGACAGCTGTGTTGCGTAATTGGTAGTTAGATATGTATGATTATGGAATCTTTTCACTTCTTTGAAACAATGTAATGACTAATGTAATGGCCAATTAGCTATTCGCTCTGTTCAATGAAGTGAGATTTCCTAATGTTTGGGTGCAGTAAAGTCATTGTGGTTTTGTATTTGCAGTGATTACCGGAGCGATGGAGACAGCAGTGCTGACCAGAGCACAGATCCTCTTTTCAACATCAACAGCAGCAGCAGCAGCCGCACTCGTGGAATGGAGCGCCCAGGGTCAGAAAGCTCTTTGTTGTTTGCAGTGCTTTTATTACAATACAATGACCTGATCACTTTTTATGACTTTGGTCTGATGACTTTTTCACGCTTTGTTATAGAACAAGTCGGTCTGGCTGGCGTTTGGACAGGGACATGGGTCTGATGAACGCCATTGGCCTACAGCCACGGCAGCCCACCCCGTCAGTGACCTCACAGGGCACGCAGACACCGGTGGTGCGTCTACAGAACGCAGAGACGCAAACAGAGAGAGAGCTTCCCTCAACAAGTGTGTTTCAGATTATACACACACCCCGACACTGTAAGAGTCTCGCACACACATTGTGCCATCGTCCACTAATACACTGTACTTAATTTTTTTATATGAAGGGTTTGATTTTTCATGTCTGCATTATATTTTTTCTCATTGGATTGGTAAGTTTAAAGTCTTTGGCAACAGAGTGTAAATTATTACAAATGCTCATATGACACTAAAATTGAGTGTTCTTTTAAACATCCAGGAAAGTTTGAATGAAAAAAAGAAGATAGAAATATAATGAAACAGCTTAAAATCGCGTATCAGATGTATCTGAGAACTGTCTGGGTGTGGTCTTGATAGTATAATGAGCACATGTGATTAACAGTCCACAGCTCCAAGCCTGCTGCTCCACTGAAGTAGAACTAAACCCAGTGGTGTGAGCAAACAGTAATAAGTGCAACGGTCTCTGCGTGTACAGGTGGTGTTGTTGACCCTGCTGTGAATGCAGCTCACTAAAAACATTGTCTGGCTTTTATATGGCGATTTGTTAAAGCTCCACAATATAAGATTATGTTGTTAAAATTGAAAAAAGTAACATTACTGAGTCAGGAGTAAAGCTAAATGATTTGGGCAAAATATGGAATTACAATTTTTCTGACCAATATTGCAATTGAAATTTAAAGTGTGATTATTTTCTGTAAATAGAGATCCACTTTTTTTTATTATTTTTGGCCCAAGAAGCCCATTAAAAATACTTTTTCTGGCTCATAGCTTGAGCAGATAATACACCAGACTGCCAGATAACTGGTTGATCTAACTCATCTACAGGCAGTTCACAAGTTCCATGTTATTAGGTTAAATTTCCCTTTCACTTAAAAACTGTTGAGGCAGCATTGTTGGTAATGTAGGCTATGATCAAAATTGCGGCTCTTGCGATGCAGATCGCAATTTCAATAAGTGAATGATTAATCTTTCATCCCTAGTCAGTTTTTTAAATATGTGTTGCCAGGACAACCACATCAACCTTGTGATTGGTAAGGATCTCATTAAATTGATAAAGACTCATTAAATTAATTCTAAATGTAAGTGTAAACATTACTTACAGCATCAGTAACATTGCTAAACACTTTGTGTCCAGGCATTAGTGGTTGTATTGATGTAACATTTAATAATGGACCTTTCCATCTGTTCTTTCAGTGGTGGAGACTAGTGAGGTACAGACCACCAGCACGGAGAGACTCGCACAAGGTGAGACGCGGTACACGTCACAATCCACGCTGGCCCATGGAGCAGCTTCCCATGAACCCTCTACTCATACTGACTCACCGACCACCAACCACGGTACTTTTTACATATGATACTTTTTTCTTGTTTTTTTGGGGGGGGGTTTGTTGTTGTCGTCCCCCCCAAAATCCGTCATCTTTTCCCCCTCTCTCTTACTGTCTTGGTTTTTTTCCTGCAATTTTGTCCGTCTTTCTCTCCATTCTCTCTTTGTCTGCATTATTGCTCTTAGCTTGGCTGTTGCCAGAGGCACCGATTGAGAAGCAAACTAAATTATAACTGAACAAGACTTCAGTGCAGAGTCCTGTGCGGTATCTACCTGAGTGATTCAGACAGTTATTGCTGTAGGATTGCCTGCTACTGTTAGTCTAATCCAGTTTTCACCCTTTCTCACATATGATCATTTGTACGGAGTCACTTTCAAAAGCTCATTATACAGCACCAGTTTACGTTTTCTTATTTGGGTGCTGGAAGAGAAAAGTATGTACTCTCCATACTTGCTATGGGAAGTTCCATCATCTTGTCACCAATCTTATTAATTAACCTGTTGATCGTTAGGCCTATTCAGTTTTTAGTCTTAAGAGTTATTGTCCGGTAACTATTACGTATTGTTCAGCAACTACTTTAAAGCTGATATGTAAAATACATAGTTATGAGATTGAGTAAAGCCAGAATGGACTTGCCAACAGCTTTTTAGAGTTGAAGGGGTGAAATTCATCTTGGGCACGGCCTGTACTTTGTAACAGATTGTATGTTTATTTAATTCAAAACTATCTCTTTCTTGTCCTCTCTCAGGGGAATCCCAAGCAGAGCCTGGCTTGGGGGAGGATGCTCTGTCCCGAATCCGCCGTCTGATGGCAGAGGGAGGGATGACGGCAGTGGTCCAGAGAGAGCGCAGCACCACTATGGCCTCCATGGGTGGCTTCGGCAACAACATTGTGGTCAGTCATCGCATTCACCGTGGCTCGCAGACCCCAGCTGGAGCAGCACAGCCCAACAACCCAGAGCCCGGTCGCCAGCACAGGACAGATCTTCTCAGACACTTCAGGAGATCCTACTCCTTCAGGGTCTCTTCCATTAGAAATGCCCTCTACTTCTGCTGTTCTGTCTCCAGCCTCTAGCACAGCATTAGAGGCAGCAGCACCCCTCGTGGCCATGGAGGATATGTTGGAGGACAGTCAGGTGGAAGAGCCCGAGCCCCAGCCCCAGCCCGCCTCCAGTAGTGCATACACATCAAACATCCGTAGCAACAATAACCGCAGCAGCAACGGTCACGAGAGTAGCAGCAGAGATTACTCTGATGACCTCTACAGCAGATAGTGCTACTTCGGGCTGTCTTAGAAACATACACATCTCATTGTAGCAGGCTGGTCTGCATATGGCAGGCTGTGAAAGGTTCTCCGTAGAACCTGACGGATTGGAACACTTGGGCGGAACTGTGTGCCTGTGTTTTTGCCACCTCCTGCTTTGGCCTTATTTGCGAAAGAATGAGTGCCAAGTTTCCATGCCGCCTCCCTTCAGAGGAGACGTCAGCCTGCCTCTCATACAAAACATTTTACAGACGTTTTTCTTTGTTGAAGGCCATCATTATTGCACTTGGTCATTGCACTTCATTTGTAGTTTTGCTTCCTTTGATACACGTCTTGGGCGTTTGATCATTCCATGCCAGAAAGGGCTTCTACTTGAGTTATTCTTGTACTGGGGTACGGAATCGGTGGGGTTCAGTTTACTGCTCTTTCAAGTGTCGTCAGTGTCATCCACAACCAATCAAAGTGCCAGGCAAGGCTGCGGGAACAGGTCTGATGGTTCACGTTTGCCTCAACCAGGGCAGACGGACCATATGTTCTTTTCTGTAAACAAATCATTTTAGCTCGCGGAATGGAGCAGAGCTGTAGGGACTCTGTCATTAGGCACTGCTAGCTGTTAATTCTGTAATTATCATGTGTTCCTCCACTGTTAGATGTTGGTTGTGTTTTTGCAGAGCAGAGATTATGATGACAGTGGTGTAATGGTTCCACATTTAGCCTGTCCACTCAAATGTTCTAGATTTTCGACAAACAGCATGTTCGGACGGTGCGCTTGAAGCAGCATAACGTTTTTCACCAAAATCTTTTACAAGGATGGCTTTTATGTTACTTTATCGTTGGCTTGGACAAAAATATTGCTTTGGTTTAATTGTTAACTGGAAATAAGGCATTTCAGTTTTACAAACTACTGGTGTGTAAAGGTAACTACAAGTTTATGTAAGTTTTAATAGCGTTGAAAAGGCCCAAAAAACAAAAGCCATCACCATGTCAATAATCTTTGCCTGCAGTGGGGTATCTGGAATGGCTGGGTTGGTTTGCTTGTTGGGCTCCATTCCCCTGAAACAATGCTGCTTATGCTCACCTATTTTCAGCCTGCGATTTCTAACTAACAGTTCTGTCTTGATCCCACCAGTCACAGCATGCCTAGGACACCTAAAGTGACAACTAGTATCTGATTGCACTAAACACCCTGGTTTCTCTCCAAACTACCCAGGCAGGGACGAGAGTCGTCACACAAGGACAGACGGGACATATCTCCCTTAACAAAGCTGGGTATAGGAGAAATAATACTTGAATTTGAATTAACATACAGTAGAATATCTCTAATGGGTGAGGCAAAGTATTCTTGCCGGAAAAACAGCCTTGAACCAGCTATTGCGCTGAAACACACACATTGCGTAAAATGACTGAAGAGGGCCCGTGTGCTTGTGCGTGCGTGAACTACTGTGCATGAGTGGTTGTATCACAGGTAAGTGTAGCATCTCCAAACGATGAAACGATGAATCAAGAAAAAGACTTGAAAGCGCAAAATGTTCTCTTTTTTTGTTTTTAGCTAGATAGATTATAGTATGTCTGCTCTGTGCATCCCCTTGCTTCTGAAGTTCATGTAGTTCTGGTCAGAGATGTCTGATGTAGATATATGGACCTTCTGTGGACTTCATGTAAGCATTACAAGTTGATTTTATTTGGTGTCTGAAAAACTGAGCCTGTGGTTCTTTTAATAGTTTAAATAAATCTGACAATGTGCCCTTCAGTAGTCCCCCTTTTAGCTGACTAGTATGTATCCCTAGTTTTTGCCACCATAAAGAAAAGCTGAAGGACCCTCACCTTCTCACTGTTAAATGCCTTTCATTATGGGAGATTTGGTCAGTGTTGGATTTCATGCGCCACATTTTCATATGGAGTGTGAGTGAGTGAGTGAGTGAGAGCATTGAGTTGTTGAGAAATTATTTGTGACTTGACTGTCAAGCCTATATGCCTTTTAAGCTTTGAGTGGTTTTGATTGCAATTGTTTAAAATGTTAGTAGAACTAAAAATTCATTGTTGGTGCTGTTTGTTTATTTATTTTCCACGTTATTAGGTTAGCCTGGTACAGTCGTCGAAGAAAAGCTTTTGATTGAATTTCTGTATTTTTGTTTCCCCAAACACTGTTACTGATCTGAGAACTGAAATAGAGCAATATGTGACGAGGACACAGGGACAAAATAGTTATTCAGCAAATTGTATCATTCACTTTCCATATGTGACTGTATCCTCTGTTCTCTCGGTGTTAAATCTAGTCATAGAGATCAGTTCATTAGGGTTACTTTTTCACTTTATAATTTGCCTATTTCAGACCATGCAGTACACTTTGAGTTTGAGATGTCTTGTGTGTCTCTAGGGTTTGTTTTAGTGTTTTAGGCTTTCTTGAGAAGCTCATGTACATATTGGTGAACTGAAGCATATGACATTAGAGAAGATACCAGCAATGTAAAACACAATGTAAAGTGACAGATATGCATTACTGACTCTCTGCCAGTTTTAATGTCTTCACTGCTGGGTCAGTGCTGAAGAAATTAAAGGCATGATAAAGGTGGCACAAAAACAAAAAAACACAACTTAAAATTCCCCTTTTCCTCAAATGCGAGGAGATTCTTTTATCAAGTAAAGAAGTGTGAAGTTAATTCTTTTATTAGCTAATATAGGGGTTAGGTGTTTGTTTAACAAAGTTCTGTGGGACACCAAAGATCCAGTGTTATGATGATGGTTAAAAGAGATTTAATAAAATGGGAATATTGAAAGTATGCCAGTTGTATTTTGTTGCTGTTTATTTTGACGCCATGGGAGTTAACAGTTGATAGAATGCAGCATTATTTTCAGGCTCTCTTCCTCAACACCCAAAAATCATTATTCTTCAAACAGAAAAAACAGCTTGTTTTAAATATTGTACTTTTATAATGTTGAAAGCTGCAATGAACTGGAAATAGAAATATTAACTTAAGGCACATTCAGTTCATTCTGACAGTATTGAAAGATGTATCGAATTGAGACACCACTGTATCGTTTCAAATCAAATCCTGAATTTTGTGTATCGGTACACCCCTACAGTGTTAGCATTTGAGTGAAAGCTTGGATGAAATGGTGCTGTGTGAATGTAGGTGTTGCACTCTGTAACCCTTGCAAGTCTAAAGCTTAGGTTTTTGCATTTTAGAGTTGCAGCTGAATGTAGCAGCTGCTCTATGTTCAGCTCCACCTGCTCTGTGCTGAAGAGGCAAGTTCCACATAGAGAAGACACAGTTGTGTTGACACCATGGAGGAGGTTATCATCCTGCTGACTGACTTTGTCAGCTTTGTCATAGTTCCAAGCAACATCCTGGTACTACCTGTAAATCACCTATAAATTGAACCTCTTGAGCTTGGCCTGCCTGATCTCCTCATTTAGATCTGATTCATGAACCTCTACCTTGTGTTCATATTTAAGGGCTACAGACCAAAAAGGCCATGGCTGTGTGATTTTTGGCTAGTGATGGACTCTGTGGTTAGCAGTCCCTCAGTTATGAGCCTTCTGCTCATGTTTTAATCATCTGCAAGGCTCTGCTCTTGAGCTGTGCCAGTAACCAGATGGCAAGAATATTGGTAGGTGCAGCATGATAACCCAGTCATTCTTGGAGTCCCCCAAGTGTTACAAACCTGCTCCACTTCAACCTACCCTGACCTTGGCTACTGCCGTCCCTGCCTTCATCCTGCATTTGGTCCGCTAGGGCAGACTGATGAAGCTGAAGCCAAAAGCTGCAGACCTTCCTGAAATTCCAGTTTGTGGGGAAAAAAAGTACTGCTTCTCTTACAAAGCTAGAGCAGGCAGACACAACATTCTCCAGCAGACACCAACAAACCCAGAAGTTTGGTTCATGTGAGACTGTTTAGTCTCTGGAATTTTCTCCCCATTCAGACCGTTCTAGAATACTGTTCTCCATTCACACTGTTGCAGAAAAATGTTCCCCATTCAGACTCTTCTAGAATCCTGTCACCCCTTCAGACTGTTGTGGAATCCTGTCACCCCTTCAGACTGTTGAAGGATACGGTCATACATTCAGATTATTGCAGAATACAGTCGCACATTCACACTGTTGTGGAATAGTCATACATGCATGCTGTTGTAGAATACTGTCACTCATTCAAACTGTTGTAGTATAGTTATACATTCAGACTGTTGTAGAATAGTCACCCATTCAGACTGTTGTAGAATAGTCACCCATTCAGACTGTTGTAGAATAGTCACCCATTCAGACTGTTGTAGAATACTGTCATACATTCACACTGTTGTAGAATAGTCACCCATTCAGACTGTTGTAGAATACAATCACACATTCAGACTGATGTAGAATACAGTTACACATTCAGACTGATGTAGAATACGGTTCCCATTCAGACTGTTGTAGAATACTGTTCCCCATTCAGTGTTCTAGAATATTGTCACCCATTCAGACTGTTGTAGAATACCTTTCTCCATTCAGATGGTTCTGCAATACTATTCTCCATTCAAACTTTTCTAGAACACTGTTGTAGAATACTGTTCTCCATTCAAACTGTAGTAGAATGTTGTTCCCCATTCAGACTGTTCTAGAATACTTTCACCCATTCGGACTGTTCTAGAATATGGTCCCCCCCATTTAGGCTGTTCTAGAATATTGTCCCCAGTTCACACTGTTTTAGAACATTCTCTTCCATTCATACTGGCTGCATCTAACATCACATAATAAAGTACTACTACGTCAAAATAATACACCACCTATTGCACTGGAATCAGCAATGTAGTATCTATCGTAGTGTGCAGTTCTGGAGGCATAAACAGTTCCAGAATCAGAACCAATAAGCCAAACGAACAGTAGATGCCTCCAAAACTGCACACTATCATACTATAAATACTGCATTGCTGATAGCAGTGCTTGTAGTGGTGTATTGTTTTGATGTTTTGACCTCCAACATGAGAATGTTTGGGGAGCGTTGTGTCAGAATGTCACGGTCCTTAGTGCCAAACTGGAGATAGGGTAGTGCAGTGACCTAAAACTTGTATCTCCATTTTGTCATTTTTTAAAATTGAACATAATTTGAAAATGCCTACTGCTCTTTATGCCATAGAAAGATGTCTTTACAGTAGAAATCGTCCAAAATGACTTAGAATAAAATCTTGTTACTTTAACTTAGATTGAAAGTTAATGATGTTGTTTTTCTTTCCCTGCAACGGTTCTTTTTTGGAGATATGAATTTTTGTTTGAACAGTGACAATATAAAAGAGGAACATTACTAAAGGTGTTGAAAATGAGTGTTGGAGCCAGCAGGATAATGCAGTTAACAGCTTCTTCATTTCTGCTCTGGTCCAGAAACCCTCCAGACAGCATTTTTAGAAGTCAAGAAGCAGAGTCAGGAGACCTGTAAGGAAGAGGAGGGTAACGAATGGTTTCTGCACAGCATCATGGTGGTGAATGGGACCTACTGCTTCTGCTATGCTCCTGACGCAGTTTAGGCAGTCAGATGCCGCTCTGTATACCTCTGGCTGCTACACACTCTGTAGCACTCTCTTAAGAAAATCATACTGGAACAGATTCAGAAGCTTGTCATCTAAATAAATAAAACATTAAGAGGCTGTTCACGCAGGGCTTACTTAGACATTCAGACGAGGCTGGGCCAGCTGCCAATATTGTATATTGAGTGAGTCTGTTTTGTACAGAGGATTTACAGCGCAGTGCAAAGAACTTATACTAAATTAAGAATTTATACTGTGTGTGTGTGTGTGTTTAAAAATAAGCGAGAGGATATCATTGAAAATACGTTTCTTGTTTATTCACAGACCTGAAGAAGTAATCAGTTAGTGATGTTGAAATTTTGATTGTACATCAATAACAAATCTAAAAACATAGACATGTTGTAAGCATAGATACTTGTTGGTGGTCTACCATTGCAAAGAATACTAAAGATTTGAGGTTTCACTTCATGTAACATACATACATATTGTTTGTGGTGGAAGCTGTTTTTTTTTTGTGTTAAATCGTTTTTCATTTTTCTATTGTTGCCGATACATTTTCCAAGGGCCAAAAATCAGGTGTTGTTTTTGTCCATGCAGACATACACCTTTAATCGAGAAGTAATATAAAGTTAACAACGTTCTACAGAAATGATTTAAAAATACAACAATGGAAACAACCACGACTGTACCAACAAAAGAAAAAAAAATATAGAGAGGGTTACAGTTTGTTTTCCTCATTGCCGATAAACCTCCACTCAGCAGCACTACACGCACCGTACTGAGTGTTAAGGAGTGGTTCATGGGGATGTTCCATTGAGGATTTGGAGGGAGCAGGGTGGCCAGCAACACTTAGTTTTCTTTCCCTTTCTTTCCCTTCTTCTCCGGGCCCTTGGCTTTGGGCGTCTTTGGAGTGCAAGGTTTGGACACCTTAATGGTCGTCTGGCAGTCGGCGTTGAACAGAGCTTTCTTCAGTGTTCCGGATCTGCTCCGAGTGCCTTTGGCCGTGTCGCACTCTGCCCAGCGGCCAAACTTGTACTTGCAATCAGCTAAAGAGACATAAAAAATGTGTTTAAAAGTGTCGTTGTAAATCTGATTCAGTGATCTGTCAGTATGGTGATTTAATGCAACCGATTCATGGAATCTGAAATGTGACGTGAATTCATATGACATATTTTATTGTCATATAATATTATTGCTAAAGATTATAAGTGATGAGAACATTCCAAAAATAAGCAGTTATCACAATTCTGATCCTCAGATCAATGCATTATCGCACTTATATGAGTCATCCCTTGAAAAAGCTTTAAAAAAGGATCATCTCTCTTACCACCAAAGTCCTTCTTCCAGTTGCATGGCACTTTACACTTGTGTTTCTTAGACTGCTCATTGCAGGTGGCCTCTCGAACTCCCACCCCACAATCTCCGCTGTTTGGCACACATTTCCCAAACTTCCACTCAGAGCATTCTGGTTCTGCTTTTGCCTCCTTTCCTTTCTCTGTGGCAACATAAATTTCAAATAGTATATAGTGTATAGATTTGTAAGTACATCACTGTTACATTATTGGTAGCAATAAACAAAGGAAGTATGGTAAATATTATATTACTGCTAATAATATTAAAATCATAATATATATTAAGCCTGCAGAATAAGCTGACCTTTTCTCTTTATGGCTTCAGCAGTGATTGTCAGAACCACCAGCAGCACAATCGTAGTTGAGAATACACTCCTCATCCTATAAAGAGCAGTCAACATCATCCGCTGAGAAACTATACACATGAGCCATCGGTAAAACAGATGCATTATAATATATAATACTGCACAAAAGTCTAAGGCACCTGAGAAAATTAAATTTAAAAAGCCACATTAATCTAAAAACACTGATATTAAAACACAAATAGCATTAACACAATAAGTAATGAATTTTATATATGTAAGAGTATTTGTTTATTTCCAAACCTCTCCTCAAAAAAAGCCCAGTATCATTTGTAGTCCAGTACCTGGTTTTATTAATTAATCTTTTATTATGTTAAATCAAGTGTGCTGGTGGTAGAAATTAACACATCCATGTGATGACGGGGGGCATCCCGGAGAACTTTGGAACCAATATCAACAATATCAGCTAAACTTTTCAGATACTAATGATGGAATTTGTAAGTACGGAAAGCTACACTAAGTTTTAGGGATTTGGAGTCCTCTCTGGTGGAAATGTGTTATTGCATGCAATGTGCAGAAAAACATTCTGTAACAACAGTTGTGCTTCAGAACCCTCCCCCAAGGAGATGAATTTGATGATTGCGAGCATGTTGAAAGAGTATAGAATGAAAACTCAGCCAAAACCTGGTGGAGGATGTGTCTTCTGAGTGTGTGAATGAATTATCTATGGTCATATCTTCATCAGTATAATGTTGATTTTGCATTTGTGATCTAAACATTGAGTCAAACCTTTTTGACGGAGTATGGGAGTGTGAGACTAATGCAACTTTACAGGGCGACTTTGTCTCCTGAGACTAATGCTACTTGTTTCAATTTTAACAAAAGAGTCTTACATACTGCAGCTTGTAGATGATCATCTTAAAGTAGACTATCATACTCAAACTACTGAAACACTCTACTACCCCACAGGAAGGAACACACAGCTAACATCACATCACACAATGTGAGTGTGTGCTATTTCAGAACAGATTTGTTACAGCATTGGATCAGATTCAGTATTTTTTCCATTTGATATCTCATTCAGGATTTTCTGCTGATATTGGCCTAGTACTGATACCTGGTGACATCTTTAGCTATGAGCACACTCCATGGGAACGGGTGACGTTGCAGGCATTAGTAAGACGCATGACTTCAAGAGTAATGCTTGATTAAATAGCAGTCTATAATTACGAATTACTAATAAATAATTAAGTCCTACCACCGGTTTAATCATACTGTTGCTTGAGGCTCTTCCAATAAATTATAATGATAAAAAAAGACAGAATGGGTAAAAGGCAGCTCAGTATCACACAGGAGCGCAATTTGTTGATGTAAGCGGATCTTTTGAGTAAACATGAACACAGTTCACTCAACAGCCATAAAAGCCAATCAGAGCAGCACTAGAGCACAGGAAGGCCCAGTGACATGATGTGTATCTTTCAGTGGCTTTTAAATGGCGTCTTTAAGCCCCCATCTTGGTTTTGCTGCTGTTACATGACTAGTTATAAAGACATAATACATTAACAAAATACTAATCTCAGCTAGACATGGATCAAAAACTCTCCGGTCTGTAAGCAGTGGTTCATTTGCTTCTCTTTCTGAATTACATTCAGTTGCATTTGTACTGAACTGGGGCATTTCACATCACATTAAAAGATGATTTCACAGATTGTGTAAAATTTCTGCATAATGATGAATAAATTGATTATGTACTGAGTCAGAATGTTCAGAGTGGTGATGGGAACCAGATATCTGAAGAGTTTAATGCCTCTGAAAGCTCCCTAATCATAGTAAGTTATTACAGGAAATGATTATCTATATGCTGCCTGATGCAGGGGTATGATAGTTAGAGATAAGTTTCTCCACCACTGTAAACAAATCTGATTCTGTAAGTTTCTCTACAACAAACCATTCCATATCAAGTCACACTGAATGACTTTATTTACATCTCTATCACTGAATTATGTAGAAATGTAGAAAAATTCACTATTTAAACATGCCAAAAGGGGGGATCTAAGCAAACCCTAAACAGACCTCATGATAAAGATTTATCTTCTACACAAGCGTTTGACTCACTCCAAACCTAACAGCCAGCATTATACTGAGTGGTCCATTTAAAGTGCCCCTCTCTATTTTCGCCCCTCTCGGTCCTCCCGGCTATCACACACACACACGTACACACACCACTTCTCCTTTTCATTATCCTCATCCCTCCATTAAAAGCAGTCCCTCTTTCACTGCTGCAGCCTGCAGCACGGCTGCCATTCTTCACCGCCTCATAAATGTAGAGAGGGGCTTTTTGTGGGAATAGAGGCAGAAGCTCTGCAGGGGTGCCCTCCCCTTTCCTTCCTTCTTCCTCAGCCTGGGTCAGAGAGAGAGAGAGAGAGAGAGAGAGAGAGAGAGAGAGAGAGAGAGAGAGAGAGAGAGAGACAGAGAGAGAGAGAGAGAGAGAGAGAGAGAGAGAGAGAGAGAGAGAGAGAGGGGCCAAAGCGCTCAAAGGTCTCCAGCCCAGCCTTAGAGGAGCCCGATTCAGTGGCTCCAAACAAAAGCAGCTCTCGCCTGTTTTCCTTCCCTTTTTAAAAGAGCCCTGAACACAGACCCCATGCTGTGTCTCCCGGCAGGCCTGCTGAATGTAAGCTTATTTGCATGGGAGGACAAAAACAGCTCTGTGGAAGAGCGGGCGAGAGAGAGAGGGGACACGGGGAGCCCTGCCTTTGGTTGAAAATGCAAGGCCTGGACACTCTGAGAACTTCCTCACAGAGCGCAGAGTTCACAGGCGAACACGTTTTGATGAGGTCTGCTCCTTAAAGCAGGGCTCTGAGCAGCTTTTTGACAGCTATGTTCTTCATTTCCATTAACAGCCATAGCTGATGCCATGGGAAGAAAAAAAAACAGACGGGGGCTCTGAGCAAGGCAATCATCCCCCCCAGTCTGCAATAAGCTCAAGAAGCGGGTCAGCAGAGCTGGCACAAACAACTGCTCTGGCACTCGAGAGGGCAACATCTCCATCACTGAAGTACCCTCCTGCCCCTGAGAGCCCCCCCCACACAGAGCAGAGCAGAGCAGGGCGCACACTGCACACTTCAAAAAGGCAGAGCTGCAGTGAAGGTCTTAAGCCAAGGCCCCGAAACAGACAATAAAGCCGCTGTCACTGTCAGTGGCACATCTTTGGGATTTTTTTTGAACGCTTGGTCATTGTTGTTATAGTAATCTATGAGCTACACATTTAGCTGTTTTTCTTCTTTTTTTTCTAAATTCCTGTCACCACTGCCAGTCCAGTTTAACGCTTTTTAACAATGAGGAGCCATTGACTAATCACACCTGACCACTGCTCTGATATTTGATCTAATGTAATATAAGCTCTCTTTTCTGAACTCCAGCACACACAACAATGAAAACGCCTCAGAATAACGGAGAGGGCAGAGCAAGTCTACACCACAGATAGTAAATGGAACTGATAACAAGAGCGAGCAGTTACAACTGTCTGAACACGAAGAAAGCGAAGTGGGGATGCTGTTCAGCCCCAGGAGGATTTCGATTGAAACAGGTCATATTTAAAATAAATAAATAAACAAATGTCTGATAATACAGATGCATGATCCTACCTGCCTTGTCTCTGAGGGAGAGGTCCTTCACCGCCAGATAGATCTGAGTCTGTCCTGCTTTCCGAGCGACAGCTCCCCCCTCCGTTTCGCGTCCTTTTTTCCCCACCCGTTTTCAGACAAGCCCCGCCCTCATGCGCTGTGATTGGCTGGGGGTTCAAACTCACCGCAGCAGTCCGCACGGCTTGTGGAACTGAATCACCAGCCAATCCCAGCGCAGGAGGGCGGGACTTGTCCACAAAAGCGGTGGGAAACCAAAACGACGCCTCCGCTCGTCTAGTCTTTGTTTTTCTAAGAACTAGTTTGAGCTGGTCGCACTGGACAGCATTTAAACGCACCCCACAGTGAGACCATTACTGCACGTGACACAGAGTTTACGTGTAGAGCTGCCTGATCTTGTCATAGTGCTTAGGTTTGAACTCAGTATTCTCTCTATGTATTTTCTCTAGTGGCAGCAGGTGACATATGTGCTCTAATACACGCTGAAGTGACAGCCTGCACATTCATGCATGCACTGGCAATTAAATACGAATCTTGTATATCAGTCATGAACGTCTGCAGTATCTCGCCACAATCCTATAATGTATTGCTAAAAAGCTAATTAAACCTTACCAAAGAGGCCACTTATGCCTATTTGTTGTGTTGAGAGGCAATGCATGCTATGATTATTGGATGATATACATCTAGTATTAGTATGTTATATATACTATGTATTGGGTAACATAAATATTATGCCAAGTGGTTCAAGCTCAGCCCCCTGTAGAATAGCTTGGTGTAAAATTATAATTAAAAAATTAATAAATACAGCAATAATCAAACGAAAAAAAATTGAAATTTAAGAATTTTATTAATTTTTTTTACAAGTAGACAGTAACAAACCAGCCCAAACAACAAATATACAACTAATAAACCTGAATTCCTAACAAAGTCTTTAAGTCTTTCTCATTATATATATATATATATATATATATGCTTATTTAAGTCAATAATGTGATACAAATGCTTGGATAGGATATGGGAATGGTAAAGTTATTCACAAATTTGTATGTGTATATGGATATATATACATATACAGACATACTATCTATACTTGAATTGCACAGCAACTCAAAACAGAGCATTGACAATGCACACTATAACTCTATCCTGACAGCACATTAAAAAACAAGGTTATGGCAATGATGGCAAACTGCATTAAAAAATGATAAATTCTGAATTAGAATGCAGAACCCAACCAGTCAATGTCCTTTGTAAAATAATCTTATCTAGCACTCTAGGACATTCACTAACAATGAAAATGTGTAAGCATAACAGACTCGCTGAAGTATGTCAGATTTTACTCTTTAAATGAATGAGAGTGTGAGCTTCTGCACAAAAAGGACAAGTTAAGACATTAGAGAAAATTCAAGACATTTGAGAAAACTGAAGATATTTGAGACATATTTTTAATATTTCTTATTCTTTGTTACACCCCAACCCTCCACCCCACCACAGCAACTGCTTACTAATCTGTTTGAATAACAATCTCAACATCTACAACAACATACCTCAATGGCCTTGACAGACAGGAATGGTCACACCATCTTTGGGTGTCCGTACAGAAAAAACGACCCGATATTTTGGCCCCACAGCACTTTCGAGCTTGTATAATATGGAAATATGTAATAGTCTATATGTTATAATAACTCTAGAAAACAAAATATATCTAGAGAATTTCTAAGGGAGCAATCTGTTCAAAGAGGCTAGTACAGAGACCAGATCAGAATCAAGAAAAAAGAGAGACAGTAATTAACATTGTTACTTGACGTGATGTACACAAGCATGCTTATAATTCTGTTAAACGCAACAAAAAATTAAGACAGAAAGAGCCCAAAAGCAACAGCCAAGGAAGTAGCTTTAAATGCAGATGGCTGTCAAAGTCCAATTCAGCCAAAGTGACTAACAGATGAAGTAAAGCTACAAGTAGTAAGTACATATCAATATTACTAAAACTTATCAATAAACTGACAAAAGTCAAGTGGATCATCAACATCTCTGAATCTGGCAATCATACAATACTTTGATTATAAGAGCAAATTAAGTCAAAAGCAGGATTACTTCCATTAGAAAAAAAAAACTCCTTCACTCAATTTATTCCCTTCTCTTAAAAATATTCTGAGGTTTAAGCGGTTTGCTTTATAAGGTTAAAGAGCCACAGTCATACACACAGTTATTCTAGCCCTGAAGTGCAAAAGGTTTTGCGCATTATGTCCTAAGGAGCAGGCAGCATGTAGCTCAAAACAATCCCCGACACAACTGCACGAGAAGCACATTCATGCATTCTGACATAGGACGTCAAAAATGATAAATGATTTGGCATTACAATCAAGAGAGAAAAAAGACGGGCTCTTTCTCTGCTAACACGCTGTCCCAGTGCTGTCATTCAGCCATGCTGAGAAAGGTTTCCAGAGGAAGTGGCGGTCGGTTACACTGCTGTCTCCTGGTCATCCCGCTGGATCAGCTGGCGGTGCTGATGGTTTTCCAGATACTCGGCCAGCTCCCAGTCTTGACCTCTCTCTGCGTGTGCCTTGGGAGTGTCACCCTGAGGCGAGCGAAAAGATGGTGTTAGTGCTGTTCTAGAAGCAGAAGGGGAAACGAACAGGCTGTGGGTCTCACCTGTAGGTCAGTTTTTATGAGGGAAGCTCCCGCGTCCACCAAATAACCACAGATTGTCCTGTGGCCCAAAGATGCAGCCTTATGCAGAGCCGTCTCACCACTGGGGAGAGTACACAACACAAGCCTTAATTTAAAACAGCTTAACTTGAGTGGAACAGAAAAACAAGGTACAAAATAAGTAAATATTTATTCATGAGTTCATCTTTAGTAAATCTTCATGTGTTATAACATGAAGTGTGCGACATCCAACATTCAAATTTTAGAGTAGTGGTCTTTAAACTATTCCTCTAGGCCCCCCCAGATGGTCCACGCCTTTACTATAGCTTAACTCACAATGCATAAGGTTAGAGCAAAAATGTGGGCCATCTGGGGGGCCGGTTTCAAGACCACACTGTTCTACTTACGTCTCTTTTTCCACTGCGTCCAGTATACTTGGTGGAGCTGCTCAGCATAACATGGGAATGAAAAAAAGAACTTAGTGAGAACTTCTCACACTGACAGCACTAATTCAAGTTTGAGTAACTACTGAGTGACACACCATTCTCTATGATGTATTTCACCATTTCTTTGCTGCCCACATCTACAGCGTAATGGAGTGGAGTACAGCCCAGCGCATCATACACTTCAAGACTGGCCCCATCCTTGTGTAGTTGCACTAGCTGCACAAATAAAGGTATCAGTGAAAAATTTAGTCACATCAAAAACACAGCAAAATCTCACAAGTAATCATAGAGACGTTTATGCTAGGTTTATAAAGAAATTTCATACCTTTTCAAAGTTTCCAGACTTCACACTTTCAATTAGTATCTTAGTCTCTATATAAAAAAGAAATGAATAAATGAATAAATAAATGAAGGCTGTTTAGTTTTAGAGCACCTTGTATTCTCCTAAGTGATATTTCCACCACTGCAATTACAACTCGAAACAAAACGGCCCAGAACTTGCAAGCACATTGTGATTCTTCACAGTAATTGGTCATTGATCTGTTTGACTGGACATCTGTAGCAATCAAATAAGGTAAACAAAATCTAGCCAGAGACATTTGTTTAATACTTTACAACTAGAGCTGTGAGTCATTCTTTGTTTCTACAGGCTAAGAGCATCATTTCTCTTTACACTTTACCAACATGTCAAATAAAGACCCAGAGATTGTAGAATAATAGAAAAAACCTGTTCTGTAATTTGTAAGAACATTCGGCCTGAGATGACCCCACCAGGCACCTGTAGAAACACAGCATTTTAAAATCTCTGTATGATTTTCAGAACTGTGTGATTATACCTTTATCAGCTGCATTCCAGACAGCATCATCTGACCTAAGAGTTCAGAAGGCAGATAGAGGAAGAATTCAGTACTTCAGCATTCATTTTCAAATATTCAAAGCATGTGTGTGTGTGTGTTGGGGCGGGGGTGCGCACTAGCATTCAAAAGTTTTGAATCATATTAATAATTGTTGTCTTATTTAGTAATAACTTATACAATGTAGATTGAAATACTGTAAGTTAGTTGTTAGAAGTTTTTTCTTTTCAATATTTCACATTTTTGGAAAAAGTAAGTATCTGATCACCAAATTTCATTCTGGATCTTAATTCTATTATAACTTCATTCTTACTGTTCTTCAGTTTGCTCAATTATTATAGAATCATCAAGCTCTGTTTATCATTATGGACCAGTGTTCAGGGTAATGTGGTACAAAGTAGCACATTACGGTAATGTGATTACTTTCTCCTACAACAAAGTGGTGTAATGCATTTTACAGTTTGAATCATTGTAATCACAAAGGTACTAACTTAATAAGATTTTTTTAAAAATTTGTTCCCAAGAGAATAATATTAATTATGCATGATGTTTCCTCTATATAGATTATCTGTGCCCATGTGTATGTAATTTGCATGTACGTGTGCTACTTGTACGAGTTACATGAATATAACTAGCCAGCGTAAGTGCAGGAAGTGCTGAACAATCTGTCAAAGCATCTAATCAAACTAAAGTGAGACTGATGTACAGTGATCACTGTGCTGAAAAACGCAGAGCCCAAACCAAAACAGATCGCACTTTCAGTCAATGAGTAGTGAGATGACTTTTTCCAGGGAGTAATCAGTAATGTAATCAAAGTAATTCTATTACAACTTAAGAAAAGTAATGAGCAATTTGTAATGAATGATGTTTTTTAAATAATTACCCCTACACTGTTCAGAACAGTGGACACTTCTAAAATGTCTTCATTTCTACAGCTTCTCTCTAATTATTTGGAATGTACTGAGTTGTAGAGGAGTAGCATACTATTCGAATTATTTCATGCATGGATCTGCAACAAAACCGGTCGTATATTAATGAAAACAGTGATTCCAAGTCTTTGAACATTACTGTATGTCAGTGATATGTGACAAGTACAGCAGTGCAATGGAGCTAGAGTGAAATTCAAAGTGTTTGACCCTCTGCTTTCAAGTAACATGGAGATGGAGGGAAAAGAGTCCAAGGAAAATATTTGTTCAAGCACAAGCTTCTTTGTTTAACATTTGTTTTTGCATTCAGGTCGGAACATTTTTCTGTTTTTCAAGTGAAAAAAACAAATGTGCGATCTCAGTTCTGGCAGCAGCCCTGAACCTGCAGTGTTCTGGTTCATGATCAAATTTCTCTTTGTGCCTAGAGTCAAAACAGCACACTCTCTCTGAGCACTTCTCATTAACAGGCATTTATATAGGCCGGAGTGTCACTTCCTGTTTATACACTTTGACCTAAACTCTCACCTGCAAAGGCCTTTATTTATAGATAGCACTCCATCCGTCTGTCCTCCTGCGTTGGTTCCATCGCACGACATTCGCTTTCTCGGACCTGCAGCCTGTTCCTCATTAACCCTGCAGTAGCAGAGAACAATAGAGAGCTTAACGGCACTGGTGATATCTTTACTGCTCTGTAATGAGTGTCTATAATGGAGGATTTAATGGAGGGGGTGGGGCCATTTCATTTACAGTAACAAAACAATAGTAATGGAAGAGCAAATAGGTCTGGCAGATGGGTGATGAGCTATTAAGGGAACACAAACACTCTATGCAGGGGAGGGGCAGACGCCATATGTGTCGAGACAGAATTATACTGGGTGGCAAGAGGCAGAATGAACCAGCCAACGGACAGCACTCCTGACTGGGTCATATGTATGTCTGCTGTTTGTGACATACGTTTGGAAGGACTGGGCTAGAAAACAAACTAATGAAAAGCATCACATTAGCTAATGCACCACCTTTACCCTGCATATGTACACTGTCCTGCATTAGTTCATGTCCAGGCTAAAGAAATAAGCTAGTACTCTTACATAAGGTAGCACAATTTATTCCTGTGCAACTTGGTCTACTAATGCTAATACTACTGATAAATAAAGCTCTCATTGATCCGCTACCTTTGAGAGGAAGTGTGTCCTTTCGCATGCGCTTTCTTCTATGCTTCAAAATATGTTGTCCTTTTGTTGTGTCAGCTGTGTTGTCCCAAAGTTGTGATCTTCTGATCCTTTCTACTTCACCTACTTCCCCTCCCTCCCCCAGCATCTCTACTTAAACCATGTCAGACTATGTATTCACTGGACTGGTGACATTAAACTCAGAACCTGAAGGCCCAGTCTCCTGACTCTACCTGCTGAATTTCTAACACTGTACACAATTAGGCAGCCAAGTTCAGTACACACTTTAAGAAACATCTGAAAATGTCTTTTTAGTTGAGCTTCTTAATGTACCTCTATATTTGCCTTCTATTTAGTTCTACTTCATTTTTTTTTTATTTCTGTCTTGAAAGTTTCTACTTTTTTTTTAAACTAATAGTAAAATCAATCTGAGCTACTACTACCCATCATTTTTTTTATTTAAAGTACAAGTTATCCAGTTTTCAGGAACTATTTCTGAGAAGATTAGATATAAAACTGCATAATGAATGAGAAAGACAAATATAAACATAAATAAGTTTACAAAACTGAAATTCAAATAATGATCTAAAGATAAAAAGATAATGGGAGACCTATCAACCGTGCAACAGCTGGTAGACCACTAAAACCATCAGATAAACAGCACTTAAAGCTTTCATCTCTGAGAGAGAGGAGAAAATCAAGCTCCACTCAAAAATCCACAGGTGTTTCTGTCCATCCTTCTACTGTGAGAAGGAAATAACACTATAAGTCTTAAAGGACGTGTAGCTGTTAAGGAGCCCTTACTGAGAAAAGACAATTAGAAAAAAGAAGAAAAGTTGCAAGTCACATTTTCACATCACTGAATATGTTTGGGATTAAATGGACTGCGAGAAGCAGAAATTCTGAGACTCAACTTTAGAGATGTGGAAAAATATCCCTGCAGATTTTGTTGAAAAACTAAAATCAAGTCTTTTGAAAAGAATGGAAGATGTAATAAAGGCAAAGTGTAAAACACAGTAAATACTGATCAATTAGAAATATTATTTAGCTGTTGCGGCTTCTCTGTGTATTCTCTGCTAAAATTATGTTTTCTAGCTTTTTTCCTGATGAAAAAGGAATAACTTCTACTTAACGACTGTTCGGCTGGAAATTAGTCCCTAGGAAAGTCCCTGAATCTCTCTTCATTTGCCTTCTACTTTATTTTACTTTCTTTTATTTCTCTTTAGTGTTATTTTATCATTTGTGTTCCTGATTTACTTTTTTTAAACTTTGTATTTAAAAACTTCACTATATGTATGAAAGGTTATCTATTATTATTATTATTATTATTATTAAGCAAACAAGCACAAGACTTGATCTACCAGACAGCAGTTTTCCAGACAGATTTTCAGTGAGGAATCCCCACTGACAGTAATTTAGCGCAATTTAAAAAACTGACAAAAAAGCACAAACCACCCCAAAGCGTTTTGCATGACTGAATTTGATCTCACATTCAGAAGTACCATAGCAACACTGTTAATAATGTCTGTCATTCGAAATCTATGCTTTCTTTGTTTATGTGTTGCATGCACTGAATTCTAATTGTACCACTAGTGTTGCTTTCACTCTCATTTCACCTGCTCAGTGGAGAGGGGGCAGGAGAGCACGCTGGGAAGGCAAACTGGTCAGAGCTGCTGGAGCTTTCTCCCACTGCCTCCACCATTCCCGGCATTCCCGGAGATGTGCCCACGGTCTCCTTAGTGACCAGCTCTGGGTCCAGGATAAAAAGCTCATCCTGGGAGATCTCAGTCACGTAATTCAGATGTTCCTGGAATCAACGACGTGGAAGACGCAAACATTTTAGGGCAAAACAGCACAGAAAATAAACGCTTCTTTATAGTCTACTGTGACAGAATTTATTTGTGACTTGTAGGTATTTACTATGTGTATAATAAAAATCCCACTCAAAAGCAACACAACGTAAAGAGGTGCTGGCCTGATTCAAACTGAAAAATAAATTGAAAAAATTAAGAGGTTTTAAAGGGCTTATGGGAAACCATATTTTCCTTGTTCTTTTTAAATAAAGAATTCTGGGCTAATAAGTAAACAGTGTTAAAGTTATAAAACAAACCATTCACTCCCCAGTCAATATGACCCATATATGAAAACTAAGCTGCAAAAACAGCCTGTTTTGAATTCATTGTTTCTGTGATAACACAAGAAGCAACTCATTTACATTCACACACCTATGCAGCCTTCGCAGTTTCACACAGCCGATTTATATTAAGTTTTAAGTTTCAGCTCTAAGCACTTTTTGAATAAGGCACAATACAGGACGGCCAATCAGAATAGAGCACATTTACATCTATCAGTTGAAGGCACAGCAACAAAAAAAGCCTGTTTAATTCTAAGGGATGAAGAGAGGTTAGAAAATTATTGTGTAAAAAATAATTATGACCATTTTTGACCATTTTTGGTACATAAAACCACACAAATATTGTGTCGACTTCAGGAGAAAAAATAAAACATGAGAAAATTATGGTATATGGGCCCTTTAATATAACAGTCATGGCATGTTAATTGGTTTTTCATTTTGCCTACCTTGTCTAAGAACTATAATTATCAATGTATCTGTGCACATACCTGAGCACGGTCTATTCTGTAGAAGCGATCTGCTGTTGTGGCTGCAAAAATTCACAGATCAAAAACACAAGGACAGATCTTATTTCAACTGCTACAATCGTTTAAAGCTGGAGTAAAATTCTCAATTTTATTATCAATATTATTTTTTTAATAACCATTGCTTACAGTCTAGGAAGCACCATTTTGGGGACAGTTTTGGTATGGTCACTGAGTCTGAATTCACACCACGCCCCTGTTGAAAAGAGAAAAAGAAAACAGACTGAGCAAAAACGAGTCCTATCTTAGCCACTCTTTAATGGAGTCTCATCAGTAATTAGTCACTGTGCCTGTCATTAACCTAAAAAAGTTCAACTTATTACTGGCATCATATGAGACTTTCACCACATGACTGTCCTTAATCATTTAAACAAAGAGGACCTCTTCCTTGTTCAGTTCTTTAGAAGAAATAGCATCTATCCTTAATAGTGAATCTAACCTGCAATGGATAGTCATATGCAAACATTTGCATATACCTATAGTATATTACTATGTAATAGCACAGTAAATGCTGTGATGGGAGGCAAATCTATGACTGGCGGTTCCACTCAGACCCTGATTGTAACCATTATGAACATTTACCTCATGCAGCTTCTCAATGTGTAGGCGACAAGTCTCCAAATCACTGTCTCCAGAGACGGTGATGACGCCCAGAGGAATTGCTGAGAAACCAGAGAAAAAAAACATTTGTTCTGATTAGTTTTCACTCACAAAAACGGCTGCCTGACAAAAAAGGATAAAAAAGAAAGTGTTTTTGAAGACAGTGATGTAGTATGCAGTATATATTATGTATAATGTTCTGTATATAGTATGAAAAAGCTCAGTGTCACTCACAGGCCTCCTTGAGCTTGTCTTTGTCATAGTGTAGAGTTTCGTAGTCATGCATGCTGATTCGGCTCACCTGGATCTGCAGCTGTTCAGAGATGGGCTGTTGACTAGCACCACACACACACACACACACACACACACACACACACAAACACACACACAGAAAAGTGATCAACACAGTATTTACTAAAGCTTCCCAGACACCAATTAACATGTACTACACACTTAAATAATTTATCCACAATTTTATAATTTAATACACACAAGTTAATACACACGTGAGCTCGTTCTGTGTACTGTGTGTATATTAGTGATTATTGAGTTGTATTTAAGTCTTTCTGTTGAGGATGTATGCTTATGTGTAAAAGTTTGAACATCCCTGGTCAAATGTCAAGTGAAAATAAGTTAATCCTCTGCAGTGAACACACCCAAATATGCTGTTTTTCTGCACATTAGTGCACAATTCCAGTTTAATTTATTGATACAAATTAAACATAGAATATATAACGTGCCATACCATTTTTCACAGGCCACATTTTTAGTTTTATTTTTCTCCATTATTTTAAAACCAGCAAATAAACAGTGATTGTGCATTAAAATGTGCTGCAGTGTTTTCTCTGTGTTTTCTATGTTAACTTATTTTTACTTAGAAAATCAACAAAATATGTCATTTGACCAGGGGTTACCCAAACTGTAGCAGACAAGTGGACTATGTTTGTATACGCTGTCAAAAAAAGCTCCTGTACATGTACAGACAATGTAAATGGACCTCAACAATGGTCCAACAGTGTGTATTAAATTACTGTTCAATGAACATTACATTCCCCAGGGGAAATGTACGTTTGTAACTTTTCATAACTCTATTAAAATAAAAAAGTAAAATAAAAAGCCTGGAACCAAATCAGTAGTTTAAAACAACAAACGAGGAACTGCATTAGCATACGGTAAAGTTAAGTTCCCTTACTAAAGACGCACCCTTGAGGGAAAAAAACAGTTCCTGAAAATGTTTTTTTTTTCTGAGAATGTGTTTTTCTGATAAGTGTTGAAATTTGTAACTTGAGCTGTGTTTGTACTTTACAATCAGCATAAAGACTGAATAATGACCTTAAATAACTTTTAAAGGTACACTACGTTTACTTAGTACCTTTTCATAACCTTAACATTTTAAACTGGAAAATAAAATAAAAGCCAATACATTGTGTACAAAGTCAATGTAACTTAATAAATATAGTTGCAATGGAATATGGTACAGTTATGTTCCCTAATTAAAGGTATTGACTGTGTTGATATATGTTTGAGGGTAACCCCCAGTGATGTGAGGGGAATCACCCCAGTTTCGTACTTTTTCTTCTGTGAGTGTACATTACAATTTCAGAACAGTAAAAAATATAAAGCATATCTAGTTTAACAATACTATGTATGACTTTGCCTACTCCGTATTTAACAACACACACAGAAGGTGGTCAGAATTTCTCTCTCTCTCTGCGAGGCACAGGACACTCACTCATTGAGCTGAGGGAGGGAGATCCTCCTCTTGGTTTTCTGCACCATGTTGGCCTGATTCCTGAGGGTGATGCGGATGATAGAGGGAGCCAGTCTACAGGGCTCGCCGTCCACCTGCACAGGGATGGGCTTGAAGGTGGTGAGCGTCACTTCACGGCACTGATGCAACCTCTCTCCATGACCCCCCACCTGCAGAGTGGCCTGAACACCAACCACACAACATCGTTTTACTTAAAGCCATGTACTCCATCTTTTAAAGTAAAATACTATAAGCCAAAAAAAAAAATCCCCCAGTCGTTTTCCCTTTACCCCAAAATTTAGTTGATTAGCCAAAAGATCCACATAAGCAAGTGTATTTGAGCTAACTTTGAAATATGACAGTTTGAGGCACATTTGGGATGATTTAGGTGTGCACTTCGCACAATGTTAAGTGGTTTACATAATCTATAGTTACTTTTTACAGTAGTCTCATTGCTCCAGTGCAAAACAAAAGAATTAAACATGTTATATAACACCACGTGTTCTTGGTTGACTGACTACATTCAGGATAAGAAGAAGCAGATTTGTTTTTTTTGCCAAAGTATTCTTTTAAAGTTTTAATTCCCATCAGTTCACACTGTGACTACTGACTGATATGTAGCATTTGCAGGGATGTGGAGGTGATTTTACCAGAGAAGTCATGGTGAATCCAATAACTTCAATGCAGCCATCATCGTGCCTCTGAGGCCCAAAGTCGTCACTTGGGTTACCCCACGGCGTCGTACCTGCACAGTACCTTCAAAGTGCAAACACACATCACTCAGCATATCCTTCTATAATATGGCCACTACACTACTCAGATGTTACTAAATAAAACAGAAAAAGACAAGGTGAGATCAGTAACCAGCAAGATATGAGGTCTAACAAAGTAGAAAAGTTGGCTCACTATTTGGCAAGCAACAGGTCACTGTTACAGCCGCTTATTAATTTTTAAGGCGTTTAAGACCTAATTAGTAAAACTCATTTTAAACCATTTATAAACCCTTTATAAGGGTAATCTTACTGTAAAATGGTATCTAGAAAACCACTCCAGCTATTGCTTACTAGCCAAGAAAGCTAGCATGAGCCCTTTACCTAGGAATGTTAAGGAAGAGCAGACACTGCAGCTTCAGTTCCTGAACTTTACTAGTGAGGTCTGTTCCATCACACTGGACACATCAAACAACAGAAGAATAAACAGAGACACACAGATTAAGGATTCATTTAAAAGAGTCACAGGCAATTTTTTTTAACTGTAAAAATCTGTTTCATTACCTAAAACCTTACATTTATCACATGCTGACTCACAAGCTTAAGTAATTAGCTTTAAAAAAAATTAGGAATTCAAATCAAAATGATCAATATTTATAAAAGGAGGTTGTAAATATGTGAGAAAAAGACCACTACTCACCACCACTCTGATGTGTTTAGAGAGATCTTTGGAGCTGCGCATAAGGAAGTCAGAAAACGCCGTCTAGAACAAAACAAAGTCAGACGATAAGTAACATACAAAAAGCAACACATAGCAGGAAACCTCAGGGGCATGGGCGCAGACTCACCCCTGCATAAAACATCTTGTTCCGAAGGCGGCTGTTGAATTTTTCAGGTTTGGCCTCTGAGAAACAGATAAGAAAGAAAATTATAATATACCTCAGAAGAATAAATCTCAGAAGATGCTTAGATGTTAGCTACCCAAATAAAAACCATGCAAATGAAAAAACGAATCTTTGAAGGTACCTCGGGATTCGTGGAATTCCAGTGTCACATGTGCATCAAAACCCAAGCTGAAGTAGTTATTGAAGACATCGATGGGAAGCTAAATTTATAAAGACAAAAAGTGAGCATGTGCTGTACTATTATGAATTATTTCACAGCTGCACAGTACATTTAATTGTACTTCCTTTGTCTATTTCATATCGACTCAAGAACCAACCAATCCAAGTTCTTAGAGTCAAGCCGCAGAACGTACGCTCACCACCACAGTTTCGGCTCACTTCAATTTTGACCTGTGAAACCAAATCGTGGTGGAGAAGCTGAGTGAAGAGGTTCCTGCTGGTAGTTTGAGCTGACCTTGTCTGTCTGGTGTTCATCCTTCTCTTCCTCTGTGGCCTCTGGGTTGGGCTCCACGGTCAGGTTCCAGCGGTCAAGCTGCACAATGTTCCCATCCTCCACATGAGACAGGATTTTAGACACCGGCTCATCTGTGTAGCCCTGAACAAACATGTGGAGCCAACAGCACATTTGCTGTCACACAGATAAATCAAAGCCACTTGTGCACTGTCATCTAACTGACTGAGCTGAAGACTTTTAATTATGGTCACAAGCAACATACACTACCTTTCAAGATTGGAATGAATGTTTTCAATAATTCAAAAATGAATTATTAAATATTAAACCAATGAAATGTTCTAATATGTTAGTCATAAGCAACTTCACAGGTTTCAAATAACCAGTAGAAACCTAGGAAGGTACATTGAAGTTAATATTGAAAGCGTGGTGATCAAATCTCAGTAAATTATTTATAATTTTAACTTCTAGCTGTTCCCAAAAATCTTGAAATATCTTTAAGTTCAGAATTACATTTATTTAATGTAATTACAGTGAATGTAATATTTAACTGTACACTTTCTAAGTTATTATTGCATATAAAACATTACATTATTAATATGATAGGGATAAATATGTGACAAATCATTTCAAGAACGTATCAGAGGTACAATACTATGGTTTCTCTCACCCCTCCCCAGTTGAGTGTTCTGGCCAGGTCGTTTCCTGTGCCGAGAGGGACGACAGCTACAGCAGGCTGGGGATTCAGCTGCAGTTCGTCCAGCACGGACAGGATCCAGCCAACCTGCACGTTCAACAAGCAGCAAATGCATTATCGTATCTGCACAATCTCACTTACTCAATATCTAACTTGACATCTAACAGTAGCTCTGTTTAGACTACATAAAGTACTATTAATGGCATTAGCGTCACTGCCACAGTCTTAACATGAAAGCCTTTCTGTGCTAGACGGTGAGCATGAACACAAATTGTACTGACCGTTCCATCTCCCCCACATACTAGGATGCGCAAGTTGGGCACTTTGCGGTACATTTCTAGCCTTAATAACAAACAGAGAACAAAAACATGAAAAAAGCAGTTTCACAGCTGAAATAAAAGATAACAATGCCTAATAAAGATAAATAATGATTAATATACATAAATAAAGATAATTTCATGAGAACAAATAATATTTCAGTTCTTACCCCTCTTTAGGCCCTCCCTGAGTGAGATCAAACACTTGTCGTGGGTTTAGGTACCACATGAAAGACCTGATAATTTTTGCTCCCTTATAAAAAAGACAAATCAAATGTAATGTAATGTAATCAAATGTACAGCTTAGTCAGAGATAAGAACTGTCATATGCCTATATGAATATTTTGCAAGCCAAGAAAATTTATTTAAAATAAAAGGAAAATACTGACCTGATTTCCACCACTCTTTGGGTTCACAAACACAAGCAATGGCTTCATGAGTTGGGAGGGAATTGGCTTCACTATAAACTGCTTCCATTTTCCATCCTTGTTGAGGGATTAAGAACAAAGATTTACACTTTAGGATTACAAGAACAAGGGCTTACATAACACACAGCAGCTGAGCACATTTCAACAAATACGTCTGATTTTTGGAACTGGAATTCACGTCTCACTTTGTTTATCACATTGTTATATTGAACATAAAGTGTTTTATTGAATGGGTTACCTCTGGTCCTTTCTTGCTGGCCTTGTTTTTCAGAGAGGCCTTCTTCCTTTTTTTACTCGACTTTAGTGATGCCTGGATGGAGCAGAGTTTAAAGCAGCTTTGAAATGCCTTTCCAAGAGCAGTAAACCAAGAACAATGCCTTTCTAGCCTTTCCCTGGGCTGTAAATGTCTCTGACCCTGCATTTCCGAGTCAGTTCATGTTCTGAAAGGTCTAAGTGGGTTTAACTGAGAATAGCACTGGCCTCTCAGTCTGTAAACATCTGATGCCTAGTTACGTCAAACACAGCTAAATATGTACTGAAAGTCTATGGCACACAGCCTGTTATATAAATTCAAAGTTGACTAAATTGTTCTAAACGGACTAACAAAAGTAGACCAACACAAAATGAGATGCAGGCGGTATAAATAGGCCTTGAGGAGAGAGGTGGGTGAGCATGCACCTGCTGTCTGCGGACTCGGATGATCCAGGTAGGAGGCACTATAACAGCAGCATGAGCCCCAAGAGAGCACGTCTCCCCTATCTGCTGCAGCATGAAGCATGTCACTTTATTGTGGTACTGCAAACCGAACACAAACCCATCAACTCACAGTCAGTGACCAAATACAGTGTTTTCAGAATAGGCCAAAACAAAAGAAACTCTAGGGAATACTGTTAGGTCACTCACCGCCTGTTTACACCAAGAGCAACTGATAGCCACTATGTCTTTACTGTGGAAGGAGAACTTCTGCTGAAAACCCTGAGGAAAAGAGTGGTTAAGAGAAGAAGAGTAAGATGTGGACTGTTCTACTACATTAGTTCAAACTGCAGACCCACAATAATAAAAAAAAATATTAAAAAAAAACAATGAAGTATTCAGACCTAAAAATCTACAAGAATTATGTTTTGATCTATTGAAACCCAAGAAATTAATTGTGACAGTAATAAGCCAAATATACACAAAACCCCTAACCCCAAAATTGCAAATTCTGAAAATAATACTTTAAAGTGTTTGTATTTTTCTTCAATGTTTAAGGTTTCTTTTAAAGATAAGTTGACATATTTAGATATGAGTTTATTAAAAAATGCTGTTCCATATTTCATGTCACTACTGAAACACAAAGAATTTTAGTCCATAGGTGGAGCCTTATTATCATTTATTATAGAAGTGAGACTGCATTCCTGTCCCTCGTGGCCACATTGTGAGCAGTTAGTCCTCACTGTTTAAAAGTAAATGTGAAGTCTGAAAATCAGCATGTAACATTCAGATTTTCTCCAATTAAGTGTTTTGTGTTTTAATGAAAAATCTTATTTTTGTGTTTTGATAAAAAATACTATGATTTTATGTGTGTACAACTGTTCAAAGCTGTGTTTGCTAGTCATGTACTGGCTAGCAATTTTGAGTCATGCTCAAACTTAGCTAAAACAGTCAATACTAAAACTTTTGGTAAAGTTTCATGTTATTAATGTTTTAGTGGTAAAAAAAATTAAATATTCAGTCATTTATTTTAATAAAGTAAACATAATTAACGCATAAGCTGAATCAAAGCAAAGTCCAAGTCCTTTAAAAGCCTGAAGTGCGTTTTCAACTCCGACTTTGAACTGATTCGGTAGAATGACCCATATACAGTACTGCGCAAAAGTCTTAGCTCAATAAAGTAAAGAACACTGCGCAAAACCTTTAAGATGTTAGAACCATTTATCTGGGCAATAAGCGTGTTTCTGCTTGTAAAACCACTATGTGGAAGCATGGAATAACTGCTCCAAAACCCTCCTTCTTCCAATCCAACACCCTATAAAATCCCATCTCTACCTTCCATTTTCCTTGACATACTTTTCTCAGTCCCACCACCACTGCATCCCCTCCCTGATCCACAGTTCAAAAAGAAGAGAGGAATGGGCCTTCAAGCTCCAAGCATAAGTTCCTTAATCAATCAATACACTATTTCAACCAATCAATAATATTGTTAGCTAATCTGAAGAACAAAATTTTGGCTAAACATTTCTCTTTCATGCTTCTAGCCATCACACAGATTTGTGCAAATCCAGAACCAGCATGATTGATTTGAAATTAATGAAGTGCTGTTTAGCCAAAACAGGAACTGGATGATACCTACAATTAACATCACACTGCCATGTGGAGATGATTGGAAATAGTTAAGTGAATGCACTGACATCTCTAAAAATACTTACTGTATTTATAGTACTTGTATATAATATTTTTTAGTATTAGTGTTTTCATGAGCAAATAAACACTTACTATCCAGATAAATTGATTTTTTAGATACGATTTTCTCAGGAGCTCAAAACTTTACACACTACTGTATGTCTGATGTAGCATGCATCAGTTCAGTTTTCTAATTTTCTAAGGATTCATTTATATGTACATATCATGACTGCTTTGGGTTTTGGGTATATAAAACCACATAAATATTAAATTAGTCTAGAACTATTAAAAAGTCTGGAATCACTTGTCAAATTAACAAGAAGTCTTATACAATAATTACTTAATATAAACAAAAATAATAATAAATTATAACAATAATATGATTTAATAATTGGACACCAAAGGTATTTGGGGTGAGAAGGAATAAAAATCATAAATCATAAACTCTATCTTTGTTTACAGTCATTTTTGTCAAGTTTTCTACTTCAAGATCTGAAGTTCACTTTTGAAAAAACAGGCACTCTGGATATTAAATTAATAATGAACTTCATTCTTGAGGTTATTCAGCTTTCTGAGACATTTCAGAATCATCTACAACTCTGTTTGTTATTCGGAATACATCTAAAAAAACGCCGCACAGGACTAATATATTAGAATTATTTTATTAACTCTTCTACAATTAAATTAGTTTTATTTTACTAAATACTTTGCAAACTTTTGGATGGTAGGATCAAAACAGAAAAGTAATAAAATCACAACAAACGTTCTCTGACTCCACCGAAAACTGAACTATGAAGACTAACACACTGGCATCACTGCAACACTGCAGCTGTTCTAACAGTCACTTTCACCAAGATGAGCAGATTGTCTGTAATCTACCTTTCCGCACTGTCTGCATTTCCCATCCTGCCGTCTCCTGTGAACCCAGTGATGCCTTACAGCACAAGTCTGAGGAAAAAAAACAAACGAACGTAACTATATTCTTGTCAGAAAGCAAATCTCAGAGAAACCTTGTCAACTTCAATATACATAATTGCAGTTTAATAGGGAACTGTCTCACCTCTCGCACATTTCTGGTCCCTGGTTCCCTGTATGATGGCTTACATTTAAAATTGATCTGCAAACAAAAAACACAGCTCAGAACAATAATACACTCTACGTCAGTAAGGGCGATCAAATAGGAGCTGTCTATTCCACTCTTTAAAGCTAGGGCTGGGCAATATGACAATATTTTTCGATTGTGATAAATTATGTCACAATGTAATACAATATGCTTTTCTGAACATATTGTGATAGTCAGTACTTGTAGAACACTGACCAACTGTCTATTATTACAAAAATCAGCAAAATTGGTCCCATTTAACTGAATTTAGAGCAAAATGGTATGTGAAATATTGAACAAAAAAATCACTGCATTCATAGTTTTTGACAGTATTTTAAAAAACGTAGCACGACTGTTTCTTTTATCTCTGTTCCAACTGATCAGATGTCTGAAAAAAATAAATATTGTGACGTCCATTTTTTAAGGATCGCAACATTATATTTTTGTCATGTCACCCACCTCTATTTTAAGCTTTTACCTTTTCTAACTGCTCCATGCATGTTGTATGGACAGCTATTTTGCAGGCAGCACATTTATAGCGAGGCAGCGATTTTTGCTGGTGATGAGAAAAAAGAAATAGTTACAGATAGCACAGTGACATACACTTGCCTGTGCTTACACAGTTTCAACAGAGGTAGGAGCTCTTACACAAGTTTCCATACAGACACAGTATGGTGTACAACTGAGACTGACAGATTCATTTGAACTTCCAAATTCAGATTAGCCTGCCTTTTTAAAAATAACATCACCTTTTGGTGATGTTACTTATTAGCAATTCTCTGCCTGATCGCACAGATGGAAGGGTAAGAAAAAGTAAAAAAAAGAGAGGAAGAGCAGCATATGTGCTCACCAGTGATTTGGCAAAGCAGTAAACCTCTCCAACATAGCAGAAATCTCCCGAAAGACTGGTCTCAAACCAGACGTGCTGTCCAAACTGAGCATTCTCCTGTGGGGTACAGTAAGGCAAGAGGAAACCTGGAACAAATCTGCTACTATATTTATCAGCAATACTAGCTTTGCCAAGTTGGCAAACCTTCAATAAACATGTCTGTATTTGAATAAAAATCATGATTTAAGATAAAAAGCAATCAAATGGCTTCTTATCACTCTAGACACTCGGAACATTTTCCAAATAACCAAACAACCACTCACTCTCCACTCAACACAGTCTATATATGAAAACCAAACTGCAAAAACAACCCATTCTGAATTCACTGTTTTCGTAATGTTGCAAAAGCCAATGCATTTTTATTTATCCACCTGTTCAGCTTATAGCAGTTTAGCTTCACGCATTCACTCTGAAAGAGTGTTTTAGTCTGGACTGCTTTTTTGAATGAAGCACAATACAGTACAGCCAATCAGAACAGACTGCATTTACATAGGTCAATTTTAAAGATACCGTAACAAAAACAGGCTGTTTGATTCTAAGGGATAAAGAGTGGTTGGAAAATTTAATACAAGAAAAATGTAGGATATGGGCCCTTTAAATCTGTATGTACACTACTATTAAAACATCTGAATTACTTGTCATATGAATTACTTTTCTTATATTGTCTACAATAATACCTTAATATATACAAAAATAACAATAAAATGTAACAATAAAATGAAAGAATTGTAAACTAGATCAACACCTAAAAGGTAGATATAATAAAAATGATAAATCATCCACTGTAGCTCTGTTTACAGTAATTTTCATCAGCTTTTCTGCTTTGACATATGATATTCACCTTTGAAAAATCAGTAATTCTGCATATTAAATTTATAACATTAAATTTAATTTTTGATAAACTCTTTCTTAATGCTGAGACATTTCAGAATCATCTACAACTCTGTTCATTATTCTAAATACATCTAAAATGTTTTAATACAACATTTTTTTCAGCTTCCTACTAATAACTTAAAACCTTTCATGTTGGACTGGACTAACATATTTCAACCATTTTATATACTTTTCTGCAATTAAATTTATTTTATTGAAAACACTGATTCCAAACTTTTCAAATGTAGGTTAAGTGTAATAGTGGTTCATTTGTTTTCAGTAACATGCAGTAGTCAAACTTGATTATAGCTGTAACAAAACTGCTAGTAGCCAATCACAATGATGCAATTAAGAGAAAGTGAATGCAGAACTGATGCTCTTCCCTCATTAGCCACTGTAGCATGCAAATTTAAGTTTGGTAAAAGTTTGGAGGAACTCACAGTCCAGTCGACTGTCTGAGAGATCTCTCTGATAGCTTCACACTTGGCCGGCATTGTGGCATTGGACTGGGCTGTCAGCTGCTGAACACCAGACTTTGCAATAGCTTTCCTGAAACAAAACAAATGCACACATGCTGATGGACTAATAAACGTACTTATATTAGAACTTCAGCTGCTCATATTCAACACAACACTCAAATACTAAAGAGCACCAGCCAGAGGAAAAGAACATACTTGCATACATCAGACACACAAATGCACACAGATAAGGTCGAGACACATTCACGACAAATATGAACAGCAGACACTGCAAGTTGTGATATAGTTGTAACGCGAATACTAAACTATTGCTAAGCTGGTGCTATGTTATCCCAGGTGTTTGCTACAGTATTGCTAGGCTGTTGTTACTGCATTCCAGGTGGTTGCTAAGGTGTTGCTAGGTTGTTGCTATGGTTTTCCAGGTGATTGCTATTATCTGTGTATATATGCTTTACAGGAGAAAGAAAAAACATTTTTACTTTTAATAGTCAGTGGAACCAGATTTTTTTCCAATTAATTTTGGGCCATTTCTTTTGGTCCATTCATCATGAAATTTACAGAGTATGTGAAGGGCAACAGGCATTTTCAAATGATCAAAAAGCGAAAAATGACGAAAGTGGAGATAAGTGCTTTTGTTCCGACAGCATCGAAATATTAGCTAGTATATATTTGAGTCTGTATGTAATGTCTATGAGGGGCCATGTGAGAGATGTCCTTTGTGACAATTTGTAGCAGTTAGATTTTAACTTTCTCTAATGCAATAATCTGAGTTAGAAAGTAGCCTTTCAATCAGGATTCCTTGCGGTCATTCTCTAGGAGCGGGCCAGGGGCCTCTTTCAGTTGCCTCTGTTTTATGCTTGTATCAATCAAATCTATTTTCACTCTCCACCTCCAAGGAGCACTCCAGCACACGATTTACAGATATCTGGGCTTTTTTACCCCAAGTATTTTGTTCTAACCAAAATGCACTGCTATCTGTGCATAAAAAAGCACACCACATCCCTTTAACAATCACAACAATCTATTGACCAGTCATGGCCTGCTGTCCTTATCTATCTGTATATCTGTCCTGTCAGGACAAAAAGCACAATGTGCAGGAAAGTGACAAGTAGGTCGGTCTAGTTTCTTCTGTGCCCCAACACGACACACCCATATCTCTCACACAAATGCTGTGCAAAGCAGCAGTCATTGTGTGAGCTCATCTGAATTTGACACCGTTGGTAAGCTGAGGTAAGCTTAGGATGAGGGAGGTTGAGATGTGGTTTTGCTTCCTGTGTTAATCAAGACCGTGCTCACTGTGACCTTTGTGTCCAATCCCTGCAGTGCAAATGAGTGACGCTTAGCAACCTAAGGGAGGGCGGCCCACTGGGTGATCAGTGGCACTGATTAGTCACGTCGCTGCGCTACAGTACCCGCTCCACTAATGAGCTAGTGCCATGGAGCTCAGATCCACAGGACAGGGAATTAGAAGGTCAACACAGAGAAAGAAAAGAGGAAAAAAACCCTTATGTAGAGACACCCCCCATCACTCTGCTCAGATTTTCTGCCTAAATGTTCTGAAGGCTAATAATTGCAGGCTCTAACACGAAGAAACCGTCAGGGGTAAAACTGCTCCCCTTTGATCACGGTGAGAGTCCTTCCTGACTAAGGGCTAAAACAGGTGATTCATTTGAACAGAGATTTGGGGACCCAAATCATTGAACTTTGCAAGGTAGTACCCACCGTTGAAACATACTTTGAAGAGCCCACATCCTACAATTTTTTCTTTTTGTATTGCTTCCCGATGAGGTCCACTTATAACATTTGTAGGTTTATGTACCGAAAATTCATTATTACATGATCAGATCAATATTTGGAAATGATCTATATTCTGAGGGGCTGCTCTCTATTGTGTCTCGATCAAAAAGTAGTCCAGGCTGAAACACTCCTTATAATTTCAACATAAGTGGACGTGGCTAATTTGCTGTAGATTGAACCGGTGTATATACAGTCGTATGTCAGTTTAAAAAAACCCTGGCCAAATCACATGCTTTGTTAATTGAGCAAACGTACATATGTAATTTTTCAACAAATTCTAATGCACAATTTGTATGTATTTGCTGTGTTTTTACATATTGGAAAAGACAAGACATAAAATGTGTTTTTTCCCCAATACATTAAATAAATAAATTGTGTATTGAATTCTGTATTAAACTGTGCAAAAGTGTGTTCTCTGTAGAGAATTTTTTTTCCTATTTTTAGAAAAACAGAACATGTAATTTGACCAGGGGCACGAAAACTGTTTTCGTACGAATGTATGTAAATATGCTGGAATTCATCACAACACAGAAACTGTGAATTCAAATTTGAAACTTTAACAGTGTTTGCATACTACATTAAACTCTTTCATTTCAATGAATACAATGAAAATAGGGTTTTATCTGATATAGGCCTTTTAATGTAAGGGCATAAACATTTAGGATAAATCAGGGATGGTGAATGTTTCTAAACCAGAGGTTCTAAGCAAAACTGTTTATATGTAATACAAAAAAGGTTATATGACTTGCAAAAACGTTGGAACCCTTTTCCATGCTATATTTTGTCAAACTGAGGGAATATGTCCTCAAAGACCACTAGCTGTTCTTTTTGTGTGTGAGTTGGGAAAAAATCTGCTGTTCATACACAGACCAGGCTCTGTAAATGGGAAACAAACAAAGAAACTGATTTCTGAACAATAACACTATTCCAACCAACAGCAACAGGGGGCATTCCTGCTCGTGCACAGGACAGTGGGAAGGGGAGGGGCTTCATGCTGAACTCCACGCATTGTCAAAAAGAAGAAAGAGGAGACTATCTGAAGAGCAAAGACTAAATAAGAAGTTCTTAGATCAAGCTAGGGCGAAAAGATGTGTTAATATTACTGAAGCATTGTCAAGAGTTGACGGGGCTGAAGTCAGCTTCCTATTCGCTGGCTTTTTGTTTGTACTTTCTCGTTCCACCTCATAGCAGTCACATTCACAGAACGTAGAAGCACAGAATGTAACTGTCTGAGGCGCCAGAATGTAACTGCTGGACCATTTAAGGTAGAATGGGAAAATTCAAACAAGAAGCTGGAGAAAAAGAAGTCAACTTCAGCTTCACCAAGAGTTGAAAGGCATGAAAAGGGATGAGAAGGTTGCTTTGTTTCGGCTTGAAAGGTGGGCAACATTACTTATTTTGGCTGTTTCACAGAACCTACAGGTCAGTCTAGTTGTGTCCCATTTGCTGTAATAGCTAATTCCAACTGATTAGTTTCATGGCAGCAATTGTATTTGTTTGCTAACCCACAACCTAACTAACATTAGTTACATTACTTGCTGTGTCATTGTTCTTTCTAATGTTATATCAGGGTATTTTTCTGCACATTTTTGCGAATGGTTATATGACCACAAAGATAAAAAAAACAAGTTTTCTAACACAGTGTTGTTTGCCTTGACAACGATGGTCAATAAATTTGGGGGGTGGAGTGTCTGAAGGACCACTGAAGGGAAGGGTGCATTTGTTCTGCTGCTGAGTTAAAATGTCAACAATCATTCTGCAGAATCGCTTACTGCATCTTTAAGCATTCAAATGATTTTTAACCTTTTGAGAAAGAACCTCCTTTTTAAAAATAGTGTACAGCTGCACATTATGAGATTAAAAAGCCTAAAAAGATGGAGCATGACTTTCAGCTTAATCTGGGATTAGCTCTGACCAATAACGTTACAAATCGAGACTGTTATTTGGACAGAATTAAAGTATTAAAGTTTTACATACGAGAGGAACCCACTCCATGACTCCAGTCTGGGGTCATAATGGGCTCCCATTAGCGGGCCAAGTGAGGCATGAGTCTTCCAGCAGGTGGAGTTTCTGCGACTGGGCAGCGGTAGGCCTCTCCCTGGCCAAGGGCTGCCAGCCTTGGAGATGGTAGAGATGCGTCTACGGCGCCTTCTCTGGCTGCTGCGACAGTAGCGACCATGTGGGCCACTTTCAGGATGTCCCAGGTGGGAGGAGTTTCTCCTGAGACAGCGTGGGACACGGATTAGTGGGTGGGCCTGGACTCGCTCTACGACCACTCCCAGAGGCAGACAGTCTCGCTGGCATAAAATAGAGGAGTTTCTGAACTCCCATTCTGAAGAATCTGCTTCTGTAAGACAGTCTTCATATGGCTCTGAGTACTGACCATCATCTGAGTCAGCAGTGGAGCTCAGGCTATCACTGTCACTGTCCCCTTCTGAAAGCAGAGGGTCTGAGCAGATGCAGGACTTGGGGGCATTCCCTTTGAACTCCACTTGTCCAACAGCCGGGTCACGAACCTCCTCATCCTCTTCCGTCATCTGAATAAGGCTGGCCAGCAGCATGGAAGGGCCAAGAAGATGAGTGTCAATGTTTCGAAGCTTGCTGACCTTCTTCCGACGCACGGCAAAGCGTGGGTTTGCCCCTGGGGTGGTAGTACTGGAACGGCGTCTTGCGCTGCCACTTTTGCTTGTTCGGCTGGAGGCAACGTGGGGCAGTGACTGCAGGTGGACGCTGGATCGCCTGCGCTGGGCCAGTGTGGCTGAGGGCAGGCCTACACTGGAACGCCTGCGGGCTCGACTAGTTGGCACAGCAACACTGGGCCTTCTGATTCGGCATGGCTCAGGCTCCGCCCCATCTGGCCCAGCAAGCCCTGCCTCCTTCCTCTTAAAATGACGACGGAAAAATGTGTCCATGGTGGCCACGGAAGCACAACTCCCTGTCTAATGCTTCTCTGAGGCTGTTGGTGTAAAATACATCCCATCAGCAAACAGTATTCATTTCAAGGCAAATCTAAAGCCTTTAATATCATACTGCTCTGTGCACAACTCTAACCCTTTCCTTTGATGATTTTAATCCCTGTTTAATTCCAGCCCTTACTGTGACAATTACTATTGCAAGTTTTTTGACATGCAATTTTTATATATGACCTACTGCTATGCCAGCTCTCCACAGATTTAGTGCACTGCCCTTTTTCATGTAACTACTGATCCACTGCACTTTAAAACAGCCAGCAACACACATTCAAAGGCATTCTCATACCATTACAAGTTGGCATTAGTAATCTATAGCAACTGCTCAAACAATACAGAATAAAGCACTGTTCAAAAGTCACAAACCGCTCTTCATTTATTTAATTTTCAGGGAACATGTCCATTAACTTGGGACTCTAACATGCAAGAGCTGGTACACCACAAAACTGTCACCATCAGATAAGCAGCACTTAAAGATTTCATCTCTGAGAGAAAGGTGAAAATCAAGCTCTTGAAGCATCTACTCATGCTTCAGACCTGAATAAATCCACAGGTGTTTCTGTCCATCCTTCCACTGTGAGATAACTCAAAACTATACGTCTGAAAAGATGTGTAGCTGTCATCAAGCCCTCACTGAGAAAAGGAAACAGACAAAAAAGAAAACCATCTGTACGTCAAAGAAGGTGCTGGTGTTCTCAGAACAATGTACTGACCACCACAGAGTCCAGACCTCAACATCACTGAATGTGTTTGGGATAATTTGGATCATGAGAAGCAGAAAATGCAACCAACTTCTAAGACTGAAATTTGGACGTGTGGAAAAACATCCCTGCAGATTTCTTTGAAAAACTGAAAGCAAGTCACCCGAAAACAATGGTAGCTGTAATAAGGACAAAGTGTGGACGCACCTAATAATGAAAAATTTCTTATAATGAAGAATTCTTGTATAGTCCTGTGCTAAAGTTTCAAATGACATGTTTTGTTGATTTTTTTTAAGTGAAGATATGTTAACACATCCACCACAAAGAAAACACTTTTGCACATTTCAATGCACAATTACTGTTTATTTGCTGAATTTAACATATTGGGGAAAATATACAACATAAAATGCAGGCTGTGCAAAAGTTATTTTCCAAAATGTTAAACTCAACTAATAAACAGAAATTATGCACTAAAATTTGTAGGAAAATGCCATATTTAAGTGTGATCTCTGAAGAGGATGTGTTCACCCATTTTCACTTAGAAAATCAACAAAGCATGTAATTTGACCAGGGTGTTCAAACTTTTGCATACATCTGTACATAGTTGTAGAGGCTTCTGTGTAGGTTTCTGTTAAATATAAGCTTTCTGTTATTTTTTTTGCCCATCATTGAAAAATTAAAAACTTGAAATGACCGTTCAGACTGGAAGTTAAATAAATGCAGGATGCTCTTTGACTTTTACACATTACTGTGTAGTACTTGAACTTATAGCTGTCTGCAAACCTTAACTCAAAGTTCAGCAGCAGTGCTTACTTGTAGAGCAGCCAGTCACCTGTGTGCTGCCCTGTAAAGCCCTGATGACATCATCATTCAGTGACGTTGTAAGGCACTCGAGGAAATGAGGTGGTGTTCTCCTGATTATCAGTGCTTGACGCAGAGATGGCCTGAACAGATTAAACGGGATTTCTGACCCTTCGCTAATGGCTGCCTGTGCTAATTATAGCCTTTGCCTATCTCGTTTAGAGGTGCTGAGCAGCTGTTCAGTTTCATTTAAAGTTAATAAAACCTGTTGACATTACACTCTGGTCTCTGTCTGCATGCTGCAGCACTGCATTTAACTATGCTATAAATTTTCTCCTCTGACTGGAGAGCAAACAGTAGCACTGAGTGATGAAAATTAGCTTCGCATTACATTAATTAAATAAAGCTACACTTCCAGCTTTCCTGGGAACAGAAGACAGTACAGAAGCTCTCAGATTTGTAGCGCTGAATAACAACAGCATCCATCAGCAGCTTGTTTGGATCACATAGGCCTAACCGGTGATCTAAATCCAGACTAATTTCCGCCAAAGGCCAGCTGAGGTAACAGGATATGATTAGAAAGGTCTCTAGGTCCTTCCTGCTTCTCTGTACCCTGTCAATTTCCGTTGGCTTCCTTCTCTAAACAAATATTTAAAAGCAATCAACAGGAATACACTGCGAAGCAGTGCCAAGCACTAATGTTCACTGATTAACCTGTGTGCTTGTTTACAATGCAGCTTCTTCACAGACTGTTGACTATGTTTTTTTCTCCCCACCGATGCAGCTGAACTCTGTTCAGTTAACTCAGTGGGGTCTAGTGGTTATGATGCCACATAACACATCAGAAATAAGAATAAAGTTCTTTCATTAGGAAACACTTTACAAAAGGAATTACATAGGAATTACATTGTAATATGTAACATACTGGCCATATGCTAGACTGAATTATATAGAACTGACATGTCAGACATGTCTAGATAGTTAGTAGTTACTGACATGCCACAATAAGGAGACTAAATAAGAGACCAGTAGAATTGAAAGATTAGGTCATTGCTCAGCCATCTGAAAACTTCTGGTGCTGCAATCAGCAAATGCTCTAAAGGAAATAATGACAATTACAGTGGAAGTTCATTAGCCTAACAGCAAAACACAACCGATTATCTACTAGTCTAACCTCAAAATACCACACAGGACCTGCTGTAAACATCCTCAGTACAGTCAACCTCAATTAACTAGGTGCACAATCTCATTTTAGAACTTTACTGTAAATCTTCATCCAAAGCCAGCACTGCATCAACTAGACTGACTAGACTTGACCTGTGAATGTCCCAGTATCAAAGTGAAAAACAGAGAAAAGTAGGAGCATACGACCTGACAGATGGAGCTGTCCTCCTCCTGATCTGTAACACAATGGACTGAGAGTGGATAAGAGAGGGAAAGATAGTGAGAGAGGGGAAAAGAGAGAGTGGTGATCAGGTAAAGGAAGCGGAGGGGGGGGCAACAAAGCGCAGAGACACACAGGGATCATCGATTGGCTGTGCGGGAGACAGCAGGAGCGGAGCCAGAGACTAAGCCTGTGGTTTAAAATAATGACTGATTACCAGATCCAGTCACACACTGTGCTTGTGACTGATCCACACACACAAACACACATACACACGCACACAAACACAGCAGTGACTGCCTCCTGTGAAGATTTCCTCACTTCATTACCCTTTTTTAATAGGGAGCCTGTCTGTATTCATTGTAAGGACACCAAAACTACAGAGGCTGCATCAGAAGCTGCATCTACCCGACGGGTAGATTACTGCTCTAAGGAGGATCCATCCAAAATAATCTTATCCTTTCACAGCAGTTAACTCTAATGTTGCTGAAAATCTGTCAATCAAACAAATAACCAAACAGCCACATAACCGTAAACTTTACAAGACGTATTGTAGGGCGGAACAATTAATTGTTTTATATTTGATAAATTGTTTTATGAAATTGCAATTTCAAGGAGTGCAATTTTGAAACTGAAAAAGAATATTTTAATCATTATGTTGTCTTAAGTTGGGAAGTTAACCTAATAACAGAGTTTGGCAGCTGGCATTCATACTGCATTCAGTGTTACAGCCTCAAATCGGGAAAAATGGATTCGAATTAGATAATTTAAATACTATCCCAAAGGATTCAGCCCTAATGTGTTGTAGCGTTGTAGCTTCTTTCTATGCTTTGCCCGTCCTGAAGTACACTCTTAACAGTAAAAGTGCTAAAAAAAAGAAAAGGGTTCTTTGAAGCAATGCCATAGAAAAAACATTTTTGGTTCCGTAAAGAATATTTAGTGCGTGAAATCGCAACAGAAACTACTCAATTCTTTAGGGAAACCAAAAGTGGTTCTACTGTGGCTTTGCTCCAAAGAACCTTTTTAGCACTTTTACTTTTAAGAGTGTAAATGTATGTGCGTGAGTGCACTCCTCAGTGCTCCGGCTTAGCGTCCATTAGCCTAAATTTGACATTTTATTCTTTTTTCTCCTTCATTTTTATCATAAGATGCTAGCTAAAAGCAAACATGTGCTGTAGCTGACCGGAGGTCAGTCCAGTGTGCAGCGAGTGTCCTCCATTGTGTCAGCTCTTCACTCTGCTTCTCACCAGATAAAAAGACACGGCAGAGGCACTCCAACACCACCACAATGCCATTCATTTCCACTTCAAGGCCCCTGGGCTCCTGCATTATGGATCAATGTGGATAAACCAGTCCAAGGCCTGAAAAAAACACGCATACTAATTTAACACCACAGAAAGCAGACCAGGCCTGCTCGCCCGCTGGCCGTTTATTATGAGCCTCACTTAAAATACAGTGTGTCAATACCATCCACTTGATTAGGTTCTCATCCGCGGCAACACTTCCGCTCGTGACAGATGTACTACGGCGCACAAAGCCAGACACACGAGGAAATAATTATTACTCTTTGAGAGGGGGGAAAATACTGCTGCTTACTGTGACTGTTACCATGGAAGAGGACCTGGCAACCATACTAACTAGCCGATCTTTAGTCTGGGATACAGAGCTAAAGTTTCTGCAATGATTTCAGGCATTCAAACAAGCCAGACACTATCGTGGCTTGTAAACATATTGACAAGCATCCCTGGGTTTCAGAAAGGAGCTACTTAAATAAAATATTTAATGATGATGATTACTGTTTTTGTTGTGGCTGTTTGATGTTATAGATGAGTTTTTTATGACTGCATCATTGAGAAGCATGTTCTAACTCATCTCCCTCATAATGAAGGCTGACATTTGGAAACCCTACTTGCATGTCTTTCATACATTTTTAAAGGCTAGCAAAGACACATTGAAGCCGTATTTATAAATGACTTAATTACTGTAACTGCGACTCACTGGCCCTCAGGGCAAGTGGACAGGACAATGGAAGTTGGATAAAGTGAAAACCCGGTGTTGAGAACGTGTAGCACTTCTGCCATCTGCTGGACAACAACAGCTAAAGATCAATTCTGCAATTTGCCACCAAAGACAGTATGAAGACAAGCCATTTTCATAATGGTCAAAGCTGTTGATGTGTGTCTGATATTTGGGGGAATCTGCAAAGAACTTTCCCTCTGCAATAAACCTAAATGTCTGCATCATGCAAGTTACAACCAGTATCCTGGATTTTGTCCCTAAACGTATTAGCTCTCTAAAGTCCCAGCCGTCCTTATCATGGACACAACATCCAATTAAACAGGCTTAATTATGCTGTCATTGGACTAAAACATGCAGTTGATCAGTGATCTTTAGGTACTGACAGTATCCACAACACACTCAGAAAAACATATTGTAAAGGGAAACAAGCATTCAGACATTTTTGTTTGTGTTTTTAAAAAGCAATTTCTTCTTAAAATCATTTTAGGCAGTTTTCACCAAAATGGCAACTTTACAGGAGAAGGCAATTTTTTTTTAACTTTCAATGCAAGTTAATTTAAAACAAAAAAATTCCTAGCTCATTCCAAGCTATTTCGTAGAGTTTCTATTTGAATCATCTATTTATCATGGTCGCACAATGCAAAGACCAGCTGCTGTGCCCAAATAATGCAGAAAAATAAAAACCACAAAAGAAATTATTATTATTATTTTTTTTTGTACAGCAGCGATATGCTTGACATATAGCTGAAAGAGATTAGTTTGATAAAACACTGGAGTATCTAATCAGACCACACTATCTGCACATAGGGCACTAACAGGAATCTCCAGGTGAGGGCAGTAAGGTCACATGTAGACGACACTCCAACTGAACCTGTAAGGGTAGGTGCACCACTTACATGATTATTTGATTGAAACCACAAAAGTAGATGGTTTTCAAAATGGTAACTTTATAGAATTAGGAAAACGTTCTGAACCTTAATGTGCATTACTGTAACTAAACTGTATTCCTACTAATTTTGAACCATATCTATTGTCACATTCGTCTACTGACACATTCATCTTGAAAAGTACACACATGGGCAGTTGGTGCTTTCAAATGGTGTGAAACAAACAAACAAACAAATAAAAAAAGCAATGCAAGTAGTCCTGGGGTTTCCTGCTGTTCAGACTCAGATGAAAAACTGGATATTTGTGCATGTGAACAGTATTTTGACTTTAAACCTACCCACATTATGTAGAGTATTTTTGGAACTCCAGCCTCATTTCAGACCCACCAGCTCAACCTCCCCCCTACAGCCAAACTTCCATCCAACAGCTGGCCTGATTCCTCTGAGTCACAGCTCAGGAGAGCATCCCTACTGCCCCAGCACTCTTTCCACACACACACACACACACACACACACACGCTCTCTCTCTCTCCAGCCCATCCAGAGACTCTGACCCTGATCTATACATAGCAGGAGCGGAGCAGGAGAGCTGGTAAAGATAGCAGCTGAAATGGGTCCGTCCCTCCTCAGGTCCTGACTGGGACAGACAAATCATGCATGTTAAGGTTGTACAATATATCGTTTGTTAATCGTTACTGCAGTATCAGTCTTTACAATACTGATATCACAGAAGATGCAAATGAGCCTCTCAGTAGTTATTCTGTGTGCTGCCTCACACTCATCAACGAATGTTCTTTGAATGTTTGTATGAATCACAGTAGTCACAAGATCCAGCAAAGATACACTTAATAAATAATTTACGCAGGCCAACCCCTAATCATATCACATCACAGGTTCACCTTCAATACATTCAAAGGTATATACTGCATGACAATGCGTAGCTTATAACTGCAATATGTCTTGTCTGTACCATCCAGAATATTGCCTTAATTCCTTCTCTAAATGCACCCCTTTCATTACATCCCTTTTTTCAAATATTGCAATTTCTAAAACATTGCAAATAGTAATAGCACTGGTTTGATAAGAGGTATCAATATGGAGCTGATACCAGCAGAAAAAGCTGAATCAGATTTTGGAAGGAAAAAAGAATAAATGCTGTAACAAATCTAGTCTGAAATAGCATCTCACCAAGACACACTTGACAACCAAAACCCCATGTGGTGCGTCACTGGGCACGTGATCCATGTCTGTGAGGAAGATAATCATGGAGGACTCACATGGTTGTAGACCGGACAGAACAAAACACTTAATAGCAATATGGACAGACACTACTGTGCAAAACAAACTACAGACAAAGAGGCTGAAAGGATAAACAATTGGTAAAGAACGGATTCCCACACAGCAATCAGATTTCAGTCTAACCAGAAACACATTTGACTACCAAGTGTAAATACATGTGGCTAAAATCTGATCAGGATACAATCCAGATACTAATCACATAAAGTGACCAGGTGTAAATTGGGTAAAAAAAAAAAAATCAGCGTAGTGTCTGGAGATCTTGCACCAGTCTTTTTTAAGCCATTCATTTAGATTGTTGCTTCATTGTTGATCGGCATTCATTTAGGTTGTTGATCGTTACTTCATTTGCACTGAGGAAATCTCAAGTACATTTTGTCACTTGTCACTATGTCACTTTCACTAAAGGTGCTTTGACACCTACCTTGTTTGGTCTGGAGGTGCCTCAGACCAAGATCTGGACCAAAAGACCAAAATTTGGTCTAAACAAAAGAGGTGGTCTCGGTACGGATGAAACTGAACCGTGATTCGGGTTTGTTTGCAGTGTAAAAACACTTTTTTGGATGGTTCGGACTTTCGGACCAATTACAGGAAGTTAAGGTGGGCTGTCATCATCCAAACAACAGAAGAAGAAAAAAAGACCAGGAGGAAAGTAAAAATGAGCCGCGGTAGCACACAGGTAGAGGAGGAGACTAAATTTTTAACTGTAATTTGATCCAATAAAAAAGTCAAAAGTCAATTTGAAAAAACACAAAAAAATTGAAACTTCTACCTTATTTTCTGAGAGAATGAGAGAGAGAGGATATGACAGGACGGAAGAGCAATGCTACCTGAAGATAAAGAAACAGCTGCAGTATATAAAAGTATAGTGGCAACAAAATTACTCAGTTCATTCATTTTTCTCCACTCCAACGGAAAATGTTACTGCTGAACTGACAACAGGCCGACGTCAGCCACACACTCTTCTACAAACCAATCAATGTCAAGTACAGGGAGACACAGGACACATAGGTGATGACAACAGTAAGTAGGTACTGTATGTATACAGTGTAACAAAAACATGAACCTTGGTCTGGACTTTCAGGTGTAAAAACGCCCTAAAATCACAGCTAGAAATCAGCTACTTTCGTAGGAAATGACTGGTCTCTGGTCACCTCTAATGAGGCTTGCTAATGAGGAGTTGAATCAGGTATGCTTAATGAAGCAGAGAGCTAAAGTCTGCAGAGCTGTGGCCCAGAAGGAACTCAGTCTGATACTTCTGCTCTAAAGGTATTGGGTATGAACGATGGTATACGTGCTGAGGTACAGCCATAGCAGGGCAGCAGCCACCGAACTCTGTAGAAAATCACCTCCACATCGCTGTTCCACTGCCACAGCGGATTCACACTTTCTCAAAGCAGAACTCAGGTGGCTGCGCAGTGTGTGACATTATCAGATTACACTAGCTGAGTGAACACACACTAACAAAGCACCAAAAACAGGTGCCTCCACTCCACAGAACAGGTGGAGCATGTACACACACACTCACTCACACATATGCACACACACTGAGCTGGAGAGCTTTATATGACTTTAAGGCTGACAGATATGGCAAGACATCACCAACATGATAAATTGTGTCACAAACTATGTCAGTTTTCTAACTACCTTGTGGTCATCAGTGTTTTTATGACACTGACCAACTTTAAATCACTCTCCCAACATGGATCATTCTACCAAACTGGCTCAAAGTCAGAGCTCAAAACACATTTCAGACTTACTTATGTTTAATTAATTAAAATAAATGATTGATTCCATTTTGTCACTAACAAAACAGTCATAACATCTCTAAAACTTTACCTCTAAAGCTCATTTTTAGCATAACTCAAAAACATTAGCAAGTACATGACTCACAAACACAGCTCTGAACAGTTGTACACATATAAAATCATAATATTTTTGTTAAAACACAAAAAAATTTACTGAAATGCAGAAAAAGTGTGTTTCGGTAGTGGCAGTTCTTAATAATACACACATAACAAGGCACATGCTTTTATATACACTTACACATATACCACTCCTCCTTTCTCTGTTTCTTACAATCAATTATTCAGCTCAGATTTTCACATATTCACAACTCATTCTCATCATTTTCTTTCTCCCCTTCTTTAATCTCTTGTCATTGAATAAGTACACACATGCACACATTAATAACCAGACATTTATTTATTTTCAAATCCTCTTTTTTCCCTTACTTACAGATATGTGCACTGATAAAATAAGAGGATCTAAACACCTATGTTGATAATTCAAATATACTGGTTTTTTTTTTCTTCAACTTCACCTGTCTCTGTGTGGACGAGAAATGTAAAGGATATGAGATATCAACATCTACATCACATGCGAGTTGAGTTCATGTAATCTACAAGCTTAATCACTGCAGATTGTTGATAACTGTTGTATTCAGATCTGCATTCAAGAACACTGAACTACAATACTAAAGCAGGTTCTCCCACAGGTCTTAAATAAACCTGCTAGAAAAACTGTGATGGATGATATATGCAAATATCTAATCTCATATCAGTGATCTTTTTACATAAATGGCTGTTAAAATAAGGCATGCATTTTGCTTTTTTGTAATGTAAGCTTTTCATTAACTGTGTGGCACTGAACCACAAAAATGCTGAAGTACAAGCACTTGATATTGTGTCTTTGGAATTTCTTAAATGGAACAAATGAAAACTGGAAATTCATCAAATGGAACAAAATATACTTGGATGGCTGTTAATATACTGACAATATACTTGGAGTTCTTTGTGCAAAGCCATACAAAAACAACTATTCCATGTTTTAAAAAGGGACCTAAACACAAAAAAATTCACACAATGTGAAGGTTGTACACCAATTTAAGGGTTTTTCCCTCAAGCCTTTACACTATGCCGTAGGTAGGTTCTTCACTCTCACCTACATAATAAAAACGACTGACCAAGGAACCATACAGTGAAAGGTTTCTAAGAACCAAGTGTGGTTCTTCTATAGCACTGTGCAATAAAACCCTTTTTGCAAGCTTTACTTTTATTTTTAAGAGTGTATTTTTGCATTATTGCCCACTTCTTACAGACAATCAAACATTTCTGTACAATGACTGTACATTCTTTACTGTCGTTGGGGGAAGGGGTTTTTAACAATAAGACTTGTGGGGCAAGTTCACTGTTTCTTGCGTTATCTCAGAATGCATCATCTCCCGTTCACGTCATCACATTCCATTCTGACACAGCGGAGCTACACAGATTTTACTGCTCATCAGCAGGACTACACCCCACATCTAAAAACTGGGGACTGTTTCTGTGGAATTCACACTTTCATGCTTCAGAGAGACAGAGATAGTTAAAGCAGATTCAGTCATCATGTTTCCTTTAAAATCAACCACACACACCCGCATGCTCAAACGTTCCGCATGCCAGCAGTGATTCACCCTCTAACTGAACCAATGGTGTTCCAGTTTGGTTAGAGGTGTCCCAATGTTATTATAAAACAAGAAATTCTACTACTGCTTCTTGTAAACCTGCATGCCAAAGCTTTATCACACATTAATGTCTTGATTCTTCTGCTCCCCACAGCCTTCCTGCAATCCTGCAAAGTCACTAACACTTCCCATAACAGTAACATAAGTAAAAATCTATATACTGATTAAAACAACAAATCCAAACGTAATACACATTCTAGCCTACACTTCTAAACTCTACTCTGTCTGACTATGTTGCAGTTCCTAGGTCAACTCTTAAAGCGCAAGGTCAGCAGCACAACTGCACAGGTGGGTGTGACTGTCGTCCCAACAGGTCCAACAATTATAGGTCTTAATTAATTGCTTTACCAATCCATTAAAGGCGTCCATTTTTAGCGAACCGCAAGAGACTGTAGGATTAATATAACCGCTTGATGAAATCTGAACTTGCACATTTTAAAAATATCACACCTTGGGACAGGGCACGATGCCATGAGAATGCTATGTGGGGTATGACTTTGTCAACACACCTGGAAGTGCAAGAAAGACATTGCTGAAAGGCATGATCCATTTCTAATGGAAATCTACTTTTGAATGTTGTGTGCAAACAAAGTTCAACCAAGACTAAAGGAACATGCATCAAATTTAGAAATTTGACAAGTGGCAGTGTTTGACAGGCAGATCGCTAGAATCTGAGATTTACCCAGGAATAATGAGATACTAAAGAACCCACAACTTGGAGATTTTAACTACAGAAGCTCAGTTGAGAAGCAAACTGCAAAAAGATTCTGGAGCTCAAGGTGTAACTGCTCTGAACGTAGATCTTCTGTTGCTTAGTTTAAGATCTGGGTTCAGGGCTTTCTTTGGGACCAAGGAGTATTCTCTCATTGAGCCACGTAACCTAAGCCAAAAGTGAAAGTAAGCCTGTCCAACTGGAAGAGGTGACAGAATGACTGTATTGGACAATCTTTAACTTGGCTTAAGTGATCCTGACTGCTGAGAAATCCTGGGAGTATCTCAGTAAAGCTGAATAAACTAAGTGTGAACTGTCTGATATGAATGACCTTTACCTCTCCTTCTCCTCCTATTGGACTTGACTTTGGGCTCAAGTTGTCTACCCAACTGAGAAGACCTGCTTTGTGACATGGTCTCATACTGAATGATGCCATAGTAAAGCAGCAGTCACCAACCCTGGTCCTGGTGGTCTACCCTCCTGCAGAGTCTAGTTCCAACCATAGTCTGCCACACTTGCTTCAGCATATTAGCTTCTTCAGAAGTGCTTGATTGGCTGGATCAGATGAATTAGTGTTAGGCAACTGGGGGGCTGCGTGTTAGATGCAGGGTGGATTTAAACTCTGCAGGAAAGTAGATCTCCAGGAGGAGGGCTGGTAACCACTGCCATAGAGGAACCACTTCTGATTCCCCAAAGAACTTTTCAGTGGATGATTCTTTAAAACAGGGGTTCTCAAATCGGTTCTGAGGGATCCCAGACAGTCCACATTTTTGCTCCACCACAAAAATGACTCCCAGTACATAGTGACAGAGCAAAAATCCGGACAACCTGGGGGTCCTTGAGAACTGGTTTGAGAATTATTGCTATAAAGAACAGTTTTTGCGAATGAGACATGAGAGATTGTGAGTGAGAAGATCATTTTTATCATTTAATTAACCTTCACATATTTTGCAGGTTCTTTAACAATTACATTTTTTAAAGAACCATATGATCAAGCCAAGAACCATTTAGGAACCTTAATATTTAAAACCATGACTCAAAACACCTCAAACACAGCCATACATAACTCACATATGCGCACACACACACACACACACACACACACACACACACACACACACACACACACACACACTCACCTTCTCCTGAAGAGCCCGAGCCCGCTGAAGGTCCTGTTGCTTTGTGTGCAGGGCTGCACTGCGGGGGTAGAGGTGGACAGGTCCGAGCAGGAAGATGACGGTGAGTCCGGAGTAGCTGGTTCCTCACCATCCGGCAGAGCATCCAGGTGACCGGACCTCCCGTCCACCTGTCCCTCTCCATGTCCCTCCATCACAAGCTCACGTGTGCACCAAGAGCGTCGCTCTTTCTCTCTTATACTCTTCAGCAATGCAGACTGAGTGCAGATAGAGATAATCCATCACAGATACATGAATTCATAGAGCACCAAACTGTTCCACTGGAACAACAGCAAGAGAGAAAGAGTGGAGGGCAAAAACTGGATGGGCAAGAAATGCAAAGTTCCTTGAGAAGTTACTTGAGAAAAGATCTCTGGTTGGTGAAGAGAAGTGCAATGTGCTTGACCTCCATGGTGCAGAAGTTCATTCCACAAAGCAACTCAGGCAGTCAGTCACAGATAGCAGCAGGAAGTGTGGCCCTCTGAACGTGAGTGAAAGTGCGTGTGTGGTAAACTTTTCTTCTCCTCCATGCTCTGGTGCCTGCTGATGGCTTCCTCTCCCTGTTCTTTCACCACCCACTGACAACACCACAACTTTGTCTCTGCAGAAGCCTCCTCCAGGGCACAGTCTCTTGTGTCCCCTCCTTCAGCTTTCTTTTCTCTCTCTTTCTCTCTCCTCTGACATTTACACCACAGCCAGGTTCAGGAAGTGTCTAACCGCCAGGCAGGAGCAGCAGGACCCATAGTTGTCTTGTTATCTGCCTTTTTTGCCTCGCCCCAGCCAAAGCCACTCTCGCCTCTTCTCCTCTTTCAAGCTCTTCCTGACTGACTGGCTCCCTCACACAGAAACACACTTTTATCAGTTCACCTCTCTGAGCACGCTCCAGCCCTGCCTCACACCTCCTCTCATTGGCTCACGTTAGGACGAAACTCTGTCGCCACCTGCTGGTTAAGCATCAAACGTGCTTCTGTCGAAACTCACTCTTCCTTGGAGTAACAAGGAAGCTTGCTGTCAGGAAAATAAAAATACCAGGAAGAATAGTCAGAGTAAATATAAAGTCATACACTAAGACTGTAAATCTCTGACCTGAAATTAGATTCAACTATGGTTCCTTTAAGTTTCCTAAATGAAGCCCTAAAGGGCCATGGATTCACATGGTTTTTGTTCTGTTAAAAAAATACAGTTATCATCCTTTGTATTCTCGAGATCTCAAGTTATGTGTATCATTATCAAGACACAACAAATGTTGTTTTCTTCAGATATTTATATCATTATCACAACATGACAAATTTTAACTCAATGAAACACTGTTTGTTATGTCATGATGATACAAATAACTCAAGATCACAAGAAAACAACATTCATTTTGCTGTGATAAGGACAGAAATATCTCAAGATCTTGAGAAAACAAATAAGAAGTCATTATGTTGGAAAACCCACATGCGAATCCATGGTCTTTTAAGGCTTCCGTACATATCTTACATTTTTCTTATAATTTATTTTCCCCCCTGAGGTTCACTTTTGGTGTTTGTGTAGGTTTATGTACCAAAACAGGCAGTTCATTTTTACATGACCTTACTCCATAGAATTTTTTTTCTACTGTGCCTTTACGACTGATATATGTTAATGACCTCTGTTATGAATTGTTTTTTTCAAAATATGTTTTTAGAAATACAATTACAATATACATGCTTAACATGTATGTAAATATTAAAAATAGACATCATTACATATATATCATCTACATATTGTTGCTGTCCAAAGGAAAACAGGTATCTCCAGAATGGCAACTTCACAAAAGAGAGCAAAATCCTTCTCAACTTTAATGTAAGTTAACGTAAAAATATTTTATTCCAGGCAATATTGAAGCAATTCTTTTGGTCCATTTATCAAGACATTTTCACATAAAGGACAGCTGGTGTGCTGAAATGATGTACAAAAATGAAGAGCAAAAAAATGAAGATACTTTGTTTTTTTTGGACAGTGACAATATGTGCACTTATTTCAATATACTGATCTATGTGTGCATACACAGGCATATACATAAATATTCAAAATGGCACAGTTAAACATACATACTCCTTATAACTGGAGAGTGAGTGGGATGGGCTAATCTGCTGTAGGCTTAGTAAGCAGACATAAATGTATTGGTTTCCACAAAAATAGTGAATTCAAAATGGACTGTAGCTTCAATACAAGTTTTTATGTCTGAAATTAGCCTCATAATTTCACTTTTGAGCACGTATTTAATGGAATATTGTTCTAATGGATTTTAACATTTTAAAACCAATACAGTTTGTCAAACCAATACATCACAACATATCTTCAGTTTCACACCCCTGTTATATAACATAAAGGCCACAAACATTTAGTTTAGTTCTGAGGTAGAGCTGCGAGTCTTTCCCCTCACTGGCCCAGATCAGATCATGGGTTACAGCAGCACTGCCACAGCTGCACTCACGCTCTGCAGCTTCTGCCATGGCCAGGCTCCCTCCCACTCAGCTTTACATAAAGCCGGGCGGACACAAACCCACGCTGCACACGCTACACATCCCTGGGCTGCTTTTAGAACACACGCTGCAGCCAGCCACGGGTTCACACACGGGCTGGACACACACACACACACACACACACACACACACACACACACACACACACACACACACACCTAAGGTGCCAATAAGTGAGTCCATCAGTTCAGTAACAGCTCAGTGAAACTACCTCTGTAAAGGCAGTTTGATACATATTAGCACATCAATTTCAGCACCTAATGTTAAATGAAACTAACCAAAATAGGCCTATAAGCTGAAAGTAACACAGGGATGTCTGACCCCTTAAAATCTGATCATTGCATAGATATTTATTATTCAGTATATACATGGAAAGCAACGCTAACTGCCAGAATTATAGGAGCATAGAATAAAAGAATGGCCAGTTAAAAAGTCAAAAGCTAAGCAACACATGGAACGCAAGTGAAATTTGAAGTCTTTTAGTTGTACACTTTTAGCTAGCTGGCATGCTACAGTTTGGGCCTATTTTTCTGGTGTTTTACCAACTCAAATGAGGCAGAAATAAAATGTGGGATAATTGTACATGTATGAATTTATTTCGCCTTTACAGTCATATGCAAATGTTTGAACCCCTGGTCAAATAACTTGTTTGTTTTGATAATTTTCTGGCATTTTTTCTGCACATTTTACACAATTTCCATTTATTTGTTTCATATATAGCATATACAAAAAAACACCAATAATTGGAACAGGCAACATTTTATGTTTAATTTCCCCCAAAATATTACATTCAGTAAATGTCACAAAGGGTATGTTGATTTGTTTATGTTTAGTATGTATAGTTAATCTGATTGCTTTCCACTGATGGACTGTTTGTTTCTATCCTGGGTCCAATGCAACGAATCCTCTGATGAAAACAGTGTTGACAGCACAACTCGCCAATTTGGCCAATGACAACATACTCGACTACGTCGTCCGACTTTGAAGGCCGTTCATATGGTGCCTTTTAGTGGACTTTTATTCAGATAAAAGCGAGACCACTTGAAAAAAGCATTAAACTCTGCATGCAGGTAGATCTCCAGGACCAGGGTTGGTGACCAATGTTATAGAACAAAAACCACCTCAAAGTTCATTCTCCGCAATAAATCAACCAGCAACTTATATCAGCTAAAGAGTGACAAAAAGGCTGTGAAACTTGTAGTGAAGAACATGCTGATTCATCTCTGCGGCAGCATTCTGCTCTGGCCTGGATGCGTATGAGGTAAGTGTAAAGTCAGTGGTGTCCTGGTGTGAACGTGTTGCGTGGTGTGAGAGTGTTGTATGCTGTGGGCCTGCAGAGGAGCGGTGCAGTGGACTACAGAAGTGCACTTCTTCTGCACCATGTGTGGCTGATATTCATGAGCTCATAGATATAATCCCCTCCTACACGCCGCATGCTGTTAGATAACATATTGAGCTGTTCAGGTAGAAAAGGACAGAGAGAGAGTGTGCAAGAAAGACAGAGGACAGGGTGAAACAGAAAGGTAAAAGAAAGAAAAAACAGAAAGAGGTAAATAAATAATGGAAGAAAACAAGAAAGAAAAAGGGAAGAAAGAAAACTAAGAGGGAGTAAAGTTGAGATTCTTCCAAAATGCTTGCTTTCATAAACTCTCAGCTGAGTCAATAAAAAACAATTACTTCCAGTGTGAATGTGGAGACAGCGGCTCAATACAACGCACTGCAGCAATTACCCACAGTGCCGTGCAGCAGGAGTATGTCTATAATAAAAAAGATCAAATCTTCTTTGGCTCACCCATTGAAAATATCCATGATTAATCCAAGCTTTCATTTTGTTAAGTGAATACACAGACGTGGTAGAGGGCGAGGAACACCTTGTCAGGTAATGTGATTGGAGCCGTTTCAGCCCAGGCTTGAGATTAAAATGAGGTGACACCTCGCAGCACAGTGTCTGTTTGCTTTCACCTATTCATTTCAGCCAAGCGTGGCCGAGCTCTGGCCTGTTCATTTCAAACGAGCTCGACGCTGTCGGCAGCCTTCAATGATCAGAGCCACTGAAACTGATGTGGCGTGGAGAGACAAGACTGCGGTCTGACCACAGCGGTGAGAGCCACACATCACTAAACACAAGCCCAATCCATACCGCTCAAAGCTAACAGTGTTACACAAAGAAACAATAAAAAGCTCAAAGGAAAACTGGGGACTAGACTATTTTATATGAGTAAGCTTGGGGTCTTGTGAGCTGGCTAGTTAAAGCGATAGTTTGGCTAAAAATCACAGGTATACAATGATGTCCTCTGAAACTTATAGTGTGGAAATCAGGGACCCAACAAACTTCTACAAACAGATATGATTCCTAAACCATCATTCTGACTTTCTCTATGAGAAAAAGACAACAACTAACAAATATTGTGCCATATGGTTAACAAACAGAACTGACACTGATTTTTCAAAATGTATTGGTTAAGATGAAAAGATGTAATCAAATGGTTGAGGTGTAAAGAAAGTAATTCAAAGTGGTTTGGTGTAAAATATGCTGTTCTAGAGAAACTTAGAGAGTCAGAATTGTTTACAGTGGTGGTGATAGGAACTAGACATCTAAAGAGTTTAATGCCTCTAAAAGCTCCCTCATAAAGTTATTACGTTAAATGGCTACGAATACGCTGTCTGAGGTCAGAGACGTTATTTTATAATAGCTTTTAGAAAGTTTTGGCCTAAATTACCTATTATTAAAATGAATTCATGGCAGAGAAGTACATGCAGGGCATTGTAAGGCAAAACTGTTTTCAGACTAACTACTATTTTATCAGTATGGACACTACATATAAACACCCACAAGACAGGTTTACTGGGGGTTTTGGATAGTTAATAAAAAAGTTATATTTTATTGAGTTGGTAAGTTTCTCCTCAATACACTATTTCACATCAAAACACTTTATTTACATCTAAACGACTGAATTACGCAGAAAACTAAAGTTAAAGGCTAAATATAAACTTAGAACAAGTAATGGTAATAAATAGATTGCCTGATTCCTGAGACACTGATTTACAATTGTTTTGAGAAAGGTTTTAACCTAAAATCCTTTCAGGGCAAAAATATATTGCAGGATATAACAAAGGAAAACAGCCCCCACAGCAACCTTTTTCGGATTTACCACTTTTTTTACTATTATACACATTATAAATAAAAACTCACTAAAAACCCACTATATAAGAAGCAAAAGCCTATACCTGTGTTGTAGACATAGTGACCCCTGGTTCCTATCACCAACACTGTAAAGAAATCTTTAAATAGATTGTCTCTTCAATACACTATTACACATCAAACTACTTGAGCTGAATTATGCAGCATTTAGAAAATGCACTTTAAAGCTAATACAGAAATTTCCCATTCAAATCTTAAACCTGAAACAAAACTGGAGGTAATAGTGTGGCCAGTACTATGAGTACCTTTGAATAGGGTGATTGTAGTCTGTTGAAGGCACGTCCCATTTTTGGTGGCCTCTCCACATCTGGATGCTATTTCTGTCCACTCTGCTTTGTAAAGGCCGCCCTCAGGCACTACTAGGCTGCTGCAGAGGCAGATAAAGATTTCAATTTATTACACTCACTACTTATTCACAGTCAGTTCACAGTTGGTCTAAACTAAATAGACTTTTTTTAATTAAAAATGTCATGAATTGTTCTGACTGCTGAAGAACAAACCTTGGTGATAGATGCAGTCTGTACAGTACAATGCCTGTACATCACGTACAACAAGAAAAGGGCTTTAAAATGACACTGACCTCTTTCACTAGTTAGACCTCATATTAAAGAGCCTTTTCCTTTGGCAGGCGACACAGACGCGTGATCACCAAAATGAATCACCTCAAGAACAGTTTCTTCCCTTCAGCCATCACAGAACTAAACTCCTAGCTGTCAGTGCTCTACTGCTTCTAGACTACACTGCGTCTCCCTGCTGTATTTGACTCAGACAGCACTAGTTTACAGTCTTTATCAGGCTACATTTCAACATGTCCTATGTCACTACTTAAAACGTGGTGTTTATTTTGTCTTCTTGTTTTGCACATATCTTGATTTAAATGTTATTGTTTATTATTTGCAGTCTTTTGTTTATTGTGGATTTACACACACAGCTTGATGTGTGCCAATAAAGACTGTTGAAAAAGATCTAAGTCTGATTCTGACACAAATAACATTGACAGCCTTAGCATTTTAGCACCTTGAGAATCAAACCTGGCTGTCTTTCCCAAGCCGACTCTCTCAAAGAAACAACCCCCTGATGGGAGGTGTATATCTGGTCTCTGCATTGTGTTGCAGTGACAAGACAAGCTGCACCACAATGATGGTCAAACTGCTCTCATCTCCAGGGCAGCAAAGTGCTCATTTGCCCGAGAGTGAAGAATGGGCAGATATAAGAAATAATCACTCGAGATGGTTGAAATGGGTCAACTCAACCTCGATAGCGTTTTGTGAGGGCGTCTTTTCTATTGTGCGTGTGCCTCTACAGAACTGTCAACTTTACACAGCACTCAGAACACCAGGCTCCCACTGATTACACCTTTACTCGAAAAAGCAGGCCATGTGCATGCTGGTAAATTGACCAGCGCCAGATCCAGAGACCAAAGAACAGTGCACGAGCCAGAGCCCATTATGTTCAATGCAACCCCTTTAATGTCTGCATCATAGCGCGCTTTGAGCTCCAGCTCGGCCTACACAAAGCCTGTTCGGCGCTGATGAATTTAAAGTTACTTTGGGGACATTGTTGTTTGATGTGATGGGCCAGGTGTGGCTTAATATCCTTTGTTCTAACAAACCCACTCTGTCATCAAACCATACAAGCTCATATCCCTCCATATCCCTTCCATCCATCTACAGCCTGGTTGTGACATCAGTACTGACTAAATCAATGGGCAGTGCTTTCCCTCAGTTCAACTCATTATTGATGACTAATTTTGTTACAGATTTATTTTTAGTGGACACAAGTAGAGCTTTCACAGATCAGTGGTCACCTGGTCCAGCTTTCACGAATACTACAAAGGACTATAATTGCCTGTCATAAAGAAAGCATTACTTCCACTACTGTGATTACAACTATCATCATCATCACCACCGTCATATTTCTGACACCTATTCTGTATCATTTTCCCTCTTTTCTGTCTAATTCTATACATTAAACAAACATAAACAGAGCAGCACTGTGTAAGACTGTCTAGCCTCATTTGTTAAAGCTGCACAGAAAGGAAAGTTTCTGGTTACTGTCACCTTTGTGTTGTTACAATGCAGACGGCCACAATAAAGCACACCCTGACTGAGAGTCTGTGATGAGAGAGCAGTAGCAGTAATGGCAGTAATGTGATTTTTTTGCTTTTGATACAGAGCGGATGGTGCAGGCTGGTTCAGCTGAAACGGGAGTCATGAGCGCGGAGAGCTCTTTGATGACTTGCCTGTTAAAAGATGGTCGTACTGAACTCTACGGCAGCTCACATCGGCCATCGACGACGGAAGCCAGACATTTCACATTAACTCTCCTCGTTTTCGAGCATCCGGGTCAGCCTCAGGTTGTTCAGTTTCCTGTTGGTGTTGGGCCTGTAGTTTCTGTCGTGTGATGGTTAAGGGGAAGTCCACCAACCTTTCAAAAAAAAAAAAAGTTCCACATAATTAAAAGGTTAAGATGTAAACAAAGACATTCAGAGTGGTTTGGTGGGAAGTGCAACGCTCTAGAGAAATTTACCAAGTCAGAACTGTTCACAGTGGTGGTGACGACCAGACGTCTGAGTTTAATGCCTCTGAAAGCTCCCTCACAGAAAGCTATAACACAGAAAGGTTATGAACGCTGCCTGATACCTGAGACACAGTTTTATGATAATGTTTTGGCCCAACACGTCCATTTATTTTGATTCATTCATTTCGGAGGGGTACATGCAGGGCGTTGTGAGACAAAACAGTCCCCAAAGAATATGTGTGTTTTTTCAGATTTACCATCATCTGCAGTACATACAAAAACTCAGAAAAAATGATCTGGTTTTGGATAGTAAATAACATGGCTATACTTGTGTTGTAGACATTGCGACCCCTGGTTCCTGGTTCTGACCGGTTAAAACTCTGTCTCAGACCTCATGTGGCACATGGCAGACCTGATTACGGCTTAAAATGAAATGAAAACTATCCTGAAGATGCTAAGCCCGTTCAGTGTTCAACAGGGCGCAAATAAACCGAATTTTCTCTCAACACGGAAAGTGCATTTAAATACATACCTGACTAAAATAATCAGTGTCTCTGTTTTAATAACCTGTTCGATAAAGGTTTGTGAGGCAGTGACTGCTGTCACTGAAGCAAAGAGGCCTGGATCTTGAATCGCTTTTAAGCTCAGTCATTTTTTTCGGTCCCTGGAGATCCTCACTGAGTGAGAAACACTTCTTCATGTGCAACAGCGCCCTCTGTCGGTGAGTAAAGCACAGTAGCATGATCTCTGTGCACAGTTGGGACACTGCAGAATGTAAATAAAAATAGGATGCAAGGCTATGCAATATTTTTAAAGGAAAATACTACAAAGACAACATATCAAATGTTGAAACTGAGAAACTTTATTGTTGTGAAATATATGCCCACTTTGAATTTGATGCCAACAACACATTCCAAAAAAGTTTGGACGGGGGCCTGTTTACCACTGTGTTTCATCACCTCTTCTTTTAACAACACTCTGTAAGCGTTTGGGAACTGAGGAGACACTGCTGTAGTTTTCAAAGTGAAATGTTTTCGCATTCTGGTTTGATATAGGATTTCAGCTGCTCAACAGTTCAGGGGCTCATTTGTCTTTTTTTTCATTTCATTATGTGCCAAATGTTTTCAGTGGTGACAGGTCAGGACTGCAGGCAGGTCAGTTTAGCACCTGGACTCTTTAAATATGGAGCAGTGCTGTTGAAATACATGCAGAATGTGGTTTGGCATTGTCTTGCTGAAATAATCAAGGCCTTCCCTGAAAACGACGTCGTCTGGATGGCAGCATATGTTGCCAAAACACATATGTGCAAGTCATGCCCTACCATGTGCACTAATGCTCCGCTATACCATCATGAATATTGGCTTTTGAACTGTGCACTGATAACAAGCTGAGTGGTCTTTAGCCCGGAGGACAGTGTCCATGATTTCCAGAAAGAATTTCAAATGTTGATTCGTCGGACCACAGGACACTTTTCCACTTTCCCTTAGTCCACTTTAAATGAGCTCAGGCCCAAAGAAGGTGGCGGCATTTGTGGATCTTGTTTATGTACAGTTTCTTCTTTGCATTTTAGAGTTTTAACTTGTGTTTGTGGATGCAGCGACAAACTTTTTTTTTAGCATTACTTGACTTTACCAGCCTTTTTTTGCCCCTGTCCCAACTTTTTGGAACGTTTTGTTGACATCAAAATTAAAATAAGCAAATATTCTTCAAAAAACAAAAACATTTCTCAGTTTTAACATTTGATATGTTGTCTTTCTACTATTTTCAATGAAATTGATTTAAATCATTTTCATATCATTGCATTTTGTTTTTATTTACATTTTGCACAGCGTCCCAACTTTATATGGAAATGGGGTTGTATATGGACATGTATTTTTTTTAAATATTTAAAATACATTTCAAATACATTGCAATCCATGTGGAAATACATTCCAAACACTAATATGTTTTCAGAATATATTACCATATTAACCAAATATGTTTTAAAATACATTTATTGTGTAGGGGGAAATATTACACATAGGAACGTACCACACAAAAATAAATGTATGTACATACATTTATCAAATACATTTGAAAATATCTGAAAATAGTCAAAGTACTTTAGTAGTCTATTGCACTTTACTGTTTGGAATAACTTTTGAAATTAATTTGTAGTCAAGTATCTTAATCTTAAGTGTTAACAAATGAACTTTTAATGTGACAAAGCTTCTTGTTGTATTGATACACTGTGAAAATGCAGTCTGACGATTTGATATCTTGTTCATTTGAACTGTATTTTGTGTGAGTGTCTTACTGCATACATACAGTGGTTAATGCCAAGTACAACCCAAAACCCAGATGTCAGTACCATTCATTCAGTTTATGTTTATTTACTTATATCTGTAACCTGCATTAAAACTACATACAATTGAAAAAAATATAGTAACAAATAAATGCATTTTCATTTTCACACATTGCAAGAATATATTTAATAAATACATTTGGAATATGTCTTTTTTTCCATGTGGGATAGAAGGAAAATATATTTTAGATATTTCAGCAACATCATCACTGCTTCCCACAATTCATTAGGCATAGTAATTCACATTTCCATTAATAATAATAAACATTTACTGACATTTTTCCTTTTCCTTCTCTGTGCAATTCTCAACTTCACCAGGCTGTTCCGTTTTCAAAATACTAAGAACTCTTTAGCTGTACTGTAAACTGCCTGTGTGGTGCTATTAGGATGGGCATTAATAGTATTACTGAGTGAGACAGAGTGAGACAGAATACAGGTGGATGGGCAGGTGCTTAACTTATAAAGATGAAAAACGTCACTGGTCCAGTGGTCTGAGAGAATCCGCAGTACTGTGTCTCCCTCTACTGACCAAAACGAAGACTCTATCTCAGATCAACAGCTGCCTCTGTCCTCCTTCAATTAGCTCTTATAAACTTTAAAAAACATAACTTCTTACACAGTGAACTGAATGAATAGTTTCAAAGAATGACAGCACTTGTGAATCACCCACCATCTTTGTAATAAACTGTACACTGCTTATGTTGTTTTATGATTGGAGGACCACTTTTAACCTTTTTGTTTTGTATGTAGGTTGTAGGAGGGCGGTGACTGTTCTCTTACACACTCCAACATAAATGAAGTATTTTTATGGTCATGCCCCATGACTCTAGACATACGCTTTGTTTGAAAGGACATGTACGTTTTTGTTTTAACAGTAAGGTTGAAAGTCTGATCTACTGAATAAAATGCAGTATTGTGAATAAAACAAATTAAACTTAAAGCATCTAAAGAACCACACACAGACGCCATAAGCTATAAATTAAGTGCTAGTTTGGCCATATATTTCATACATTGTATATTGTGCTAACATTTACTATAAGAAGGTTAAGCAGGGTTAGCCTCTACTCCCACTGGTCTGGGCATAAATAGGCAGTACGTTAATGTTAAATTGAGAAATTGTCCAAATATTATCATTGCAGAGATTTAGGGAAGACATATAAGGACAGCTGACTTCATTAAAGCTTATTTTAACTCAGATTTTAATCCAAAGCACATGGATTTTTTAAATATATTATGCTGTCTGTTGATAAATTTGGGGGGGAAATGTTTTGCTTAAAGGTATAAAACAATGCCTGACCTTTAATTGTAATGTTATAATGGTTGATATGTGAATTTGTATTGGAAGCTGGTCATTTAGTCTGTAAACGACGAATGACCGCCTTTACAATCAACCTCTGATTCAATTAGTGACTGTGATTTTTGTAATATTACACTTACGTTCAGTTATCTTCAGTGATATAGTGTGATGTTTTCTCCTGCGTCCATTTCCATTTTTACTGGTGTAGTTTTATTTAACTCTGACGTAATTTCCCTTTAGTTTCAGGCCTCGCTAAACCGCCCAGCTTTTCTACGATCACTAAGTGGGCTATGCGTGTTCAACAGAGTCCATACAGTTTATTTTCAGATGCTGTATTTCCTTAACAAATCATACGGCTGCACTCGGCTGACCCACTGTTCAGTTTCATGAAGAAGGCGGGCTGCGTCCCGTTTCATTTGTTTAAAGCGCTGTTTTGAAAGACGCCACTTTGTGTGGTAAATCTAACTACACGTGCCTGATTATAACCATGCAGAGTTAACTATGCAGCGTCCTGCCCGGCCTAATGAAACGTTCTCCACAGTGTCCATCCCACCCTCAGTGTGTTCGTCGAAGTTAAAAGGCCCGTCAAAAAGCCATTATTTCGGTCAGCCTAACACATGTCATGGCGGCCCAGCAAAAACTGTTGGCTCGAGACATTTTCATTGGTTAACGGAGCAGCCTCCTCTTTCATAACACGCAGCCGTCCGCCTGCGTTCGCACTCCGCAGTAGTATTGTTTCTCTCTCTCTCTCTGTCTGCACTGTGTTAGCGATGCACGTGCGGAGGGGGGTGGGCATTAAAGCGAGGACCCTCTTAAAATGTGTGTACATGTTACTACAAAGTGAGGTTCTCCGGTCCGAGCGGAGTGCCCGTGAAGGGCTCCTCTCGCCGGGACTGAAATGGTAGTCGGGGATAACGAAACGCCGCCTCTATCTCTCTTTTTTCTATCTCTCTGTCTCTCTCTCTCGCCTACTTCTTTTCTGCTGCTCGGTGTTGAGTTGAGCTGAGTTAGATCGCCACTTCTCTCTCCAGATGAGTTTCGCCGAGTTTACATCCGGGTTTCTCCCTAGGCAATGGGAGACGCAGTACCACTGTTCCCTAGGCAAAGTGAAATAAATTCGCCGCACCGTCACAAAAAGTAGTTCTCTTTTAAAACACGTTTTGTTTTCACTTTACGGGGCGAACTGGAGTAATTCTTCTCACTTTTACATTAGCCCCGTGGGCCGTGAAGCGTTTGAAGGCACGGGTGAGCAAAATTGGGCTTTTGTCTGCTTAGTTTTCGTGGCCCCTTCGTCTCCCTCTTCCTGCGCGCATTGATAATTTTAGTGCTGAGGCTGTGGTGAATGAGATTGAAGAAGAGTTCTTGTTTTGTATCTCAGTTTCTCTCTTTTTTTTACACACAAATTAAATTCAAACAAACTGAAAATTAGACTGGCTAGTCTGCCTCAGTTCAGTCTAGTGTATTATTAGAGTTATGTGAGGGACCGCATCGGGGATTCTTTGCCGAGATATTGGGGTGTTTTGTAAATATTTATTTAAATAATTTCTGAGAGGAGAGAAGGACTACTGCTCAAGTGAGTAGTGCAGGGTAAGTGCACCTTGGGATCTTTTTATTATTACAACTTTTTGTCCTCGCCGGGTTTTTTCGGGACTTTGGTCGTTGACTGAGCCGCTTTTGCTTTCATTCACTCAAGATAATCGTTGTCTTGTGCTGGGTGAGGAAGTCTGGATGCCTGCGTTTTCCTTCGTTTCTCCTTATTCTAGGAGTTGAGTGGTGTTCCTATAAGTGCAGAGCTCATTGGAGGACGAACAGCAAAGGGGCCGATTTTAACTTGCAGCCACCAGCTCCGTTTACAGCTCCGCGGAGGAACAGGAGATAAGAAAAAAGAAAAGAAAACGGCAGATCTTGTTTGTGCGAGCAGACCGTTGTGTCGGTGCTGAGAGGCGGCCGCTCGGCACAGTTAGCCTCCTGCTGCTGCTCTAACAGTTATTTGTCGTTCAATTGGCTAGTGTTAGCCTGTTAGCTAGCCGCGCTAGCGTCTTCTCATATCTGGAAAACGTTAGCCTGCTAGATTTAACCGAAGTGCTGCTAGCACGCCACATCAGTGTGTAACAGAGTGAGTGAATGTGTGTGTGCGGGTGAAAAAAGCTAGTTACTCGTTCAGAGAGTTAGCTTCGTAGTTTATACATTTGTTGCTGAAACTTGGGACGGATTGTTCGATGGACGGGGGGCTCTTTAAGAGCCCCTGTTTTATTTCCGAGGCGTGTTTTACTGCCTCCTCGCTGAGTTGTTCGGCTGGCTAACCTACCTAGCTAGCTTGCACCAAGTCCAGAAGTCAGCAGCAGCAGATTCTTGTGGAGAGAATCAGCAGCTCGACGGAAACTTTACTGCCATAATGTTCGCTTTGTTTCCCCACTCCTCACTCTTTCTCCTGAAGCGGAGTGAGTAGTTGTATGAGGCCCGTGTTGGAGTAAACGGCACTTTCTCCTCTCTTTGGTGTTTCGAGTCCCGCATCCTCACTTGATGGTTAGGCCTAATGAGCTGGCGTACAACTTTTCCCCATTATCTGCACCTTGCAGGCCAGGTACAGTCACACACGGCCAGCTGTGTAAAGTTTCGGTTTTCACGGAACAACATCATCCAAAGAAACGGTCACTACTTGTGTTTGGTTCACGTTCGTTTCTGCGGCTGCCACACTGCCACGCAGATCGGCGTGTCTGTACGAGCTCGCAGGTGCCGAGCGTTAAGACTCCGGATTGTGTTATGCTGCACTTTAATGTGGCGTAACTTAAAGCTTTTTCGTGTCGGCATATCCACCGGACTCACATGTACTGTGATGATATGCTGAATGTTGATTTTTTGTTTTTATATTTTAATTTATAAATTTATTTAGGTTGTTGCCTAACTTTCATAGCCCGGCTCTTATTCGTCACTCCTTCCCCAGTGACCTGGATAAAAACTGTTATTTGCTCAAATTGTCGATTTTTAAAAATAATACGTTAACGCTCTTCTTACCCTCCTGCCTCACTAACACAAAAATCCTGAACAGGTGTGTTTGTGACTCCTTAGTGGCACTTTCATTTTCAAGCAAAGCCATATGTGGAAACTAGTAAGGGGACACTGAATGTATTGAGATACTAAAAGCTACTTTTTCATGTTGTAATTTTTCACACTCTGGCTTTCCGTTTCTTAGAAACATGATATTCCGTTAGATGTGTGCAGGACAGTCTGAGACATGTCTAGGAGACTGACTTATTTTGTTGTCTTGTTTCATTTTGTTTTTAGACAATAACCTGTAGGGAGCCGAGGCTGCGTTTTGTAAGCTGTGATTTATGAAAAAAAAGGCCAAAATTGAACACTTGTTAAATAATAATAAAAGGACCCCATATTTCAACTGTTAATTGTAACTATATGATAATATCACTGATATATGCTATACATGTATGCTTTGAGTCAGTGGACAGTTTTAGTCTGTTTCAGGTGTGATTCGCTGTGAGGGCAGGCCAAAGTGGATTCGTGACAGACGTAGGCTACATGCTGCAGAGCTGCTGAATGCTCATTTCATCATCAGAAACTTTTACCTGCTGTATTAAAGTATTATGCATTGACAGTAGTTGTCATTTACTGAAATGGGAACAAATGAATATAAAAAAACTAACGTTCTATTACAAGTTAAAAAAAAGGCTAATACTTTATTTTTAAAAGATTAGGATTAAATTATAATATTTTAAGATGAGGGAAAGCACTTGATATGAGGAAATGACTAGTAGCCTCCATCAACATGAGGAAATATCTAGTAGCCTCCATCAACATGAGAAAACGCAAGTTAACTGAAGTAATAATACTAAAAGCATACAAGTAGCTTTCAGCAAATGAAAGTACAGACTGCACTTACAACCATAGCCTTTAAATGGAAAGTAATTTGAAAAGTATCGGAAAGGGATCATAATATGTTACTGAGACTGTGTAATCATCAGGTCAGTCAGGCTGCACTGCAACAGGTCATGTATTTGGTGGAGGAACACGAGTGTCATTCACTGTATAGATTAATCATAAATATCAGCCATATCAGCAATATCAACTGTCTATGAATGCAGCAGTAAAAAACAATTAGAAAATATAAGTCTGTGCAAGTTTAAAATTTAATTCTGATATCTTGTTTGTAGATATTTTGAGCACAGCTGGGGTAAAGAGGCCGAGGAAAAGAGTCAAAGTGTTCCTAGAGATGTAGCAGTAGATCGTATCATATTGTACCATCACTGGCATGTTAGCTTGTGGCAAGTTTGTTAGCTTGGGAGTAACACATATACGTTTTTCCCCGAAAGGCAAAGGCACTTTAATGTTAAGTGTTAAATCAGTGTAGGCAAAGTTTGTAGTGTATGGTCGGCCCGTTTGAGGGTTTTTTTGTGCAAATGCTGGTAAATATATTCTGTGCTTATTTATAGATGTAACTCACAATAGTGGAGGCGCTATTGCTTTTCGTTCTCGTTTAGTACAAAAATTAAAAACTAGCAGAGTCTAGGTCGTCTGAAGTTCATTCTGCTGTTGATGCTACAGAGCCAGAGATTTATTTCAAAACCCCATCATGAGTGGGCAGAAAGACATACAGATTAACCACAAAATGAGAGGCCAACTAAACGTGTCTGTTCAGTGTAAAAATATGTTTTGTTTTGTAAACACAGAAGATTTTTTTTTCTTGTGCTGGAGTCCAAAGTTTGCGAAGTAATATTAAATATTTGAAAGTTTATTTAGTAGATTAGTAGAAGCTCAATCAAGAGTGTTATGTGACTGCATGAATAAGCTTTAAATGAACAATGTGTAAGAATTGGTGTGTATATCTGTGCACAGGAATCTGTGTTCATGGCAAATGGCTGCAGCATAAACCCAGTAGTGATTTATTGTCTAAGTAGGCTCCTAAGCTGGTGTCCAGCAGTTTGAATATGGCCCATTTTAAATGTTTAAAGTCCAGATCAGCAATTGCTGTATCACTGCCATAGCTGCCTCAAGACTGGCTCTGAATTTACCCACAGCTCTTGACAGACAGACATACTCATTGTGCCTTTTGCTGGTTTCTGTCTTTTTGCTTTTTCTGGAAAGCGTGTGTTGTTGCGGTATAATGAACTAGGCTGGTACATGCAGCAGTTTCTGATCGGCACTCTAAATTTAGTGTAAGATGTGTGTGCACTCTGGAGTAAAGAGATGAGATACAGTAATAGATTCTGTCTGCTTATTGTGTAGTAGAACTGCTAGCTCACAGGTGGAACCAGTAATGAACCGACAGTTGAATGCTGTGCTGTCCCACAGGCTCAGAGTCTCTCTCCCTCTGCCTAACAGGGTGTGTGTGTGTGTGTGTGTGTGTGTGTGTGTGTGTGTGTGTGTTTCCTCTTGCACAGGGAGTTGGAGAGTGAGTGGACACCAGTCTCATTGCCAGCTGGTGAGTCCTGTAATAGCTTCAGTTATAATTGTTCTCTTGGCTCAGTGCCTCGCACACCAAAATCAATGGGACTGAATGTCTGTAAGGCTGCCTCTGACTCACTTTCACACAAGTCATTGCTGTGGAGTAATTGTGATGCTCCGTGCAGAGCCAAATGGATATTGCTGTTAAAAGTCTATCCATATCTTTTCTTGCTTTTTTTTGTCCCATATCCTTTCACCCTTTTTCAGTTTTTCAGACTGTTTACCCCTCTCCTCCACGTATTAGTTCTAAATTTTATTGTAGCTGTTAGGATAGATACAGATGGCGTTTTTATGCATGCTGTCCTTACGTTGTAAGTATGTTCTTTACCTAAAACAAAAGCAGATGCTCAAAGGCATTATGGGGGGGGAATGTTAATGTCTGATGTTTACAGATGCCTGAGACAAGGTGCTTTATGATCACATTTAGGTTGCTGATTTAAGCTTCTCATCAGTCTCCTCTAGGTTCATTGCGGTTCAGCTTTATGGCGGCACAAATAGTGATTCACCCAGTTTTCTCAGAATGGTTCCCATGGGACCTATTTGATTAAATAAACCCTGAACAAATAACAGTATGCTATTTTTAAAGTGTTTTTCTGATTTCTTTTACAGGCTGAAAGATTTCTGGGACTTACTTGCTGGCGAACTGGATCAATGATGGAATTACAAACATTACAGGAGGCCCTGAAAGTAGAAATACAAGTTCATCAGGTTGGCTACTGCTGTAGCTGTTCACCAAATGATTTAAATATATCTATTATTGAAGTGAAGCTTTTATTTAGTCGATCTGACCTTTCCAAAGAGAAAATGTCTTAGCCAAAGATTGTCTTGTTAATTTGTATGCAAAAGTAAACTTGTAAACCTGCAAAAGTAAACTCTGTTGTAGTTGCTTAACACAGTGGTTCTCAGTCCTGGTTTTGGAGTACCACTGCTCGTTTTAATGTTCTCCTTTTTCCAACACACGTGGTGGAGCTAATGAACTATCCCTTCCTAATGTGAAATGGGTATATTAGAACATGGAAAAACACTACAACATGCAGGACAGTAAAACCATGTTTCCCCTTTACATGATGTGCATGGACTGTGGATGGACTGAGTAGTGAAGAAATAAAAAAAACACTTTCTTCCTCTAGCTGTGGTATAATTAGGACCTGCATGTTCCGGCAGGTAGAGAATGATCATTGAAGGGAGAGTAGTTCAGGATCATAGCAGCACCATTGTCAGAGCTGCCACATTTTAGCCAAGTCTTAGGCAGTTTACAGTCTCTCTGCTTGCCTGCTCTGAGTGCACTCAGCCAGCTCTCGGTTAGTGAGAGACGGTGTTCTTGGACTGCAAGTGCACAACCATCAAAAAATAGCTTTAGTCTCAGTTATTTCTGTTTGAGTTGGACAACTGTAACCTTACAGGTGTTTCATAGCGCTTAGACGTTTGGATCTTTTTATTCAGAGAAGTGTGCTGAGCCACAGTGATGTGAAGTCAAGTGAATATTTAAGGTGTGCAGGGGTCTCTAAACCCCACCCAATCTCATCCCATTCTGTTACTGAGGTCCTGCAAGTTGTTTCAGTGATTTCAGTAGGTTGACTCACTGCTGCCTGCTAGTGGACAAAACAAAGTTATTTGAAAATCACAGCAGGAGTATTACATTTGAAGAGATTCCTCAAGAGTTGAATGTCATTCGTCATTAATATTGGTTTTCATTGCCACCATCTGAAGTTTATTAATATGTCCTGAATGACAGAGTTATGTAGCATTACATGAGGTATCTTTAATGCCACTACAAAATATGCATCCTGTTACCATAAATTAATAGTACATAGACAGATAGTGGAGTGACAGTCATGTTTCACATCTCTGTCATGCCTCTGGCGGCTTCCTCAGTACTAGTATATTTTACAGTCCATACTGTATTATGATATTGGGCAGGTGCATCATGCTGCAGTTCAGAGTTTGTCCTGTGAGTGTCACTGGTGCTCTGTGTAAATATTGTGTGGCACTGCTAATCTAACTGCAAGGTTTTTTCCCTTTTACGCAGAAACTGGTTGCACAAATGAAGCAGGACCCACAGGTAAACATAAACAGTTCATCCACGTGTATATGGTACAATGTATGTCACAGTCTTTGATTTAAATATGACCAAATGACAGTGAATCACTTGGTGGTACTGAATTTAGATTAAATGCTCTTTGACAACACATCTTGGCATCAGAAATAAGCATATTAATGTGATCTGGTTCTTAAGCTTTATCTTGAAACTGTCTGCTAACTTGTAGTGTTGTCAAACATGTAGTATAAAAAAGCTATTATTGGTGCCTTTAGCTTTTGTCTGTTTTTTTCCCAGCAGAAGAACCTGTGATTCCCGTAACCCTTTTACAGGCTAGACTGTTACTAGGGAGTGTTCAATGAGCGGGCAATAACAACACAGTATTTATTTATTTACTTATTTAAAATTGGCCATTTAATGTATCTGCAAGCACTGCTGAAGTGCAATTCAAGTGTTTTGTAAGATTTATAATGAGTGCAACAGTCTCAGCTGTGGACAGACAGTGAGGACTGTTCAGTAGGAGGTTGCAGGTTGACACACAGTACAAACAGTTCACAAAAGACAGAGCTACATCCAGTGCAGTCTAACCTTAGAGCTCAAGTTGGGTGAGATGATGCCAAATAAACATGCACCCGTTAAGGAGTGAAAGTTTTATGACCATAATAAATATTTTTTCTCCCTTAAATCCTAGTGTAGTTTGTGTATATTGTCACCATCTTAACTTATCATTAAATGGCATTCTGCATTCCAGCAATCTCATAATGAGATGTGCTCATGAGCTGGACAGCCTTGCAGTCATCCTTCATTTTTAGGAATGTTTAAGTGTTACTTTTTCAGTATAAGATGCAGCATGTCAAGAGATATGGCCAGGTGTGAATGCAATGAACCAACAGTTCACCAAAATTTACTGACTCCCCCTACACCTCTTCGTCTCGCTGTGATTACTGAAAATGCTGAAGTTAGCACATTGAAACAGTCTTATTGGTCTAATCATAACTTCTGAAAATCTGACTGACTTCTAAGAAGCAAAGGAAAAACAAAATTAATGATGCAGTTGCCAGTGATGTTTAGTCCTTCATATTTTGGTGGATTTCTATCTGTGAAACTAGTTGAGAGAGAATCTCCTTAAAGAAAGAACAGCAACTGAAACAAAACTCTCAGACTATCCAAATCACATCTCTGGACTTAAACCTCACCATCACTTTTATCATTGAGCACTTCATCGCATCCTCAGTGAGTCATTTAGTAGGCTCCCCTCCTAATGTGTTTGTGTAGTCTTAGTATATGTTTTCTCTCTGTCACAGAATCTTTGTGCCCTACTTTTCTGGTTATGTGATAGGCTGCACCAAATGTGTCAAGATAAATTCCATGTTCATGACACATACTGGTGAATAAAAGTGATTCTTTTTCTGATTCTGCTTTTATCTTTTGATTTGAGGTGCACTAGGCATCACAACACTGCACAAAATCTATGAAGTTGTAATCAGCGAGAACACATTCTTACTTGCACTGTTTTTCTTTTCTCCTCAGAATGCTGATCTGAAGAAACAGCTGCATGAACTTCAGGCCAAGATCACTGCTCTGAGTGAGAAACAGGTACGCCGATCTGTTTAGGTTTCCCTTTTTATTTATTTATATTTTTTTTGCAATCCTAGTATCATTTACAGGTCATTCCTTTATATAATGTGTAAGGCAGTGTTATATGATGCAGCTGTGTTGCAGGGTGATTAATAGTAGCATTAATTTGGTACAGTAATTAACGTTCGTATTCTCATGCTAAGACATACAAGATGTTTTTATTTAGGTTTTTGTCTTTCACTTTTTGGTTTTGAATGGTTTTTAATTATTGGATTGTTTAGCTATATAAGTGATCATGGTAATAATACATTGTGTTTCTGAGCATGTTTATATCTTGCCTCTTACATAATGACACCACTGTGCTATCGGCCTGTCCTGTGCAGTTCTGTTAATATATTTCAAGGCTTTGGTGACAGACTAAAAGCACTGTTTTTTCGCCGTAATATATGACTTTAATATATTAGAGGCTGGTGAAGCCAGGACACAGTAGACTGGGTTTAAGGGCTGCAGGGACAGCCGTAGCTCAACAGTAAGAAGTGATACTTTAAGAATGTGTCTTAAGGCTGTGATGCACTGGCAGGGTTTAGGAGAATTGGAGACAGGCAGCTTTATCAGTAGGTGTTTTCTTTGTATGAAGGTGTGTAACTCTTTCTTTCTTGTTTTTCCCCACAAACACTCCTCATTTATTACCAGCGCTGTTTCAGTCGCCTTTGACCATTTACATTTTGCAAACAGTTGCCAGGCCATCATGTCAAGTTTAATATCTCTCCAAGCTGCTGTCCCTGCCAGCTAGACATGTCTTCCATATATTCCTGATATATACTTAGTAGAACAAGCTCTTCGGCAGGTGAACCCTACAGGTGCTGGAGAAGAAAATGCACTGGATGATGCTGTGCATAGGTACAACAGGGCTGGGGTATCTGGGTAAATCTGATCTACAGAGTAAAAGATACCACTTCATGTGGGCATTTTGTCCTCTGCTCCTTCCTTTCCTTTCTCAGTTACATTCTGGCTGTTCTCTGACTTCATGTTTGTTGACTGGACTTTTCTTGTAAAAGAGAATAAGTTCAGTTATATATTAGCTCACTTAAACAAAGGTGAAGTACACATAAATTCGTTTTTGGTGTGATTATGTTGGCCTCTGTAGGGATCTCCAGATCTGTCTGCTTTTTCAAATGATAGTAGAGACAGAGGCAGTTTCTGAAAAGCGCTATCAGTTTTACCATTTTGAGGTAAAAAGTCTCTTAGTGTCTGTGTAATTCTCTTCTTCAAATTCTTTATGGGAAAATTTAATATCCTTTTTAATGAAGCTGTAACAAGCTTTGACCTGGTTGGTTTTCCAGTGTTTTTCTTTTCTTTTTGTTTTTTTTTTCATAGGAGAATTTGCTCTTATTAAGAAATGGGGAGAATGGGTGGGGAAATAAAAAGATATCGCTCCAGGCAGACCTGATTTTGTTATGTTTACACTGTAACTTCTAGGCTGGGTAAAGTGTGTGTTTGTGCGTGTGTGTGTGCAACTCTAGTCATGGCAGACAAGGATTAGCACATGAAACGATGTGACAGTCCTGTGAATACTAATTCAGGCCTACTCTGTCCCGTTTAAACAGAGGGAGAGGGTGGGTGGATATACGTTTGCTTCTGTGTCATCCTCAGTCTCTCCTAAATCCAGTCAGCTATGAATTCAAAGTGAAATGGATAGGTTCTTCATCTTCCTACCTTTGTTTTTTTTTTTGTCTTTGTCTTTGCATCTTTGTTTTCTACCTCATAAGGCTGCGTGATATGAATGTGAAAATGTCACAGTAGTATAATTTGTATTTTATTAGCTAGGTGTGTGTCATGTTTTTATGGCCAATTCTGACGGCTAAATGAGCACTGGAAACACGCTAGCACATTTTATTTTAGCCATTTATGTTGCTCCTAAATTCTTAAATGAAATATCATTTGTCTGTTCAAATAACGTGAATCCAAGTTCTTTGTTGAAAGTAAGGCAACTGGCTATTGAACATAAGTCATGCATAACAGTGCTACAACTTTGTGGTATAGGTGAAGCAGCCGCATTCAAGTGTGAGTGTGCTTACTTTACTCACATTATTTGCATCATAAATTTACAATATTACAGCAGCAAATACAAATTACAACACAAAAAAATAATTGCCTGATTACGCATTTGGAGCAAAGATCTGCTGATTCTGATCTTGACAGATTCCAACTGTGCATCATTAGTATTGGCATAAAAAAAAATTAACTATCGAGTTGAATTTCAGTGAGTTTTTGTCAGCTATGTATATGTAATATCGTCAGGTTGGATCCCACAGTGTGTACTTGCACAACATAGGAGGCTTATTTAAAAACTGTCAGTGTAGTTTTGTGTAATATACATAGTAATAGACTTCATTTCTGGTTTAATAGTTTCACCATATGTAGTTTAGAGATGATGGAAAGACTACTGTTTATTTAGTTTCTCTTTGAATTAATTAATCTTACTGAAATGTTTTTGGCATACGGCTTAGCACTGGTACTTCATATAGTCCGTATAAAGTGCCTCCACAGTTTGAAGTATGAAACCATTACGACAAATGTGATTTGCATGCAGAACTTTATCCAGATAATTAGTTTTGTTCAAACTGTGCAAGGACTTTGCTCAGAAATCAGGATCGAGGGTGTTATTGTGTGTGTGTGTGTGTGTGTGTGTGTGTCCTCTCAGAGGTGCGTTTTGGCTCCAGTGGGCTCGGAGGCAGTGGAGTGTGTGAGATGAATTTCAATGTCTGTGTGTGTATGTGGAGTGACTCCCGCGGCCTTTATTGAATAGGTTCCTCTGACGGTGTGTGACTGTGCTTCACACCTGAGAGATCTTTTGGCACTGACTGTCTCTAAGCTGAACAGGAGCCATGTCTGTGGTGGATAGAGAAAGCCAGTGAATATAAACCTGGCTATATTACAGATTTGGAAGAAATAATAAGGTGGTGGGGGAGGCGGTAACAACAGGGATTTTCTTCTGCCTTCCCAGAGTTCAACCATCCATAAAATCACCTTTTGAACAGATTATTTAAATAACATCATCTCTCCCCATCCACCACCCTCCCCCAGAAAAAGGTAGTGGAGCAGCTGAGGAAGGAGCTGTTGGTAAAGCAAGAGCCGGAGATCAAGCTGCAGACGGTGCAGACAACCATGGACAGTAAAGCGGTGCTGCTCGCACCCTCCTGCCAGCCCCCACAGCAGTCCACAGGGCCTTCTCACAACCAGGCAGCTCCACAGGTAATGCTGCACCTGCTCCTGCCCTGCTGAACACATAGACACGCCTAGTCGGGCACTCGAAAGGAATTACAATAGAGCATCATCATTCTGGTCTGGTATTCCCAAAGAATCTCACAGTGAGAGTGCAAGCCCAAGGTCAGGCTCCTCCCTGTCCATGCTGAGATTTAAAAGGCAAAGACAACAAGAAATATTCACACTTTAACAATGCTTTGTGAATACAGCACTGGGGTGAGGTTTAATCTTAGAGTAGTTGGGTTTTTTTCACATTACCACTGGTCCAGTTGTGTGTACTGTGCTGGACAGGATTGATCAAATCCATTTATTATATTTTCCAGATAAATTGCAATATCAAAGGAAGTGGAATGTTTTGTGCTGTTTTCTGGTTTTCTTTTCATTCTTAAAATTATACCAAGGAGAATATTATAAACTATTGTAAATGTTACCTAGACAGAAACCACAAAACAATCTGAAGCACCCGGCTAATTAGACATTGCTGTCAGGGCTGGTGCATCAATATAGGCGAGCAAGGCAGTTGCTCTCTCTGGTTGAATAAGATGGTCGTCTCCATCACCCAGCGTGATGCTAGTTAATGTGGGCATCCGTTACTGATGTAACAGTTACATTAATTTTTTAAAAAGACTCGAGGAGAGGTTTATGATGTGTATTTAAAACGTGGAAGTCCACATTAGCAATTAAACCCATTAAAAAACAATTTGAGGAAAGAAAACACTGGTATGTGGCTAAGATAGCTAGTGAGCAAGTCTTTCTTTGTTAATTTAATAGGTTTATATTATATGTATCTAAAATAAATAATGAAATTAAATTAACATGAAGTACTGGGTTTGCAACCAGGTTATTTGAGTGATTCTACAGAGACTTCTTTAAAGTGTTATTTCTGTACTCATCCATGCCTAGCGAATCTTGTAGGGCTGAAGCTGACCACTATATGTTGCATAAATGTATGTTTAACAAGAGGTGTTGAAAGTGTATGCTAGCCCAGCAATATTTGATTTGTGTGTATGGGCAGAGTATGGGCATACGTGTTGTTATCTATTGGTTGTGCCAGAGACAGCACAATCACATTTCACCTAGAGCAGCAAAATGGCACGTGCCAGCCCCAGTTGTAGTGAACGAAGTCTGTGTGAAAAGGGAGATTGCAGGATTCAGTCTTACTGTACATATATCCTCTACCTGATCTGTACCCTGTTCTCACCCCACCTGTCCCTGCTGACTACTCCCCTGTTGTTCCTACTGTTTCTCTTTTTTTGCGCTATAGAAGACACTAACCGTCACACCGGTCCTCACCACGAAGACTCTACCTCTAGTGCTGAAAGCTGCCAGTTCCACCATGCCTGCTTCCATGGCAACGCCACGCCCTACTGTTGCCATGGTCACTGCCATCAGCAATCCCCCCAGGCCTGCCATGAACCCCGACTCCCAGAGTACACCAATCAACCTTCAGGTGGCCGGCAAATTAACCAGTCAGGATCCAGAGGTTGCAGCACGGGTTGTGTCTAAGAACGTTATCGTAGTGAGTGTAAATTGCTGAATCAGATCTCTTCTTTGTTTTCCCTGTGCAAGCTCCTTAAATATAATGACCCATATGTATTCCACATATCTCAGACTAAGAGTGCTGATCTACTATCAGCTCCATCCTTCCTATATGACGATGGATAATTAAGATAAGAGCAACAGCTGATCCAAGATCAGGACTTTTATTCTGAGATGCTGTACATATACATCCTTGCCTGCTTTAGTGCAAGTAACTAAGCACTTTCAGTGACATTTTCAGTGCAATTTAAGTCAATTTTTATTAGTTTATTTTTCATAGCCTCCTGTATGAGTCATTATTCAACTTTGAAATGCTTTGATTTATTGTGAATAGAAAAGAATGTTTGTCTGAATGAGATGACTTTCTCTGTGTTGATGCGCTAGGCTGTGGTGTTTGGTGGCATTCATCTGTGATTAAAAACCAAGAAATAAAGATAGCGTTGTAAGTTTAAAAAGGCCCAAACTGTGGTAATGTTTATCTAGTCTGAGTAGTATTAATGGAACTAAATCTTTAAATTATCGCCTTATGCAATGAATTTCACTGACAGTGACTTTCCCCAACAACAGTAAAACCTGCTCAGTGTTTTGGTGTCAAATAAAGCACTGGTTTTGTCACAGGTGCAGGCCAGCACCACCTCGGCTCAGCCTATCAAAGTACCCCAGTTTGTCCCTCCTCCTAGACTGACGCCTCGACCCACCTTTCTGCCACAGGTGCGTCTCTGTCAGAACCGCCCACTCCCTTCCCTCTCACGCTGTGTGCATTTCAACACAGATGCCACTAGAGGGACTCCAAGGACACAAAATAGTTTTAGACTTGGAGAAAGTGCACAGTTGTCAAGACGCTGTACACAGGGAATTCACTGTCCCACAGTGAGGTCAAAGTTGTCAGAAAACGTCAGTCTTTATCTAAACACTTCTGACCCTCGCTGACCAAAACATGTTTATTGACACTTTGATAAAGATGCAGTGTGCTCAGCATGTTGAGTCTTGCCGTATTTCTTGCTCCTTTTACTTCATTAGTTGAGTGATGTTATATATTTGTATTATCTTATACACTCACTGAGCACTTTATTAGGAATACATACCTTGTATCTACACTCATTGTCATCTTATCAGCTCCACTTACCATATAGGTGCACTTTGTAGTTCTACAATTACAGACTGTAGTCCATCTGTTTTTTTTGCATAATTTATCATTTTTAGCACTGCAGTAACACTGATGTGGTGGTGTGTTAGTGTGTGTTAAGCTGGTACGAGTGGATCAGACACAGCAGCGCTGCTGGAGTTTTTAAACACTCAGTTTCCGCTCTATTAGACACAACTACTGTGTTGGTCCACCTTTTAAATGTAAGTCAGAGACAGTAGATGATCTATTGCTGCAGTTTGTGCTGGTCATCCTTCATCAGTGGTCACAGGACGCTGCCCACAAGACGCTGTTGGCTGGAAATTTTTGATTGGTGGACTATGCTTAGTCCAGCAGTGACACCACCACCACGTCAGTGTCACTGCAGGTGCAGAAAATAATTCACCACCCAAATAGTACCTGCTCTGTGGTGATCCTGACCATTGATGAACAGGATAAAAGGGGCTAATAAAGTGTGCAGAGAAACAGATGGACTACAGGCTGTAATTGTAGAACTACAAAGTGCACCTATATGGTAAGTGGAGCTGATAAAATGGGCAATTAGTGTAGAAACAAGGTATGTATTCCTAATAAAGTGCTCAGTGAGTGTATTTCAAATCAGGTTTATGTTTGTTCTTACTTCTGGCATTAAGGCCAGTTATCTGCTTTTCTTTGCATCATGATGGTACTGACTATCACATTTTCCAACCCAGTGCTGGCTGCGTTTTTTATGTACAGTTTCCATTCATTTTAACTCTGTTTTCTGTAGCTTGTCTGCGTATGTGTGTCAGTGTGTCACAGTGTATTTGTACCCCTGTAAGGATGTTTCTGCTGCAGCATTTCCAGGGCTTTACTTATCTGTTTGTGTCACCCTGTTTGCACTTTGCCCTTCAGGCCCGTTTGACTTTTTCTTTTCCCCTTTCAGCGAGTTTGGTTGTGCTTTGGCTGACCCTTTTATTGACCTTGACTGTATTTTTTAAAAAAAAAAACAGACCTTTGAAATCATGAAGCTATGTAATGCCACTGGGAGCTCTGTAATCTAACTAGAGTTTCACCTTTAATTAATGGGTTTTGAAGGCTAATGGTTTTACTACTTGAACGTTAACTAAAGTCTGGACATGCCCTGTTAAAATAGACTGAATTATGATTTTATTATTTAAAAACGGTGCTATCACACCAGAATTACCAGGAAATGGGTGGATTTTTTTTTTTTTTTGGCAGCCTGCCTCAATTGTCTCAATTTTAACATGACATTTGTTTAGGCTACCTCTTTGACAATGCAGTGCCTCTAGAGAACTCTAGTGCTTGCTTGTGCCCATCAGTAAAGGAAGATTTGTGACAATGCTCACTGGTGACAGAGCAAACCAGAACTCTTCAGTGGCATTACTTGAGTGAGCATTAAACATCCATTAACATGTTAGAATGGTGCTTGTTAAGAGCATTGAATTGCTGTCTAACAGAACGTTTGTCATTAAAACAAGGGAACTAATGGGGTTGCAGTTTTATGTGCGTCATTTAACAGACTTACTCAATTGTCTTTATTTCTCAGGTGCGTCCAAAACCCGCTGCCCCCAACAATGTGCCCATTGCCCCAGCTCCTCCGCCACCCATGATGGCAGCTCCACAGCTGCTCCAGCGCCCAGTCATGCTCACCACAAAGCTGACCTCAGCACTGCCAGCTTCAGCCGGCCCCATTCATCAGGTGCGCATAGTCAACGGCCAAACATGCCAGGCTGTCCCCAAAACCACCACAACCCCAACGGGAGCCACTACAGCCCAGGTGACGGGCATTGTGATCAGCGGCCCCATGCAGACACTGCAGATCAGCAGCTTAAGCACGGACATAAAGGTGGGTCGTGCTTGTGCCTCTGGAATTTTGTAGCATCATGTAGCAACATGACATCTTATTTTACCAGTTTCCCAGACTGAGATTAAGTCCAAGACAAGGTTTAATCCATCTCCATGAAACCCCATCATTTATTAACTACTACGAATTATTTGGTTAATGATATGAAACTTAGTTATATAATTATGAAAGTGTGCCACATAAGTGTGGGCCATTTACAGGCCCTAGATAATGTATTTAATGCATTTTCAATCTGTTCATAAACATAAAGGCCTAATCCCATTTCACCCCTTGCCCCTACCACTTAGCCCTCTGTTCACGCGTTCACGTCTAGGGTTAGGGTGTCCCAATTTTTGTTGAGATAGAGGGGTGGGGCGAAGTGTTATGGCTACATGGCCCTTCAAACGGACGTTTTTCAGAGGCACACTCCAAACAGAGTGTTGTGAGAAAAAAAAGAAAAACTGGCAAGGTGGCTACACGAGCGACCAAAGAAACCCACAAATGTGAGAATTTTCTCCATTTAAAAAATTACGATAACCATTGTATTATCTTAGTTTTATGTCGTTTCAATGTATTATTGTCATTTTTTTCATAACAAGCATAAAAAATCACTAATAGCATGCTGATGTCTTGGTAGCTAGCTAGCTAACTTTCCCGTTCCACCTTAAATAGTCCAGCAGTGTTGACGCCTGAAGCGCCAGAATATAACTGCTGCATCATTTAAGGTGGAACGGGAAAATTTGAACAAAAAGCTGCTGAATTGCTGAAGCTTTAAGCTTAGTATCACCAATGAATTAGCGGTGGGTGATAATAAATACTTGTCTTATACCCCCTCTTTGAAGGCATATGATGCCCTAAATGTAACTAAAGCCCAGCAGCAAGGTTGCTAAACTTTGCCCTCCTCTGCTCAGTTCCAAGGGGTTAGGGTGACACTCGAAAACAAGGGGTAGGGGTAAAAAGAAGAAATGGGATTGGGCCTAAAACTCCCTCTTTTTAACCTCCTGCTTGATCAAGCAAGATAGGAAGGAGAGGCATTTCTCCATAATATTTGTGCTGGAATTAATAATCTAAGCCCGTCTAACTTTTAAGTCTCTCTCTGATTTGCACTGTCAGACTGTGAAATCTCAGGGGGGTCCAGAGCAGGTGCTTATGAGCACTACTTCATCGCCTCCTCCCCCTCCTCCTAAGGTGAAGCGAGAGGAGAGTCCACAGGTAGTGAGATACTGTTGTTTTTTGTTTTTCTCTCTCTTTGATATTAACATGAACATGACTGACTTATCTGACTTTTGCTTAGCTGTTCTCTACAACATGGACGTTTGCAGAATTCAACCGTGATAATTGCCTTTTACTTTAATTCAGTATATATGACGACACTGAGATAAACCATTTATGAAGTGATTTCTGAAAGTTGCCAATATATTTTCTCCCTTAGAAACTTGCCTTCATGGTGTCTCTCGGGTTAGTGACACATGACCATCTAGAAGGTAAGTGATTGTAAATTACTTGTGTTGTGATTGGTGAAATTAACTGGTCCTGAATCAAACTCAAAGCACTTTCTCTGCCATTCATTTCCATCGCAGAGATTCAGAGCAGAAGGCAGGAACGGAAAAGGAGAACAACAGCCAACCCTGTGTACAGTGGAGCAGTGTTTGAACCAGAGGTACTTATTTATTCTTTTGTCACAATTTTCGCTTTACCTGCAGCCTGTAAGTGTACAAACTATGTGTCTAAAGCTGATAGATGCTTATGTTCTGGTTTAACATTTTTACATTGGCTTAAAAACCTAGCCTCAACCTAAATGAGACCCATCACACTTACAAATAGCAACAAAGGATTACGAATTAGCAAAGGCACCCCCCCAGGTAGTAGCTTCAGTGTTACACTTTTTATTGTCTTTTTGCTGCACTGTCATCTTGCATATTTGTCTAAACTGCAGTAGAATGCTTAACATTTCTAAAATGAAATTAGACTAATGTTTAAGCACTATATTTCTTAAAGTGTTCTTGATGTTTAACTGAACATCAGTCACTTTGCTGTGTTTCTGCAGTTTCTGAGGTAAGCCAGGAGGCTGACTAAAGATAACTGACTGTTGTATTTGTTTACAGTATGATCAGTTGTCATATCTCTATAAAATGGAATTAAAATGGAATTTTATGTGCTAGACTTAAGCAACATGTTCCTGTGCTGGGGTCACCATATGGGGAAAAATTGGACCATTCTCAGTTAAAGCTTTTTCAAGTGAATCTGCGAGAATCTTCGGCTCCTGATGAGGAGAGCCAAGTCTTAGCTTTAGAAAGTGCATTCTAATGGTTTATCTCCCTTTTACCCCCTCAGAGGAAAAAGAGTGCAGTCACCTATCTGAACACTCCCCTCCATCAAGGAACGAGAAAGAGAGGTCTGTCACTGCATTACTTTTAGCTCTGAATAACTTTGATGCAGCTGTGTGTTATTGTCAAAGTTATATTGTGTGTCTTGTAAGTTTGCTGCCACTCTTCCTTTACATTCTCACTAACTGAATACAGTTTTGTTGTGCTCACAACTTGAGATTAGTAACCCCATAGCATCTATGAATTTTCCTGCTACTGCTCTCAAGCTTAGTGGTCTCTCTCAACACCTACAAACCCTTTCTTCTTTAGTTGGTTACATTAGCTCTCTCAACAACAGAACAGCATACACTGGAGAACTGGCTAAAGTTTGACTGTTCTAGAAAACATATTCCCAGAAAAAAGGGAACTATATGTACTTTTATTGCAGATTCTCATTTCATTTAAACTGCATAAATATTGTTCCTCAACTATGAATGTTCTTCACTCTGAGTGACCTTCACTAGTGGAAGAAGTGTAGGTTTTTAATTGGCAGTCCTTATAATGGTGGAGTCATGAATTTAGATTGGGGGGAAAAAAAAGATATGCGTGAATTCCACAGCACCTCACACTCGAAGCAAACAATAAACCCTATTGATGGGATAAGGTTGCATTCTTTGATTCTTATCAAGCCCCTTTGACAGAGTTTCTCAAAAGAGACTGGAGCTCTGTTGTTCTTCACTGTAGTTCACAGCATGTGTTTCAGTTTTTCAGTCTACACAGAGAACACGCCAGAAGGAAGGAAAGTTTCTTCTGAGTGTTGCAGCTTCTCTCTCTCTCTCTCTCTCTTGCTCTCTCTCTCTCTCTCTCTCTTGCTCTCTCTCTCTCTGCTCTAACTCCTTGCATGCTGCTGTTGTCGTCTGGTGAACTAACTGCTTTCTGTGCCCTCCTCTCCCTATTATGCTTTCCCTCATCCCTCCATTTTCATGCTAGCCAATGAGGACCCCCTTTCAAAGGTATGTTGCGACCGATAGATGTCATCAGTTTTATTTCACCTTTGTGTTTTTTGTTTTGTTTTGTTTTCCTTTTTCCCCCTCCATCTTTTTCTGTTCTATTTTTGTTTTCCTTTTCTCGTCTGTCTCATTTCACCCAGGTCGCCCTCCCAAATACAGCAGCAGTGCGGCGGGGCCGGAGCTGGGCTGCCACCCCCTGCTCTCCCCATCCAGCAGTCACCCCGCCTCCCCAGCCGCCGAGCGGCCCGAAATCGGGGGCATCCCCCTCCCTGTCCACCCCCACTCTCTCCCTCAGCCCAGCCCCAGCTCCGGGGATGTAAGTAGCCGGAGAGGTTACCCCACTTTTCACTCTGCTCTAGAGCACAATACTGTATGCCACAGGCTGGCCCTTACTCCTCTATTACACTGACCCTGTTCATACTGTACTGTAGTGGAGTGGATATAACGCTATACTGCAGAACATATTTCTACTGCTCCTGCCACGTAAGGAAGCAGATTGATCTCCATGTACACCATCATTCATGTCTTTTTGTTATTTCATCTGAATGGAGCCAGCAGCCTTACAAAGTAAACAGTCTTAGTGTTTTGTCTCCCTCAGTGGTCAAAAGAGTATGATCTTTTCTAAAGTAAGTCAGCAGGTTCATTTCCCAGCTCCTTTTCCTATCCCTTGCCTCTTATGGTCAGCTTAATCAAATTGTATATTTACAGTGTAAAGCATATTATTCAGCTGGAATTAGTAATAAAAAGCACACATGGGTGCATTTGAACATCTCGGGTGACCTTATTTCAGGCCACTAATAAATTAAAAAGTACAAACCAAAAGATGTAGATAAATTTAGCCAATAAATCATCCTTATCTGCCTTACCTACCCACCCTGCCCCCTCCTCAAAAGATTGGTCCGGCACAGAGGGGCAGCGGTACTGACCCGTGCCGTTCTTCCTAACAGGGAGACATCCATGAGGACTTCTGCACTGTGTGCAGACGCAGTGGCCAGTTGCTTATGTGCGACACATGCTCACGTGTCTACCACCTTGACTGCCTGGACCCGCCCCTCAAAAACATTCCCAAAGGCATGTGGATCTGTCCCAAATGTCAAGACCAGGTAAACCACATCACTCTGCCACAAAGAGCCCCAACCCCCCTGGAGCAACTCCTGCTAACATAACTGGTTCTCTGCCTTTTCAGTCAGATATATGTAATCAGTTGATCTAAAACATATTCTCTTTCCGATCAGTAGCACTCATACATGACCTTAATTACTAAAATGAGGCTGTTTTCTCCTTTGTAAGCTTCCATATGGTCTGATATTTATTGTCCTTTTATTTCACTCATCACACAAATGGAAGATGGCATCCAGCACACTCTCATTGAATACCTTTCGTTGTTCATCACGACACCATTTGCAGTTGATCGCTGGGGAGGGCGGTTCTGTTTACGTGTCCCAAAGGTCAACTTTATCCAGTGCTCCCACAGTGTTAAAAACATATTACTTTTCAGATACTGAAGAAAGAAGAGGCCATTCCATGGCCTGGCACCCTGGCAATTGTACATTCCTACATTGCATATAAGGAAGGTAAAACTTGATTCTTATTGATATGTCTTTATATTGATTAGATCCATAATACAGTCAGAAACAACATCCACCACCAATCACATAGTTCTCCAAAAAGTCTTACTATGAGAACAAACCCTCAGGAAGACTATTTTGGTGCAGACCTCGTCTGTTAATGTGTTGGAATTTGTTTGGGTTGTGTTTAAAAGGAAAGAGGAAAGTTATTGGTAACTAGTATGTATTTGCAAGGTTTTAACTTTCCTGATACCTATTAGATGGAGTTACTGATGTGAACATTTTAATACATCTGTTCTCTGTTTTCTGAAAAAAAAATTGAAATTGTTTAGACCAGAGAAACCAAAAACAAATGGAAAAAGTTTTTCTCTTAACAACTAGGACTTGACTTGTATATTGGGAACTAGCTCTTTTTTGTGATGTTGGTACAAATATGTGGTACTTTAGGCCCAGTACTTCTAGCCCAGTCTTCAGATCATGCTTAGTAGTTAGAAATCTTTAATATGAAAACATCTGTTTATTTCTCTTCGATAGCGAAAGAAGAAGAGAAGCAGAAGTTGATGAAATGGAGTGCTGAGCTCAAACTGGAGAGAGAGCAGCTGGAACAACGAGTCAAACAGCTCAGCAACTCTATAACGGTAAACACCTGTTATTGATTAGCAGTTGGTTTTACATAGGCAAACAAAAAAATATTAATTAGATACAAATCGTATTCCTAAGCGTTGGGACAGTAGGTAAAATGCTAATTAAAACAGAAAACGTGATTTATAAATCTACTTTGACCTGTATTTCAACAAAAATCTTTTGTCTTGTCAGCTTCATTGTTTAGTAAATATACATTTATTTTGAAATTGATGCTTGCAACACACAAAGTTAGGACAGGAGCGATTTAAGATAAGGAACATTGTGAAATATTTAAAAAATATTAAACATGTACAAAGGTATAAAAGGAACATCCAGGAAAGACCTAGTCCTTTATGAACATGGATGAGTCAAGGTTTAAAAATATCATTCCTCAGCCAGGGATTGCAAGGATTGTAGGTATTTCTTACTTTATAGTGCATATCATCAAAAGAAGAAATTAAATCTCTGCACGGACAAGGCCTAATACCACAAATGGATGCCCATGACCTCTGACCCCTCAGACGGCACTACATTTAACACAGTGTGCTTTTGTGATGTGTATCACCACATGGGCCTCGGAATATTTTGAAAAACCATTGTCAATAAACACCGTCTGTCACTGTATCTACATATTCAAGTTAAGACTATACCATACACTGTGGAAGTCATTTGTCAACAATAACAAATGCTGCCCAGTTCCCTGTGCTTGAGTTCATCTGACATGGACTGATGTAACAGTGGAAGATTATATAGGGAAATAATTAACATTGTGTTCTCTGGACCAAAGACAGGTGCTAGATTGGCCTCTCTGTGGTCCACAACTGCCTGGCAGGCATCAAATTTGGAATGCACACATTTGCAAAAAAAAAAGTTTCATAGAGTAAAACATAAATTGGGCTTTTGTACAGTTTTCAATTTAGTACAAGTCAAACAGAATTTACCAATTATGACTTTCTGTTTTTGTTAGCATTTCACATACTGTCCCAACTTTTTGGAACTGGCTTTGTATTTTGCCGTTTGCCAGAGGGTTTGTAGTGGGGCTGCACAATAAATCATATGATTGTTGTTAATGTGATACAAGCTTCAACAATAAACACATCATTAGGAGTTGAGATGACAACAGATCAAATTACCTCATATATGCAGTGCCAGAAAGATGTCATTACATTACCGATACAAACCATTTAGAGCATAATGAGAACTTCTCTGCACTAGGATTGAATCCTGCTCTCCCACATGAAAGATAAGTAACTTTGGTACACAGCTCCTGAACTCTAAAGTCTCCAAAAACACACCAAACATTTGGATTGGTCTCACACCCAGTATTGTGTTTTAATGGCTACTGTCACAACAAACAAATTTTATAACTTAAAAAACAAAATTAAACAAAGTTGTTTATTCTTATGGGCCTATATTAAAAAATAAACATGTATTTATTTGTTTTTGTATACTTCATAGAAAAGCTATTGAGGTAACGCTGACTGTTTTTCAGCCTTTAAGTGCAAAAAAAAAATATATATATGGTTGCAATTCTGATAAGTAGCCGTAGCACAATAGTGAACGGTGCTTTTGTAATTTTTTATTTTGCTATTTGCTTAAAGGAAAGGTTAGTTAGATTTCTGTTTACACATCAAAAAAATGTCTTGTCACATCCAGTCAGAGGCACACTCATTAAAATTTTATTACTTTCTTATATCATTATTAGAAAACTTTATCCAACATCACATTTTATGACCATATCATGTATTTATTTTTTTATTTTTTTTTGGAACTGTCAGACAAGATGATCAGAAATAAATATGCCTAGTGAAAGTGCATATTTAACAAATACTGTATATTTATGACATATTTTGAATATCTGTACCGTTCTCTGCCCTGATCCTGGAGTACTTTTTCCCTGCAAATTTTAGTGTTTTCTCTGTTCTAACACACAGACTTTAACTCAGGGAGGGCTTGTTAAATAGCTGCTAAAATTGGATCAGGTGTGTTGGAGCAGGACTTTTAACCACTGATGTATATAATATTATGACATAAAGACAATATGTAGAATTGAGTAAATTTGGCTGCCTATGTGAACCCTATAGATAATCCTTAGAATTTCTGTAGATTTTGTATGTAATGTCCCTTAGATGTCATGATGCCATCTTGTTCATTTGCTCCTTCTCCTTGTCACAGAAATGCATGGAGACCAAGAACAGCATCCTGGCCCGGCAGAAAGAAATGCAGGCGTCGCTGGAGAAGGTGAAACACCTGGTGCGCCTCATCCACAGCTTTAACCTGTCTCAGCCTATGGAGGTGGAGGAGTCCCAGAATGTCAGCAGTGAGACCAAGAGTGACAACATCCAGGAGACCAAGGAGCCCATTATACACGCATGTGCCAATCCTTCCGGGCCTGAGCAGAACCCAGCTCAACTTGCAGTCGTTCAGGTTCCGGCTACTGGCACGGCACCGGACATACAAGCTGAGCCTGAGGTGGGGGAAATGGCCGAGTCAGCCACTGCCGTCACTCCAGAGGCTGAGCCAGGGGAATCAGGAGCAACTGAGAACCTTAAGACAGCAGTCTGTGATGAGACAGCCGTGGTGAAGGCAGTGGAGCCAATGGAAGTGACGGAGGTCAAAGCGAACGGGGGCGTGGACTCTGAGAGCCCTGCTCTGAGCCATGAGGAGGAGAAGCAGAGTCCTGTGAACACCACTGACTCTAAAAATACAGTTCCCTCTGCTACCAACAGTAACACCGCAGAAGCAGTCAAGATGGAAGTTGAGCAGCAAGAGGACTCGGACCACGGCAACAGCACCAACAACGGCAAAACCTCAGAACCCTCCCAGCAGCTTTCGCCAGCCCCTCTCAACAATGTGGAAGTCTCTAAATAATGCCCAGGCTAGTACAGTTCTCCTTCTCCCAAACATTTAAAACAACTTCTACTGCACCCTGCACTGGTGCACCAAGTTGCCAATCTATATACATATATATATATATATATATATATATATTACATATATATATACGCAAATGTTTTTTATTATTTTCTTTTTTTCTGTGTACGGTGAGACTGTGTCAACAGTGCTTCTACATCCAAGGTGAACTAGTTAAGGTTCTTATCAACAAATGCGCTCAAAAGAGTGGGTGTTGGGGGAGGGGGGCTTATATTACAGTGTCATGCCAATTAGTGGATTATTTAAAAAAAAAATACTAATAATAAAAAATAACAAAGAATTAAGTGAGTAATAATGAAGGAAGAGGATCATTTAATATATCACATCACACCAGTGTGTGCCTGCAACAGTTGCCCTTGAAACTCATGGGGATTGTTTCTTAGGTTGTCTTAGTTTTATTTTCTCTGGGAGGAGGGTGGCAGGTCACACATGTCCAAAGACTGCATGCTGTGCCAACCCCCCATGAGTCTCCAGCCAGGCCTGAGAGGACCCATCCAAAACCAAAAGCTTCTTTTATTCTTAGCAGGACTACTTGCAACAGTATTCGCCAGCGGCGGGAAGCACCGAGGCTTCTGAAGTCACGGGCATTTGTTAGACTAAATCAGGACCGATTAGGACTGTAACAATGCATCTATCCATCCACCTTCACCCTGCAGCCTGGTTTTCACTTCAGAGTGTGCTGTAGAAGGTGAGTGATATGGTTCAATCGAAGATCCATATCCAGAATGAGTACACCTCAGATTAAACATCAGGAGAGAGGCAGGCAGATGATTGGCTGAGGCAGGTCTCTGTAAAGGTAAGGGCTGGAGAGAAGAGATACAACAGCATCAGACAAGTATGAAAGTGATGTGGGTCTTTATTGCACCCTTCTTGTAAAACATTGGAGGCTCACTTTGTTAATGAGATAAGAAAAAAAGGTGTCCATCTCTGAGGAGTATTTTGTCTTTTTTTTTTTTTTTTATATATAGGAAAATGTATTCAGGTCTTCCTAGTCTTCACAAAAAAGTGCTTTTCTGTTTCTTGAAACAGTAATTTGTTATTGAAGGTGTTAAAATGGCATCATTTATGCAAGTATCTCTCTTTGTTACAAAGAGGGGGGCATTGCATAATGAGTGTATGTTTATTTTTTTATTATTCTGAACTGCCAAATGCTTTTTTTCTAAATCCAGAATATAGATACATTAGCATATTTTATGTATAGTCTAGGAAACAACAAAAATATTGCAGCCTCCTTCCCCGACATCATCCTGTATGTTAACCATACATATAAACAACAATAATGTCTCACAATTTGCTGTCTTAAACTTGAGGGTTTGATGTTTGAGCCAAATTTAGTAATAAGACAAAGACAGAAAACCCTGAATTTAAAGCACAAGCTTATTGCAAATAAGTAAAGTAAACGCACTAAACACTTCTTGAAAGACTTTGTTAGGTATGGCATAGCTAAAAGTGAATTAACCTTCTGTTCTGTATCATTGTGCTTGCCAGCGTTTCTTCGGTTTGAAGAACGTGTAATGAAGCTGTGATGCTGAATTACCTTGTAAGTGGAGGGATCCTCTGTAAGGCTTTGTACCAAGTCATCTTGAGCCTTTGTTATTGCCATTCTTAAGACCAAAATATCAGACCTAGATTCGACCTGTTAGCTGCTCTGGATTGATCCCCTCAGTTTCTTTCTCTTACGAACATTCTTAAATTGTCCTGAGTTAACCTGCATCTTAATGGTACTGCACAGTTGGCACCTCAAACATGTTTACATCTTTCCTAATTGACATATCTTCACCGAGTCTGTCCTGAGCTCTTCATGTGAACTTTATCTGTGTTGACAGACCATAAGGCTATTTTTGAACAATAAATATCAGACACCTTTTAATAAAAAAAACAGCCTAAAAGTGCTTCTATTCATTACAACATGTAAATTATAATGCACAGTTACTGCAGGATAGGCCTAGTTAATTCAGACTGTTTCACTAAGATATAACCAAACAAGACATAGTGTACTTGCTATTTATAGTTTGTAAAGGACAACAAATGTTTGTTTTGTTTGGTCTCTTTCTTTCTTTCCTCATGTCTTTGGTCCTTGTCATTGCTTTGCTCTACCATTGAAAGCATGCTGCAGTTCCTCCACTCTACTGTGAAACACTGATCATCTTTGAGCATTCCTTTAAACCTCCGTTACCCTCTGAGCTGGGACTGGGTAACAGGCTGACGATTCTTCATATCATGGCAAGTTGTTATTATCAGAATACAAAGTCATATAACCTGAAAGGACGTTTTTATGGCCTTCCAAAACTGTCATTGTCGAGCGCATCATGAGTGCGAGAACATTTTGCTTCAAAATGAAACAACTTCACTCCTTCCTGTACAGGTGCCTTTTTACATACAGTATAATCTCCCTGTAGTCCCTCTCACGTGTTACCGTTAGACTACCACAGATGAGCTGAAACGACATTTACTCTGGCTAGAGCCCTTCTATTGAGTCCTCAAGCTCCACAACAGAAGCACAGCTGCAGACTGTGATTTTATTGGATAAAAGCAAATTGAGTGTAATAATGTAATGTTGATGGCGTGATTGTTTGTCTGATTTTCTCTGGCTGTCTGTGGACTGACTTCGATGTTTCCCACATGCACCCTTTTAAAAAAAACATTGTTTAGCTAAGAAGTTGCCTTAAGAGGTTTTCTTTCTCATTTTGATTTATTTTTATTATTGTTTTTTAAGAACCCTGAACAAAAGTGTATTTATCATAGTAATTGCACAAGTTAAACCTGTAAAGGAAATATGCTCCTTACATTGTGAAAATATAGAATTAGTCCCTTTTTTAGTGCTGTCATTTGTGATGTATTTGAGTATGAAAGCATAAATACGTTTAGTTTTTTTTTTTTTAGGTTTTTGCTGTTTTTTTGTTTTTCTTTTTTTGGTGGATGCAAGAAGAAAAATAGATATTGACATTTAATTTTTTTCAATTTGTTTCCATTGTTTATGCACTTTCAGCAGTGATACCCTTAGTATTAAAGGTACACTAAGTAATATTCTCACAGTTCACTTGCAAGTCATGCATTACTAACTCAGCTGGCCACGTCATAACAGCAGAATTGGGTGTATTGTCTTCAGCATCACTCTGACCACCATGAAATATTCCATACATACTACTGTAATACTCATTTATTCAATGTTCAGTGAAAATGTTCATTTTCTTGTTTTGTGTCCCAAATTTACACTATCTGTAACTAGAGATCTTTGGTCAAGAAGGTTTTTCTTTTGTTCTTTTGAGTCACTAACTAGGACTGTTTTGTGCCTGTAGCCAGTTCTTGTACACAATTTCTTTGTCAAATAGCTGTTTAATACACCTTCATATTGCTTTTTCTTTCTTCTGTTCCAGACCAGGAGTTCACCATAGTTAATCAGGTATTCAGAATTTAGCCTAGATTTGGGCAACTTGGGAATGAACAAAGAAAATCTGCTGACTGGCTAGACTTGGAAACCACCAAAACTACATGACCAATCAATCCAACACAAACCATACCTTCTTATGCAAGTTTTTTATATAAATGTTCTGTCAAACTTTTTTTAATATGCATTTGGTTTTTAGTTTATTTTGTAAGATTTTTATGCAGAATTGTTGGTTTTTCTTTTCACATTTCTGGCAGAAAGACGCCAAAACAAAAAAAGGTGTACACGCATGCTGTATGTCTCTAAGGAACATTTGTAGTTTCTCTCTTCATTTTTTGATGAACAAACACACTTTCAATGTGGCATCTTTAGCATATGTGAAGTTAGTCATTAGTCGTACTCTTAACAGCTACAGGGCAAGAATCATCGTGGAAGGTGGTCTTAGAAACGTGGATTGTTTCTTCTCATGTTTAAACTAATGGGCCGTTTATTTTGCAATCAGTTTTATCTTTGCAAGTGTGCCATGCTGAATTATAGTTAGCTTGAATCACTGAGAGAGGGGTTAAAAAAATCCTAAGGTGGACTGATGTCTTAAACCTGTAAGGTTTGGACGGGGTTTGTAAGCCCCACACATTCACATGCTAGACACAGTTACCCAAAGAGATGGCAAATGTGCATTTTGCTGTTAGGAAGCCTTCTTTTATATGCATTTTAAATACATATCAGTAACATTTTTGAGTCACTGTTCATTTGTGCTGTGGCTGTTGACTTACAGCCTCATGCTAGAGATTGAACTGGGCTGTTTTGTTGTTTTGTTTTCCTGCCTCATTCTCCAATGCTTTATACTTTGGGTTTTACTATGTTTGAAAAGTGTGAGAATAGGGACCACATTTATGCATTAATGGGAGCATTTGCAGACTCATTCCAGTTGTACATCTCATTACTTTTATCCTTTTATTCTAGTGTTTAGATATTCCATATTTTCAGATGTGCGTTATACTTCCTCAGTGACACGTTTCATTGTAGTTTTAGTTAATTTATACTATCTATACTCAGTCATGATTGTGGCCTTCTAGTATTGTTGATACATTTCATCTGTACCGTTGTAACTTCCCTGGTGTTGTACACCCTGTTATCTGTTTGTCTGTATGTATGTTTGGGGTGTGTGTGTGTCTTTGTGTTTTACCTCATCTGCAATCAACTGTTAAATTGGAGGACTTCTGTTTACGCGTGCAAAGAAAAAAGGAAAAAAAAATCTTCCACTAACGAAACACAAAAGAGGATGCATTGTAGCGATTTGAGTAATTACAAGAAAAAACGTTCACCTGGTGTGCTGAACTATGTGTAAATTGTTTATTACACAATATGAATATTTGTAAAATTGTTTGTATTTTTTCATAATGATTTTAAAAAGGAGTGTGTTTATTTTTTGACTTCTTTCTGTTACAGAGCTCTTGCTTTGTGCGTTCGCCTGACATTGTGAGTGAATCGGTTGGTTCTCTTACCTCTCTCCTGTATTTGAGCCTGTGCTGAGTTGTTTGTATGCAGTGTTTAGAAATACTGTAGGGAACGTGAGAAGAAATTGATATTAGGAGCATTTGATCAATTTGTATTTATTTATTTTATCATTTTGTTAATAAATTGACCAAGAAAATTAGTCTCCTTCTACATATTTTGAATGATCAGACACTGCTGTGTTTAATACTTTTGGGTACTGGAAATTTTGGTTATCATCAGCTATTAAATTTGTTTAAAAACATGGCATTTTAGTAATGCATTTTCCTTGGTGGAAGTTGGTTTTTAAAAATGTCTGTATAATGAAATCGGTAAGATGGAAACAAAATCATTTAGAGAGGTTTGATGTGAAATGCTCTGTGTTAGGAAACTTACTCAGTGGTGATTGTAGGAACCAGACATTTGAAGAGTTAGTGCCTCTAAATGTTCCCTGACAGAAAAGTACTACATGAAAATGTTACAAATACTTTGCCTACTGCCTGAGACACTGTTGTATGTTAGTTTTGCAGATGGATTTGGCCTAAAACTTAAAATCCATGCATGGCGGAGAGGTCCATGCAGTGTGTTGTAAGGCAAAATAGTACCTGAAGAAAACTTATTTTTTCAGATTTACCGCTATATTTACATGATCAACATTACATATGAAACTCGGAAGACCTGTAGGTTCACTGGTGGTTTTGGATAGTAAATAAAATGGACATTGTGACTCCTGGTTCCTATCACCACCATTGTAAATAAACCAGAGTTAAGTGTTATTTTCTGGAATGCAGCATTTCTCATCAAACCACTAGGAACGACTGTACATCTGAAAGGCTGAATTATGCAAAAAGGTTGAAAAATCAGTGGGATATCCCTTTAAGTTCCAGAGGTTATCTATGGACTGGTTTCTTCAGAGTTCTTGCTTTTAGCCACTTATAAGACGAATAGAGCTCACCCAGAGAGAGACAGTAGTTTTTAAAGGGATTATTCTTCTCACAGTCCATAAATGTAATTAGCTATAAGTAATATAGAGATTTGCCGTATTACAGAAACTTAACTCTGAAATCTTATGTTTAGTCACCATGACAGAGATACGACTGATACTATTACAGAACAGCAGTTCTTCAATTCATAATATTGATCTTAATCCATTAACTCGATCTCCACCGTCCCCTCTTATTACCTTCGTGTGTTAATGTTGTTGAAACTCGTCAGAAAAACTTACAGTGATGGTGGTGAATAACGAGACGGAGCTGAACGTGTCTGTTCATTAGGGGGAATAACGTTAGCGCGGTCGGCTCAAGTGTTTGGAAAACTGATACCGATAAGCAACACGCAGGAACACACAATATCCTTAACGTCCAGTTTATTTCATTGCATTTTAGGTTTTGTTTTTACATTTTTTTACATCCGTAACGGCTGCTAGCTGTCAAGCTAATTAACTTTTTGTTTTGATTAACTTGCGTGTTTACGTTTCAGCTGTGCGCGTATGGTCGGTTGCTAGGTAACAGGTATGACAGGTGATTGTCGACGTCGATCGATTAGGTTAGGATTTTCTAACTGGAGATGAGATGCTGTAAAATTAAACTCCTACATTAAGATAATTGCTTCTGTAATACAAATTTGTGAAAACTCTTATTCTGACTGTGTCAGATCTCAACGTAGCACCATAGATAAGTTTCTGTAATAAGGTTTAAACCCCAGAGGTTCATGTTGAGGAGGTTAACTCTCTGTGGTGACTTGTAGCTGAATTTCAAAACAGAGACGACTCTCTTGTGTGGTGAGTTTGCAGTCAGGTCCGTGTGAGACTATGGGGGCAGTCTCTAAGTCTTAGCACACCTGTGAATGCTGTTAGACATCATGGGTTAAGGCCACTAAGTCTTGGACTAAACTGCAGTGCCGAAGCTGTTTTAGTGCGGAATTGCTCTGGCTCTGGGAGATCAGCCTCGTGATGTGTCTGGAAGGCACCTTTTCACAGACACACAAACTTTCACAGGACGTTCCTCAAAGCCGTGGATAAAGGACAGTTAAACGAAAGCGCTCCACACATCCCTGAGCTCATTTACGGGCGAGTTATGACCGAGCTAACACGTCCTCTCTCACGGAGGCTGCGTGTCAGGCTCGGCTCAGCTCCGTGTGTGGAACCTAACTTTCTCTTTCTAGTCATTTTGCATGTTCCCCCCTCTCCTCCATAAACGCAGCTTTCTTCCGTTTTTCCATGTCATTTCCTGTAATAAAAAAAGATGGTGGTCAAAGCTGAGAGAAGCAGCTGACTCGTTACAAATGTTTGCGATGATAAACTTTACATCGCCCCGGACTAGTGACATTACTCAGCTCCGCCGGAGCCCCGGCGCTGTCCGTGCGGCGGCCGAAGCCGAGCTGGTTCTCTAGGCAGACCGCCTGAGAGCCCCAGACGGACGGACTGCGTTTTCTCCACAAGGTGAGTTTCTCTCACTAGCCACTGTGGCCAATGAAAATGGCTTCCGAAAGCTGTAGGCAAATTGCCAGTCGCCTGCGCACGAGAGCCGCGGATGTCGGGCGGCTTCGGAACGCTCTGCCCCGCGGCCAGAGGCGCCATACGCGCTCCGTGACCCCTCGGCGCTTCGCCCGTCTTCGTTCGAGAGTCTAAAACTGATGGAAAAATGGAAGTTTCGTGGGTTTTAGGGATCGTCGTCGCTGCCCTGTTTGTTGTGCTGCGTTCGCTCTCCTCATAGATCGAGGAGACCCTGAGCGACGCCCCTCTCGACCAATCACGCGCCAGCTTTTCTAATCGAAATACTTCTACACACAGAAAGTGGGAGTTGGGAGATCTGTAAACATCGAACGATCGCGATGACTGGGGCGCGATTTGAGGTGATTCTGAGCGGCTTCTTTGAACTTCAGCTCAATTCCCGTTTAAATTTAATTGCGCTCTGGAATTCCACGTTAATGAGATGGTGGAAAGTTCGATTCGCTTTACCGAACCGACTCTGATTCAAACGATTCGTTTTTTATCTCTCTTTGGGTGGTATGGGGTCACGATGAGTCACATCAGTAACATGGGCAAAATACAAGGCCATGTAGAGGCTGTAAACCCAAATAAGAAGAAGAGCAACGTACAAAGTTACACCAGGCATTTCTTTGGCATCAGAGGCAAAAGGAAAGATCTGTTTTCTTCATATCCCACACAAGATGGTTCTTTAGTAAAGGGAATGGTTTTATACAGAACCGTTAACATTGAAACAACTATTTGCATGCTTAAATGGTCCTTTGCATGGTAGTATTGTTCTTCAGATTGATGCAGAATGTGTATGGTTCTATATGGAACCTTTTTAAAATTGGTTCTATATAGCACCAAAAGGGTTCTTCTATTGGTACAGTAATAGAACAGAATCAATTTAAGGGGATATTTTACAAAGCAGAATTTTTCAGTTAGATACATAACTTAAGTACAAAGCCACAACATATGGTCAAACCTCTATATTTAGTGTACATGTGCCATGTAGGCTGTCAGTGTTTTTACCTTTTCACTTTCTCTCCTCAGTTGTAAGATGTTTGCATGAAAAGGGGCACACAGGGACTGGCCCTCCTCCCTGCACTGACCATGGCAGACCCTGCCACTTTTCAGACTGAGCCATGTATGGAAACTGAGCCAGACTGCAGCACAGGGTAACATGATACCCCTTTCTTAATGGACCTTTTTTCATGCACTTTTTTGTTGGAAAATATTACGCAAAAAAAAAGAAAAAAACAACTCAAGACTCTTTGATGACTATTTTCATGCACTTTTGTATTGGGAAGTTTTACACAAAAAAAAATCAGAAGGCTCAATAGTTTCTTGTCACGTTCAGACCTGCAGAAAAAGGCTTTAGGAGGCTTGTGAACATACTTGCCCTTGATAATAACTGAGCAAAAAATCTTTAATTATCTTTAATGATTATATTATTAATTGTTAATTATGGTGGGCTTTTTGGAATTGTCCAACATTCTGTTTGTGCTGTTCTGAAGTGAACACAGATTTTCTGTTTAGATTCTGTGCAGTTTGAACTCCAGAAGACCTCCATTCCTTTGTAGTTAGAGAGCTCATGTAACTTTAACCTATGGAGTAATGAAACAGCACTGATGGTAGTAGAGATTCTCCTAAGTCAAAGCTGTGTGGAAATGTCGATAAGGGTGTGTTTTGAACAGTAATGAAACAGGACTGCAATGTCTTCTTTTTCTTGTCAGCCCACTTAGACTGTGTATATATGTCATTTTTTAGAGTCATCAATAACTGTTCTTCTGAGGAGCCAAACAAGAAACTAAAAATGAACCATGAGCGTTGTGCCAACGTGGAACAACAAAATGTTGACTTCTGGTGTAGGTATTACGTTCTCAAATGAACAATATGTCTTTATTATAGATATTTCAGGTTGTTGAAATGCAACTACTATACATAATAATATTAAATTAAACATTTAGAAATAGAGATGATAAATTGTATTATTCTTCTTGTAGTCTGTGAAGAATGTAAAGAGTATTTCCTGGAGGAATGCCCTACCCATGGTCCCCCTGTGTTTGTACCTGATACTCCCGTTGCATTGGGTGTGCCCGATCGCGCAGCTCTCACTGTGCCTTCAGGTATTGAAATCATTAAGGAGGGCCAAGAGGTGGACGTTTGCTGCATGGATGAGAACATACCCAAGGGAGCACTGTTTGGCCCTTACCAAGGCCGACTGATAGCCCAGGACAAACCGTCAGGGATGCACTCCTGGATGGTGTGTTGGATTTCCTGTCTTTCAATGTTACTTCGGAGTTAACCTAATAAGTTGATTTCTGTTAACTTTTCAACATCTGGCTGGTTTGTTTTAGATTGTTAATGAGGACAACACATACAAATCTATTGATGGCTATGATGAAACCTTAGCAAACTGGATGAGGTAAACCATTGCAATCCTGCCTCTCCTCATACATTAAGGATCAGTTCATGTGCAATTTTCCTCTATTAAGGAAAGCTAATCCACGTGTGCTTTTGCCAGGTACATTCGGATGTCTTCAGAGGAGAGTGAGAGGAACTTGAGTGCATTCCAGCATGGCGAGCACATTTATTTTCGCGTGTGTCGCAGACTGGCAGTGGGGGAGAGGCTTCGTGTGTGGTACAGCGATGACTACATGAAACGACTACAGACGGTGTCTCAGGACAGCATCGACCGCAACCTGGACACAGGTGAGATATCTGCTTCTGTCCCAGCTAGAAAAAAACAATTCTCATTTCATCCAGTGGAACTGAGTGTTTTCTGAGGAATTGAGCTACTGCTGCACCCACATAGTGATCAACAACTGAGACTTATTTGTTTGTCCTCTCAAAACTGACCTCAAAACAGTAGTTTCGGAACATAATTTAATCTAGTGTAATCTAGTTTTCTAAAGATGGGTTACAGGTTGCTTTTTATAGATCTATGAATAAACTACCGTGTTATTGGCAACAATTGTCACGTTTATAGGGCTTCCTGGTGGACAAATGCAACATATTCTGTTGCAAAATATCTAAATATAACACAGGCATTATAGGTGGTTGTAAAATGAGCTTTAACAACTTTTGTCAACGAATAAACTATCACAGAGGATATGTTCCTGGCCGTTTACCTGCAGAGGTTTTACAGGTAAGTAAAACAGGTTTTTCTATTCTCAGTTATATCGCCTCATGTGGCAAAGTTGTACTTTTTGAGATCTCAATATTTTGGCACACCTTTTAATGTAGCAGTACATCTTCATGTTACCAGATCCTTCTTATACGCATGTCTGTGGTTTTTCAGGGTTAAATTCAGAAAATCTAACTCAACACCAGGAAGAAACTCAAGGCCCAATTCTCCGCTCTGCTCTACATGGGAGAAGGACCCTCAGCAAGCACGGGAGTGATGAGGCAGACAGCCAGCCTCAAGCCAAGAAGAAAAAGATTGATCTCATATTCAAAGATGTTCTAGAGGCGTCGCTGGAAGCAAGCCAAAGCCAAGACAATCCGCTAAACAGCACTCTGTCATTACCAAGAACAAGAACACAAGTCGGCAATGTTTTCAACCAATCCAGTTCGTTTTCACACCATGTAGTGGAATCATTACTTGGGCAGACTGAAAGCAAGGTGGCTCTTGTGGCTTCTGGACTGGCCCCAGTGGAACAGCTCGAGAGTAGCCTCGGCGAAAGATATGTCAAAATGGAGAATACGGAGGAAGAGCCCGCTGTGACTAATGATGGGCCATCTACATCTTTCTGCCCAAACTGCGTGAGACTAAAGAGACGGATACGTGAACTGGAGGCAGAGCTGCTCCGTTTTAAACAGCAAGAGCAGACTGAGACTTTGGCCCCATCTGAGCCCCAGCCCAGTGATGACCTCAGAGGTAGGTTTGCTGCTGGGCGAGATCTCTGCTGTGGAATGATGTCATGCTGTCTCAGATCTCTACTGACACCTTTTTCAAATGTGCAGGTGCTAAGCCTGTTCTTGCGTTCTTAGGTGAATTTCTTTTGTCCCCCAAATTCTTAATCATGTTTCCATCAGAGCACTGTCAGAGTCTGTTGTCTGTTAAACTGTGAACCTAATGATTTTATTAAATACTTGAAAAAAAAGAAACGTTGTCTCATTTTGCTGTCTGACTGTTAACTATTGGTAGTATTGGTGTTTCTTTGGTACAATTCAAAGACCATTTGTACTCATTAAGAAAAGCAGTTTTCTGTTATGAGACCTCGTGTGAGCGTTAGATGCCAAACATATTTTTTCAAACAAATTTGTGAGAGGTTATGCTGAACATTAAAACTTGATTTAAACAAGACCACCTAGGCTGTAATATATTCTGAGATTATGGAGATTTCTATAAAGTAAACATTTATTTCTGTTGTCTTGCAGCAGTGGAAGCCATGACGCCCATCCCAGTCGTGCTGGAAGAGGATGACCAGGATGTTGACTCTGCAGACGAGTCCATAGCTGCTGACATGATGGTAGCTACTGACGACTCTTCAAAACTGTCTGTTGGTCCAGGCCGGCGAATTCGCCGCTTCAAGCAAGAGTGGTTAAAGAAGTTTTGGTTCTTGCGTTATTCTCCAACATTAAACGAGATGTGGTGCCATGTGTGTCGGCAGTACACCGTACAGTCCTCAAGGACTTCTGCTTTCATCATTGGCTCCAAGCAGTTCAAAATTCATACCATCAAGCTCCACAGTCAGAGCAACCTGCACAAGAAGTGTCTGCAGTTGTACAAGCTACGCATGCATCCTGAGAAGACAGAGGAGATGTGTAAGAATATGATGACACTCTTCAATGCTGCCTACCATCTTGCAGTCGAAGGACGGCCATTTTCTGACCTTCGCCCCCTGGCAGAGCTGCTGAAGAAGTGCGAACTTAAAGTAGTTGATCAGTACATGAACGAGAGTGACTGCCAAATTCTTATTCACCACATTTCTCGAGCATTTAAAGAGGACTTGGCAGAGAAAATCCGCCTCTCACCTTTCCTTGGTGTGATCATGGATGGGCAAAATGATGATTTACTGGCAGACACAGTCGCAGTTTATGTGCAGTTCATCACTGCAGAGGGCCCACCTGCTACCGAGTTTCTCTCTCTGCAAAGATTGAGTGGTGGCAATGTAGATGGCTATCTCCAGGCAGTTGACCGTGCCTTTGGTGTCCTAGGCTTGAGGTTCCAGGACATGCTAGTGGTTGGCTTGGGAATAGATGGTTCTAACATCTCATCTAGCCTCCGAGCAAACCTCTATGTAACCCTGCGGAAGACCATTCCCTATGTCTTGTGTCTACCAATTATGATCCATCGTCCCCACATGGAAATACTGGATGCCATCTGTGGGAAGGAACTCTCATGTTTAGATGATTTGGAGAACAACTTGAAGCAGTTATTGAGCTTCTACAGATATTCTCCCCGTATGATGGCTGAGCTGAGGTCAACGGCACCTACTTTGTCAGAGGAGACAGAGTTCCTTGGGGACATAAGAGCAGTTCGGTGGATCATAGGAGAGCCTAATGTTCTGAACGCCCTCATTAAAGACTATCTGGAAGTGGTCACCCATCTTAAGAGCATCAGCAATCAGACCCAGAGGGCAGATGCATCAGCCATTGCTCTGTCTCTCCTTCAGTTTCTTATGGATTACCAGTCTGTCAAGCTGATCTATTTCCTTTTGGATGTCATTGCTGTTCTGTCACGCCTTGCCTTCATCTTTCAGGGAGACTATCTTTTAGTGTCCCAAGTGGATGCCAAGATTGAGGAGGCAATTCAGGAGATTGGCCAGCTGGTTGATTCTCCAGGAGAGTACTTGCAAGAGTTTGAGGAGAACTTTCGCGAGAGCTTCAATGGTGTGGACCTGAAGAATCTGCGGGTGGCAGAATCCAAGTTTCAGTCCATTCGGGAAAAAATCTGCCAGAGGAGCCAGGGCATTCTGGCACAGCGCATTGATCAGCGCAGCCGTTCTGTGGTGCAGGCTTGCAAGGTTCTCGATCTGGCTACATGGCCGCACAACAGGGATGATCTCCGAACATATGGGGAGGAAGAGATCCTGCTCATCTTTGACCATCTGGAGACGATTCCCTCATCAGGTCGTGAACTGTCACATGATCGAATAGATATACGAGGAAGCCTGGTAGGCGAATGGAGGGATCTCAAAGCCGACTACTATAGCATGAATGGCTTTAAGGAAGTGATGAGTCATATCTGCAGATACAAACAGCGTTTTCCTTTGCTGAACCAAATCCTGCAGGTGGTAAGGATCCTGCCAACGTCCACTGCCTGTTGCGACAAAGGACGAGAGTCTTTACACAAAGTGCGAAGGAACAACCGCTCCAGGCTAACTCTGGAGCAGATGAATGACCTGCTCACCCTGGCTGTGAATGGGCCACCTATTGCCAACTTTGATGGCAAGAGGCCATTGGACAGCTGGTTTGAGGAGAAGTCAGGGAACAGCTACACACTTTCTGCGGAAGTGCTGAGCAGAATGTCCAATGCAGAACAAAAGACTGTGTTGCACACAATGGATGTGAATTCAGAGTTTTATCCTGATATCTGATTGATCAGAGCCTGCTTTTCAGCCAATAATATTCCAAAAAAGCCATCTCTGTGGGCGTGAGCTGATCTCTGGGCTGTTATGTGATTGGCCAATATGACGTTGGCCCTGCTGCTACAATGGCCTGGTCAGCTATACTTATTCATCCTATGAGAATAGTAGGAATGCCTTTGCAGGGCATTGGCACTTGCACACCTACGATTATTCTGGAATGTGTTATTTCATGTGATTTGATGCTCCAAAGAAAAAGAAAGCACTTATTGTTTGATGAAACAAATAGATATATCGAAAATTAGATATGACATTTTCTGGAGCTGTTGCTATTTTCAGTTATTAATTTCAGAGCGTCTAGTTACAATATTTTGCGTGAACATGCACAGTAAAGCTTGTTTTGTTTATTAGAAACAGACAAACCACCTATGGCTTAACATTGATTTTTCCTATATCAGCTTTTTCAAAGCAATTGACGTTTACTTCATGTTGCTTTATAATATGTGAAGATTATACAACACAAGGCTCTTGATTGTTGTAGCATGTTTAAAATGCTATTAGTCATCCATTTAAGTAGAAAGAGACTTTATTTTGCCACCTTATTTTGCTATTTAGACATAAAGTGTTCTCTTTTTACCAGAAATTCAAAGATGTTGCTCCTTAAACCAAGAGGAAAACTTGCAATCCAGCAATGTTGTGTATATTTATGTCTCTTTTTGATGACCAATGGATGTGCCATAATGCATTATGCAATCGTAACCCTGCACGATGCAGTTTATGTCAAACATGGTATAAAATGCAATATGCAAGATGCTAATGCCTTATACTCATGATTTTTAAATTTGTTGTTGTTCTGATGTTCTCTCTCTTCCCCTGCTTTATGCTATGTAGGTGATAGGTCGGCAATGGGAGATGTTATTGTACATTTCAGCATCCAGTCAAAGAGTTCTCTTACAGGCTTTTAATGCTGCAAGAACAAACATTTTGAAAACATGGTATTATGCGTGAATACCCTGACACTTTTAAGTAGGTATGAGTATTTGTTGTGCTATATCATTTTACAGTGTACTTCTTTGGCTTGCCACTAAATACCATTGATGACATGTGCAATGTATTATTATTCTTTTATGGACATTGTTGTTACTTTCTAAATGTTAAGGACTGAGAACACATTCATGCTTCAGTGAGGAATACCGTCGATTTAGAAGGTTAAGATCGATAAAAATGCTGTGTACTGGGATTCAGTATTTTTGCTTATTGATAACAGGTGGCATATTTACCCTTTTCTGCGGTCACAATGAATTTCTTTATCATTTTGATGCTGCTAAAGAAGTCTTAACCCTCGTTGCCAAAGTATCTGCTGAAACGGTGATTGAAATGAGTAGAAATAAAGAGCGATAGATCCTTCCTATCATTTTCACAATGACTTCAAAATAATGTGTCGTATGATATCTCAATTTAAAGAGGCACTTAAACAGAGAATACAGCCCTATGCAGTATATGTTGTCAGAATGTTAATTATACACAACTTTTGTCTTTGTGCGAAAAATTTGATGCAGTAATTTTGCATGTTATCTGCACAAATATATATATATATATATATATATATATATATACAAGTGTATAGTTCAAACAGATAATACGGCTGAGTTATAAGATTTTATATTTGCAAAAAATAGATGTTTCATGCTGTAACTCTTGTAGGAATTTCTATAAAATGATGCTCTTTATTTTGTAATGTTGTTGGTTTTTCACAGACCTATAAACTCTTGCATGTGTTCATGGCTGCAGAAAAGTCTTTTTATTTTGATTTTGATTTGCGTGATTGAGGACTTGAAAAAGCTTTAATGCAAGGACTTGCACCGTCCAGTTTTTACAGAAATTTTATTTTTACCATCCTAAACCTTTGTACTTCCAAATGATGCATCAGCAACATACAGTACTGTGCAAAATGTTTGGTACTCAGACTTGAAAAGCTCTTTGTCTGGGCAGTAAGAGTTTATATGCTCAGAAAAACACTAATATTAGAATGAATACAAATAATATTCATATAATAAGTAGTAATTTTATGAATGTTTTTGTTTAACCATTTCCGCTTCTCTCTTTGGGGAAGTCAGAATTTTTATTTGTAGTATTATTTGTAGGTATTATATAATACCTGGTTCGGCTGATCAGTACTTCATTACATTAAAATGGATGTGCTGCTAATGGAATTTGACAAATCCATGTGCTGGCTGGGAACATCCAGGAGACATCTGGAACCAGACTTTGTTCTTTAGCTCACAAGAGACCACCTACGTTTTTTTTTTAAATAAGACATTCTTACTTATTCATTGTGTTTGTTTATTTGCAGCTATTACAAACGATAAATGGTGATATTACAAGCAAAATCACACTTTTTTTCAAGATAAATGGTTTTAAACAATGTTCTTATGTGCCTAAGACTTTTGCACAGTACTGTACATTTTTCTGTACTTTGGTCATTTTGGTAGCAATTCATATTTGATGTCTAATGGCATAGCATTCTTCTATTTGCAGTTCTGGTTCAGGCTGAATTTAATCTCAGTAGTTCTGTTGAATAATCTCACCGTGTGCTGCTTGAATTCCAGCTTTTTCTGTTTTGAATTGTGTGCTTGAATGTTGTACAGACTGTTACCTCATAATGAGGTATGTCATTGTATGTATAAGCTTTTTTAGTTTTGATACAGACAGCACACTAGCGCTATCATTCAACCAAATGGAATAGTGGACTTTTTCATCTTCATGCACGTCTTCCTGATGTGTCCTTAAAAGATCATTGGGATTTTTGCATGTTTAGGGGAGTTTGTTTGTTTGTTTCTTTCTTTCTTTCTTTTGGCACAAAGATATACATATATTGAACTCTTCTCTGACTCTGCTTTAATTACCAGAATGGTTGTTAAAAGTACTTTATTGTATTTGAGCCGACAGAGAGTCTCTCTCTCTCTCTCTCTCACACACACACACACACTTTTTCTTTTGAGCCAAAATCAAGCTTAAGGTCATTTTTGTTTTGTCTTTGTCTTTTTCTCCTGAAGCATTATGTACCAAAATGTAAATTCCAAATCAAGATTCATACTTTTGTATTTCATGATTTACATCTTTTTTGTAAAAGTATTCACAATAACCTGTATTGTATTTTGTATTGCTGTCAATGTTTCATTTGCTCACCTAATTTGGGGGGAGCAGCATTTTAGGCATGATGGGAACAAAAACATCTCTGATGTCAGGTTTATATTCAAATAAGTCGGCGTGAATGAAATATTTTGTTTTTATTATAAGTCGTGGCCACAACTATACACATTTACACAGCACACAGCTCTATACACCGCACTCTTAGCATTTGCATGAATACATTGTAACACTGGAAATCTATAGCTATAAACTATATGTGAACTTAAGAAATTATATAGCTGGAGATTGTGGTTATGTACTGTATAAATCCACTCAAAATGTAAGCTTAATGATATATATTCCACATATAATGGTTTAATAAAGTTTTTGTATTTTATTTTTTACTAGTTTAATGTGTTTGTCTTTGATAAGGCAAAATGTTGACATGTATCAGCATTAATCAATAATGCTGATACATGCTTAGCTGGGATGCTTTTAAACTCAAAAACACTAATATCATTTAAGCTGTTGCACAGATAGTGAGAGGGGTTCAGTGGGGGGCCAGATTCCTTCTTGGGCCCCCAGTTGAGGTATCAAAGTCTTATACAAATTAAGTAGCGATCAAACACATATTGTCACTGTCCCAGGAACGGTGATGAAATAGTATTAGCTGCTATTTTCTGATTGCAGTATTTGTAGGCTAACATTACATCACTATGAGGCTAAATAGTGACCTGTTCAATAGTCTCTGACTTGACAGAGCTTCCTCACACCAAAACTGATGAAAACCCATCTTAGGTCAACCACATTCAGATACTGAACTAATGAGCTTAGCTGAATATTGGGTCTAAAAGGGTAGAGGTCTTGAACCCACAATAATGTGTTGATTTATTTGTAGGAACATAAAAAACATAGAAAACAGTTATGGTAGTACTGGTGGTGTAATGATCTATGTTTTTTTCCCCTTTTTTCAGTACAGAAAACTGACCTGTATGAATAATAGGATGTAATGTAACATACTTTTTACTCCTTATTCTCATTTAGACTTTCATTACAAATCTGAAAGACTATCCCTTTTCCTTACCATTTTAAGAACCTCTAACCAAATTCTCTGTTCTCTACCTCTAATAAAATGAAGCTGCCTATAATGATGCTAATTAATTTTGTACAAGGACCAGTACTGGCCATTAGTCACCGCACCACACTGCCGTATCACACACCACCAAATAAAGAAAACTTTGAACTTTGTTAAAATGTTTACTTTTTACTTTTATATACTTCAGTATGTTTCTATGTAGTTACTTGTAATTTTCATTACAGTAACAGAGCTGTTTGTCGTAAGCATTCACAGCCACTGGATACGACTAGACGCTGTAAATGATCCAAAGTTGCTCTGGTTGGAGAAAAAATCGAGCCATTACATCTCTGACCTTGTGTAACCCAAAATTAGTTTGAGCTGTTGAAAGCACATGGCGATCAAGTGCTCTTTGTTGGAGTCCAACCGCGACCTCATTGTTCATGTGCCCCCCAGTCTCGGTAGCTGCAGGCTGCTGCCTGGCATTGAGACAAGCAACATGTCACTGTCACATCTCCATCAGCACGCTGATAACCGTGTGGAGCAGGGATGCACAACTCTGGTCCTGGAGCAACCGTGTGCAACACAGTTTGGTTATTTACCCGCTCAAACACACCTGATTACACTAACCTATTAATTGGCAGGTTTATTGGGTGTGTTTGAGAAGAAGAACTACCAAACTGTGCTGGACACTGGCCCTCCGGGACCAGAGTTATGCACCCCTGGTGTGGATGATACGGTTTCATATTTGTTCATGTGACATTTGCGAGAGAAGAAGAATAAGAACACAATTCCACAGTGTGGAATTTATGAAGGGCAAACCACTTCAGAAAGTTCAGCAACATTGTCTTTACAGTCAGAATGATAACAGTATATAGCGTCTTTGCTGGTTATAAGGAATGCATTGAGAAAAAAAAACTGAGCGCCTGAATGTCTGTGGCAGCAAGTCTATGGAAAATCTGACACAGCGGCCTTATTGTCACCCCCAGCTGCAGCTCAAGATGCATGAATACTTTTTTATTCCCTGTGACCAAACATTGCCATGTTCTTATATAAAACATTGTATTGAACTGTATTGGTTTTGTCAATGTCCAGTCTGAACGTACCAAGAAGCAGTAGTTTCCTTCAGACTTACCATTTGAGATCTGCCTGACACCATTGTGTAGCTTACACACTGACCCCTATAGAGAATGAAATAATGTATATCAGCGTAATCAGGTTTGAGATAGAAACATCACAGTAATACTGTATATTTAAAGCATATGTTTATGTAACGATTTTAAGAAATATAACACGGGGTGACATGGGTGGTCTTAGAAACCCTGAAAGTTTGTTTCGTATTCAGTCTGTAGACTATTATTTGCCATATATGGCACGGCAGGGGTAAACAGAAGATGTGCACAACTCCTGTCAATGACATCATTCAAGTAGGACAAGGGTGAGGTTGGGCGAGCGCTGGAGCAGAGAAGAGGTGGCTTTAGGAATGATTGGGGAGCTTTGTGCTGGACAGGCGTGTTCTGGGGAGATCTGACTCATTTTCAGTTAAAAACATCTTTACATCATTCACCATTTGAACTGCTCTGGTAAGTAGTCTGATAATATTTGACATAATTATCTTATCAGTCCTTTGAACTTTGAGCAGCCTAATGACTGCAGTTGCAGTTGTTTTCTTGTGATACGTTTTGTAGTAATGTTTGACAATTTATTTGTGAATCCACTGAACACCTCACAAGGACTGTGGTTATATTTAATCTGAAATGTTGTGTAGTAATATTTAAGATAGTTGTCTTATCACTGCCCTGGAATTTGAACAACACTGTAACTCTGTAAAATTTAATTCCTATTTGAGAACAAACTAGGAAACGGCTAAAATATCTAATAGACAACGCAGTTAAATGGTTATGATGTACACACAGTTATTCAGAGTGGTTTGATGTGAAATGCTCTGTTTTACAGAAATGTATAGAGTCAGGATTGTTCACAGTGGTGGTGATAGGAACCAGATGTCTGAAGTGTGTAATGCATTTTTCAGTACCTTCGAAAGTTATTACATGACACGTTATGAAGACACTGCCTGATGATTGGGACATTGTTTTTGATAGTTTTAAGATTAGATTTCAGTTTAAAATATATATTTATAAAATATATATAATACTAAAGTGTCACATGCAGGACATTTCAGTTTTTTTTTCAGATTTTCCACTATTTTACCATCATCAGCATTATAAATAACAACTCAGAAGACATGTATAGGTTCACTGGTGGTTTTAGATGGTAAACAAAATGGCTATATTTGTGTTGTATTTGTCTCCACTCAATTGAACTGTGCAGAAACTTTGAAAAAATGGTGAAATTCCCCTTTGAACAAGTGAAAATGTGACATTTAGATTTTAACACTGGTGTTATATAGATGTAAGTCACGCTGTCTCTCAAATAGGAGAAGAGCTCAACTAAACACTGAGACACATTTCAGAAGTGTTACAGAAAAACGTTCAGAATCGAAACACTTTGATTTACAGCGAGGCTGACTGTGAAAAAGTATGTATTACTATTTGGAATAAATGTCTTCCGCTAGGGAGACATCAGAATTATCAGCAGATACAGTGAGAGGAAACAAGTATTCAGACACTTTTATTTTTGTTACTTAATAAACTTCAAGAAGCAGCCCATATCATGATGCTCCCACCTCTGTACTTCACTGTGGGTATGCTGTTCTTGGGATCATATGCTTAACACTTCTTTCCCCAAACATGACACACTAAGTTATTGCCAAAGAGTTCTATTTGTGTTTAGTCTGTCCAGAGCACATTGTTCCAAAACAGCTCTGATTTGTCTGAATGTTCTGAAATTTTATGTGGGAAGATAATTGCAGCACAGTTTATTGCTTATTGTTCTCTGTGTAATTGTTGTTCCTGCTGTTTTCAGGTCAGTCTGCAGCTCTTTTCAAGTGACTGCTAGCTTCTCTCTTGCCTTCCTTATCATTAGTCTGAGATGTTGTGAAATCTTTTGTGGTGAAATGATGAGTTGTGGTTCCATGTGGTTTCCACTTTTATCGCATATTATCGGAAACAACTGTTCTGACAGGGATGTTTAAAGTCTTTGTTATGGGTCTGTCATTTTTTTCCATTCTGGTGTTGTTTAATAACGTAGTCCCTGAAAACTTTAGAAAGCTCCATCACGTTTACTACCACAATCTCCATGTGTTGTGTGAAATCTTCCCAACCAATGTCAGTGTCTTTTATAATGACACCAAATGCAATTTACATGAGAATGTTTTTCTTTTACTTGATATTTTTTATGTAATCTTTGTTTATGACTGTGAATACATACTTTTTGGTTCCTTTGTATGGGTACTAAGTCAGAAGACATTACATGTGTAAACCTGAAGTGAAAATTTAAACTGGAAGTATTTTAAATAACAAAACAAAAGGGTCTGAATACTTGTTGCTCTTCACTGTAGTTGTGTTAAAATTTTTGCCATTGGACAGATGTTTAGAATTGGCCAATATTACAAACTGATACTTGATTGTGTATTTATTGTACTCTAGTAGAGCAAAATGTTCAATTGATGCTGGGCTACTATGCAAAAATATCTGCTTATAATCCATTTTACTGTATTTGTAATAGTATACAGGTTAATATTTAATAAGGTTTTATTTATATAATCCAGGTAAATGTGGTCCCAAGTTCTATGTTTTATGAGTGTTTATGTATTGGTATCGGCAGATAAGGGCACAAAAATATCAGGTATCGGCATCGGCCCACAATTCCCATATTGGTGCATCCCTGCTGATCACTGCTGAACAGCCTGTAATGACAGTTGTATTTATGTGGAAAAATGTTGTTTGGAATTTAAAATATTTAGGATGACTATATTTTTGTGAAGTGCCACATTCAGTTTCTGCTTTTTCTGAAGTTTTCTTCATCTACAGGTAACAAAAATTTTGGCACAATGAAATACTCCATTGGGCTCTTCTTGGTGGTCTGTTCAGTGACTATAAGTGTTGGTAAGTTGTGTTAGATGCCTTGAATATTCAGCTGCTGTGCCAGTTTTTGGTTGATGACCCTGATGTTTTTTCATTCGAAACAGGCAATAAGCATTATGGAATGCGCTTCTCCTCTGTAGGCTCATCTCTGCGGTGCTATAAGTGCTCGGACTATTACGGTGGGAGGTGTGAGAAGGTGCAAGAATGCTCTTATGAGGACTCCTGTCTGACTCTGCATGAGAAAGGTAGGCCTTCTGACATCAATTGAAGCTAATACCTGCTTCAGAGCCAGTACTAATCAGCCCTCCGATACTTTTCCTGTGGAATAGGAGGGAAAACCATTCGCCAGTGCATCCGATACACGGACTGTGACAACTCTCGCCTGTCCCAGATGTTTCCAGCTGTGTCCGGCTTCACCTACAGGTGTTGCAACAGTAATCTGTGTAACAGTGCGCACAGTGTGTCTGCCCCGCTGCTCTCCCTGCTCATCTGTCTGCTCAGCCTCTGCTGGAGCTGCTGCTCTGCGTGAGAAAGCTCCTGTTTACAAAGATGTAGAATAGCTCATGTTGTACTCTGCTCAGCAAAACTCATTTGAATGTTTCTTAAGTGTGGTGCTGTTGGACAATGTGATGTCTTAATCTCTGTTCATGTTTTTAAATTAAATTAACAGCCATTAACAACTTGTTATGTTTCTGTAATTTCAGCTTTATTTGTTTTGAGCTCCTTTGAATTAAACACTTTTTAGAACTTACGTGTTTTGTTGCTACATTAAGATGGAAAGTCAACTAAAGTTAATCCTGGTTCTCTACTCAGTCATTTTGTTACAGTAACGTTGCTACCGTTGTAATGTTCACATACTGTCATATGCAGGAGTTTGAACAACCCCAGTCAAATGATGTTTTGCAGTTTTTTAAATTGAAAATAAGTTGACACAACCCTCTACAGAGAACACACTTACCTGTGGCATTTTTCTGCAGATTTAATTGCTCCATTTCTATTTCTTTGCTGAATTTAACATATTGGGAAAAACATACAATACAGGACACATTTTATGTGTTGTTTCCAATTCATTAAATTCAGTAAATAAACAGTAATTGAAATGTGCAGAAGTGTGTTCACTTATTTTCACTCAGAAAATCAACAAAACATGCAGCCAAGTGCGCTCAAACGATTGCATACGGCTGTATTATAAATGTAGCCTTACGCAAAATATCCATAGTAGCACTGCAGGAATTTTAACAGGATTCCAGTTATAATCGTATAGGAAATTTGGACAATTACAAAGTATTTACACAAGTATTATAGACTATAAGAAAGTACTACAGTAATACACAGAGGTAAAACACTATAGATTATTATAGACAAATTATAGAAATCTTATTATACTCACTTAAAAATGATGGTTCTTCAAGTGTTCTTTAGTAAAGAAATTGGATCTTTTTAGAACCATGAACACTCAAAGAACACTTTGCATGATTAAAGGGTTCTTTGCATCGTGAAAGTGTTCTTTAGACAGACGGAGGATGTGCTGTAGAAAAGGGTTCTATAAAGCACCAAAAAGGGTTCTTCTACTGTTACAATGTCAAGCTCGTTACAATAGCAGAACCCTTTATGGTGCTATAAAGCACTCTTTTCAAAAAGGTTCTACATTGAACTATCTACTGCACATTCTCCATCAATCTGAAGAACACTTTCATGATGCAAAGAACCCTTTAATCATGCAATGGGCTCTTCGAGGGTTCATGTTTCTATATAGATCCATTTTCCTTACTAAAGAACCCTGGAAGATCAAAGGAGCCCATAATTTTTAAGTGTGTAGATCTTTTTTTGTAATTGGATAATTAGAGAAAATCCTGCATATTAACTCTCTTCAGAGTCCAGATACATCTCTTGAATACAGTTCAGTCAAACGAAGTAGCAGTTCAGCACCAGAGAGAGTTCCTCTATGAGTTAAACACGCTTTTACCTGCATCCAACTGAGTCTTACCTTACCTTACCTTACCATTAGAATATGATGGATAAACCTGCAGGTAGACAAAATTAGTTTCTAAGTAATATGAGATGTAGAACAAATCATCAAAGAGGATGAGACACAGTGTCTAAACATGATTTGGATGGCACAATGCTGCCTCATGATGAAGGGATAGTGATTGAAAGTCACAGCTCACTGCTCACAGTGGTCAGTGGGCCGTTAAGCAGCCTGCAGAACCCAACTGCCCTGAGACAATCACCACCAGCCCAACTGTGCTTGATCAGTAATCTAATATCTCACTGCTCTGATATGTCTAGAAATCTCTTGTAGCACTCCTCAAAACAAATTAGAAAAGCCTTTTAAATAATTTGACAGATGTGATTTAGTGACATTTTCTTTAGCCACTCATTCCATACTGAACTGTTTCTAGATTATAGAAAACTGTTTGAAAAACTGTTGCAAACCTGTAAGAACCTTCCAAATATTACAACAAAAGGCAGCCCAACTTTTATTACTAATGTTATGAAGGGTATAGCTAGGGTATTGTAAAGATTTTGTCACCCAGATGTATTTAGACGTGAATACCTGACATTTAAACACCATCAGCTGATTAAGATGACCTAATGTAGGTTACCTAATGTAACCTAAAGTAATGTGCAACAAAATCAATAGTGAAAGAAATTAAATATTCAAACCTTTGCCAAACCTATTCAAAGTACAGTCGTATGCAAATGTTGACCTCTGTTAACTGACATATTTTGCTGATTTTCTAAGTGAAAAGTGCACAAATTTTTGAGTTTTGAGTGTAGCAAAAATTGCAGTAGTTGTGCATTAAAATGTACTAAAGTGTGTTCTCTGTAGAGGATGTGTTTCGCTTAGTTTTACTCATAAAATCAACAACTCATAATTTGTCCAGGGATGCTCAAACTTTTGCACAGAAATGAATATAGAAAAAAGCACTAATTGTCCCAGGGGGTGTACATACTCATTACACTACAACACACAAACACACTGATGCCCGTGTTTCCATCATAAGTTCAAGCCTGGTATCATTTAGGAGTGGATTTGAAGTGCATTAACTGAAGAACTGCTTCTTAACTATTAGGCCACAGTCGCTCAGCTCACACTGTGGTCCTAAAACTGTTCATAAATAAAACTTTAGAAAGGCTGTAGTTGAGTTCATTGTACATTAAGACAAAAACATGTAGAAAACAAGGAAAGCAAATCTGAATAATCTTTTACAGCTGCCTGTGTCCAGCTGCTGAGTCGTAATCTGATGACATAACGAGATGTTGCATGTACAGTGCCTTCCAAAAGTAGGCAGGCAGTGAAGTCAAAATTGTTATTTTCGCTACTCACTGAGACGGCTTAGATTAAAGTAGAACATCAGGCAAAAGTATAGACTGCACCTTTCTATTTCTGGATATTTCTGGGCCTGACAGCAAGTACTGGCCTAAATGAACTAAACGTAAATTGAAAATGACTGGGAATTAAAAGACAGCACTAGTTACACACAATAAGTACACTGATTCTGTGGACAGTACCAATCTTTTGGTGTCTGTCTTTTACACCAAAATGCATAAATCAATATATAGGTCTAAGAGCTATTCATGAGGAAAAAAAGAAAAAAACAACTTAAAGAAAACAAACTTGGGAAGTTGTTTTTTAAAATCAACAAAATAGAATAACTGAAAAAAAAATTAGTACTAAAATGACATGGTCAGATAAAAAATAATTTATTAAATATTTATACCATAAATACACAAATAAATAAATAAATTCAGAATTCAACTTGCATTCCATTCAGTAGAGAACAAGAGTCACACAGCAGTTTACAGTAGTTTCAGTAGTATCACAACGAAGGAAACGGAATGTGAACTGAATTCTCATATTCAGTGCTTGATGTACACAACACAAATTGCACAAGCCCACAATAAACAAGTCACCAAGACACACAAAGCACATGTAAACAAATCAATATTCTAACACAGCCAAAGTAACATTGATTCATAAAACAGAGGCAAAAAAATACCATATATGACCACAATAATAAGGACGGACAGGGATTTTTTTAAAATAGGTGGATGCATTACAGAAAAACCACACTGAGCTGCCTTCGTGTTTATTTATCTAAAGGTCTTCCAAAAGTGTTGTAGTGAGCTCCTGAGGGCAAAAGGAGGGACCTTCTTGAAGGAATACCCTACATCTCTATATGCTGCATCTGTGGCATTTTGACACTTTTTCCAGTATTTAGTAAAAGAACAGAATAAATGTTGCTGTGAAGAGCACTTATAATAGAAGCTAAAGCACCTGTCCATTGGCTTCTATCATAAATGTGTTTTGAGCCATTGGAATTTTTGTTCTTTACTAAGTACAGGGACGTTATTGTCCACGTACACCGCAGATGAAAAAGACAGATTAGATGGTACAAAAACTGGAGTATTACTTTCAAGAAGAACAAGTATTTCAGTAAAGTGCAGATACAGATAAAAGTCATTAAAAAAAAAAGTTCATTAAAAAAGCAACTCCCAAAGTTACTGTTCATTCATCCCAAATCAAATACAGCATCTTTTTTTACACAATTCATTTTAACAGAAAAATGTCAACAGCATTATAAACATTCTAAAAATGTAGCTACTCTATACATTCTCCACATCGATCACCAATGTGCAGCGTATCTGCTTCATTTCAATCACTCATATCCTCCACATTCTCCTCCTCGATCTCTCTGCCTATCACCTCTAGTTTCACCGTCTTCTTCTGCCCCTTCCTCTCCTTCCCTTTTTCATCATCCTCCTTTTCTGTCGGAGCGTACCATGGCCTGGCTGCGTTGTCTTCGCATGCCCGGCCACCGCCCCTTCTGTAGCCGCCCCGTCCGGCCCGCACCAGCCCCCAGCCCTGAGGCTTGCCTTCGTGTGGGCCGTTGTCCTGCACTCCTCTGGTCTGGTCCAGCTCCTTGGCACTGAGGGCGGGCATCCTGACGGGCACGGTGTTACCAAATTTAGAGTAATCTACTGAGTAACGCCCGTCCTCCTCCGTCATGATGGAGACGAAGCGCCGCCCCCACAGGATCTCATCTGGTGTGTAAGATGTGCGTGCCTGCATGGTGATGCCAGTGGTCTCCACAACACCTGTCAATCAAATAAACATCATGTACATTACTATTCAAAAGTCTGGACACACCTGGTTATAGACAGGCTTTCCTTATTTTTACTATGTTTCACATTTTAGTGAAAAAATAGTGAAAAGATCAAAACTGTGAAACTGTGTTAAATTTGGGTTTTTGGAAATCATTTTGTACATGTATCAACTTTGTTATCGCTATCTTAGAAACAAATTTAATTTGTTTATCAAGGGTTTATGCTTAAATGCATTCTTTAAAGATTCAATTGCTGGGATGTAAACGAAGCCAGTCAGAGTTCTTTACAGTGGTGGTGATAGAAACCAGGGGTCACCATGTCTACGACACAAATATGGACATTTTATTTACTATCCAAAAATACCAGTGAACCTACACATGTCCTCTGAGTTTTTAGCAACATATATAATTTTGGTAATGGTAAAACAGTAGTAAATCTGAAAGAATAAGCTTTCTTCTGGGACATTCTGCATGTAACTGTGTGTCATGAATAGAAAAAAAAAATTAGGCCGAAATCTTATCTTAATACTATCATAAAAATTGTCTCAGACATCAGGCAGCGTTAGAGCATTTCACAGTTTTAACTCTTCCCAAAATTGACTATTAAGTCATTCATGAGTCTAAAATCACAGGCTTATTACATGCAAAGGTTTATTACACAGAAATAACAAGGAAAACAATGGATATTGACTGTTGACTGAGTTATTCTTAATATGTAGGAGTGAGAAAGAGAAACTTGGACACGTCAGTGTTTTGTGGTCATTTAAGAGGTTAGATTTCCCGATGACATTATATGGATTGTAAATTATGGGAAAAAATGAAAAATTAATTTTAATTTTTTTTTTTTGTAATTTCCATTTTTTTCTTTGTATTTAAACATGCATTTAAGATACTTTTCATACTCCAACACAGTGGTGGTATGATTAAGTGTCAAATAAATATGTCCGGTGTACTGGTAATGAAGCACTGTTAATCCTAGCTGGACCAGAAACTTTTCACTCCTCTTCTTCAAAAGCCTAAAACTCACAGCAATGTGTCTACGGTAAAACCTCCTACCTTCCAGTATGACAATGATTTCCAGGTCTTCATTGGGCAGTGACTGAGCAGAGACCTCATAGAGGGGGCTTCCTCTCTCAATGGTGTGACTGATGATAAGCGGTGACACGAGGAAGATGCCATTGCTCCTGAGGGGATTTTCCACCTGGATATCCAGCTGGCAGACTGGAATGACCTCCCCTTCTGCTGTCACTGTCCTCCGAATCACCTGAGTGCAGAGTGACAGAAAACAACCAAGGAGAATTCACTCAATAAACAAAAACATCTCTTGTTGCAGTGCGCTGATTGAAACACAGCCTAAGAACATCATTTATAATTTCTCAGGTATCCTTTTTCCCAAAACAGACTCATATACTCTTATTGCTTTACAGATTCAAATACATCACTGCAATAAAATCTAAGCCTAAGAAACGAGTGTAACGAATTTCCTTTTAATTTGGCTGAGCTCTTCCTCACCTGCAGCTGAATGGTAGCAGAGATGATCATACTCTTCCTCAAGTCTCCCACACGGAACATGAACGTTGGTCTGCCGTTGCGTGGGGCGATAACAGCATTACGGGAGAAGATGAGCGTCTCTGCTCGCCGATTAGCTTGAGCCGTTTTCATAAACACACAGCCCAGCATGACTGCGTTAATGATGAGGCCCAGAATGTTCTGGATGATCAGAACTGTGATGGCCAGTGGGCACTCCTCAGTCACCATCCTCCCACCAAAACCGATGGTCACCTGACATTAGAAACACAGCTGGTAAAAAAGGTACACTGTGATATCTTATTAGTTGGCATTACTCAAACATGCTTTTTTATTTCAAAGAATGACCCAAAACCCTTTTAAGATTAATATCTATTTCAATTTGTAGGTATCAAAAGAGCAGTCAGCTGTCCAACACGGTTTCAGTCCATCCAGCCAGTTCCTCACCTGCACCTCAATGGAGAAAAGGAATGCTGAGGTGAAGGAGTGAATAGCAGTAACACAGGGAACGTGCCCAGGATCGTGGGGGTCACGTGGCTCCAGGTCACCATGAGCAAAGGCCAGGAGCCACCACACCATGGCGAAGAGCATCCACGAGCAGAGGAATGCTGAAGTGAAGATGAGGAGCGAATGCTGCCACTTGAGGTCCACCATCGTGGTGAAAACATCCTGGAGAAAACGACCCTGAAAAGAAAAATGAGAAAAATTTTATCAAAGCATCAAAAGCATAATACAGACCTTGCTCACTTCAACAAGAATGTGAATAAGCATAGTAATAGAAAAGTGCTGTACTGAGAACGTATTACAATTTATGAAGTAATGACCTCTTAAGTAGAGTACAGTGTTTTACCTGTTCCCGTATATTCTTATGAGCAACATTGCAGGATCCGCTCTTGGTGATGAAGCGAGCTCGCTGTGATTTGGTACGGAAGCGGTTGGGCTGTGTGGCATCTTCAGCCAGTCGTGTCAACAGAAATCCATCGGGCAGCAGGCCTTTCCTGGCCAACATTTCTGGTTTTTCAGAGCTTGACTCTAATAAACTATAAGAAGAAACATTTGACTTAATCCACTGCTGTTAAATTGACTGTAGAATTGTGGCAGAAGGGGCATGAATGTCTAGCTATTGCAATTACAGAGGGCCCAGGGCATGATGGCTAAATTCCTAATAGAAATGATAAATTGTAAAGTTTACATGTAATCTTGCTTTAAAACAAACCAAAAAATAAATAAATAAAATAAATGTTTATGCTACGAAGTTTTAGATCTACTGTGTAAATTTAAAATACTACAGATCACTCTGGAAGATTTGGCTCACTCTTTCTTCTATGTGGTGTCATCAAACAACCTCTAAACAAATGGTTCAACTCTTAAAAACACATGGAAAACGTGAACGAACACGTGATGTTAATTCAACATTTGATGTTATAAAGACAGACAAAACAGCTGAACATCTGCCCAGAGAGAGCCTTTAATACGACTCGCTGTAGCCCACCAACCAAACGTAACGTAAGGTAACAACATTACAACGACAAAGTCCAGGTTATAATCCCAATAGCCCGGCTGCTACCAAACAAAATCGTCTGCTAGCCGTTGTGTGTCTCATTGCCGTCATTGGTTTCTCTAAGATACATCGTTGACCAGCTCGCCGCCATTCGGCACCACAAAGCACGGATGATAATAACGTGACGTTTTTTTTCTCTCTTTCGTTAGCTGGCGATGCTAAACCGATATGCGCAACAAAATGCACCTCGAAGGATTCAGATAAAAAATATACAGGTAATAATCATCGTCAAAGATACATTACCTTGCTGGAGGGCTCCGTATGGAGGATGCTATCTAGCTGGACATCTTATGCAACGCATCTGTGTTGAGCCTGAGCAGCAGCGGCGGGCTGAGCGGAGCGCAGCAGCTCCCCATTACAGCCTTAATGAGAGGACGCAGCCAGGAGGACCAACATATCCCACAGTCCTCTGCGCCCGTTCGCTCACAGGATCTGTGAGACCGTTCGTGTCTGACGTGTTTTGGGCCGTAATGAAACTGTCTTGTCTGTTTGTGTACATTTAGCTCTCGGGTTTGTTTTTAAGGCCCGTTTTCAGTCAGACCTCTGCTTGGTCTCGGTGTTTTGTCTCTGCGGGACTCTTACGGTAAAGCGTCTCTCCGTTAAGATGGCTGATCACTGGAACAGGGGTGAGTCAGTGACACGTCGCAAGCAGTTTTTAAAGTTGGGAAGAAGGGTTTTGCCATTTTAATTCAAACTGAGATTTCGAGTTAAATGGTATGAATAACGACCAGCTGTTTAAGAGTAATGTTTACTGAGTCGTACAGAGGGGATAATGGAGTGCCTTTAACTTTCCGTGTTGCTCATGTAAATGTCGTGCCACTCTCTAATGTTATGCGCATTTATAATAGTCTGTTAGCTGTGTCAACACTGCTGAGCTTGTGAGGATCCTGTTGTCATGCGGCCAGGTTCGCTCGGAAAGGCAGTGCTCCTAGTATGAATAGTTAAAAGGGGAAATCCACCGAATTTTATCGAGAGTTCTGCCTAATTTAATCGTTGAGATGTAAACAAAGTAATTCAGAGTGAATTGATGTGAAGTGGTTCATTTTAGGAAAACTTACAGAATCAGAACTTCCTTCTTTACAGTGGTGCTGAGAGGAACCGGGAGTGTTAATGTTTACAACACAAATAAATGAATACATATATATGTGTATATGTGTGTGTGTGTGTGTGTGTGTGTGTGTGTGTGTGTGTGTGTATAAAATATAATCCAAAATTACCAGTTCTGGATTTATATAATGGACATATTTTAGGTGAACTGTGAGAGTTTCCACAGATCATCACTTTTTACCTCTTTTGAGAATTAAAGGTACAGTGTGTAAGATGTGGGAGATCTGTTAGCAGAAGTGGAACACAGTATACAAAATCCTGTTTTAATTAGTGTATTATCACCTGTGTTTTCATTAGCTTAGAATGAGCCCTTCATATCTACCTAGGGAGCAGGTCCTCTTCCTACAGAGGCCGCCAATGGAAAACATAGAAAGAAGAAGAATCAGTGGTTGCTGCCGGCTAACTATTTTGTGTTGTGATCATTGATTTAAAAACTTCCCATCTAAGTCTACTTGAGAACTGTTTGAGAATATCAAAGTATTTTCAACATGTGAAATATTGAATGTTGACCTCCAAATTGAAAATTGTATTTAACCTAAAAAATATCATAAGAGTTATTTATGGTCGCTTCAAGTTCCTGCTCTTCTTATCCTGTCATTCTAGGACATGGTGCTGTCGATGATATGTTGGATGCAGAAAACAAACGCATGGCTGAAAATCTTGCAAGCAAAGTATCCAGACTGAAGTCGGTATGTCAATCACTTAATATCAAAAACATCTGGCTGACAGATAACATCCTGTGTTCACAGGCCACAATATATGTATTTCTTTTCATTCACAGTTGGCATATGACATTGACAAAGACGCTGAAGAACAGAATTCATACTTGGACGGCATGGTATGTGCTATACTCTGATTAACCTTAAGGTATTGTGTACATGCAGAGTAACTAGTCCTAATTCAAATGCAATAGTGTGATATAGTCCAAGGTTAGACAAAATATATGCAGAAAAAAATGGTCCTTGGAGTTGATTTTATAATACTTTTTATCATGGTTTCATGCTATAGAACTGTGAGACATATAAAAACCTTTAGCAGCACAGTCATTTGACCCATTATGTTCCTTCAGGACTCAAACTTCCTCAGTGCAACTGGACTGTTGACGGGGAGTGTGAAGAGGTTTTCCACAATGGTCCGTTCTGGCAGAGATAACCGGAAGATCCTGTGCTATGTGTCCATAGGCCTAGTCCTAATGTTCTTTGTGCTTTACTATCTAGTCAGAAGAATACAGAATTGACAGATATTTTCCTAACATTTTCTATTATTTCTCTTCTCAGTTTTATGAGAAAAATATTGTTTTGTATGAATGCAGTACTTCATTCTTGTTTACACAAGAAAACGTTTTTACTGATGTGCTCAGCTGGCATCGCCCTGGTACATATAAAGAGAAAGATTGAACAGAAAGATCGTTGATTGGAGATGCTTGCTCACTATAGTAATCTTGCTTTGCTTGTATTACAGTTATAGCATTAAAAATATATAAAAAAATAACATGAATACTCGGAGGACCAGTTTCCATTACTTCAGTCTTTTCTAATAATTTCTGTACATACAAAAGTGACTCATGGGTGTGAGGACTAAAATTCCGTATGGCTGGACTATGTTTGTACTAATAGTTGAGTATGTGACTAAGAATAGAGTTATCTTGTTTATTATTAATATTAGAGATGTTACTGCCCTGCGATGGACTGGCGACCTGTCCAGGGTGTATTCTGCCTTCTGCCCAATGACAGCTGGGAAAGGCTCCAGCACCCCACCGCAACCCAGAAGGATAAGCGGTTTAGATGTTGGATGGATGGATTAGAGATGTTACTAAAATGACCTTTTCTGTTATTCAATAAAATTTCTTTTAAACATCTTTTTTACATCTTGTGCAATTATATCGATTTTGTTCTTGTACATTCATGACAGTCTTTATCTAATTCTTGATTCAGTACTATAAAATTTTTGTGGTCACAAGGAAAAAATGTAAGGTATGTTTGAGTGGAAAAAAAATCATATAAAGTGCACCTCCACATGATACATACACAAAACAGCTCTTTTTACCATATACTGACGTGAGTCCCATAGTATTATTTGAAATGGCAGTGAAGCTTGAAAACTAATGCCGAAGATGGAGACAACTTTACTTTTGTTCCTTCTTACCACTTTCTCATTCATTACTACCCTGATAGTCTAATGATATAACACTCAACTTCTGGTTACTCTTGAAAGTACAATCACCCAGCACTTTATGAAGAACACTATACTAATACTAGCTCTACACACTTCATAATTCATCCGGCTGTTTTTGTCAGCAGTCACATGATCAATCAATACAAAGTAAGGTAGTTCCTTGGGCAGCCATACATGCCCACACCGATGAAGTGGTATTGTTTAGATCATGAGCAGTTCTTTCCTTTCTCCATACTCTTCTCTTCCCATCATTCTGGTACAAGTTGGCCTTTGTCTCATCTGTTGTTGCAGAACTGCAAAAGCTTTTTAGATTTTTTTTGTTGTTGTTGTTAAACTTGTCTGGTCTTCCTGTTTTTGAAGCTTATTAATGGTTTATATAATTTGGTAAACCCTCTGTATTTACCCTGGCGAAGACTTTTCTTTTTTGTGAAAATATTTTTATTAAGCATTTTCAGTACAAAAATAAACAATCCAACAAATGAACAGACAAACACAAAGATGCACAGTTAATTAAATAAATTCAGTTAGACAAGGTCCTGTCCCAGACTTTTTTTAACAGAAACAGTTGCTGCAGACCAAGAGGCCACAGTATCAATCTTTGACGAGGAGTGTGAAGAGGTTCTGCACAAAACTACTTTCTTCACTGCTGTCAGAGGAGCCATTACTATTTTCTTTTGAGTGGTTTTCAAGTTAAGTATTGAGATGTCTGTTATGAAGGGTTTTTTTTGCTACCAGGGAAAATATTCTGTCATCCAGCACAGTTATTTTGTATGGACTTAAGGCCTTTTGGTGTTTCCGAGCTCACTAGTGCATTCTTTCTTTTTAAGAGTGTACCAAATAGTTGATTTGGCCACACCTCATGTTTTTGCTGATGGGTGTGGTTTGATTTGGACCAGAATCTCAAAGGAATGTTTCCAACACCTTGTGGAATCCATGTCATGAAGAATTAAGGCTGTTTTGAGAGTAAAAGGAGGCCCTACCTATGTTAGGGCTATGTTACCTGCTCAGACTCAGCCAAATGCTTCAAAACTAATTGGGCAGCGCTTCATAGTACAGATGGACAATGACACGAAGCACAGAGTGAAACCAACCCAGGACTTTTTTGAGGTAAGGAAGTGGAATGATTCGCAATGGCCAAGGCAATCACCCAACCTCAGTCCAATTTAGCATGCACTTCTCTTACTGAAGGCAAAACGGCCCAAGAACGAGCAGGAACTGAGGACAGCCTCGGTGAAGGCCTGGCAGAGCATGACCAGGGAAGAACCCAGCGTCTGGTGATGTCTATGGATTTCAGACTTCAGACAGTCATTGACTGTCAACCAAGTATTAAAAATGCCATTTTAATTTATGATTCACCATTAACTTCACCAGTTACGTGGTGGTGGTGTTGTGTTGGTACAAGTGGATCAGCTGGAGTTTTTAAACACCTCAGTATCACTGCATTGCTGAGAATGATCCACCACCCAAAAAATACCTGCTCTGTGGTGGTCCTGTGGGGGTCCTGACCATTGAAAAACAGGGTAAAAGGGGACTAACAAAGTATGCAGAGAAAAGATGGACTACAGTCTGTAATTGTAGGACTACAAAGTGCACCTATATGGTAAGTGAACAATGAGCATAGAAACAAAGAGGTGGTTTTAATGTTACGGCTGATGAGTGTATAAACACAGCATGTGCAGATGAAGATGTGAAGAAGAGAGCAGTGGAAGTGGGAGAGTTCTTTATTTGGGAGGATTGAGACCTGTGATAGTGAATAATATAAGATTATATCAAATAAGATTAATGAGATACAAGACAAATGTATTCATTGATGATGACGAATTTCCCTGTTCGTCTTTTATAGCTGAGTTACAAGACTGACTCTGATTTTTCCTGATTGATCTGTCGGTCAGTGGTGCCCCGGGTCTATAGGGGGCGCTACTGCAGACAGCAGAGCGAGCTTGTGGACTCGGTCCAAAAAGTTCATTTCCATCCGCCACCACTAGCAGAATAGCGGCTTTGTGGAGGAGCTTCTGGAGACAGACGAACGGTGTAACGCTGCCGTGGTGAAGCGAGGAGAGACTGTTATTCACACTAGTTATCTTGATGTCTACCGAGGCTGAGCCGACACAGGCCGTGGAGGAGGCGAGCACGGAGGAGCAGCAGGTGAGCTCGGCGGTACACGCCGCCAGGCCAACGCTAAGACACAGGCTAACGCTAGCGTGCTAACGGTTTTCATACTGACATTTCCGAAGCCTCACTTTAAATGCACGTCTTTGTAGCTAAACTGACTGTGCGGTACAGAGTTGAAAGTGTGTTTAATAGAAGCTCGTTTCTTTTTGCGTATTGTTGATTTAATGCTAGCGAGGAAGGTTAACTAGGTGTCTTATCTGTCTGTGTGGGTTACTGCCTGTCTTGCTAGCTCTGAGGGGGAGACCTGCGCCTGTTCGCAGTTTATCAGCTGCTGTGCTGTTTAGCGGCTGTTTTGTTGTCGTTTACGGTGTATTTCTTTGCTGTGTACTCAGTGAATGTGTTTTTACATTCTCATGTTGAACAGGAGATGGATGACACGGTTGTGAGTCCTGAGAAAGCAGAGGAAGCCAAACTGAAGGCTCGATACCCGCATCTGAGGACTAAGCCTGGTGGCTCAGATCTTCTGAGGAAGAGGCTTCAAAAAGGGGTAACGTTACGTTCTCGTTTTTCTTCTTTATTTATATCTGACGCATCTTTGGAAAAGCTGACCGTGAAATATATTGAAAATTGAAGTGTAGTCTGAATGGGATGTTCTGTCTTTCTGCAGCAAAAGTATTTTGACTCTGGGGATTACAATATGGCCAAAGCCAAGATGAAGAACAAACAGCTCCCCACAGCCACTGCGGAGAAAACGGAGATCACTGGAGACCACATCCCCACTCCTCAGGACCTGCCCCAAAGGAAGCCCTCGCTGGTGGCCAGCAAACTGGCCGTCTGATATGAACTTTGTGGACTCTGTCCTCTTACCATTCCTGGTGTCTTGATCTCCCTTTACCTCCATTTTCTGTGTTCTTGTTCTTCTTCCTGTCACTCTTTTTACCTTTCTATTGCCTCTTTGATTGCTCTGAAGAAAATGCATTTTGATAAAGGAAAAAAAATAGGACACTTGTTTGTTTGCTGCTGGGTGCTCTCTTTACGTGTTCATCTGTGGAAATGAGGTTTTGGCTGTAGATTTAGTTACAGAGTCTACTCCCAGGTTTGAACATACTGTAAGCTGACTGAAGCAAGTGAACATTTTTTAGGGTTTTACATTTTTATGCACTCATTCTCCTGCAGTGGTTCATGTACAATATGTTGTTTGATTAATAGATTTGAGCGGACTTTGAACGGTGACCGTGTCCTTCTCATTTGTCAAAACTATGTCTTGTGAGACACAGAGGTTTTTTTTGAGGCGTGTTGCTTGCCTCCTGCCTGTGACTTGGGGGGATATGGCCTTAATGGTATCTGCCACAGTTTCTCTTGGGCAATATTTGTCCACTCTGAGAGGGGAGCCGTTTGAGGCTTCAGAGCTTGAAATGCTATGTCTCTGATGTCTCTTTCCTTCTTCATCATTTAGGTCATCTACAAGGCGCTCAAATAATATCCAAACTGTGCACAAGCAATTACTGTCACGGCTGTGCCATTTGTTTTGTAAATAAAATAGTTTTGCACAATATCTGGCAGATCTGTTTCCTCTTTTGTTATCCTTCTATCTGCATGTTTACTTAGAGAACACCATGCTGCTGAAGAGCAGTGCTTTTGGAATAAGTCATTTGAGTGACTGCATTGAAACCAGTTTATTTTGATAAAAAATGCATGAGAAGAAACTTTTTTCTTTTTTTTTTTTTAAAAAGACTCGTTTGGTTTTCAGGATAAACACTATCATTTACTATTTTGTGCCTTTTTGTTTCCCAACTATGCTGTTACACAAAGCAGCACAAGAATATGTCAGTAGTTGTTAGTCTGTCCTGATTATATCACTCGTATCTTGATGAGAAACTTATAGTTTGTTTAACTTACTTTAAAAAGAGGTTGACTTCTGATGGTGTCAAACCTTTTTTTTCCAATTAATCCATTTATGTCCAACAACTACATTTTAAAACTATTTGTTTTGGGAGGGCCAAACAGCAGTGGGCCTCATTCACCAATATCTTCCTAGTTTTTTCCTTAAATTCGTTCTTGAGAAAGGTCCTAAGAAAAAGTCTACGTCAAATTCGTGACATGTTCTTAAACCGCAGAGCTGTTCGCATCTTTGTTCTCTTGAGTGTGTGTAGATTCTGTTCTTACCTAAGAACAAATCCCAAATAAGAAAACACTGGTGAATGTCAGAATATTCGTAAAAACTATGTAAGTGGGTTTTGAGAAGAAATTTCATCTTAAGAATGGTTGGTGAATGAGGCCTATTTGTGTTTGTTTTTAAAAATTGAAATTTGAATTGAATGTTTTTTCATAGTATTGTCATAACATTACACTGTATTTTGTTACTAGAATACTTGAACACAATTTTAAAAGGGACAAAACATAAATTTAATAAGTATATAATGTTAGTATACATGTCTATACCGATGTGTATATGTGTATGTGTGTGTGTATATATATATATATATATATATATATATATATGTGTGTGTGTGTGTGTGTGTATAGAGAGTGGGTGAGGTGGCTTATTGACAGGCCAAATCAGAACTTCAGTCCTATTTCAAAGCTAAGAAATTTTGTTTTGAATGAGTGCTTCAAAGCAATTTTTTGGATTACATGTAAATTTAATATTGATTTTTAATCACAATCATTTTTTTATTGTCACTATTGTTTTGTTATCGTCTCATGTGACCATAACACTACATTTAGTATGCTAAAGTAAGGGATTAAAACTCACTCTTTAGCTACATGGTTTGATTAATTTGGGAAGAAAAATCGGTGTGCTCAGGCAAACCAATGACCAGTGGGCCAATGGACATGTACAGTTTCAGATATGAACATTAATGAGTTAAAACAGCCTGAATTGCACTGAATCTCTGAGCGACCCCAGCCTCACCAATCAGAGCGCTGGAGTAGAGAGTGGAGCTCCTTTCCGCCAGCAGGTGGCGCACTTTCTCCTGGCGCCTTCAGAACGGTAGCGGTTTATCTCCTACTACCTACCTATGTACCCACAATGCCTTAGACTCCGGCAAGGAGGATTTACAACCTCCTGAAGGCGGAGGCGTGTTGAAGGACTGCTGTCGGTGCTCGGCTCTGCTGGAGTCTCTCGCCTCATGAAGCGGTTTAGCCTCAAATAAGTTGTATTAGTTTTAAAGAAGCGCGATGGCAGCCGCGCCGGCGCTTTACTCGAAGGTAACACTACTGCACTCCTCCTCCTCCTCCTGTCACCATCTGTCCGTTAGAGAGACTCTCTACATTGTTGCTCGCTGTATTTGGCTCTGGTCTACTTCAGTGGCGCTAGTTTAGACGTGGTAAATGCGGTTAAAGTACTTTATAAGTCACTTTTTTAGTTGAGTTATGTTTTTTGGTCCATTATTAAAGGCGGAAGGATTACAACGGACATGTATGGCTAGTGTGTGATTAGCTTAATTCGTACTAAACCTCGCGTTAAACGCGGACTTTAGCAGTCATGTAAAGCTATACGGTGCTGACTGTGTAGTGTGTGTTACTGACACCCTATGAGAGCAGTTTGGCTTGTGGTGAAGTAAGACTTCAGTACAGCAGCGAAGAGGACAGGCTAGCCCCCTGAAAGACAGCCCCAGAGTCTTTAGTGACCATTCAGTCTACCTTCACTCACTTCACCTCAGGAGCATTTCGATAGAGTGGCATATTAAATCTGAATGTTTTCAGATGATTCTCCTTATACTTTCTTGATTTATACATATATACACATTTAAAAAGGTGCTACCAAGGGTTCTTTGGTCTGTGCTATAGAAAAACCACTTTTGTGTCCTGAAAGAACCGTGTTTGAAGAGATTTGTGAAGGTAAAGAACCTCTTAAAGGGCTAATTAACCTTCACATAATGTAACCTAAAGGTTCTGTCTCCATTATGTGGAGGTTCTTTAAACTTCGAAAAGGTTTTTCACATCACATTAACAAAAATGGTTCTCTAAACAAAGAACCATCCACTGAAAAGTTCTTTAGGGAATCAGAAGTGGTTCTTTAATGGCATCCATCAAAGAACCCTTTCTGGCACCTTTTTTGAGAGTGTACTTTTTACATGTTTAGCTTTGTCCCGTTCTGCTGGTGACAGAACCTGGACTGCTTTTCTATTATTTGCGCTTCTCTGGAGCTTTAGCGCTTTATTTTAGACCAAAAGTGTCGGTAAAATAGCACATGAACTTCATATTGCTGGTAGATGCTGGCTGTGCAAAGAAGTTCCACTGTAGTTCTGGTGGGAACTCAGTCCTCTTTAAACTGATGCTTGTATTTACTTCTCTAGTCGTTTTTAATAGTTGCTTTATTTCTTCTTCATTCATTATTTGGATGGCTTCTCTGTCCTGCTTTGTCAATCAGAACTATGTCTAAGATGTCGAAGGGCATTTAGCTAAAAACCTCGTGAACGTTTTCCTCCTGTAGTTTGCTCGGGTCTGGATTCCTGATGCTGTGGAGGTGTGGAGATCAGCAGAGCTCACCAAAGACTACAGCCCTGGAGACGCTGCTCTACAGCTACAGCTTGAAGATGGCACAGTGAGTTGGGGAGAAGAAAGCTACATTGTCTTTTTTTTTTTTAAAGCCAGTTGATAAATGCTGTTCTTGATGCACATAATTGTCCTGTGTTGACTGATCTAGGATGAGCTAATGAAACCTGATTCTACAACTCGATAGAGAGAGAACTATTGATGTTGGCTTTTCTTATTAATCATATCTTTAATACTTTTCATAATGAGTCGGTTTTGACTAGTGTGGCTGAGCGCTTGCTTTGCTCCTACTCCGGCCTACTCTTGTGAGTGCAGGGAAAATATGATGGCACCAAATAAGTCATTTTATCCATGCTGAAAGGGAAGATGACACAAAAGTGACGAAACGGATGTCACGAGGAGCAGGGTGGAAACGGTGATTTAGTTTGGAGTTTGCACATTTGACAAGAATGAGCAAGAAATGAATTATGAAAGATGGCAGGAAATCTGGGTGTGTGCATCCTCACAAATCGCTGGGCACTGCACTCACTCGTTAGTTTCCAACTGGCTTAGGAAACACTCATCAGCAAATGGAGGTGATGTATGTACTGCAATGAAGAAGTTGAGACTTGTGTTCCTGTCATGCCTGTAAAGTGCTGTAAATTTATCTGTGTCTGCAAATGTGCTGCTGATAAGTAAACCGCTTTGCATGTTGTACCCAAAACTTAACTGCCCACTGAACTGCGCCTGCAGACGAGATGCACTCTGCTGGAGCTCACTGGAGGTCACTCCATAAGTAGTGAAGTTGCATAACTAATTTCATAAATCGTACAAAAAAAAGTATAGTGTTCTAGAAATACTGATGATGCCTGCAATGTAACAAGTTTAGGAGAAGTTGTCACAACTCAGCAAAATGTTTTGTAAAATTGAAAAATGTAATTTATCCTGCGATATTTGTATCGTAGGATGTTTACAATGATAATGTTGTATTGCCCAGACTGCTTACCTATTGCTGTGATTTTTATTTTTTTTTTTCCCCCACAGGAGTTGGAGTATAAATTAAACCCCAAAGACAACACCCTACCCCCTCTCCGCAACCCAGACATCCTGGTGGGTGAGAATGACCTGACAGCGCTGAGCTACCTGCACGAGCCTGCTGTGCTGCACAACCTGCGTGTCAGATTCATTGACTCAAAGCTTATCTACACCTACTGTGGTGAGGCATCAACTGGGCTGTAGCCACATAGGCTTGAGCTCCGTGGACTGTAGACTTTGGAGTTACATTATTACACACTGTAGCTGTGTATATCACACGACACAGCAGTCCTGTGAACTGTAAAGTTTAGTTTGCCTTCAGATATCTGAGTGTGTAGAGATCCGCAGTGGCAGTAGAGCGGTGTAGTGAAAGTGAAGTCATAGTCAGTGTAGAGGAGGAATCTCAGGGTGGATCAGAAACTGAAACTGGAAATGGAAGTCTAGCCAGCTGTATCTGTGAACTTACATCACATTTCAGTCTTATGTCACTGAAATTTTCCTGGAGGAAACCTGTTTTTTTAAATGTCTTCTTCTAATTAGGTATCATCTTGGTGGCCATTAATCCTTATGAGTCTTTGCATATCTATGGAGAAGATATCATCAGTGCATACAGTGGGCAGAATATGGGGGACATGGACCCTCATATTTTCGCTGTGGCTGAGGAAGCCTATAAACAGATGGCCAGGTTTGATACGTTTTAGCTCTTTATGTTGTCTTCCTGTTAGGGTAGAGCATGGGTACAACCTGGACCTGGATAAGTTGATGACTGTGTTTCTTTTTTTCTTGTAAGAGATGAGAGGAATCAATCTATCATAGTAAGTGGAGAGTCAGGAGCAGGGAAGACTGTGTCTGCTAAATATGCTATGCGCTACTTTGCAACAGTCAGCGGCTCCTCCACGGAGGCCAGTGTTGAGGAAAGAATATTGGCTTCCAGTCCAATAATGGAGGTATGTTTTATATTAATCTGCTTATTTAAGTAGTTAAAAAACAAAGAGTGATTACAGTGATGGCTTGCTGTCCTAGGCCTTTACAGACCTGCCCCATTTCACATTTCATTACAGATAATGAAAATTGTGAATGTATTCTGAATAACTTGGAATGCAGCCTGAACTTACACTGTTTTGTGTAAATGTCACCAATGCCTTTATATCTAGGCCATTGGAAATGCCAAGACAACCAGGAATGACAACAGCAGTCGCTTTGGGAAATACATAGAGATTGGATTCGATAGGAAGTATCACATCATCGGTGCTAACATGAGGACGTACCTTCTGGAAAAGTCCAGAGTGGTGTTTCAGGTCACTGCTTTAATTTACTGACTTTTTTTTTCTTTTTTGGAACTCTTCTCTTTCAAAATATGAGTTTTCTCTCAGTCTCACTGTTCTTCAGTCAAAGATCTGGCACTCTCATTTGTGATTCAGCCTCACATAGACACAAAAATACCTCACTAAGGACTTTTTTCAGCTAGGAGCTTGTCATCATGTCTCGTGTTGGGCATCTTCAAGAGGAAGGCCCTTTTTTTACGGAATCTTTCGGTTCTGCTTTTAGTGAAATTATTGAAGAATCCCAATAATTCTAAAAAAATGCGAGTGTCTCTTGTACTATTAAAATTAGTTCTGTAAGCGATTAAGGAGAACCCACATTTGGCCAAATCAAAAACTTTAGAGATTCCTAAACTGCCTAACTTGATATAATTTAACAGCACAAATTCTATTTGTATTGTGCAGTTTTAAACAAAGAAAAATTGCTGACGGACTGACGAAACAAGGTCACCAATAGTGGTTCTGTAATAAAGCTCTATTATATCATATTTGTATCTCAGTAGACAATGTCTGTACTTAAAGGTTCTGTCCAAATGCTGTGTTTTGGAAAGCTCAGAGGAAATGTGGCAATAATAACCCAAGTTGAATTTAGCATTTTAGAAATTGAAATGCGTAATTTGTTGAGTGCTAGCTTTCTCATCGTCTCCAGCAGCACCGATCATATACTGATAAAAACAATCACTGATAAGCACTGAGCTAAGATTTGGAAAATTGGTTGAGATGTCAAAGTAAGACTAGTGCTTATTTTTTGCCTGTAAGCATGACTTTCCAGTCTCTCACATTAAAAGAAATCCCACAGCTATAATTTTAGAATGGTGGTTTGCTCTCTATCACCTGCTCTTTAACAAAATGTTCTGTTTCCCCATTGCAGGCAAGTGAAGAGCGCAACTACCACATCTTTTACCAGCTCTGTGCCTCTACCCATTTACCTGAATTCAAAGCTCTGCAGTTAGGTATGCGGCTGTTCTGTCTGACCTACAGGAATGCATAGCCTTTGGCGACCAGAGAGATTTTTTAGGCCCTTCGTTTTAAGAAAATTCTTGTGCACTCATACACTAGGAATACAATAACCTCAAACGATATTTTGTTGGTGGAAGAAAGTGATCACTTGTAATATCTGTGGTAATAATCTCGGTTATTTGTAATCCTCACTTTTCCTGACAGTAGTCAATTCTGCCATGATTTGTGTGAGTGATAAATACGGCTAAGAGTAGATCAACACTTTCTTGTTTGGATTCTATAGACTGCTTTCCATCATGCATGCCATGTTAACTTGTGCTCAGATCTGTTGCTCAGTTAATCAGAAATACTGCTGGAGATATAGGCAGTCTAGGAGGTTGTTTTATCCAGTGCATCAGCTTGGACTAGTTAGACTTCTTTGCCAGTTCTATCTGAGTAACCAGCCTCTCTCTGAAGGCAGCACGGATGAGTTTCACTACACTAACCAAGGCAAAAGCCCTGTCATAGATGAAGTGGATGACGCTCAGGAAATGCAAACCACCCGGAGGGCTTTCTCGCTTCTGGGTAAAAATACTCTCACTTTTTCTCTGTTATAGTAGAGCTGTTTGCAGCTGATGTGGTTTTTGTAGTCTCATAGTACAATAACCTAGAATAATATTAGGTTAATTGCATTCATGTGAGGAAAATTTGTTTTCACATTAATCTTTTTTTTTCCTTTGCAGGAATTCATGAAAGACAGCAGATGGATTTGTTCCAAATCTTGGCCGCAATTCTTCACCTTGGCAATGTGGAAGTGACTGGGAGAGGCTCAGGAAATTGCAGTGTTTCTGTGAGTTTGGGGCAGAGAATACAGCTGCACCACTGAACATGCAGCATAGACCTTTATGGTGTGTATGGTGTTGTAGAACAATATTTTAAAGCGACAGTTTGGTAGAAATTCAAATTTACATGATTTCTCCCTTAACCAACAACACATGCTGTCAGCTAAGACATGTTTGGTGTCTGAAGTTTACTTCTTTAGTTTTGCATGCTTTGTGACTTATGTAGCTAACAAGGAAGTACAGCTCCTACCCCACAAGTTAGCATTATGTAACCTGCATGCCGAAATCATCACAGACTTACCCTTCAGACCACGTACACTTGTTAATTAATCTGAAATAGACTTGCTTTTATGGTTTCAAACACTGTTGTCAATAAGAATCTATACAATATCTATAAAACATTTCATTGCAGAGCTAAAATTACTAATCTTGAGGCCTGCTATTTTATTTATTTTTCTCTGTATCCATTTCAGGCTGAAAACTGTTACCTGACTGTGTTCTGTGAACTGATGATGGTGTCTTGTGAGTCCATGGCCCACTGGTTGTGTCATAAAAAACTGAAAACAGCCACAGAAACCTTGAACAAACCTTTGGCCAAAACTGAGGCTGTGGATGGCCGTGATGCATTGGCAAAACATATCTATGCTAGACTTTTCAACTGGATAGTCAGCCAGATCAACAAGGCTCTGCGTTCGTCTAGCATGCAGCACTCCTTCATTGGGGTGTTGGACATCTATGGGTATATAAAGGATTTTCACATGCTTGCATCATTAAGTACAGTTTTATTTTGTAATTGTGAGCCATTTGTTGTGCTGACAAGTCGTATATTTTATGGTCCAGGTTTGAAACATTTGAAATCAACAGCTTTGAGCAGTTTTGCATTAACTATGCCAATGAAAAGCTCCAGCAGCAGTTTAACTTGGTGAGTGTGGCATGTGTTGTGTGGCGTTTCTTTGCTCCGCATGAATGAAAACGTTTACTATTTCCAAAACACCTCAAGCCTGTTTGTATCATTGCTTAGCCAAAACGTTCTCTGTCCAGCACGTGTTCAAACTGGAGCAAGAGGAGTACTTGAAAGAACAGATCCCTTGGACACTGATTGATTTCTATGACAACCAGCCATGCATTAACCTGATTGAGGCCAAGATGGGGGTGTTGGATCTGCTTGACGAGGAGTGCATGGTAAGCATTCATTCATTAATTCATTCATTCTCTGTTTTCTGAGATGCTACATTGTTCACTAGTTCATTCTTGCATTAGGTATTTTAATAAAATTAACAAGTTCTGATAAATGCTTAAATAAATGAGTGCTATGTTTTATCATTAGTGTGGTCATTTTCATTTCCTATCCTGCCACAATCTCTGCAGATGCCAAAAGGATCGGATGACTCGTGGGCTCAGAAGCTCTATAACACCCACCTGAAAAAGAGTGCTCATTTTGACAAACCACGCATGTCTAACAAGGCCTTCATCATCCATCATTTTGCTGACAGGGTGCGTAAACATGTCAGCATAAACCAGATAAAAAAATTCTTGTTTTCTGGCTTTTCTGTATTGCTTTTTTTCTGTCTTTGATTCTGCTTCAGGTGGAGTATCAGTGTGAGGGGTTTCTGGAGAAAAACAAAGACACGGTGAATGAGGAACAGATAAATGTGCTGAAGTCGAGTAAGGTTTGTGCAGCCCAGCATGGCACTCCTAGATTCTTTATGCAGCCATCATGTAGTTCTGCTTGGAGGCTTTGCTGAGATGAAGTTTGAGGAACATGCTGCAGCTTGTGGGTTTTTTTTTGCTGATGTGTTAGCTGTTGGATTCCACTTTGTGTTGGATGGATTCCTCCCTCCTGGAGTGCCTCCTCATTCCTAAACCATTGCCATCTGGTGTTCACAGTAAAAGCAAAATAAAAGATATAATAATAAATAAATTAAGAATATACTTGGCAAAATTGGTGCAATTATTGCTATTTCACTCTATACCATTTCTTTGAAGGGGGTTCTATATATTCTAATATAGATAGGGAAGTAATCTTTTTAGAAACATTGTATGTAATGAATTACGTTACCCACAGTGGGTTATGTAATAAGACCAGGATGTGTTTTAAAGGGCGCATATCATGGAAAACTGCATTTCCTTGGATTTTTAAATAAAGAGTTTGATGTAGTATGTAAAGTTTGTTGAAGTTTTAAAAGGTTCTGTATGCTTCCCAGGTCATATGTGGAAACTGTGCTGTAGATACAGTTCGTTTTAAACTCATTGTTTTTGTGATGTCATGAGAACCAGCTAATTTACATATATCCACCTGTTCAGCCTACAGCAGTTTAGAAAAAAAATTAGATTTATTGCTATGCTTAAAGGTATTGACATTTAAGCTGCACTTAATTTTCACATTAAACTATGTTCCAGTGTTAGCATGTGGTGTGAGTTTATCTTTGAATCTGCTCATGTTTTAATGCCTCTGCCTTTACATTCCTCTATTGCAGTTTGCGTTTCTGCTAGAACTTTTCCAGGAAGAGGAAAACACTCCGTGTCCTACGGGCACAGCAGCATCTGGCCGCACAAAGATAGCACGAGTGGGCCAGTCCCTCAGAGAGCACAAGAAATCTGTTGGTTTACAGGTTTGTGGGATGATCTTACACTGACTTTTCATTTTCTTCAATGTCGTTTCATTTCTGTGAGTCTGTTTTTAAAATATCTTGGCTCGATTGAAGTACATTTCTTTTTTACTCTATTTTAGTTGATACATTTTTCATCTCCTCCTTCTGCGTTTTAGTTCCGGAACTCTCTGAATTTGCTCATGGACACCCTGAATGCTACGACCCCTCATTATGTGCGCTGCATCAAACCCAATGATCACAAATCTCCTTTCATGTTAGAGCCCATTCATATTTTCATTTTAGATATGTTACTTCATAAAAAAAATATCTTTTCCTTATTTATTACAGCATGTACACCTCCACTTTGCAGGATGGACCCCAGTAGAGCAGCACAGCAGCTGAGAGCATGTGGAGTTCTGGAGACTGTCCGTATCTCAGCAGCAGGCTTTCCATCCAGGTTCATCTCTCTAAAACAAAAACACTTCACATTGGTTATTACTAAAGGCTTAAAGCAACAGTTTGGTGAAAAAGCACAATTTCCTCCTTAACCCAGATGTATGTAGCTAACAAGTTCAGTGCCATGAAAAACAAAATTTAAATTTTGTTTTGAGATCAGAAACAGTTAAGTGTGACAAATGTGGAAAATGCAAGAAATAAGGAGAGGACAAATACTTTTTCACTGCACTGTAATGAAAGCTTGTACCCCACCAGATAGCATTGTGTCAACTACATAAATCATCACACATACACTTGCTTCAAACTGTTTGAATTGAAGTAATCTCAAACAGACTTTCTTAGGTGAACTTTGACAGTGTATGATATAAGCATGAACAAAGTTCAGGCTTCGAGATGGCTACTACAACTGGTTTTAGTTATGTGACATACTTTTTTGTTAATGGCTTTGTCAGGTGGACATATCAGGAGTTTTTCGTCCGGTACAGAGTGCTGATGAAACAGAAAGATGTGCTCTCAGACAAGAAGCTGACATGCCAGAATGTTCTAGAACAGCTGATACAGGTAACAAAAATGCTGTCATTAAATGTAAATATTATAGGTTTTATTTTTCATTCTTATTTTCAAAATAGCATATGTCGAATGGTCATGTGAAGATTTTATGGACATTGTTTGTCTCTGCAGGACTCGGATAAGTATAAGTTTGGGAAGACAAAGATCTTCTTCAGGGCAGGACAAGTGGCATATTTAGAGAAACTGCGGGCTGACAAGCTTCGTGCAGCTTGTGTCCAGATCCAGAAGACCATTCGCTGCTGGCTCGCTCGCAAGAAATATCTGCGTCTGCGCCGAGCCACAGTCACCATCCAGAGATATGTGCGGGGACAGCAGGCTCGAGCGTGAGTACAGGGAGACTGTTTCGCTTAGTTTTGCGTGTTACTAGTTGTATCTGTATTTTACCGTAGGTTGAGGTTTATTGATATAAATCTCCAACAGCTGAACGAATTAGTAGCAGTTTATTGACTGGTTGATTAGTAACAGGGCTTTCTGTTTGTTCTGGACAGCTTGTGTAAGTCCTTACGGAGGACAAAGGCAGCTGTGGTCATTCAGAAGTACCAGCGTATGTGTGCAGCCAAGCGACTGTACCAGCGGAAGCGAGCTGCAACAGTGCTTCTTCAGCGCCTGCTACGCGGCCACGCTGCCAGACTTCGGCACAGACAGGTATAAAAAGGCTCCCAGTCATTAACATATTCAGCATGATAATGTGAGTGAAGATATAGTTCCAGAGTCAGTTTTCTGGATGCAAATTATGTCTTGTGTAGGTAACATCAATAGTGATTTACCATGTGAGAAGACTTTTTATTCTACAGCTGAGCATACTGCCTGTTTTCATTTTCAGTTTTTGTGATGAGAAAATTCCTCACCATTTAATTTATGCTTTTACCTGAGTTTAAGAACTGTTCAATTATTTAAGTTGGCTTGGCATGTTACCATAGCAATGACCTAGCTACACCTTAGCAACCACCTAGAATATTATATACTCAGAAAAAGAGTAGTCTTTTAATGCTCCGTTTTGCTCTCTGGTGACTGATATGGTCATCCAACCGGATGAGTACGACTAATCATTAACACATGTATAACTGGTCCATAGTTGTAACTACTTCAGAATGTTAGAGTTTAAAACATTCCCCATAAACTTACTATGTTCGTGTGTTTCCTGTTTAGCTGCGATATGAGCAGAAGGTGGTGGTGGTGCAGCGCTGGGTTCGTGGCTGGCTGGCGCGGCTGAGGTACAGACGGACCGTACAGGCTGTAGTGTATCTGCAGTGCTGTGTGCGCCGGATGCTGGCACGCCGAGAGCTCAAGAAACTCAAGATTGAAGCACGGTCAGTCGAGCACTACAAGAAACTCAACGTTGGCATGGAGAACAAGATCATGCAGCTGCAGAGGAAAGTGGATGATCAGGTATGTTTCACTGTTCACTGTTCAAAGTAATACCATGGTTTTAAAGATGATATCAGTAAACAAGACTCCCTGCTTAGCCGTAAACTTTCCTGAGTGTTTCACTTGTGATCCTGTCATCAGCATAAGGAGAACAGGGAGCTGTTGGAGCGCTTGATTGTGGTTGAGAGTAGTAGCGCGTCTGAGTTGGAGAAATTGCGCTCCCAGATAGAGGCCCTACAGGGAGTGGAGGAGAACGCTCAACGTCTTGGTGACCAGGTGTCCACCCTAGAAGAGGAGCTGGGATTGACCCGTGAGGAATTGGAGAGGAACAGAAAGGTAGGATGTTCTCTGTGAAAAATGGAAGTGGATTTTGACATTACTCTATTGTAGGTCTGGCAAACTTTACCAGTTAACTTTACAGTTAACTTTAAACATAATAAGACTGTAATAATTTCAATACGGTTTTAAAAAATAGAATTAGAAACAGTCAGAATGTAAAACTGTATTGATGATATGGCCCCTGCCTCAGGGCCAATGCTGTGTACACACCCATGGTTAATTGACTGGACTTTTTTTTCTGTAGTCACTTAAATTCTAAATTTAATTCTTAGGATTGTGATTGTTAGAATGCTGGAGATCGAAACCAATCTGTGTGATATGTATTCTAAAGCTCTAATAGAATCAAGACATTTCTAATACAAAACATCAAAAATCAAATACAGTCTTTACCTGAAATTCATAAATTGCATTGAACTTGAAAATGTGTCATTACACCCTTAAAACATTATTATTCAATAGTGACAAAATGTCAGCTTTTATTAGCATCATCAAACTCTTTCAGTGTTTATAGTAAATGACCAAGATGATGTAGACCAAGTCAGACATTACAGTTTTTCTGGTAATTAAAAAAAACTTGAAAGCTCTTTCCTGAACTTGCTTTTTCAGTTTCCATGGTTTGTTGTGAGTATTTAGAAAATGATTTGAAACTTGTCAAGGTCATTGAAATGTCTCAAAGATAGTCTACAGTAAACACAGTAGTGACTAACACCCAAGAGTTTCTTCTCTGTGGTGTCACAGATGGTTGAAGAGTTGAATGAGAAGAACAGTCTTCTGAAGAGTGAGAAAGATGAACTGAACATGCTGATAAAGGAACAGAGCCAGCAGATTACTGGTAAGTACATGTTTTTGTGGTTTTGTGTTTATGGTCACACCTGGTTAAACATATGATCCCTAAAAATGGAACTTGAGACAGCCAAGACATTCAACAGAAAGGATAAAAACAAGCTTAAAAGAAGTGCACTTGGTAAGTGTGCAGGTGTAGAAACAAAAATTTTCTTGTGGAACTCCTGCTGGACCTGTTGTTGGGGAGATTCACATTTTATGGTCTGAAGATGTTTCTGCTCTGCAGGTTGTTTTTGGCCATGCTAATCTTGCTTGTAATAGAGAATCAATTTAAAAATGTATTTGTTTAAAATTTAGTTTTCTGAGAGTTTCTGGTCTTCGCAGGCCGAATATCTTTTGTCATTTGATGTAAAAGGTAATTAAACTACGCACAGAACAGCATCAGCGTACAGGGTTTTGTGCTCATTGTTGGCTCAGTTATCTGACAGCAAGGGACTTGAAGGGGCATTACAGGAAATGTGTGATAGAGTGAACATACACATTAAATACACAAATCCAGTTTCCTAAAAAAGTTGGGGCAGTAGGTAAAATGCAAATAAAGACAGAAATCAGTGATTTATAAATGTGCTGTGGTCTGTATTTGAACAAAAATGAAGACAAGATATTTTAATGTTTCATCATATCAGCTTCATTGTCTCTTTTGTAAATATGCATTCATTCTGAAATGGATTCCTGCAACGCATACCATAAAGGTTTTTTTAAGACTGGGAAAATGTGAAATGTTTAAAAATCTTGGGTATAAAAGGAGCATCCAAGAGAAACAGAGGCATTTATAAGTAAGGATGAGTCAGTGCTCACCGCTTTGCCAAAAACATGTCAGCAAAAAATACAGCAGTTTAAAAATAATGTTGTAGCCAGGGAGTGCAAGGATTTGAGGGTTTTAACCCTTTTGTGTGCATAATATCATCAGAAGACTCAGAGAATTCTGGAGAAATCTCTGTGCATAAAGGATAAAGCTGAATTGCACTGATGCACGGTGGAAAGGTGTTTTGTGGTCTGACAAATAAACCTTTCAGATTGTTTATGATAAATAATGGATGTTGTCTTCTCTGGTCTAAAAATGAAAAGGACCATCCAGATTGTTACCTGCATAAAGTTTCAAAGCCAGGGTCTGTCTGTCATGGTATGGGAGTTGTACCTAAATATCAGGTTACTTTAAAGCTGTCATTTTTACCCCTACTAAATACACACCTTTTCACAGATGAGCTGCAGAAAGACTATCAGGAGTGCATTGAACATCTGCAGACAGATCTGAATGAAGAGCGGACTCGCTACCAGAACCTTCTGACTGAACACCTCAAACTGGAGGAGCTGCATGCTGATCTGATATCAGAGAGAGAGGCTGCAGCAGTAAGGGCCATGCATTTATAGACATTTATAAAGCACATAATGTTCTGATATTTCTGTAGCCTTAAGGCTGTTGAAAGAAGAGGGGAAAAAATTCCATTGCCTCTGATCTTTTTATTCCCAGAATATGTCCAAACCTGGTCACGTAAGGACAGACTCTGCTTACAGCAGCAACGAATCACAGTATACTCACTGCTCTGAGTTTACAGGGTCAGAAGTCAGCTTACAGGGTCAAGAGGTGAGTGACCATCTGCACTGTTTACCTATTAAGACTAAAACTCTACTTTATGCTTTTTTACATTAACAGTTGCCACTGTACACATATAGAGGAATGCACTACAGATCAGTGCATTTTGTTTCTGAAGGTCATTACTTTTTCATGAAGTTTTGTAAGGAAATAGAAACAGGTTAATATGTGATCACTGATTAGTGCCTGGCAGGAGTTGTAGTCACTCTACAGTGACAGCAGAGTGCAAAGGATGGAGACATCAACACACATAGAAGAATGGAATAGTCCTATTCCGAAAGATGCAGAGAACTTTTCGTCTGCTGTGCTAGCCATTCTTCCTGCTGTGTTCCCCAGGAGGAGCTGCAGGGAGCTGTAGACGTTGCTCTCCTGCTGAAGCTGCAGAGGCGAGTGGCTGAGCTGGAGCAGGAGAAGCTGAACCTGCAGAGTGAATGGGACTCCAGAGAAGAGCAGCTCCAACAGGACCATGTCAAGGTACCCACTCACTGAGGAGAATAGAATTGAGCTGAGAGACCCACTTCTGGAGTTCTCCAGGCTCAAAAAGCATTGTGTATAGTAATTGTGACACACATAGATTTGAGGAAAAATGTTTAAGATAAGGTTTTTCTTTTAATAATTGTATTTCAAAGAAAGATGAAGTTTTTGTTAAATTTGAATAGTTTGATAGTTTGAATAAAGGATCAAAAGGATAAGCTATAAAGAATGTTTTTACAGCCCATTGTGCACATTGTTTACCAGGGGTGCCAATATTTGTGGAGGGCACTATATTACACACAGCATTACAACACATTCTTTTTTGTATTCAGGAACTGGGTGAGTGTCGGAGAACATTAGGAGCTGAGAGAGACTATGAGGCACAGAAGGTAAGTCTATATCTAGGTGTTTATATGGTACCTGCAAGCCAAGTTTAAGACGGGTATAGCTCATTGACTAGAGTAGTAGTAATTTTATTAGTATTACATCATTTGGCTGCGGCTTTTGACTACTTTGGCTGCCGGTTGGGACCCTTACCCTTGAGTAATCTGTATATAAACGCCTCACTCAAACCAGAAAAAAATCATATTAGAGATGCTACCATCCAGGCTAAAGTGTTTTGACTGCTGAAATAGCATAAATTGTCTGGTGTTTCACTTCCACCAGCGGCAAGAGCTGGAGTCAGACAATAAAAGACTGAAGAAGGACCTGAATGAGCTGCGAGTGTCTCTGAGTCTGGGGAAAGGATCAGGGCGGGCATCCCCTGGAGCCCCAGCCTATAATGTTCTCCTTGAGCAGCTAAGCTCCATCACTGAGGAACTGGAAATCCGAAAGGAGGAGGTGCTTCTTCTGCGCACTCAGCTGGTCAACCTGGAGGCCTTCAAATATAAGGTGAAAACATGAAACAGAGACAGATGTACTCACTATTTACATACACATAAATTCTATTTGTATTATTTTGTTTATTGGGTTAAATTCTAATAAGCATTCAATTGACTACGGGGCGAAACTATGTAGTGTGTTCTTTTTATGCAGAGGCAAAGTGTGAGAAAGCAATAAGACTAGCTCTTTATCTTAAAGTGGTCTGTAGGAGAGCCTTAACGATGTCACACATTGCACGTGCACTGCTAAACTGTGCTATGAAGCAAGACATCAGGCTGATGAGATACAGAAGTTGGTGATATATAATTACTGCACTGCCCCATTACTTTTCACAAGCCCAGTATTTCTTCCACTTCCTTATTGGCTCATATACAGTACATTTTGCTGTTTCAGGAAGCAGCAAGTGAAGGCGACTCTGGTGAAACCAGTAGGTATGTCCTCCACCACATACTCCTAACTAACCAGTTACCACATATTCCTCTGGTGTTTGTGACAGATCAGTGCTACAAATACACACAATAGTCCCAACAGCCAATTCCTTCTTTATTTATATGCCTGTGTATCTCTCTGTGCTCAGATCCCCCACTCTGGATCTGCATGAACTGAATGAGGATGGAGAGCTGTGGATGGTATATGAGGGCTTGAAAGAAACTAATAGGTAGGCTGAAAGGAATCAACATGCATATGCACACACACACTTTTACATCTACAATATAGCTGCTCATTTTATACTGTAGCCCATGTGTTTTGCAACATGTTCCAAAAAAGTAGTGACAGGAGAATGTTCATCATCTTTCCTTTTAACAACACATATCGCTTGGGAACCGAAGGCACCAACTGATCCACTTTTTTGTCGTTCTTCCACTATACAACTCTTTAGCTGCACATGTACATCTACCATATAGCTGCTCATTGTATACTGTAGCCCATGTGTTGCTGCACGATTTATCACCCCCTCTACCCAGATATCATTTGAGTGGTGGACCAATGTCAGTACAACAATGACACCAATAGGCTAGTGGCATGTTAAGGCCAAAGCGCATCAACCAGACAAACGCCAACAAGCAGAAACGTTTGGTTGGTGTGCCATACACGTGATTGATTTTTGGGAGAATCTAAACCGTCTCTCATCATTTACTCTAGTTCATCTGGTTTCTCAGTTCTTTTTCTGGACATTGTAAAGACAACTGAAAATATTAGAATGTTGGTGATTGTTGCAGAGTGTTTGGTGCTCTGGCTTGTAGTAGAGAAATACAATGGTAGAGTAAATGTCCAGCCAGCTCTGTGGCTGTGAGTCTTTCAGACCTAGTTGACCTTGTTATATCTAGGTAGAATACGTCTCCCTCTCCCCTAATCAATCTGCATGATGCTAACCAATGTGAGTGTGTTTTAGCTGGTGTAACAGAATTGTCAGTTTTTCTGAGCAAATAAACACTTACTGCCTTTTTAAATATTATTTTCTCAGGTGCCTTTTTTCACAGCACTGTGCAGTAGTCTCTACCTGCTTCACTCAGTATGTCTTTTTGTAGGTTGTTGGAGTCTCAGCTGCAGACTGAGAGACAGGATCATGCTGAGGAGCTTCAGGCTCTGAGAGCAGAGCTGCAGGCGCTGAAGGAGGAGAGAGACCAGCAGCAGCAGCTTCTCTCAGACACACTGAAGCTGCCTCAGGACGGTCGCAGTGCATGCTGCCCTTCAGCACGAGATCAGCCGCCTCACCCGCCATAATGTGGTGTGTGCAGAGTTTCTCACAGCTTTAATGATTAGTTTGTTCAGGGGCATGTTGATTTGGCTTAAATTATGCTCCCTCGATTATGGTCTTACATGTTGAATGAATGAAAGGTAAAAAGAAGTTTGATAATCATAGGATCTAATGGAGCAGATGGACAAACAGGACAAGACCATTCGCAAACTAAAGAAACAACTGAAGATGTACATGAAGAAGGTCGAGGAGTCAGGCCGTGAGTTCTTTTCAGTTAATCATAACGTTCAGTAAATCATAACTTTAAAAAAATTCTGCAGAATTACTGTACATCTAATGCATGTGTTTAAGTGACATTTTAATTAATGATTAATAAATTGCTTATTGCTTACTTTTTTAAACATATGCTAAAATAGTCTCAGTGAGGTGTACTTTTAATGTATGCAGAAGTCCAGATAGATCAGCCCATTCTAGAAAACAAGGCAAGTGAAGCACTTCCATCAGTCAGCATTATCCGCAAAGAGCGACACTGCCAGGGCATGCTGGAGTGTAGGAAGGTGGATGAGAGCAAACTGCTCAGGTCCCTCATAACAGGTAATGTACTCTGAACAGGAACTAAGATTTTGATTTAAAGGGTTTGTCTTGTACATTTTGCTGCTGTTTTACTATTTATTTATTTATGCATTTTAAACATTTTAGATGCCCTTGTGACCTTAGCATTTTGCATTTTAAATATCACATTGCAAAAAATGCTAATTTTTTAGACTTTGTTTCTGTACATAAGAACATTTGGACAATTTGAATAACAGATATCCTACTGGCTTCCCCCAAGTTGGTGAGGTGGTTTTACAGTCTGTTCCCATAACATATTCTAAGAAGAGTGGACTGTAGTTTATATCTGACTGTGCTGTGTTGTGGGACAGATCTGAAGCCCAGAGGGGTTGCTGTGAGCCTGATCCCAGGCCTGCCGGCCTACATCCTCTTCATGTGTCTGCGCCACGCCGACTACACCAACAATGACCAGCAAGTCTGCACGCTGCTCAACTCCTCCATCAACAGCATCAAGAATGTGCTGAAGGTGAGAGAGCACCTTCATTCCTAAATAGAAATGAAAAATCTATTTATAGATATAGACTGTTGTAAAGACTGAGCAATTCTAATATTACAGACATCTTTCTAACACTGTAAGTTACACTATGGGCAATTTATTGTGGTTGTCTATGTCTGTAGTTATTTGTTCAGTGAACCAGAAGACTTGCTGTGGAAACTGAGGAGGAGTGGAGCTCATTAGTGAAATGTTTGGCATTGTTCTGAATAGGAACTAGTATTGGCAGAAGACTGGGGGTTATAGAATGACATTTTGTGATAGCTTAGTTACTACAACGATAAATCATTGTTTTTAGATTTTCACAATTTTAATGAAGGATAAAGAATGAATTTGAGTGTTTTTGGAACTTGTCCTGTGTTCACAGAAAAAGGGGGATGACTTTGAAACAGTTTCATTTTGGCTGGCCAACACCTGCCGCCTCCTGCATTGCCTGAAACAGTACAGTGGAGAAGAGGTAGGGTGTGTGTTTGTGTGTCTAATAAATACAGAAAGCAGTGATTAATAAATTCTGTTTGACCTGTATTAAATAGAAAACAGTACAAAACACAGTATTTTATGTTGTACCCGATGTATTGTTTTTTTGTTTGTTTGTTGGTTGTTTTTTTTATTGGTGAATATGTGTTCATTTCAAATTTGATTCCTGAGTCATATTCCAAAAAGTAGTGACAGGAGAATGTTCATCATCTTTCCTTTTAACAACACAAGGCACCAATTGATCCACATTTTTTTGTCGTTCTTCCACTATACAACTCTTTAGCTGCAAAGCCGTACAGGGTTTTGTTGTTCTATTTTGTGCTTCATAATGCACCACATGTTTTAAGTGTGGGACAGATCTGGACTGCACTTAGGTCAGTCTAATACCCACACTCTCTGAGTATGCAGCCATGCTGTTGTAACACGTGGCTTGGCTTTGTTGTGAAAAAAGCATGGATATCCCAGAAAAAAAACATTGTCTAGAAGGCAGCATATTTTGCTTCAAAAGTGTATATATCTTTTAGCGTTATTGAAGCTTTCATAGATGTTTAAGTTACCCAAGCCATAAACTCTAATGCTCCCCATACTCTGACACACCCTGGCTTTTTTAACTTTTGCACTGGTAACACTTTTCTTCTTTGGCCTGAAGAACATGATGCCTTTTATTTCCATAAACATTCTAAAGCATTGACTTCTTGAAGTCTGTGGCATTTCTGGACATTGTTGACATATGGCTTCTGCTTTGCATGGTAGTCTTACCTTTACGGATGGAGTGATGAACGTGTTCATTGACAATAATTTGTCAAATAATTATCAATCCCATGTGGTGATTTAGGCCCCATCCCATTTCTTCTTTTTACCCCTACCCCTTGTTTTTGAGTGTCAAACTAACCCCTTGGAGTTCCAAGGGGTAGTGGATGAAATCTTGCCCTACGAAATGGGACAACCCTCAAATAAAAAAAAAAACAAACAAACAAACAAAACATTGCTTCATTATCAGCCTACTAGCGGTACTCTGTAGGCGACCCGGCCCATCTTCAGTGATAGCAGAGAAGGGAAAGTTCAGCAACCTTTACATTTAGGGCATCATATCCTTTCAAAGGGGGGCTATAAGACAATTATTTATTGTCACCCACCGCTAATTCATTGGTGATACGAAGCTGAAGTCAGCTATTCGCCAGCTTCTTGTTCGAATTCTCCCGTTCCACCTTAAATGAAGCTGCAGTTACATTCTGGCGCTTCAGGCGTCAACACTGCTGGACTATTTAAGGTGGAACCGGAAAGTTAGCTAGCTAGCTACCGAGACATTAGCATGCTATTAACGTTTTTTTATGCTTGCTATCAAGAAACAACCATAACACATTAAAATGACATTAAACTAAGATAATACGATGATTATCGTAATTTTTCAACTGAGAAAATACTCAGATTTGTGGGTTTCTCTGTTCACTCGTGCAGCGGTCTTGCCGGTTTTTCTTTTTTTTTTTCATAACACTCTGTTTGGAGTGTTGCCTCTGAAAAACCTCCGTAACTCTTCGCCCCACCCCTCTATCTCAACAAAAATTGGGACACCCTAACCCTAGACGTGAACGCTCAAAATAGAGGGCTAAGGGCTAAGTGGTAGGGGCAAGGGGTAAAATGGGATTGGGCCATAATCTCAGAAGCGTGACTGTGTTTAATCCATTACCTGTTTGAGCACTGGATTAAAGCATTCAGTATGGTATTCAGAATTTTTCCCAGGCATTCAGTTTTTTCTGTGTTTTTTGGGCTTGCCCATTACACATTTAAATGTCTTCTCCTTATACTTTTTTAAATACATGTGGATTTACAAATCACTGCTGTATTTCTTTGCATTTCACATACCATCTCAACTTTTTTAGAACGGAGTTTTGTGTATTCAACCCCTGACATTCAACCTCTGTTTGAATTTTCGTAGTCTTTCACTAAGCACAACACCCCTCAGCAGAATGAGCAGTGCCTGCTGAACTTTGACCTGGCTGAATACAGGCAGGTTCTGAGTGACTTGATCATCCAGATCTACCAACAGCTTATCAAGTGCATGGAGAGCGTCCTTCAGCCTATGATTGGTAAGGGCGGGATACCACTACCACAGAACTATTTAATAGCCTTTTTCTTGATTTTTCCTCCATTCTTTTTATTTTTTGCCAGACCGCTCAGTGGGATGGCCTAAAAGATGATTTCGCTCACTGACTGACTGACTGATGAACTTTGTTGAAATGCGCATGTGTGAGGAGTGTAGCTAGTCCTTACTTAGCCTGCCAACTGTCAATCGTCCAATAGAAGAAAAGGCAGCAAAGAGAAACAAAAAGTAACATAACTACATTAGCCTGCAGGGAGTGTAGCAGGGGCAGCTGCAGAGAGGAGAGGCAGCGAAATGTAAGGTAGCCGCCTAACACTGTGTAGAATGAGAAGACGGCGTCTTAACCCCAAGCACCGAGTGACCAAAGCCCCACACTGAGAAGCGTCAAGAGGCCGAGCCCCAAGCTGGGCGCCACCTTCTCATGCAGCACAGCATTAAGTAAGCTAAGGCTAATGCTGTTGCATTTCATATGAGTGTGTGTCCTTGCTCGAAATATTATGCTGTGGGTGTGAGCTGACAGAAAGTTTAGCGCAAACTGAGAGAGATTTCGTGGCTCCTTGACAGCTCTTTTTTTGGCCGATTGAACACATGAAATCAGCATTAGCCAAGGGCAAGCTGCAGGAAACAAAGGAAAAAAGAACACATAGCGTAGCAAGATTTTTAAGTGCAGAGTAGAAGAGTTTTATCAGTATGGACAGGCGTTTGTTATTCTAATGTTCAAATCCATAAACACAAAGTGTTTGAATATTAATGAGAAAACAACATATTTTAACTTTTCATCGAAAATGGCTCACAAAATGTAAATCAGACTAAGTGACGCAGAAGTAAATGGGGAGAGTAGACTCAGATTATTTGCTTTAAGTGAACATTCAACAAATTATAGTTAAAACTATAATGAGAACTGTGAGATTACTTTCCCTGGAAGCAATAAGTAAAGTGATCCCATTACAGTTTGAGTGAAGTAGTAATTTGTAATGGAATATTTTTGAGTAACTACCTCACCATTGGTCAGTGATGGGTCAGCTTCTTATTTTGGGGCATAACCATAGTTTTGTGTTCTTGGAGCAGATTGTGTGTCTAGCTAAAAACTAGACACTAAAAAATTGCTAGTTTTGAATCATGTGTTTGAGAGCTGGTGGGAGGTGTTTGTACATTGCTGCACCAAGCACTTAAATTGGCTTGATTGTAAAAATGCACATGCTGCTGCAGGCTTTATAATAGTAATACTGAACCCACAAGTAAGAGGTGTGGGGGTTTCAGGGGTGTCATGTACTGACAACTGTGTCCTCCTTACTTGTAAAATGGCGGCTACACCCTTGCAGAAGACAGAGTGTGTGGCCTGGCGGTCTCGCAAAACTAAGCTTGTGTGGTCTTGTTTACTTTTTTTACAACTCTAAACTTCTATGTTTCTCTGTTTGTTTCCACATTTTTGTGTTCAATCTATGCTTGTATTTTCCTTTATGCCATGTTTCTTTGCTTATGAACTTCTCCTTTTTTGCCTCCAGTGGCAGGCATGTTGGAGCAGGAGACCATCCCAGTAGTGTTGGGGCTGAAGCCCACAGGATTGAGGAAACGTACCTCCAGTTTTCCTGAGGAAAGCTCCTACACTCTGGACTCTATTCTGAAACAGCTTGAATTATTCCATTCCACTTTGCTGCAGCACGGCAATGACCCTGACCTCGTCAAACAAGTGGTCAAGCAGCAGTTTTATTTCATCTGTGCTGTCACACTTAACAGTCTGCTTCTGCGCAAGGACATGTGCTCCTGGAGCAAAGGGCTGCAGATCAGGTACCTACCACCAGGGGGCTCTACAGGGACATCTCATTTGTAGAGTCAATCTGGGCCAAATTTCTCAAAAACATCTTAGTGTTAAGATCATCTTAAATGGTAAAGAGAGTATTCAGGGAGATACTCGCACTACCATTTAGAATCACCTTTGTGCTGAGATGCTTTGTTTTGTGATTATTTTTGCCTCCTTTTTCTTTGTTTTTTTAATATATAAAAAATGTGTTGTAGAAGTATTCTAACCCCTTAAAAGTCATCAGATTCATCTGGATTATAAACGGTATTTTGATATTGTGTGTTTTGTATATATCTATATATTTTTTTTTTTTTATGGCCAGTTTTGTACTTAATAAGAGTCTTTATTTCTGCTCCAAACTTAGAACAAGGCTTTGTATACGTTTTATGTTAATGCTGGTGTTCGAAAAACAAAGAGATGGTTTTACGTTTGTGTGTGTGCAGGTATAATGTGAGTCAGCTGGAGGAGTGGCTGATGGATAAGGGAATTCAGGGCGGTGGAGTGCGGGAGATGCTCGAGCCACTCATTCAGGCTACTAAACTGCTGCAGGTCAATAAAAAGACTGAGGAAGATGCAAAAGCCATTGCCACAATGTGCACCGCTCTTACCGCTGCACAGGTAAAGTCTGACAACTCACGTGGGCTAGGCACTGTGATAGGATGATCATTTGCTTTGCATAAAGTGAAGTATATAAGTTGAGCTCTAAAATATAAGAAATGTATTTTTAATGTCAAGTCTACAGTACAGCAAAACTGTGTTAGGTTTTAGATTTAGAGATTTAAAAGGAATAGTTTGGCAAAAAGTAAAATTTACACAATTTTCCATTTAACCCAGTTGAAGCTGATCAGCCGAGTTTGATGTCTAAATTTTGCTGCTGGATGCCGGTAGTGAACCAAATATTTTCTGTAAATGCATCCTCAAAACTCCTCTTCACACGATCTATCCATATCCAGACGTTCATTAAGGTTGTGCAGACTTCATGTGGTTTAGAGGACAGTATTACTTAAGGTGAGCTATAAAAATGAACAAAGCTTCACTGTGTAGCGCTACGCTACAGTCAGACAAGTCACACAGGCATATGGACGCTATAGATTACGTCTGCAATTTTTCTTGTTTCTTTTCATAAATAACTGTGAATTGTATTTTTTTTAACTGAAGAATTTTATACATAGGAATAACAGAAATCGAGAACCTGATCTAGAGCCTATTTGCCCATGTGACACCTGTTGTCTAAAATTGCTACCCTGAAATTTTGTTCATTTTTGTAGTTTGCAGTAAGTCATACTTTGCCTTAAACTACATAAAGAATTCTGTGCAGCCCTAATGAAGATCTGGATATCGGGGAGAGATGTTTTGGGGATGAATTCATGGAAAAGATTTGTTTAGCAACATGAACCTCATAGCTTCCGTTTAAAACTAAAGAATCAAAATTTGGACAAAACATGTCATGGCTGATCGACAACATCTGGAGCACGTGTAAAGTTATGTGATTAAAGTGTTTTTTTTTGCACTGAACCATTCCTTTAATAAATTGTTTCAGAATAAAGCCTAAAACTTAGTGTCCGTTATATTTACTATGCTATTGTGCCTTTTGTCTCCAACAGATTGTGAAGATACTCAACCTTTACACACCAGTCAATGAGTTTGAGGAGAGAGTGTCTGTCTCGTGCATGAAATCCGTACAGGTGAGATGTTTGTGTCTGTATGTGTCTGTGCATGTGTGTGCATTAAGCCTGGGTGATATCACAAAATAATTACTACTGTCTATTTTAGTCTACGTGTTTTTAATGTTATATAACAGTTTTAATGAAAATCTAGAATAAAGCTTACGTTAACCCAACATCTTTTGAGAACCACTTGATCTGTCATTATAATAAACGTTACTGCAAACACGTGCGTTCATGAGCTTCTTTTGCTGCGGATTTGTGGTGACTTGCATGCAAACAGCGCTCCCTGCTGTAGAAACTTTAGACTGCAAGTGCTTTCCAAAGCCACATCCACATGCTTTCCACATAAAAACAAGGCGTTTTCCGTCATTACAGCAGTGTTTTCATAATTTCATAACCACCAGGACACTTAATCCGTCCAGAAAATACTGCACACCGGCCATAGACGAGGATCAGAGGAACTTTCTCTTCAGGTTACAGTTAACTTAGGTGCTCTTCGCTAACTTTATTCATTATAGCTCGTTTTTTTACTGCAGCGAGTCACCGAGAGGTGAGCGAAAGTTCCAAAGCATGTCAGCATTCATTTTCAGTTCCATTCACATGAAGTAAACAAAGGGGAATCTGTGTGGTAAAGCTAGCATCACAATGTGTAGCAGAGAGAAATAACACAGGCAGTTTCTTAACAAACCTCTCTCTCTCTCTCTCTCGTGCGAGAGCCCACACGAAAATCCCACTGTATTTTTAAAGCTGTTTAATGGTGTATATTAGTTCTCTCTGATTCTCTCTCTCAGTTCTTTACCAAAACACATCTCCATCGCGTCTGCAGATTACGTCTGCAATTTCTCTTGTTTCTTTTCATAAACAACTGTGAATTGTATTTTTTTAACTGAAGAATTTTGTAAATAGGAATAACAGAAATCGAGAACATGATCTAGAGCCTCCATCGCGTTACAATATTCATGTCCATCACTGACAATATTCAATTACATCACCCAATCGCGCAGGCCTAGTGTGCATACTTGTGTACGTGTGTGTTGTAATTTCCCTCTGTGTTTGCTTTCTACAGGCCTTGTTAAAGGACCGGCAGGAATCTCCTCAGTTGCTGATGGACAGTAAAACAGTGTTCGCCCATCACATTCCCCTTTAACCCTTCTTATGTGGCCCTGGAGAACATTCAGATACCCGCCAGCCTCAACATCAACTTTCTCACACGCCACTAAACTGCCTCCGCAGGGACGTCATGATTGGATTTTCTTGAAGCCAAATGAAATCTTCCATGGAACTAAAGTTAAAACAGAGGCTTTAGCTCTCAGTTTACGTTACAAGTAAGTTTAAAGAACCAAATTACAAGCAAAATGACCAAAGTTACTTTTATTTGCCTCAATTCCTCTATGGAATCTGTTCTGACCTGCTGCTCCAAAGTTGACAGCATCTGCTCTTGAAAACAAGAGAATGTGAAAACAATATTTCTGAACATAGTAACTTGAGCATGGTGGTTAATTCTCTCACCATATTCATGTGTATTCACCTTTTATTACTAAGCACTTAGTTCTGTAGAAAGGAGACTTTAATTTTTGAATGCACTTCACAAGTTTGTAGGGGATGTCTCTGGGTTTAGCTACTAAGAAATGAGTATGTTGCCTTAATGTTAACAGACGTTGAGTAGTCAACAGATGGTGCTGATGAGTATTTGGTACATTAATCTGTTCCTGTGTTGAAAATGTTATTTTTGTACAACACTGACTTGAATTGATGTCTGTGGTGGTCAGTTTGCCTCTTAAGTAAATGTAAACTCACTATATATTTGTACTGCATGAAGTTGGGACAGTGTTATATGGAACATGTTATTATGCTCTTAGCCTCTGCTTTTTCTTAGTTAACCTGTAGTTTTAATATCATTTAATTTCTATTGTAAGTCTTTGTGCCCAAAACCCAAAAGGTGTGGGTTGGAAATGGAATGGAAAAGGCTTCGACCAGCGCATAGGTGATTTAGATATTTATTTTATTAAGTTATTAAGGATTGTTTATTAAACAATAATTAAGCAAAGGGTTTTGCACCCATATATATGTACATATGTGTGAGTAGGAATATTCAGAAAAAAGAGAGCAAACTTGACAAGTTTGACAGTGTTTTAATGTTATTTAAAGTAAAACATAATTGTTTGTTTAAAAATAAAAGTTACAAATGAAAGCCTTTATTTTTCCCATTCTGTCATTATTTAAGTATCTGCTATTTCTACAGTAGATAATCAGAATCTTAGAAGAGCATGTGGAGGTAAAGCTTTTACACCAGGCATTCCATCTCAGTCCTGGTCTTCCCACACTATACACATTTTTTTCTTTTTACTTTCTCTCATCTAGCACTCCTTATTAAAATTCATTAACTGATGAGCTCTCTCTGAGCTGAGGCAGATGTGTACAATTAGGAGGGTATAAAAATGTGCAGAGCATGGGGACCCTGCTTTTCTCTCTCATCCCCCAACTGCCCTACACCTCTGTCTCGCTCTGCATCTATCTCTCCAGGCATTTCTCTCTATCTTGCCGTCCATCTCGCTTTCTCGCTCTCACCTACACACACTTACAAATGTCATTTCTTCTCCTTTTTCTTCTTTCGCTCACATACATAAACATACACAATGGGCCCTGGGGTGGGGTGCTGTGAGGGCTACTGTCATGGCCTTGTGAGGCCCCTGGGAACAAGCACTTTTGATGCCCCCAATAGTTTGTGTGCTATGAGTAAAGCAATTTTGTTTCAAATATATTAAGTCTTATTCATGTGCAGTTTTTTTATTGCAGTGGTTTCCCACTCCAGTTTCTGGTCTGCTCTGCCCTAACACACCCAGTCCAGCTCATGAAGAGCTCGATTATCAACATGATCAGATGTGTACAGTTGAAACTGTGCAGAGCAGTGGGTCTTCAAAAGTAGGGTAGACACTAACACAGGAATGACACGCCGTCTAAATTGCCGTCTAGGTCTTCAAACCAATGCACAGGGCCCCCAAGACGGTCCTCTATTCCTAGCATTGTGAACTAGGTTGGAGTAGAACTGGGGTCCTGAGGAATGGTTTGAAGCTGCTGGACTAAAACTATTCATTTGAATAGCAACAATAATATACCATGAGTCAGAATTATTTAAAACCTGAAAAGCCAGAGAACAAATAACATTTCTTCATTTACAAATTCTAGGGCTATTCGATCATCTAGTATTTATATCTGCGGTGGGAGGTCCCAAGTGTCTGAACCCCCTTGGACCCCTTGTGGTCTGAGGCCCCCTTTGGCCCCTGGGCACTGACCCCACTGGCCCAGTCAGTAATTCATCCCAGACACACACTTACAAACATTAATTCTCATTTCTCTCCCCTCTCTCTCTCTCTCTCTCTCTCTCTCTCTCTCTCTCTCTCTGCTCTCTGCTGTGCTCAGCTCTACACGAGTGAGGATCCTGTTTCTTTTGTTTTCTGAATCCTTGTTCAAATGAACACACCCCTACAGCAAGCAGGTGTCACAAGACCCGAGGGCGGAGTGCAGGAGAAGTCGGAGCAGCAGTGCAGTGCAGGTGCGCGGGGGGAGAGTGAGAGAGTGACCCAGTCCCCTGATGACGCGCCGGTGGTGGGACATTTCTCTGTAGTGAAGCCCCCCGGTTCCACCCCACCGTCCAGGCCGGAGGGCGAGCAGCGGGAGCGGAGTGTCTGTGGAGGAGCCGGCGAGCGCCGTCATGGCTCTGCAGGAGCTCTACACTAAAGTACGGCGGAAAACGAAAGTGCTGCTCTTTCAGTCTGTGCTTTAACACGAACTTCACAGCAATTTAACTACTACACTTCGGGAAACGACTCATTCCGCCGTTCTCTACAGCCTGTCTGTGGTGTTGGTTTGTTTCTATGACTACGATCAGTGTAACATATGGTGGAAAGTCTCACACGTGAACCTGTCGTTGTTTTTAATGTGTTAAAACTGATGAAGCCGAGCTGGAGCTGAGTTCTCCCACCACTACACCACACTACAGTACAGTACACCACACTACACTACACTACACCACACTACACTACAGTACACTACACCACACTACACTACAGTACACTACAGTACAGTACACCACACTACACTACACTACACTACACCACACTACACTACACTACAGTACACTACACCACACTACACTACACTACACTACACTACACTACACCACACTACACTACACTACACCACACTACACTACACTACAGTACACTACACCACACTACACTACACTACACTACACCACACCACACCACACTACACTACAGTACACTACACTACACTACTCACTCGTCTGTCGTTTTTAGCCGCTGTTTGCTGTTAGCACTGTGAGAAAGGCTTTGACTGGACTGTCCTGACCTGTTCGTTCACAGTATAACCGAGTGTGGATCCCTGACACTGAGCAGGTGTGGAAATCAGCAGAAATCCTCAAAGACTTCACACCAGGAGACCAAGCTCTGCACCTACAGCTCGAGGATGGAACTGTAAGTAGAGTCAGACAGAACTGTGTTTGTCTGAAGAGCTACACACTTAAAGCATGTGGTTCTTCAAGGGTTCTTTAGTAAAGAAAATGGTTCTATATAGAACCATGAACACTCATAAAACTCTTAGGGGTTCTTTACATGGTGAAATTGTTCTTCAGATTGATGGACAAGGTACTAAACTGTCATTGGGGCAGTACCCCTCTTGTCACTTGTTCACAGCACATGGGTGTTTGGTTACATCTGATTGGTCTAATCATCTACAGACAATTGAGCTCCATATTGTTGGGTTAAATTTTCCCACTTCGTAAGACAACACTGTTGATAATGTATATGGCTTTTATAATGTAATGGCTTTTGCGATTTGAAAATTGCACTCTTTCAATGTAAAACAATTTATCTTTCAGCCCTACTAATGTGTACAGGTTGCAAATGAGAAAGCCACACTTAATACCAAACTGCAGAGCCTCTATAATGCAGTTACAACACCCATAAACTGTTTCCTCGTCTCTGAGACTCATGTGCACCACACAGTTTGTGTTTTTCCTGCTCTGACACACCTGATTCTGGTCAAGAAGTGGTTGATAATTAGCTAACGGTATCACTCAGCTGTGTGCACTGCAGGGAGACTGTGCAGTGCAGGGTGGGGGAGTTATATTGAAGCAAGAAAGTATTAGGCTGTGTTTGCTTTTTAATTCAGTAAGCTTCAGGCATGTGCACACAGTCTTCAGGCATAGACCCAGAGCGAGCTTCATCCCTTTTGCTGTCAGATTGGAAAAGTGTGTGTGAATAATATAACCACCTTCATTATTAAAGATCCATTTCGGCTTAGTTCAGCTCAGCCTCGCTCCGAGAATAGAGCTAGTGGGAAGATTTGGGTTCCACAAGCTTTATCACTCTTGGGTGCTGCTTCTGGTGCAGTACCACCACCTGTGGAGATACCACCTCAGTAACTCTGACCTGTCATGGACACAAGTTTTACACTATTGTGATCACAAGGATTTAAGCAAGGCAACATGAGCCGCTCAAAGACACCTCTTGCTTAAAGAGAGTTATGACTCATTAATAACAGATAGTTTTAATACAGTGGGCACCCCTGCCCCATCTGCTGCAGACTGGAGTTCCATGTTCTGCTAGAAACACCATAAAACTTCTTGGGCCAGGACTCTGAAACATGATTAGACTGTCTATGTGATCTTGAGTGTCTGCCATATGCTGTAGATTAAGTTAAATTTCAATCATATTTAGGTCGTCCTTTTTCTCCCCAGAATATCTGATAATGCCCAGTAAGCTTAGTACCGTTTTTTTTTCTTTGTCTTTTTATTGCATTTCTCGGAAAGGGGAGGACAGACACATACAGTGTTAGGAGTACACACAGGTCAAGGACATAAAAAAACAATCAACACCAAGATAATTGTTACATAGTGCATTCGAAAACTTGAATTAAATCAGATAAATTCTCCCAATTATCAATAGTTGACTGCAGTTGGCTGTAAACAAGTTCTGAAAACTGCAGGGTGATCCAAAGTTGTAAGACAGTTTTTTTTGGTGGCTGTAAAATCTAACTTACTACTTTTCTAAATGTCTGTCCTGCAGGTCCTTCAGTACCCTGTGGAGGGGCCTGGTCAGTTACCCCCTCTCCGTAACCCTGACATCCTGGTGGGGGAGAATGACCTGACAGCCCTGAGTTACCTGCACGAGCCTGCAGTGCTGCACAACCTGCGCGTCAGATTTGTGGACTCTAGAATCATCTACACTTACTGCGGTGAGGGAGCGCGGACAGCAGTGTGACTATATAATAAAGAAAAAGCAGAATCAGTTGAACCCAGGCTGGAACTATAAACAGTATTTTTGCCCTCAAAATTGTTCCTCATTTAGAAAATAGCTTATCTAATTGGTATTCAAAAATGAGAGATGCGGGCTGCAGCAAAGCAGTTGAGGTGCTGCCACCAGCAGACAAGAATGAAATAAATCTCAACAAAGGAAGTAGAAACCACACACGAATGATCAAACTACAAATATATTTTAGATGTTTTAGTAGACTTCCATGTACAAATCCATACAAATTTTACTGGAGTACATGTAACTGTGTAAATTTAACTACAATGAAAAAAATGGTCAAGGATCAAAATGGGTCATGTGGAAGCACATGAATGAAATAGGTCACATCAACACACTTGCTATGTTTCAGTTTATTTCCTTCGGCAAGAATTGTGCTGACAATACGTATTTTATTTATGTGAAACCACTTGACAGATTTGAATTGTGTAAACTCAAAGCACTAGTGTAGTGTATACTTCCCACTAGGCATCACAATAATATCGGAAATCCTATCGATATCAGCAAATTTGACTGCTATTTCAAACCGATGTTTGATGACGTATTTTTTATATGTCAGAAGAGTAGAATGTGTAGGTGAAGCAGGGCTACTGTGATAAAATATCTACATCTTATTCATTTTGCTGCGTTTGTAGCCCTACTGAAATAAATATTAAATTTCTCCATGATGCTAGTCCAGGTGGAGTTCTAGTTTCTGTATTTTCTAAATATGTATGTTGGCTGATAGATATCTGATAGATTGCTGGCCCTGGTCATTTAAACATCATTATCTCATTTTTGATGAACTATTCTGTTTTCCCCTGTCTGTGCTATCTCACATTGTGTATTTTAGGAATTATCTTAGTGGCTGTCAACCCTTATAAACAGCTCCCCATCTATGGAGATGCAGTCATCCATGCTTATTCTGGCCAGAATATGGGCGATCTGGACCCCCATATATTTGCAGTGGCAGAAGAAGCATACAAGCAGATGGCAAGGTAGAAGCGTTCATGTATTCCAACAAGCTGGCATTGACCACCAGCAAACAAGCTGTAATATGCCGTGCATACACTCTTATGTATCGTGTAATGACTTCTTTCCGTTTTGTCAGCACTAGCTTGTGGATCTATTAAAATGTTTTGTTTTTTTTTTGTCTTCATTAAGTTTGGACTCAATGAATGAGTTTTAAATGTATGACTTCACAGTTTTTACCGTGTCTGATATTGTCATGCTGTCAATTTGTTGATCCAGGAATAATCGGAACCAGTCTATCATAGTGAGTGGAGAGTCTGGAGCAGGGAAGACTGTGTCTGCTCGCTATGCTATGAGATATTTTGCAATGGTCAGCAAATCTAGCAGCAACAAACGAGTAGAGGACAAGGTTTTAGCATCAAACCCTATCACTGAGGTACTGCTGTTCACCTTTGAGTCCACCGCACTAATCTTCTAATGTTATATAAAATTTATTCTTTACATTACAGTTAAAGATGAAGCTGTGCATTTTAAAGTGACCGATATCAGTGTTTTAAGTGGATATTTGGAAGGCAGTAGATAATCAGCTGTATATTTGAAGGCAATAGGTAATGCAAAGACCACAAGGAATGACAACAGCAGTCGATTTGGGAAGTACACTGAAATCAGCTTTGACAGAAGATACCAGATCATTGGAGCCAACATGAGGACGTACCTTCTAGAAAAGTCGAGAGTTGTTTTTCAGGTAGAGAACTTTTCATGACTTTTTAGGTTTGTGTTTTTGATAATGTGATGAGTTTTATTGTTTGCTTATGCGATCATGTGCAAAAATTTGAACACTCCTGGTCAAATAGCTAATTTTGTTGATTTTGAACACAGTGTGAACACATCGTCTACAGGGAAGAAACTTAAATATGGCATTTTCTGCAAATTGTAGTGCAAATTTTCTTTCAAATTAAATTCAGTAAATAACCAGTAATTGAACATTAAAATGTGCAGAAGTCTGTTCTCTGTAGAGGATGTGTCACTTATTTTCACTTAAAAAAAATCAACAAAACGTCATTTGACCAGCGGTGCCCAAACTTTTGCACTGACTGTATATATTTCTTTGAATTACACTGAATAATGGAGTTTTCTCATTACATCAATTCTGTACTACCTACAGTCAGAGAATGAGAGAAACTATCACATCTTCTACCAGATGTGCGCCTGTGCAGAGCAGCCAGAGTTTAAAAGCCTAAGACTGTGTGAGTGTCTTTACTGTTTGCTTTGCTTCTCTTGCTCAGTTTAGATTTATTTCATACAAAATCAAATAGACCTGACTGACCGCTTTATGGATTTCCATCAAAATTCAACCAGAAACCTTTTAATTCATGCATCCATGCAACATTTCACAACTGTGCACCAAATAGTATTTCGTTATTAATTTTTAATATTTAATGTAAAGTTTGCCCAGATGTTATTCTATATTGCAACTTCAGTACTGAGTTTAACTGCTCACTGAATTCTAACACTGTAAAAAAAAAAGTGTTTCAACTCAAAAGAGTTTTTAACCAGGTTGCCTTAAAATTTTGAGTGTATTGAACTTCAAGTGGTAAGTCAATAGAACAAGGGTTATTGTTCTGTTCTTTAAAAAAGCAGCCTAGCTTAAAACAGCTGTAATAAAAGATTGAATGTTTTAACCTAAAAAAGTATACAACCTGGTTGCCTTAAAGTTCTGAATTCACTGAAATAATAGTGAGTTAACAGAATTATAATGTGTTTTAAGTTCAGTGAACTCACAATTTTAAGACAACCAGGTTACTATTTTTTTAAAGTTAAAACATGTAACTATTTATTAGATTGAGAGTACTTTTCTATGAAGTCTTTCAATGATCAGTTTCTGCAGTCAGTTTTTGAAGCTACGCAATGAGTTCAGAATGCTTGAGGACTAAAAATCCATTTTGATGGCTTTTTGGACCCTGTATTTCCTCGAAAGGCGTTTGTCCTGTTTGATTCAAACTCTTTCCTGAACACAGGTGGTATTTGCTTATGTATTATCTGTTATCCCTTCAGTGAGCGCAGACAAGTTTAACTACACCTGCATGGGAGGGGACACAGATATCCAAGGAGTGGACGACCGCGCTGACATGGCTGAAACCCGCCGCACTTTCAATCTACTGGGTAAGAAGCACGGACCCTTTATCTGCCCATTTCATTTTCAGCGGGATGACTTTGTTTGGGGCTTCATAGTAAACGTTATGCACAACAGCACAGATTTCTGTCCCAGTTGCTTGTGGTGGTGATGAAGGCACTATGCTGTCCATCCTGCAGGACTGAAGGATGACTTTCAGGCTGACGTGTTTAAGATGTTGGCAGCGATTCTGCACCTGGGCAATGTGGTGATCGAAAGCAGTTGGCTCTGACCAATCGTCCATTAGTGTAAGATATATTTCAGCTGTGTGATTTAAGAAGTCATTTGTGATTGCATAGCACAGATACAGTCATATGCAAAAAAGCTGATGCCCCCTGGTCAAATGGCATGTTTTGTTGTGAAATCAAGTGAACACATCCTCTACAGAGAACACACTTCTGCCCATGTTAATGCACTATTACTGTTTAGTTAATGAACTTAACATATTGGGGAAAAATAAAGCAGAAAATGTGGCATGTGTTAAAGTTAAGGCACATTTCATATTTTCTGGGGTTTTTTTTTCAGTATTTTAAGCTCAGAAAATAAATAGAATTTGCGCTAAAATTGCAGAGAAATAATGTATTGAAGTGTGTCCTCTGTGGAAGATGGGTTAATTTACTTTCATATAAAAAATCAGCAAAACGTAATTCGGTTGTAGGTGTTCAAACATTTGCATATGACTGTACCTCTAAATCTGAATACAATGTCTATGTAAATAGTCGTGGTTGGAGCAAAACCTCATATCTCCACAGCGGAGAAAAAGAACATTCTTAACTTCTAATGGAAGTTAATGTAACCAGGTTTTGATTGAAGTAATTTTGGAGTATGTCTATGAGTCCATTCATCATCAAATTTTAACACGATGCAAAGAGATAAAAGGTTTTTGTGCAACAGTGACAATATGTATAAATACTATATATTTATTGCATTAATCCTGTTTTAAATACATATTTATGCATAAAATAGTCTCTTTTTGATACCTGCAAAAGACGTAGTCTATGAAAGAATGTCCACTCACATTCCCCTCTTCTTGTCTTAAACACTTCCATTATGGATCCAGCATTAATGTTCTCTTGCATCTCTTCCAGTCTTCCAACTCTCACCTGGCTGTGTTCTGTGATCTGCTGGGAGTCAGACAAGAAGATATGAGCCGCTGGCTGTGTCATCGGCGTATTGTCCTGGCGTCTGAGACAGTGGTCAAACCGCAGCCGAGGGAACGTGCCATCAACGCCCGGGATGCACTGGCCAAGCACCTTTACGCATATCTGTTCGACTGTGTCATCCACAAGATAAACCAGGCGCTGCGTGTGCCTGGCAAACAGCACTCTTTCATCGGAGTGCTGGATATCTATGGGTGAATAGCTAATTTTGCAAAAAGACTGTGCAAAAATATGTGTTATTTTTTGAGCTTTGGTCTTTACTAGAGACGTTTCTCCACAAAGGAGTCATTACCCCTTTCTAAAAATTAAAGAGGATTACACCGATCAGCCATAACATTAAAACTACCTCCTACCTCCTATTTACACTCATTGTCCATTTAATCAGCTCCACTTACTATATACGTTCACTTTGTAGTTCTACAATTACAGACTGTAGTCCATCTGTTTCTCTGCATATTTTGTTAGCCCTCTTTGACCCTGTTCTTCAATAGACAGGACCCCCACAGAGCAGGTATCATTTGGGTGGTGGATCATTCTCAGCACTGCAGTAACACTGACGTGGTGGTGGTGTGTTAGTGTGTGTTGCGCTGGTCTGAGTGGATCAGACACAGTGGTGCTGCTGCAGTTTTTAAACACTGTGTCCACTCACTGTCCACTCTAATAGACACTCACACCTTATTGGTCCAACTTGCAGATGTCAACCAGTGATGATAGTTCATCAGCTGCTGCTGTGCTGGTCATCCTCTAGTCCTTCATCATTGGTCACAGGATACCCACTGTGCCTCTGTGCTGCCCAGCAGTGACACTAAGGTGTTTAAAAACTCCAGCAGCACTGCTGTGTCTGATCCACTCTTACCAGCGCAACACACACTAACACACCACCATCACGTCAGTGTTACTGAAGTGCTGAGAATGATCCAGCACCCAAATAATACCTGCTCCGTGGTGGTCCTGGGAGGGTCCATTGAAGAACAGGATGAAAGGGAGCTAACAAAGTAAGCAGAGAAACAGATGGACTACAGTCTGTAACTGTAGAACTACAAAGTGGACCTATATGGTTAGTGGAGCTGATAAAATGGACAATGAGTGTAGAAACAAAGAGGTGTTGATGTTATGGCTGATAGTTGTAATTCAGAATAGAGCCATTGACCTAATTTTCATGCTGAACTTCTTCTAATTTTGAAGCATACTTCATTAAAGATCTACTAACCCAATCTCATTATTTCATAGATTTGAAACATTTGATGTGAACAGCTTTGAGCAGTTTTGTATCAACTATGCCAATGAAAAGCTACAACAGCAGTTCAATCTGGTATGTACCCACCTCTTTCTGTATTTACATTCCACTTCAGTTTCCTCATTAAAGTAATGAACTTCAAACTGATAGGGCCACAACTTCTTGACCTAGTTTATGACTGTCTTTCATTAGCATGTGTTTAAACTGGAGCAAGAGGAGTACATGAAGGAGGACATCCCATGGACACTAATCGATTTCTACGACAACCAACCAGTCATTGATCTGATCGAGGCTAAGATGGGTATCCTGGACTTGCTGGATGAAGAATGTCTGGTGCGAAACTCTATAAAGACAGTTATTGCACAATATGTCAGTTTCCCAGCCTAAGCTGGGAGTAAAGTGCAATATCAATTATTACTCGCCATTAAAAAGTCACTTTAGTCCTTTAGTCACTTAAATTTTGTTGTCCAGGCTTGAACTTAATCGGTGGATGAGAGTTCAGTGCAATGTCACTTCTATAGCTGGACAATCAAATCAATGTAATACTAGTTTTAAATGTTTTTGTAGACATTTAGTCTAATCTGCTTTATATAGCCAAGTTTAGTTTTCTCATGAGTGTTGGTCAGTCGTGTCCTTCTTGTGTCACAGTTTCCTCAGGGGACGGATATGAACTGGCTGCAGAAGCTCTATAATTATCTGGGCTCCAAGCCTCTGTTTGAGAAACCTCGTCTGTCCAATGAGGCGTTCGTGATCCAGCACTTTGCAGACAAGGTGAGACTGTTGTAACTGCATCATCAGTGAAGCAAACATTACTGTCAAGTGGATAAATGATGTAGTAAAGATGCTATTTACGGCACTTTTCATCTCCCCAGGTAGAATATCAGTGTAAAGGTTTCTTAGAGAAGAACAGAGATACTCTGTATGAAGAGCTGGTGGACATAATGCGAGCAAGCAAGGTAAAAAGAGCTGCTTACTCCCACTTTAGTTTCTTTAGAATTATCCATTTTTTTCTTTTACATGGATGTGGCAGCTTGTCTCAGATACATACAACTGAAGATGTTTGAAACCTGTTGTTGTTAGTTTCCTCTCTTGGCAGATTTCTTCAATGAAGAGGAAAATAATTCTGTTATCAAAGGTGTCAAAGTGAAAGCGGCAAGACCTGCAGTCAAACCAGTCAATAAGCAGCTTCGGACTACTGTAGGAGACAAGGTGCACAATTACACAGACTTGATTTAACATAGTCTCAAAAAGAAAACACTGAATTTGTATCCATGAGAACCAACTCAGCTGATCCTAATGTCTGCTATAATGCTTAGTGCTTGATAAGTCATATTTTATTTTGAAGGTGTTGTGTGTTTAAGTGGAATCACTGGTAAAAGTTCTGAACTGGCATCCTGAAAGGGAATTTCACTGATTCTTCAAAATGAAATGAAATGAAATTGTTTGGATGTAAACAAAGACATCCAGAGTGGTTTGATGCGAAAGTTTCCATTCTAGAGAAACTGAGTTAGGTTTGTTCCCAGTGGTGGTGACAGGAACCAGACATCTGAAGAGTTTAATCCATCTAAAAGCTACACCACAGAATGTTATTACATGAAAATAGTTACATATGTACAGCCTGATGCCTGAGAGTTTTATGCTAGTTTAATGGCAAGAAGGAATTTTGAACAATCAGTGGAAATTCCCTTTAACCTCACCTGTATGTGGGCCCATGCTTCAGTTAACTCTCATAACAACATAATTTACATATTAGTTTCATAGTAATTATTGAATAATTCTTAGTAGTTATTGAATAAAAAGTCTTAAGGTTAATAGCTGAATAAGCCCAGGGTTCAGGGAGTTAAACCAACATTTGCTTAGATCAATTAAGTTAAATCAGATTATCCTCCCACTTTGTCAATGTTCACAGTAACTAATACTTTGCATTTCTTCTGTCTGTTCAACAGTTTCGCAGTTCTTTGTACCTGTTAATGGAAACACTGAATGCTACCACACCCCATTACGTCCGCTGCATTAAGCCTAATGAGGAGAAGCTGCCGTTTGAGTGAGTGATCCTAAGCATCCTGTGAAACTGATGGTCACACCTTCGTGCTTATCTTACGTCATGTACGTATTTGTGTATGTATTTGCACAGATATGACTCAAAGCGTGTGGTGCAGCAGCTGCGGGCGTGTGGTGTACTTGAAACTGTGCACATCAGCGCTCAGAGCTACCCCTCCAGGTAACTCATGGGTCTGTCACAGTGTCAACACCACTTTGTATACCTTTCTATATTTAACCTTATTCATGTTGCACTGATGAGGGAAGAGACAGTCATGTGATTGCAGGTGGTAAATTGTAATAGTGTTGATCTGCTTAGGATTTGGTCTAAGAAGCATTTCACCAGCTTTTTTCACTTCTGACTTACACGCAGTGGTGGACAAAGTATAGAAATCATGTACTTCAGTTAAAGTAGAGATAAAATTAAATGAAAATTAAAAATTAAATAAAATTAAAATGATCATAAGCACAAAACACTGAAGGCAAACAATTTCCATTAGGTAGAATTAAGTGGCTGTGAATTAACTTTTTGCAAACAAGCAAAGTTTCAGTTTAAGATTTATTTGCAACTTAGTTACAAGTTTAGGTTTAATAAAAACTTGCTTTAAACACAGGTTCACAAATGAGTTTTCCTTTACCATATTCTATATATGTTTCTGTTCATAAACATAAACTAGCAAAAACAAATTTACTATAAAATGAAAGTGTTTTTATGTATTCAGAAAAAAGACACATGCCAGTCACAACTGCATATGTGTACATATTTCTATATTGTGGTCTATTTACGCAAAGTTAGGTTAGTTCCATCATTTATGTAGGAATAGGCACTCCCAAAATTTTATGCTGCACTGATGTAGATCTATATACTTGCACTGGGTCGGTATGTCCAACAGGTCAAAACAAGCTCAAAACAAAGTGTGCGCTATACCCTGATTGGTGTTCTTGCTTCACGCTTCTTTCATTTTGACATGTTACATTTTTATACACACATAAGCCAAAAGGAACGACAGATTTCGCATAATGTAGTGGAGTAAAAAGTAAGATATTTGACTTTGAAATGTAGGGCTATAATTCCTAATAGACTAACACAACTGTTTGATTTTTTTTCATGTAGTCACCCTGAAAATGCTTAGAAAAAAATTTACTATTCATTAGTTTCCACAGTTATTTAAAAACAAATTGTTTCACTTAATTAAAAAATCCTTACTGAAAACAATTTACTTAGCAACTATCTTTGTAATAACTTATGTCTAGTCATTTGGATCCAGGTCTGAGGAGCTGTTGCTGTTTTGCAGGTGGACATATATAGAGTTCTACAGCCGCTACAGTATTCTGATGAGTCAGGCGGAGCTCAGGGCGGGAGAGAAGAAGCAGATTTGTAGAACAGTGCTGCAGAGACTTATCCCTGTAAGAAACCCCTTCATCTGTAGCACTCACATCAATAAGTTCAGCATGACACACTGCTATTAACCTGCTATGCAAACTGTTACTTTACAGATTGTTCAATTCCAATTCCTTTCTTTTCATGCTTGCCTGGAGGACACCAGAGAACTCTATGAGGTTCTTTGAAGACAGTTTTACTTTAGTTCAGGTAGTTTGTTAGTCTGGCCATTGGCCATATGTGTATCTCAGCCTAATATCCTTATTTACTAAACTTGTTCTAAATTAGAAGTGATTTTAATTCTAAAAAAATGTATGTGTTCTAAATTCATGAATAAATATTTTAGGGAGAGTCTAACTTCATTTTAGCTTCATTATTGATATTTTATGTATGTTTTGAGAGCACCAAAAAAAAATCTTCTTATGTGTGAACATTTCTGATGTTTTGACTTGCTACAGGACTCAAACCAGTACAAATTTGGCCGGACCAAGATTTTCTTCCGGGCGGGTCAGGTAGCGTACCTGGAGAAGCTGCGTTTGGACCGTCTGCGAACTGCATGTATAACAATCCAGAAGCACGTGCGGGGCTGGAGGCAGAGACAAAGATACCTGAGCATGAGACAAGCTGCCATTATCATCCAACAGTACATCCGCGGCAAGAGGCAGATCAGGTCAGTGTCTAAAGCATAATGCACAAATGTACCTTTTAGACACAAAGCACCTCATGGAGCTGGCTTTTAACTAACTAATTAACTAACTCACTCACTCATGTTGAGCAGGTTGATGACTCTCATAAAGGGCCCTCTTTTACCCCTCGAAGATCTTTTGGCAATTTGCATCAATGACATGGTGTCCTTGTTAATGCAGAAGTAAATTACCTTTTTTACTTGTTTTATCACAAAATGTCTGTAATATTAAATATATTTAATATGACTTGCAAATTTAAATGTATTAAAAAAACAAATTTACACAGTTTTCTTCTTACCCTGAATGTGAATCAGCCACGACGTGTTCTGCATTAGAGGTAAGAGGCTATTGTAGTTAACTAATGTAACTAATTATAGCCTTCAGTCAACAGGGACAAAAGTACAGACATAATTGAGGCTTCAAGATAAGTTTTAGCTGTTTTTTTTATTTTTAGATATCAATATCTCCACAAAAGAAAGCACATAAGAAAGCCTATTTGAACTAATATGACAATTCCATAAGCTTATGTTACTTGAAACTTGATCAGATCTATATGTTTTACTTGTTAGCTACATTAGCCTTATAGCTCAGGTGTCCTGGACGATGGACTACATTTGGGGTAGTAGGAAAATTGTGTAAAGCTGGCTTTTGGCTGAAGCACTGCTTAAATACCTTCTGAAGAGGTCCATATTTTGTGGGGAATCTCTGGCTTATAATGCACTACAGAATTACTCTCAGTGGCTCATCATCTTTTCTACTGCTGCAACACAGGCTTTCAGTCTAATACTGCTAGAACGTTTGTTCATTTGGCTAGCAGGTGTGTAATGCATGCTTTTTCTAGGCGCACTTTGACAGCAGCAGCACTGAAGCAGGCCTGGGCAGCAGTGGTCATCCAGAGACACTGCCGTGGCTATCTCATACGACGGCTTTACCTGCTTGTTCGGGTTGCTACCATCACTATCCAGGCCTACGCCAGGGGGTGGATGGCCCGCAAGCGCTATAAAAAGGCAAACAGTTTAAGTTCATTTGAACTTCATTTTTCTCAAGCTGTGCTTCTCTATGTAACATGTTTAATTCTGTACATTATATCACTGGTGTAGATGGTGGAGGAGCACAAAGCTCTGGTTTTACAGAAGTACGCCCGGGCCTGGCTGGTACGGCGGCGTTTCCAGACCATGCGCAGACTCGTTCTGAACGTACAGCTCTCCTACAGAGTCCAACAATTGCGGAAGAAAATAGAAGAGCAGGTGATGCAATAAAAAATATTTGCCTTTACAAGCTAGAGAAGCGAAAAAGGAAGTATCTGTCATCTTTATAACGTCCTCTATTTGCTGTTCCAAACAAACGTAGGTAGATCTGTTATTTGTGTCATTGTAAGTGACTATTTATGATTGTTGCCTTTATTGTGACATTACTGCTGGTTTTGACAGGAATTTTAAAAGATCTTCCTGAAGGACTGGTATATTACTGGTATGGGTTTATATAAAAACTGAGTCATTATACAAACCCAGTTCCAAACAAGTTGGGACAGTATGTAAAATGCCAATAAAACAGGAAGTAGTGAGAATCTGTTTGATCTGTATTATATTAAAAACAGTACACAATGTTTGAGGTTTTACCTTATAAATTGTGTTGTTCTTTTTTTGTGAATAAACTCTGATAGTGATGATGCCTGCACTATGTTCCAAAAAAGTTGGGACAGGAGCATGTTTACCACTGTGTTACATTGCCTTAACTTTTAACAACACATAATAAAGCTTTGGAAACTGAAGACACCAACTGATCTGGTTCTGAAAGCAGAATTGTTTGCCATTTTTCAGTTATGCAAGTCTTTAGCTGCACAACCCATGTGGGGCCTTTGTTGTTGTGCTTAGCACTTAGGAGACAGGCACGTGAGTCTAGCACTTGCACACTCTGATTACGCAGACATGATGTACAGAATGTGGCTTGGTGTTGTCATGTTGAAATAATCATGGACCCCTCTGAAAAGGATGGCTTCTATTACATTTTGGAGCAATATTTTGCTCCAAAATGTGTAAAAGTCTTAGTGTTAATGGTGCTTTCACAAATGTGCCTGGTGGCCACGGCATGGGCACTAATATCCCACCCTCCACCAAGTTACCCATACCATGACAGATGCCATTCTTAGTCTTAAATTGCTCCTGTCCCAACTTTTTTGGAACATGTTGCAGGCATCATTTTCAGAATGAGTGTATATTTACTAAAAAACAATGTAGTTGATAAAAAAATTATTTAGTCTTTGTACTGTTATCGTTTAAATATGGGTCAAAGTGGATTTACAAATCACTGATTTCTGTTTTTATTTTAATTTCACATACTGTCCCAGATTTCTTTTGAAATTGGGTTTGAAGTATACTTTATATCAAAGAATACATGATCATTTATTCCCGGACATCACAGAAGCGGCCCAAAAGTCACTTTTATTTATAAAGTACAATTAAAGCAACAGTTGACCAAAGTATTGTGTGTAATTATTCACAACTTAAATGAACATGTCGTCACTGTCAGAACAAAACCTTGTATCAGCATTTTTGGTATTTTTAAATTTAAATTTTTTTTTTTCACAAAAGCACAGCTGCCGTTTACACTGTGTCAAAAATACATGACATATGGACCAATAGAAATGGTCCAAAATGACTTAGAATAAAATCTTTCACATTAAACTGAATGAAAAGTTGAAAGTTTTTCCTTCTCCTAAAAAGTTACTTTTTTTGAAGATATGAGGTTTTGGCCCAAAAGCAACAGTATATAATATCAGTATGCAGGCAAGTAATTGGCAGCATTGGCAAGTAAGTAAGTAAGTAAGCAAGTAAATGAATAAATACATTAATTGATAAATTCATTAGAGTGATAAATAGGGTGGAAATATTGGTGTTCATTATATTTATTTTAAACAGAAATGTTCAACACAGATACCTAGAGCTGTCTTTTTCTGTTTAGAATAAAGAGAACCGTGGACTTGTGGAGAGACTGACCAGTCTGGCCAACGCTCATGCTCAAGGACTGGACAGGGCACAGGCTCTGGAGATGGAGCTTAGCAAAGCAGTCAGTGAGAAGGCATCTGTAGAGGAGAGGGAGAAGAAGAATAAAGAAGACACTGATAAGGTAAGACACTAAGGATTTTAAGCATCAGTGACTGAATGGATGGCTAGAGTGACTGGAAATAAATCTGTGTTAAAACTGTAGCTCTGACATGACGGCGGAACCAAGTGTCTGACACATCTTCTGAAAAATGGACCAAGCTAACCAGTGTCTTTGAACCGTTTGTGCTGAAGTCGCATTAAATTGAATGAACAGTGTCATAATGTAGTGTAAAAACCATTTTGGTCATATTTTATTTTGAGAGTCCTTTTTAGAAAATCTACAGATGCTTTAACAAACTTTCTGATGAAACTCAGTTGTTCATAAGCAGGTTTAGGGTCATGTCTAGGATTAGGTATAGGTGTTGGGTTAGGGCTAGGTTTAAGTTTAAATTCAACTTAACGTTCAGTTATTTAGTGGAACATTAGTTAAAGACAATCTGAGCATCTACAAAATAACTCATTCAGCGCAATAAAAATTTGAAATGGACTTGATTAAACCTCACACAGCAACTATCGCAAACAGGTGTTTCGTCAAAAAGTAGAAGAGCAGGCACAGTTTTTTCCAGATGCCATTGCTGTCCCTGCTGCCATCGTTGCTCAGCGTCCTTATTTTAAAAGGACACCTACAGATTGCATTTCACTGAATATTATTCTGCATGAAGCATCCTTTAATTATGTTAATGACATGTAATCCTGATCATGTGTCCTTCTTACTCCATAAGGTGATTGCACAGCTTCAGGGTGAAAGAGACAAAGCCAGACTGGAGAATCAGACTCTCCAGCAGAAACTCAAAGACTCCATAGAGCAGATGACAGGTAGTCCAACTGCACTCACTTACATTAACCTAGCTAATAAAAACCATGCATTTCAACAGCTTATATAAAATGATTGAAAAGTGGCGTTTTTGCAGACAAATTTGAGAAACACAAGAAAAAACTCATGGAGGACCTGGAGCGAGAAGAGAGGCTGCGGAAGTAAAAACCACATTTATAAGCTACATTTCAGAGCACTGATTTTGAACTTCCACATTCAGTTTATACATTCTACACTGAGTATAGCTAAAGCTTGTCTGCTGTGGTTTGTCAGGGTGGCAGAGCACAACAGTGAGCTGCAGAAGGAGGACTTGGAGAAGGAGATCTTGGCACTGAAGGAGGAGAACCGCAGGCTGAGAGAGGAGAAGGTTCGGCTGCAGGCACAGATTGAGGAGGACACACAAGTCAACAAAGAGCTGCAGGAGCAGCTCAGTCAGCTCACCAAACACGTCAAGGTAGATAGTATAGACTCATTTATGTCCCTTTCTAAAAATTCCCAGGCTATTTTCAAATATAATTACTATGTTTTTTTTGTTTATGTTCACTCTGTGTCCTCCGCTGTGTGAAAAGTTAGTCACATTGGTATATTCAGTAAATTTTAATTAATTTAAATGAATCATACCAAAACAATTAAATCAAACAGTGAACTGTGAAATTTGAAATGTTGTGATCAGGGCTTTCACACATCCTGGAAAACCTGGAATATAGTTTTCCAGTCATTGGGTCATTGGGGTTCATAGGTAGGATGCATGTCGACAGTCATTTTATTAGGGCAAGTCCAGTACTAATAGTATTATTCATGATCATCACAAGCAGGGGTCAGAAAAGCAGGCAGGCAGGTACACACGAGGCAAATCCATTATAAAAAGTCAGTAAACAAAGCAATACAACACAAAGAAACACAGCTCAGAACTCACAACAGAGATTTTGCAAAACTCAAGACTAAAGAGTTGGGTGTACATCACCAAATGTCCATAAATCAGCTGCAGGAGTGTGTAATGATCTGTGTGTTGTGGGTGGAGCAGGAGATGGACACCTTAAAACAGGAAAAAAAGAGAAAACTGACAAAATCCTGGTAAAAAAGTCCTGGTAAAATGTAAAGTCATAGGCTTTACAATAGGCAATTAAACCACTGATATTGAATATTATATCATATTCTTACTTGCATGTTTTAACATATTTAGCTGGTAATGATTAGTTTAGGTGTCTGTAATTAGCTTTTGTAGTTTTAAATGCTGCAGCGTCACATGGACATTAGGGGCCATGATGGTATGCCTGGTAGAGCGAGCTCCATTAACACACGCCAGCTTCATGCAGCATGTAACATTCACTTCTAACATTTTAGTAGAACCTGTGATGATTGATGAGATTATGGACTTTAATGTTAATCAATGTCAGCAATTATGCATCATTTAAAGACACTCTTTCATGAGCAACAGATGTCGTGCATATAAGTCACAGATATCGTCTTGGAATAAGAATCATAATCAGAATTATTTGTTATGAGATTTACACCCTTTCCAACTTTCCAACTGATCTGTCCTGACTGTTAATTCTGGTGTTTCTGTAGGTGATACCAGAGTTACGTAAGGAGATTAACAGCCTCCAAATGGAAAAAGATGAAACTGACAGAAAGATGAGGGAGCAAACTCAGCAGACCAGAGGTACTGCGTGATACCTAAGACTATAGTATGAGTAGCAGTAGATAGATTTAACATATTGCTTTCGAGATGGGATTCTTTGTGTAGATTATGACATAATGATAATGATTGACTTAATACAATAATAAAACGGGTATAGAGACTGAGATTCCTATATAGCTCAATGTGAAGGTGTAGAAATCTTCAAATAAAGCTGGTCTTCTACATAGATCTCATATTTATATATTATATATTATATATTTCATGATGCCATAATCATCATCTCATTTGAACAAAATGTCCCGTTTCTTATGGACTATGAGGCAGTGAGTGAGACCTATATTTGTCTTTCCTCAGAGAAAATGAATTTGATTACGAGACGGCTGCTGGGTGAGGCTAAAGAAGAGGAGCTTATTCTCAGGTTGTGTTATACCTTACCTACTTAAATGCAAATGCCTGTTTATCTGAGCAAGTGTTGCTGTAAGATGCACGTTTTCTAGGCCACTAAAGAGCTTTTAAAAAATAGCCATACATTTTTTGAATTTTTAGGTGTTAACATAAGTTCTTCTGCTTGCTCTGAGTTTGACGGTTGATCTTATTTCAGGATGAAAAAAGAGGCAACAGAAAATGCTGATGATGAAGGAGATCTTCTGTTTGCCTTTGATGGGCTGCAGAATGCTACCAGGTTTGAAACAATTACATTTACAGATTTATCTGTGTTTTGTTAAGCATTTTAACCAGTCCTTCTCTCTCTCTCTCTCTGTCTCTGTCTCTCTCTCTTTGTCTCTTTCTCTCACTCTCTTTCCCTCTTTTTTCTCTCCCTTTCTCTCTTTCTCTCTCTCTCTCTCTCTCTCTCTCTCTCTCTCTCTCTCTCTCTGGTGTAGGGTGATGGAGACTCAGCTGAAGGAGCAAAGGGAAGGTTATGAGAGTCAGGTGGAAGCGCTTGTCTTTAAGAATGATCATCTGACTAGAGAGAACCAGCAGCTGCAGGCTCTCTTTCAGGAGAAAAGTGATGTCAACCGCAGCATTGGACAGGAAGTGGCCCGCCTCAATGCGGAAAACATGGTACTACCACCCTTCTTAATTTTTGACACTCTTTATAGTTGCATTTATAGCATTCGCCAGAAGCTCTTATCCAGAGTGATTTACAGAAGTTTTATTGTGTTCTTGGAAAACGTCTTCTTAGGTAAGTGCAAATGGGCCAAATGTCTAAAGATACCCTGAAGCTAAAGCACTGCCAGAAACAGGAGTCAGTGCTGATACACCACAAACTGGACCATATATCCTTGTTGTCATTCCTACTCCTGGATGACCTCAACACTGTACAGTGTTCTCCAACACTCGTGATACAGCTCCAGAATTAGAGCACATAGAAAGCACTGAACTGTGCAGTGGCTCTACTGGACTGTGAGTGTAACTGTTTAGCTGTGTGTTATTCCTGTGCTTCTGTAAAGCATCACTCAAATCATAGTACATGAAAACACTAATACTGAAGGTTTTCCTCAGAAAATGAAAGAAAAAATAAAAAAAAAATTTGGAGAACGATCATATTATGCATTCACTGTCCATCAAAAGGGGACAGCTAACATAAAACGTTTTTCATTCATGAGCATTCTGAACTGGTTTGTAATAAGATGTTTAGATCATTTTTTTTGCAAAACTGTCAGCTGTCAAAAAGGCTATTTTTGGAATAATGCCAAACCCCACAATGTATTGGCTTATGTAGCATGTTTTCTCACCTGAACAATGAATTTTGCGTTAAATTTTGGGTGGAAATGTTAATTTTAGTTTGGCCTTAGTGCTAAGAACACATACAAACTGAGTTAGAAAATGTAATTTAATTTGGTTTCAAATTATTTGTGGCTGACCACAAACTTTGAAATAATAGATCAAATAGAGATAAATAGTAAGATAACAGAACAACAATCTGTGTCTTACATTGTTATGTAAGCTTATTATCTGATGTCCATTTAAGTGAGCTATGTTACTTTTTAAAGTTAAAACAACAAATTATAGACAAAGAAATCTGAGCCTCCTCGGGGGCTCCTGCGTGGTGTTACTGTCTAAAAGTTCAAGCCAACATCAGGAGATCATGAGTTTGAATCCCAGTGATGCCACAGCCATCCATACCTGGGAGCCCAAGAGGAGAAGGAGATGGTAGGAGTTCCAGCTAGTAAAGAAATTGGTAAAGAAAAATACTAAACGATAGTAAACAAGGTAAACAATATGTTGTGTAACTCCAGAAAAGCTGTGTAATAAGTTACCTTATAATTTTAAGTTGAGATGACATTTGTACAGTGTATCTTTCTAATGTGCGCTCTTAACAATAGGTTAAAAAAGAAAACTGTCAAACTTTTAATTAAGAAAAACCAAGGAAGACATTTTAATGCATATGTGTTCGCAAATAACTGTATTTATGTTCAAAACTTAGCAGGTATTTTTTCTTACTTAATTAAAAAGTGCTGCAAAAATAGAAATTTTCTTGGAATTCTTGGAACATTTCAGAAAGAAGAGAAGGTCCTTTTGACAGGCAGTGTGCATGTGCTGTGTGTAGGTGATCCCAGAGCTGAAGCAGCAGGTTTCAGAACTACAGCGACACAGACAAGAGCTGGAGACTCAGCTAAAGGAGCAAAGCGCTGAGATGAATGGTGAGCTCTTCAGAAAGAGTTTTACAGCAGTTTAAGCCTTAATTTTTCTTAATTTTAATTCTTAAACATTCTGTCTGGTGATTGCGATTCTTTCTCTCAAATGCATTTGTCAGACAAAATGATGAAGGTATCCAGTGAACTTCAGAGCAAACTTGAGGAGGAGCGCTCCCAACGGAGGTGAATATCACTTCACCATAAAATACACCCTTTTTCAAATCATAAAGCCATCTGGCAGAACTGACAGTGTGTACATTTTTGTTCTGTATGGATTTCTATCTGCAGGCTCTTGGACGAGAGGAATAGAGAGAGTGAGAGGGAGAAGGAGGAGCTGGAGAGGAGGTTGGAGGAGCTTGAGGAGGAGATGGAGCAGATAAAGAGACTCCAGCAGGCAGAGAGTGAAGCAAAGAACAAATTCAGGCAGGAGACTTCCCGCCTTACAGCTGAGAATATGGTATGTGTGTTTATTACTGTCCCAGCCTACTTGTGTACATCACATCTCATGGGTAATGGAAGTGAATTGAATAGGAATTGAATGGAATGGAATGGAAAGGAATTGAATTGAATTGAATTAAGCAAGGCTGGGTTTCTCAAAAGCATCTTAGTGCAAAGCTTATTCCAAAATGGTAGAGCGAGCACCACACAGAACACCAGCTCTACCAGCTAAGAGGATCTTAACACTGAAATGCTTTTTGTAGACTGGGCCCTGAAATTAACTGAATTCAGTTGAATATACATTATTGTCCCTGAGGAGAAAATTGTCTTGTTCTCAGTGTGGCTGCCCATATAAAAACAAAATATTTAAGTATACTTACATAACACGTTCATTCGTCCAGTCATACATACAGTCATACGCCACTTATTCCAAGGTCTTTTGTATCATGTAATAAAATTGTCAATCTAAAAAAAAGTCTATAAACATCCTCTGTGCTCTGTAAATTTTAGCACTGTTATATCAAAACCATGTCCATTTTTTCTTTTTTTTCAATTTTTCATACCTTATTTGAGAAGCTGCTCTTCATATTGTGTGAGTACTTCATAATGAGTGGACCAGTAGAAATGCTCCAAACTTGGCTTTGTTATTTGAAACAAAGTATCTTTAAATTAACTTAAAGTTGAGAACATTTTGACTTTATTGTTTTGCCTTTGGAGATCAGATTTTCTTTGGACACAGACGAAAGCAGCATAGTATATGAAAACACTTATTACAGTTATACAATTATTGATACAATAATTATTGACATAACAGCAGCTTAAAACAAAATCCATGGCTATGAAGAAGATTGTCTCCAAAAAAACAATAAACAGTAACAATCAGTGAAAAGCTTTGTACCTGTTTGGTTGCACACACATTGTTCTCTTTTGTTCCAGGACTTTGAGGAGCAGTTAGATATGAAGGACAGAACCATAAAGAGACTGCAGGACCAAATCAAAGCTCTTCAGGCACCTGTGAAAGGTAACCTGTGTTTCCAGCTGTGTGTGATCTCCTGTCCTGGGTTTAGATGTGGGACGCTGTCTACTCTGTTCTGTGTTTGATCTTCCCCACAGTGAACCAGAAAGCTGCACCAGCCCTTCCTAAGGAATACCTCGGCATGCTGGAGTATAAGAAGGAGGATGAAGACAAGCTTGTGCGCACATTAATACGGGGTAAATACTCCTCACAGTGTGCAGTCCACACTCTATATAGACAACACACAACAGACTCATTGAATCAGGAATGAACCGAGTTTTTCTATTTTTTAAAGTTAGATAAAGTTACATGTTTTTTGACATATAAAGAGTAAATAGGCCTACAACAAAGTGCCACAATTTACATTTCACAAATTACCTCAGTAGTAATGAGAATTAGAAATATGATTAAAAAGATACTGTTTCCTTTGTATGCTTTGCATGCATGTCATACAATTTAAATAAATTAGTATAATTTATGCAGTGGTACAAAATGCAAAATACAAAAAACAAACAAAAAATAATAAAACCCTTTGTTTTTGGTTTAGATTTCCATCATAGGGACTCTTATTTTTCAGTGCATCAAGAAAGTACATTTCTTTTGATATGAAAAGTGCTTGAAAGATTACAAACCCACATACACAAACACTCACGAGTCTGTGTTGTGCAGAGCTGAAGCCGAGGGGTGTGGTGGTGAATATGATCCCTGGGCTGGCAGCACATCTCCTCTTTATGTGTGTGCGGCATGCTGATTACCTCAGTGATGGAAACAAGCTGAAGTCTCTAATGCACGCCATCATCACGAGCATTAAGCAAGTCATAACGGTACGAAGCTCTGACTGCTTCAGATCATTATACTGAACGCAAAGTAGTAGTTTAACAAGAAATCAAATTTATTTTCCCCTCACCCCAAATGTAGCAGATCAAATGGAGGAATCATTACTTTTACTTACTGTTATCTCTAAAAAACAGACAAAAACACATAAAAAATTTAGGCTTTTAGCTGTGTTGTAATTTTGTCCCTCTTTTATACATACGTAAAATTTAGACACCAAACATGTTTTTGTTGGTAAACTCTATTAGGAAAGGACAATTATGTAAATTAGAGTTTTTGCTGGATGACTTTTAACTGTTGAGTGATAACTGTTCATCCTCCTGTTTCCAGGATCATCAGGAAAACTTTGAAATTTTGTCCTTCTGGCTCTCGAACACCTACTACCTGCTCAACTGCCTCAAACAGTACAGTGGAGAAGAAGTGGGTCTAATCCCCCAAATCCCATCATCCCCAGCCCATCATTAACATCTTATCAACCCTTAGTTACCCTTAAGAAAGCTTTGTTAAGAGATTAAAGTGTTGTCTTACTGTCTCAACAGGAGTTTATGAAGCATAACACACAGCGACAGAATAAAAACTGCCTGCAGAACTTTGACCTGTCGGAGCACAGGCAGATCCTCAGTGATCTCGCCATCCGCATCTATCACCAGTTCATAAACATCATGGAGGACACCCTCTTTCCTATGATTGGTATGTTACTGTATGTCCTTTTTTTACTGATTTCATATCAGTTAAGTGGTTAGTCTCAGAAAATGTAAAGACCACCTTTTGGGCAGGTGGTATTTTACCTAACAGCAGCATAAAAGGGCAGGTGGCATTTAAGGGCTCATATAATGGAAAAAATATTTTTTTCTTGCTTTAAAATGTACTGCTCACTGCCCAGTCCTTACAGTCCATGACCAGCGGCAAAAACAGACTATTTTGAATTATAACATCATAAAAATTAACACACTTACATATGATCACCCATTCAGCCCACAGCAGTGTAGCTCACTCATTTACACTGAAGTGATACAGAGTGTTCATACTGCAGAGAGTCTGTAGCAGAAATATGATAGCAGTAGATGTTTGGAAAAAAATGATTAAATGTTGCTGTTTAATATATCATTGCAGCTTTTTAAAATATCCAGACATCTGAAAGGAGTGGCTGAATTTTTTTCCATGTCCCTAAGGATTTCTGTTCATACTGTACAATAAGTACATTTCAGCCCACAGCTATTGGAACACAGGGCAGCCAGAGAGAACATTCATTATGTATTTATTTTAGTTATTTTATCTATGACGTTTGATATTTCTCAAAAAACAATTTTATATTTCCAGTGTTTCTTTAGCCATTACAATGAAAATATCCTGTTTCCTTTTAATGGCTGAAGACACGTTAAGTAGACTTCGTAATATATGAAAAACGTAATATATGAAAATGTTGATGTTTTTTCCCCACTATTTAAGGTATCAAATTCTGAGATGATGCCTAAAGGTTCAGTTGAGAAGAGAAAATCATGTATATTAAACTACTTCAGAATAGAACACCAACCAAAAATATCCAGCTGACATTAGTCCTGTGGTCAGAAACTGACCAGTGGTGAAGGGCTAGGAAAGGCAGAACTGATTGTAGTCAAACACACTGAAAAGATCATGCAAGGAAAAAAAAACTGAGAAAGCAGGTAGTGGAGCTAGACAAGGAGACTGAGATGAGAGCTGTGTATCTATGACATATGTCATACATATACTGTACACTAAAGCATATTGTTGTTGTCAGAACAAAACCTTACCTTTACAGGAGAAAGAAAATCATTTTTAACTTTTAATCTTAATGGCTTAAGTTAATGTAACAAGATTTTATTATAGTAAGTTATAATAAGTAAATATAGTATGTAGTAAGTAATTATTGGAGCATTCCTATTGGTCCATTTGTCATCAAATTTTAAAACAATGTAAAGGGCAAAAAAACAGAAAAAATGGAGATACAAGTTTTTGCTCTGACCATGACAATACATTGGTGTGTTATTTTCAACCAGTCTCTTTGATTAAAACATAAAACTTAAAGACAGAGTTGAAGTAATTTGAATTTATTCTTAACAAGTAATAAAAAGCATTGAATTTGATTTTTTAAATTGTGCAGCAATTCTGAATTTGGCCCTGTGACAATGCCAATGCAGTACTGATGATATTCACACACATTCACACATTTAAAAAAATAATGCCAGTGCAGTTAGACTGTCTCTACACAAGAGTACGCTGTACTATGTGTCTGAGGTGGGGTGGTGCGTTCTCTGTGGCTGTAGTCCCTGCGATGCTGGAGCACGAGAGTCTGCAGGGCATCTCCAGCATGAAGCCCACAGGTTTCCGTAAGCGCTCCAACAGCCTGCTGGAGGACGGTCACAGCGAGGGTCAGGCCTACAGCATCTCCTCCGTCCTGCAGCTGATGAATGCCTTCCACAGCAGCATGGTGCAGCATGGTATGGAGCCACAGCTGCAGGGACAGGCCATCCGCCAGCTCTTCTACCTGATAGGAGCAACCGCACTCAACAGCATCCTCCTGCGCAAAGACCTCTGCTCCTGCCGCAAGGGCATGCAGATCAGGTCAGTCGCTTTTCTTAACTAGGGCAAGGCCGTATAAGCTCCATTGGGAATGCCATAACAGTGTCATAAATGGCATGAATAACTACCACTTTAGTTTAGTTTTGTTCTAACAGAGATAATGTTCTCGTGCTGTACTGGAAATTAGGTCACATATTTTTCACTAATGAATGTTTAGACTGCTGTACTGTGTGCTGATCCGAACTGATCAGATTCTCTCTCCTGCAGGTGTAATATCAGTTATTTGGAGGAGTGGTTGAGGGAGAAGGGTCTGCAGGGCTGCAGTGTGATGGAGACTCTGGGGCCGCTGTCTCAGGCTGCTTGGCTTCTGCAGGTGAATAAAACTACTGACGAGGACGCAGCTGAGATCCAGCAGAGATGCTATGAGCTCTCTCCTGTCCAGGTACAGCACATCGGTCCATCCATGCACTCCTTCATTCTTACAGCTGTTATGTAGCCTCTCTGTCAGGGGTTACATTTAGCCAAAACACCTCTGGAGCAGAGCTATAATTTTGATGGAAATGAATGACGTGAACAGCAACTGGAGCTCTAATGTGATGGAAATATAAGGCATTTCTGTTCAATCTTTGTAAAATCCATGTAATCCATGATTACTGGTTGCATGCTGCATGCTAGGCTGATTTTGTGAAGGAGCTCCTCCTCTCGTTCTGCTGATTTTTTTCTGTGTCATGCAAATGCGTATTCAATTCATCCTGCTGTTTCATAGCGTTTCCACCTTGCTCTGTAATTTGGTTCATCTTCATGTCATATTAGTCAGGCCTCACAGGTCCCACAGGTGCTCAATTGGTTTCAAGTCTGGGGAATTAGGGGGCCAGGGTAGTACTTGGAAGTCTTGATCATGCTCTTCCAACCAATGTCGGACATTTTTAGCTGCGTGACATGCCGCATCATCTTGCTGGAAAATCCCCCGCCCCATGGAAGACAATCAGCATGTATGGGTGTACGTGATCTGCAAGGATGGATATATATATATATATATATATATATATATATATATATATATATATATATATATACTGAAAGTGAGTTTTAACTATATTTATAGGATGCTATAGGAGCTGTAATCTATGTAATCTCTTATCTCTTACTAAACACCTACAACCTCATCACCTCTTATTATAACCCTTGCTTGCTGCCTGTGTTCTCTTAATGATCTCTTTCCTCTGTGATTCTTTTAGATTGTGAAGATCCTCAACTCATACACACCCATCGATGATTTTGAAAAGCGGGTTGCACCATCATTCGTGCGTAAAGTTCAGGTAAGCTTTCATGTGTCAGTCATGCAAACATTAACCATCTGACAGAAAACTTTCTGTAGATTGAAGCGTTTTGCTGATAATTAGAGGCCTTTCGTTCATTCTATTGTATTATACTGTATTGTATGTGTGAAGAATGAATGTAATCACTGTGAGTTGTGGATTTACTGAATGCTTTTACATGTTCATTCCGGTTGGGATTCTGCCCTGTAACAGGCGCTGCTGCAGGAGCGTGAAGGCTCGAATCAGCTCATGATGGATGCACAGTATCGCTTCCAGGTCACATTTCCTTTCTGCCCCTCCACACAAGCTCTGGAGCTCCTCCAGGTTCCCAGCAGCCTTCACCTGGGCTTCCTCACCCGCATATGACCTCTGACCCAGACCACTGACTGACTCTTCAGCGTCAAGCCTTGAATCAAAATTGGAATCAATGTGCTGTTAAAATGATACTTTTATTATATCATAAATTTTATAAATGAATGACTCTTTGATTCACACATGAAAACCTGGTCATTAACTTATTTTAGTACCATGAAATGCTCTACTGTGTGATTTTTTTTTTTTTAACCTTTGAAGGTTTCTTTGTGTATAAAAAGTCTCAGGGAATAGAAAGAAAACTGTTTCCTGTGCAGCAAAAAGCAAAGTTTATCTTAGATACAGTATTTATACATTTTTATTTCAAACTTATTGTCAAGATCAAACATGAACAAAATTTGTAATTAATCATTGCTTGAACCAGATCATATGAAAGCCTTAGATATATTAAATGTACCACTTTGTTTGAGAAATTAAGTATTACGATAAATGTTCAATAATTTATCTTGTGCAATGTATGTAATAAATCAGCTGATACCGCTGCTCTGCTTAAATCCCATTTCAAACTCCACCATAGCTGATGTAACTCATAAATATTCATTATATCTTAGTAACTCCTCTGAGGGCTCCTAATGATTAGAAAGCAGAATTGCAGCATATGAACTGACTTACTGGGTGGCTGAGAGTAACCTATCTATCCATCTATCTATTATCTATCCATCTGTCTATCCATCTATCCATCCGTCTGTCCATCCATCCATCTACACTCACATCCATTTTATCAGCTCCACTTACCCTATATGTGCATTTAGCAGCTCAGCAATTACAGACTGTAGTCCATCTGTTTCTTGGCATACTTTGTTATCCCACCTTTACCCCGTTCATCAGTCAGGACCCCCACAAAACCTATATTAGGACATATGTATAATAAGACATATAATGTGTGCGTGTGTGTGTGTGATATGTAGATGTTCTGTCTAGATTGCTCTGATATTGATTGCTGAGCTGAGAGCCTGTCAGAGAGCTGAGCTGTAACCCTGCTGCTGAACTCACCCGGGTCGTTGTAGGTAGAGCATCCTTCTCGTGACGTCACGGCAGCTGCGTCAGCTGTTGCCTTTCTAACATCCCTCTCTTTCTCAGGACTCCCCCTCTTCCTCTCCCTCTCTCTCCCTTTCTCTCTCTCCATCGGAAACATAATAACCCATCGCGTGCAGGTGAGGCAAATTTTCCTTTGGCAAAAATGGCTGCACAGGAGGTGCAGCCTAGTGAGACCATAGCCAAGCTGAAATCAGAGTCGGAGGCGCTGAAGACCAAGCTGGAGGAGGAGAGAGCCAAACTGCACGATGTGGAGCGTAAGTGCATCAGCTGGGCCTCTCACTGCACAGACCACAGGCACTCGTTTATCACATATTATATGACATCTATAGACCTTTAGCTCCGCGGCTCGTGTGGACGGTCAGCTCTGACTCACATCAGCGAGGGGATGGAGACGACGGTGGTGTTGTGGTGCGCTGTTCTCGAGGCGCTCTGAGTGTGTGTACTGCTCGGTTTACCTGAGGAGGTTTAGTGATGTGATGTGATGGTGGCTCTATTGCTGGATTATGATTTTCGAGCTTCAGGCCTGCTTTGTGTTGAGCAACCAAGCATCAATAAAAATCGACGATACTCTTGTTCCTACAGCGTTACGCTACCACACACACACACATCCAGTAGCATTATTTTTCCTAACCGTCGTCTGAGTTGAAGGATAATTACAGCCTGCGTTTGTTCACAGACGGTAAAAGCTGAGGTGTCGAAACATTATTAACGAAAAGAGAGGTCGAATAAAGCTGTGATTCCTCCCACAGTACACCAAGTGGCAGAAAAGGTGGAGCCCCTGGGGCAGTTCGTCATGAAGACGAGGAGAACCCTGAAGGGTCACGGGAACAAAGTGCTCTGCATGGACTGGTGTAAAGACAAGAGGAGGATTGTGAGCTCCTCACAGGTAAACCGGTTTAACTCACATATATGTACAGCAGACAGAGCCGTTAGCGCCACGCTAGGCGCTATCCAGGGTTCTGAACGAGATATGACTGAATAACTCAGGTTTGTCCTAGCCATCAGTCCTACTGCGCATGCGCGTTTCATTAGTATGGCACAGTAACTTAGTATTTCTAACATTTTATTGTGTTTTAGTGTTAATTCTGCCTCACTCAAACACTGTTAAACTACACTAACTTAATTTTTTGGTTTACTACTTTGTTAAAATTACTAATACAAATCTAGTAACACACTATTTCTTGTATAATCTTGAGTTACTGAGGTAAATCTAGTTCAGATCAGTTCATTTGGATCAGTCCTACAGACTAAAGAGTCTTATGCCCAAAAAGGTTCCCAGCATTTATAGCAGTTTTGCTAATTTATGTTAATTAACTCTTGTTTTGCTAATATATAAATATAATTCTCCTTGCAAAATGTTATTTTTGTGTTAGAGCATACTCTCCTGTTAAATATTAAGTTTCGCTGCATTTCTACATGTTGCTGTTATTTTCACCATGATGGTGTTTTGTGTTCAGATGTATCAGTTCAGCCTTAAAATGGATGTTCCTAATCTTAACTAGGCCATTTATTCGTTACTGTACAAAGCAGCTCATTTAACATAATGTTTTAGTTGATGCTCATATATTACACAAAGAAGGATATTTCAGTCACGTTAGCCTAACTAATTCATGAGTGAGCAGAACCTGAAAAAGTAAACCACTGGCAGCTCAGTGGGAACCACTTATGATTACTGGGCTGTTTGAATTAACCTCACTGCAGAAGTTTAGATCACTGAAAATTAGAAAGTAACTACAACTCAAATATAAAGTTATTTAAGTTTGAACCTGTTAAGTAACTTTACTTGATATTTTCAGGGTAATAAGTTTGCATGAATTTTTAGTCAACTGAGATTACAGTGAAGAGTACTGTACAGACTTAGCTTTATGATACCATTTACCATTGATAAAAAGACTTAGGCTTATCCTAAGTCCTACTTATAGTTTTAATGCTGGTAGCATTTGTTGGTAAGTTAATTTTGGCTGTCAACATATCCTACCTCTACTCTTAGTGCTGCTAGCATTATCTGATAAGATGATTTAGGCTATCAATTTGTGCTACATATGATTTTTAATGCTGGTAGCATTTTCAGATAAGGTAATTTGGTAATTTATCAAAATATCCTACCTATAGTTTCATGTAGGAATCTGTCTATAAATATGCACTATGGTAGGACATTATGACCAGCTCCTGGTCCTAGTGTGGTCCATGTTCTAGCTCAGTGTTGTATGTTAAATTCACCGTGTGCTCTATTTTGTCCTCTAGGATGGAAAAGTGATTGTATGGGATGCATTTACAACCAACAAGGTAATCACTCCATGCTCAGAATTGTTAGGATATATCAAGCTCATATAAAGAGAGTATTTATTTTAAAAACAGATGTTTTTCTGCTTCCTTCTCCTTTATCACTAGGAGCATGCGGTGACTATGCCATGCACATGGGTGATGGCCTGTGCATATGCCCCGTCTGGGTGTGCAGTAGCCTGTGGGTGAGGACCTGGGACCTTTTTGTGAAAGAAGACTCTTATAAAGAAATATAAATCAATATCCAAAGAGATTCCTTGTTAAAACTTTGTGTTCATAGCAGTTTGCTGAAAATAGAAAACACTGTAGCTTCAGGTGCTAAATTTTCCAGCTAAGAATACTGATACTAATTTATAATAACCCCTTAAACTGCAAATCCTCATTGTCATAACTACATAACCTACATCTTAGTTTGGGAGTAGGTATTGTGTAATTCATAGTAATTACTGCATAACATGCCTATAATAACTGAATAATAAGCTTGCAGTTTAAGGGTTAAACAGTGGAAGTATTTTCTCTCTATGACTTGTGTAATCTTGTTTGTGCTTCTCAGTGGTCTTGACAACAAGTGCTCAGTTTACCCGTTATCCCTGGACAAGAACGAGAACCTGGCGGCTAAGAAGAAGTCAGTGGCCATGCACACCAATTATCTGTCTGCCTGCAGCTTCACCAACTCAGACATGCAGGTGCAGAACACTATTTTAAAAAAAAGAGCACTATATACATATAGTTGATTAGAAACATCTCAGCTATAGATTCTGTGCCAATGAAGTTACTACTCATAGTATCAGCATATACTAACATATTAAAACAGCATCTTAATCCCTTAAACCCCAGAGGGCCCATATGTGGGCCCACACTTCAGTTCCTCTTATAACTACATGACTTACATATTCATTTTAATAGCAGTTACCAAGTAGTTCTTAGCAATTACTGAGTAATAAGTGTTAAAACTAATAACTGAATAATAAGCTTAGAATTAGAGTAAACTGGGGTTAAATGTGCTGGGTAGTTCTGCTTTGATAGAACTGGGATATCAAGAAAGTAGTCTCGTAAGCCTTCCACCTAACATCAGAGTTTCGTGGGTTTTGCCACTCAAAAGAGCCATAAACTGCCTATTTTGAGAGGGACTATTTGATAGACATGCAAAACAGAAATGCATAAACACGACAGTGCAGATAGCCAGTGACACTGTAACTGACAATCTGATAGTTGTGGCCATCTTAGTGTACAATAAATGTTACGCAGTCCGTACACCTCTGTGGGTGGAGCATCTGAGACGGCTGAGGTTATCAACAAAGTGTGTCTATGCTCTCTGTTGAGTGTCAGTAATGGTTATGAATCTTCACCCAGACTATGATTTGATCTTTATTGCCAGATTCTGACATCGAGTGGTGATGGAACCTGTGCACTGTGGGATGTGGAGAGTGGGCAGCTGCTGCAGAGTTTCCATGGTCATGCAGCTGATGTACTTTGCCTGGATCTCGCCCCCTCTGAGACTGGCAACACCTTCGTCTCTGGGGTTAGAAGATTCCCAAATAAACCAGAAATACATCAGCACTCTCTCTCACTTCCACGCTCACACACGGACACATTCACACCACACGCTTGTTATGCTTGTGCGATGACCTGTGTTTTCTCTTTTTCTCCATCTCTTCCTCAGGGCTGTGATAAGAAGGCGAATGTATGGGACATGCGCTCGGGGCAGTGCATCCAGTCATTTGAAACACATGAGTCAGATATTAACAGCGTGCGGTGAGGTCCTTCCTCCCTTTGTGTGACCAATGAGCCATTCAGGAGCCTGAAAGGAACACTCCAATGTTTTTCAACCTGGTCTCTATCTACTACATCTAGAGATGGCACCAATGCCATACCAGTAATAGGGCTGATATCAGCGGAAAACGCTGGGTCGGGTGATATAAGGAAAAAAGAATGAATGTGATCTGTAACAAATCTGTCCTGAAATAGCACTGTTCACTCTGTGGGATGTGATGTTAGCTGTGTATTTCTTCCTGTGGGACAGCAGAGTGTTTGAGTGGTTTAAGCATAATAGTCTACTTTTAAATGCTCATCTTAAGTTCTTAAATTAAAAGTAGCTCATTTTAGAGCTTTAATTTTTAAGAAAGAAATTTAAGTATTGAAAAATCAGTACCGGTATACACAAGATTTAATACTGGCATCAGTATTGGAAAAGACAGAGTGGTAGCAACATCTGTAGCATGCAGGTGATTACTATGAAAGCATACTTAGTATAACAACAGAAAACCTACAGACTCGAAAATGACTTCTAATAGAAACTGTAGAGCAGGTGCTGAAGGGGAGCGCATCTAAATGATTGTTCATGGTAAAGATTGTTCTTGGTAAACAGTCATATGCTACAGATGAAGTAGATAGAGATTTGGTTGAAAAATGCTGAATTATTCTTTTAACTGACCAGATTTATTGGTTTGTTTCTTCCGAGGCAGCAGAATGTATTTACACTGCTGCTAAATGCTAAAAATGGGCTTTTTAAAGCAGTGGTTTGTTGTGCTTTTTTCTGCTGTAGATACTATCCTAGTGGGGATGCCTTTGCCTCTGGCTCTGATGATGCTACTGTAAGTTTTCCTCATTCTGTGTTCCTTTCCTTAACCTCAATATTTACCTTAACCTTAACAGTCCTGTGAGAGATCACTGCACTATAGTTTATTAATCTGGTCCGTTTTCAGTGTCGTCTCTATGACCTGAGGGCAGACAGAGAAGTGGCAATCTATTCCAAGGAGAGCATCATATTTGGAGCTTCCAGTGTGGACTTCTCTCTCAGTGGTAAGTGTCTCCACTGCTTATTATGTTATTTGCCTGATGTATTGTAGTTGTCTTTGATGTTTATCATGCATATTGACACTTGAATGGGTCATATTGAAAAATAAATTTCCCTTGCTTTTTTGAATAAAGGAGTTTGAAGTAATATGTAAACATTGTAATATGTATTATGAACTAATATGTAAACAAAGTTTCAAAAAAAGTACATTCACTACCCAGTCTATATGGCCCATATGTGGAAACTAAGCTGCAAAAACAGTTTTGAAAACAGCCCATTGTTTCTGTGATGTCATGAGAACCAGCTCATTGTCATAAATCCACCTATTCAGCACTACAGCAATTTTGCTCCACCCATTCCCACTGAAGCTCTAAGGAGTGTGTCAGCTCTGAGTGCTTTTTGAATGAAGCACGATAAAAGACAGCCAATCAGAACAGAGCTTATTTATCTTAGAGACACAGTAACAAATACAGTCTGTTTAATTCTAAGGGGTAAAGAAAGGTTGGAAAATCCATCCATCCATCCATCCATCCATCCATCATCTAAACCGCTTATCCTTCTGGGTCGCGGTGGGGTGCTGGAGCCTATCCCAGCTGTCATTGGGCGGAAGGCAGGATACACCCTGGACAGGTCGCCAGTCCATCGCAGGGCAGACAGACAGACATACACAATCACTCACACCTAGGGGCAATTTTAGCATGTCCAATCAGCCTGACTGCATGTTTTTGGACTGTGGGAGGAAACCGGAATACCCGGAGGAAACCCACGCAGACACGGGGAGAACATGCAAACTCCACACAGAAATGACCCTGGTCACCCAGCCGGGAATCAAATCCAGGCCATTCTTGCTGTGAGGCGACAGCACTACCCACTGCGCCACCGTGCCGCCAGGTTGGAAAATGGTCATGTAAAATTAATTAGGACCATTTTTGATACATAAAATTACACAAATGTTGACCTTGAGAATAAAAGTTAAAATACAAGAAATCTGTTGAATATGGGCCCTTTAGATTACTTTAGTTTTGTTGTACTATTCAAATGAAACTACATAGTCAATTATGAGTTACGTAATGAAGTACATTTACACTACATCAATGGCTATGAGTCTGCATTTCTGTTTTTTTCTGATCTCAAGAAAATAATAAAAAATATGTCAAAATAGTATTTTTATGAGACAAGACTGTACACACAGCAATAACTTTTCATCCAATTCCAATCATAATAAAACATGTCCTCTTCTACTTACAAACACAAACATTGTACTGATGCTTGAATCTGCACCTTTGGCAGATTTGTATCAATAAGTGAGAAATAATTCATATCAGATTCCATCCTCATTTTTGTCTTTGCTGTTGATAACTGCAAGTTAAAGAAGTTAAATAGGTTAAGAAGTTAATGTATGTCTTCAGTCTTCTCAGAGAAAGAGTGCAGATCGAGTACATCTGATCATCACAGATCAGTAGTCTTATTCTGAGTTGTATGGTATCTGTTTTAGAAAGTGCTTTTATAAGCTTCATCAACCTGTTTGCATGATGTTGATGTAAACTGTGTCCTGCAGGCCGGCTACTGTTTGGCGGCTACAATGACTACACCATCAACGTTTGGGATGTTCTGAAAGGAACTCGTGTGTCCATTTTATTTGGACATGAGAACCGAGTTAGTACACTCCGTGTTTCTCCAGATGGGACAGCGTTCTGCTCAGGGTCGTGGGACCACACTTTACGGGTAAGAGAATGAAGAGCACACGTGTCCTGCTGATTTGTTTGTGGTTTTTTAAATAAGGTTTTAGAGAGAGGAGATTCCACATTTCTTCCTTCAGTGTTCTAGAATGCTTTGAATGCAGATAAGGCAGTCCAGTGACCAATGAATATTCGAAGAGTTAATTTGCAAAAAACGATAAATGCCATCCAGTAAAAAAATTAGCTGACTCATGAGTAATTCTTAACACACAGTGTATTGTGAACTCTAAATATGTTTTGTCACAAAAGCTGTTACTGCCACTGTCAAATCAGTGAGCAGTATTCGGCTCAGATGATGCAGCACTGCCCCAATTGCAAAAGGACTCTTCATGTTTTAAAACTTCTCATTTTGAACTTAGATTGGTTCAGGTGATCTTTTCTCGTCTTTAACCAGATGTAAAGTCAACCTAAAATCAAAATGGGCCGTTTTTACCTTGTTAGTTTATTTACCTGGTCATTATAAGCATGATTCATCATATATGATTTAAAAGACAAAATTATTGTTTTCCCGTAGAAATGTAATGACCACTGCCTGCCTACCTCTTCTGATTTTCACCATGCACCAGCTGGCAGGGAGAAGTAATATTAACCATTAATACAGTGTTTCACTTCCCCTCCCACCACCCCACCTATCATATCCTGAAAATGCTCAGCTAGCCCAAAAGCCTTCCCTGAGAAAATACTCACTTGGAAATATGCATGGCACAGAAGGAGTTCAGATTCACGTTGACTTTAAGAATACTTCAATCATACCTTAATTCAGCTGAAGCTAGTAGATGGCATTTAGTTGTTAGCAATATTGATTGATTTTTTTCAGAGAGACAGATGTTTCAATCCAGATGATTGTCATTCTGATCTTGGCTTCTGTCTCTGCAGGTTTGGGCCTAAGGACTGATCGTCAGGTGGAGTGTGGTAACTGCAAGGTGCTGTCTGGCTTCATCATCAACATCAAGATTCACTAGAACGTCTAGAAACTCAGCGCGTGGGATTAAAAAGAAATGCACAGTAGAGTAGAACAGGGTTGAGAATGACAGTAGTTTATACTCAGACATACAGACCAGAGCACAAGCCTGTTTGCTTATTTTGTTAAAAAAAAATATACAGGATTAGAACCAGGTTCTTGGCCTAAAACACTGTACATACAACATCTACAGTATACGACCCACTGTCCTGGTTAATTTATACCAACGTTTCTGTAATAAAAACTGGTCCTCTCCTTGCAAACTCCTGTAATCACCCATTACATCTTATGATCTTGTTCAGGGCATCCAACTGAATTAACCCTTATTCTGTAGATATACAGTATAACTCAGTTAACATATCTAAACTTCATCTCTGTTCTGTATTAATTCAGTCTTAAGGCTGAATGCTGATGGCTGTTTGTAGGAGGCTGGTGTACTGAGTTGAAACTCAAATGATTTATAGTTTGAGTCTATTTGACTAGCAAATCAGCCAGCAGAAATAACAGAGGGATTTTTTGTGCTGATTGCTACTCTAATATGCAGACAATCCATACTCAGTTGAAATTATACAATATCATGTGCTCTCTGATATTTATATATATATACACATGTCTGATGGTAATATTTGCACTATAGTAACAGTTACTACTGTAGCGGAGTGTATATATCATAATAACTGACCACTATAATAGTATCATCCAAAATAAATGAGTTTTACAAATTGAATGACCTATGATTTTTCTGTTTTGTATTATTTTAAAATCACAAAATATTGTTGTAATCAGTCAAGCTACACTCATTATCCATGGACTACAAACTGTAGCCCATCTGTTATCATGCACAATTTGTCAGAAACCCTCTTTATATTGTATTTTTCATTCTACAACTGTCTTTATATAGTATTTACACACATTGTCCATTTTATCAGATATACCTACCATATAGGTGCACTGTTTTTAGATTTGCAATTCATGATTATAGTCCATCTGTTGCTGCACAGTTTATCACCCCCTTCTAGCTGCCCTGCTGAAAAAAACATAGAAAGTGTTGCTGTTCATCCCTGAAGGTTTTGTAATGTGTTTTGGCTTTTAGATACATTATATGTATGCATTTAGTGTAGACTCCAGCAAACAGACATTGCGGCTGTTCAAATGCATTAGTTTGTGTCTTACTCACACTTAGCTGGAGGTGCTGGGCACCTGGGCTGGGTGGAGCAGCTGAGGGGTCGAGGTTTGAGGATTTTTTAGTTTGAGGCAATGTCTCAGGGTGCGTATGTCCTTCAGTCATTTCTCATAGAATTCGCTACGTTCCATTCCAAGATTTACTCAAAGAAAAAACGTGGCCTTCATTGTTTTGACACAGTCTTTTCTGCCTTTAATCCATCGAACAACAGCTAAATTTTCTCAAGAGCTGGCCCTAAAGAGAGAAACCATGTCCAGCCATGTTGCAAAATGTTAGCATAGCCTAGTCAACCTGAGCAAAATCGCAAAAGTCTTTTAGCTAAACAACGCGTGCTGTGCAGATGTGAAAGTTCTTGTAAATTTTTACCGCAAAACCCTACAAATCATTCGGAAACAAAAGGATAGTGGGCCAGTGTAGGCCCACTGATAGCAAAGCTGGCGGGTGTTTTGCTCAGCTTTTTTAGGGCGGCCCACTGGTGGTTATGCAGAGTATTAGAAAAAATATGAATATAATACAGTATTACACAAAATTTAACTTTTCATTGTTCATTTTCCACTTACAGTCCAAAGTTACTATAATTTATGAACATATAATACATTACTTAATACAACCGTAGTTCGAAAAGTGAATCTGCAGAAATGTCTGTATACAAGGGACAAGGCCGAAAACCGATACTTGCTGGCTGTGATCTTTGGGTCCTCAGGCAGCACTGCATTAAAAACAGACATGATTCTGTAGTGGAAAACCATTGTTTGTGAACATAGTTCATCACTGCTTCCACAAATGCAAGTTAAAACTCTACCATGCAAAAAAGAAACCATATATGAACAGGATCTAGAAACACTGCCGACTTCTCTGAGCCCGAGCTGATTTAAGATGGACTGAGGTTAAACAGAAAAGTGTCCTGTGGTCTGACAAATCTAATCTTTAATTTTTTTTTGGAAATCATGGATGCTGCATTGTCCGGACTAAAGAGGAGAGGGGCCATCCAGCTTGTTATTAGTGCACAGCTCAAAAGCCAGCATCTTTAATGGTATGGAGGTGCATTAGTGCACAAGGGATCTGTGCAGGCACCATTAATGCTGAGTGATATATATTGATATATATTTGTAGCAACATATACTGCCATCCGAGCGACATCTCTTTCAGGGAAGGCCTTGCTTATTTCAGCAAGACAATGTCAAACCACATGCACAACAGCATGGCTCTATAGTAAAAAAGTCTGTCCAGACCTGTCACTCATTGAAAACATTTGCAGCATTATGAAATGACAATTATGACAAAGGAGACCCCCGAACGGTTGAGCAGCTGAAATCTTATATCAAACAAGAATGGGAAAACATTTCACTTTCAGAACTACAGCAGCTGGGCTCCTTAGTTTCCAAATGCCTACAGAGTTTTGTTCAAAGAATAGGTGATGCAACACAGTGGTAAACATGCCCCCGCCCCAAACATGTTGAAACGTGTTTCTGACATCAAATTCAAAGTGGGCATGTATGTTTCCAAAAAAATAATAATAATAATAAAAATTTCTCAGTTTCCTTATTTAATATGTTGTGTTTGTACTATTTTCAATGAAATACAGGGTTTAAAAGTTCGCGCGTCATTGCATTCTGTTTTTATTTACAATTTTTGCAGCGTCCCAACCTTATCGGAAACAGGGTTATACACACTTAACTAAAAACATATATGAAAAGCATTTACAGTGCTTTAGTTATTTGTATGTCACTGAGTAAAAGCTTAACAATTCAAATGGTAACATGTATTACTGCTTAAGTAACTATCATGTAATGATTAACCATCATTACCAAGCTATTAAGTAATGATTAAGGCAGTTATCTGCTATTCATAAACTGCTACCGGAATGTTTGTTATTATTGTTGTTGTTGTTATTTTTGTTGTTCCTCTTATTAGAAAGGGGCCAGTAAGTGTTGATTTCGACCCCACAAGCCTCCGAGCTCTAGCTACACGCTGTAATGTCGGAGAGGCCCCGTAGGTGGCGATGCGGAGCGAACTGCGTTTAACTCCACACAGATGAAGTGGAAGAAGAAGCAGGAGTGACTATGGCTGACTGCTGCAGTTACTCAGCTGTAAACACTGTAAACATTGCTCCATTCTAGTTTAGCTTTAGTCAGTTCAGGTGCCTCTCTGGACTGTTGTGCTGTAGTGTCTGAGAGAAGAGGACAGGGCTGCTGCTCTCCGTGTGTGTGTGTCTCTCTGAGCTGCCATGAGTGATGTTGTAGAGAAAACTCTCACCGCTCTGCCCGCTCTGCTGGCGCTGGACTCCCAGCCGGGAGTCGGAAAACTCTCCTCCACCTCCAGACTGAGACACTTAATCAGAAGTATCACTGAACTCACCTCCAAACATGTGAGTGTTTATCCACACGGGGCTACACTGCCGCTTTCGCGCTCTTGTCTTGTTAGCTGTCAGCCTGCTTACTGCTTCTTGGTAAGATGACGCTGGCTTCTTGTTCGGCTTTTCCCGGTCCACCTTAAATGGTCCCGCAGGTAACTGCCGCACCGCTTAAGGTGGAACTGGAAAATTCGAACATCAACCTGGCGAATAGGAAACCATGTTTGCATCTTAGTGTTTACTTCTTAGTCCTGTAGCTGTCTAGGTTAACTCAGCAGGAAATTTGGTTCTGTATTCCACCTTTTTAGGAAGAGGAGAAACTCATTAAAAAAGAGCTCGCTGCTATCAAAGATCAGGTGTCATCACCTAATACCACGATGGTGAGTCTGTTTTAGTCACGTCTCAGTGTCCATGTTATTAAAGGAATGGTTATTTGAAAAAGCACATTTACACAGCTTCCCCTTTACATTAAATGCAGTTAATCAGACATATTTGGTGTCCAGAGTTTTCTTATCATAGACTTATATTGTATTAGCATCATGTCTTCCTTGAAAAATTTGTCTTTGCGAGTCGACAATGTTTGGAGTAAGGGGAAATGTGTTTATCTGGCTTTCAGTAAACCATTGCTTTAAGTCTCTTTAGCTGGCCACACCGTAGCATTTCTAGCAGCTGTAGACCAGCGCTTCTGTGTGTTCTTCACTGACACCAGCCCGCCACTCTATTGACTGTATCTTCAGAGGCAGATGAGGGAGCTCATGGTAAGAGCTATGTACTGCGAGATGCTTGGATATGAAGCTGATTTTGTCTACATTCATGCCATCAAACTGGCTCAACAAGGCACAGTATTGGAAAAGAGAGTGGGTATGTTCACACCCTTGATATCAGCAAGGATGTTATCAACATGCATCATTATAATCTATAACTGATTTTCTGCCTTATGTTCTACTTTCCATACAATTTTAGGTTACCTTGCTGTGTCCCTGTTTCTTAACGAGAATCATGAACTGCTTTTGCTGCTGGTTAATACAGTATTAAAGGTATGTTTGTTAATGTCAATTTAAGAGATTTCCATTCAATGACCACCACACACGATTCAAGCCTCTTAAAGCAAAATATGTACTATTTACAGGATCTTCAAAGCACCAACCTCATTGAGGTTTGCATGGCTCTGACAGTTGTTAGTCAGATATTTCCCAAAGACATGATACCAGCTATTCTGCCACTGGTTGAGGAGAAGCTGTCACATCCAAAGTAAGTGTGATCCACATCCAAAAATAAGCATTCAGTCCAGTAATTATGTGATCCAATAATCACCTGCCTATTTTTACTTGATTTTTTCAAAAAGCTGTACCACTCTTTTTAGGGAAATTATAAGGCGGAAAGCAGTGCTTGCTTTGTACAAGTTCTATCTGATCGCACCAAATCAAGTTCAGCATATTCATGGCAAATTCCGGAAAGCCTTGTGTGACAAAGACCCTGGAGTCATGATATCATCCCTACACATCTACCTACAGATGATAAAGGTTACTCATTCCAGAATTTTCCTTCTCCATGCAGTCTTTTTAAAAATGTGAATCATAACTGCATGCCTGTGTGAGTCGGATGAGCTTGAAGCCTTCACCTCAACCATCTTTTTCAGCTCTTCCTTAATCACCACTGTATATGGGGGACCCACCCCGTCCTCTTGATCCAGAAAGACTGACATCTCTGTTTTGTTATCAGGAGAACCCTGCCAGCTACAAGGATCTGACTGGCAGCTTTGTGACCATCCTGAGACAGGTGGTTGGGGGAAAGTTGCCATTAGACTTTAACTACCACAGTGTCCCAGCTCCATGGCTGCAAATTCAGCTGCTCCGTATCCTGTCACTGCTCGGGAGAGAAGACCAGAGGTACATGTGCTGGAGTTGCCAAGCAAATTCCAGTCCAGAAATGTTTACCTATTGGCAGTCGTCATGTACACTGACCAGTAGTTCATAGTAGTAGTTCATAATACAGATAGTGATCAGTAGTGCATAGTGCAGGTATGCTGGTCCACAGTGCAGATTCACTGACCAGTAGTCCATGGTCCAGATAAGATGATTAATAGTCCATAGTTTAGATAAGCTGATAAATGATCTATAGTTCAGATACACAGGTCTACAGTACAGATACACTGACCAATACTCTGTATTAGTACAGATGCGCTGACCAGTAGTCCATAGTCCAGATTTGCTGATCTGACTTAAAATGACTATTATTTTTGTCATCAATTAGATTCATATTCATTAGTTGCAGTTTTCCAAGCTGAGCTTGATACTTAATGGTGCTCTTCTCACTTTGTAGCACGAGCGAGCTGATGTACGATGTCTTAGATGAATCCCTGCGAAGAGCAGAAATGAACCACAATATTACTTATGGTGGGTCACCTTGTACTGTAAAGGTATATAAATATAATTATGATTCTGCTGTCATGTATCTGGCTTTGATGGTTCTCATCATTTTCAGCTATTCTGTACGAGTGTGTCAAGGCTATCTATACAATACACCCCAAAGCTGAGCTGCTGGAAAAAGCAGCTCGATGCATTGGAAATTTTGTGCTGTCTCCGAAGATCAATCTTAAATACCTGGGTAAAGAACCTACCTCTCCCTTCTCATGAAATCAACCTATGTTCTCGTAAACTGTTGCAGCCACAGTGAAGACTTGTGAGCTGTCTGTTTTCTGCTGTAAATAAGATGAAGCTTCTCTCTTTCTTGCTCACAATTTGAATGGTGCAGGTTTAAAAGCTCTGACATATGTGGTTCAGCATGATGCCAACCTCGCTCTGCAGCACCAGATGACTATTATAGAATGTTTGGACCACTCAGATCTCATCATAAAGAGAGAGGTGAGGAAGGAAGATCTGCTTGACTTCTGACTTTGCCATTTTAAATCTTTAAATTTTATAAACTGGCTCAGGTGTTTAGAGTTCTGGTAAATTTATAATACTGTGTTATTTAATTCAGGTAAAATTCATAACTGAACAATTGTAACTTAATTATTAACCAGTAATGAACCCCTCTCCTCTCTCTGTCTCTGCTGTTGCTCTCAGACCCTAGAGCTGCTTTTCAGGATCACAAATGCTCAGAATGTCACTGTAATTGTTGAGAAAATGTTAGGGTTCCTGCGACTCTGTAACGATGACTACACCATCATTGATCTTGTTGGGAAAGTGGCTGAGCTGGCTGAAAAATATCCTTTTACTGTTGCCAGACATTCCATTACATCTGAAAAATGTAATAAATGTGTTTAGATATAGTTAAGCATCATTTATGATTGTCTTTGTATAGAACCATAAAACAAATAAACCGTAGGTCACAAATGACTTGTATAAATTGTACATTGTTAAATTCCTATAAAAACCTTGTACGTATGCCCCAGACAACGAGTGGTTCATTCAGACAATGAATGTGGTTTTCTCTCTCGGTGGCAACCTCATGCAGCCGGACATTCCCAGCAACTTCCTCAAACTGTTCGCAGAGGGTAGGACGTGACCATAGTATGAGCCTTTAATTTTAGAGTGTTCTGATAAATTATCTGATTTGTATGGCTGTGTGTGTCAGGCTCAGAGAGTGAGGAGGAAGACGGGCAGCTGAAGCTTTATGCAGTGGACTCATATCTGGCTGTGTTAAAGGGTGACTGCTCTCATCTGCCCCAGTGCTTCCTACAGGTCATCAGCTGGGTGGGTACACACATACCACTTCCCTTTATTGTTTTATGTTGCTCTCTTTATTAGCTGCACTAATATAGGACTAGTGGCTAGAGGGCTTCAGACCTGCAGGTTTGAAACATGCACCATTCCTCTCTTCACTACATAAAACTCCTTTTCCATTATGCACTTTCATAATACATAGATGTACATTTTAGATATACATTTGGATGTACTCAGTTTAGAAATACATAAAGTCAACGTGAATTAGAGATCATAACACATTTTTCTTCCCTAATGTGATTTATTTTCGACTGAAATGTGGGGGTCTCTGAGCTAGCTCAGTATTCAGGCTGAGGTGGGCAAGAGGGGAAAAAGTCATTTTGATGGAGGATTGGGGGCCAGCAAGGATTGTGTCTTTTAAATTATGTGTTATGATAAATTATGTCATATCATGTTTAAAATGACCAGGAACAGAAACTAACATGTTCTTTATTTTTTCTTTGAGGTTTTTGTATCATTTGTGTGCTTTTATATGCCAAAACCAGTGGTAATCCATTTTTACATGACCGTTTTCCAAGCTCTATTCATCCCTCACAGACTTAAACAGGCTCTTTTTTGTTTCTGTGCCTTTAAGACTGATAAATGTAAATCAGAACCTCTGTTCTGATGGGCTTTCCTGTATTGTGCCTCATATAAGAGCAGTACAGGCTGAAACACTCCTTATAACTTCAAAGAGAGTGGGCATATTTAGACTGCAGTAGGCTCAATAGGAGGATGTGTACATAAAAAAAAAAAACTGAAATTGAAAACTAACTGTTTTTCCATACACGGACTATGTAGACTGGGAGGTGAATTACTTTTGTTAAGTTTGAGTTTGCATACTACATCAAAACTTGTTAATTTAAAAAAAGTGAGGATATATTGGTTTTCTATGAAATGGGCTAGACTTTAAATATTGTATAATAGGCAGAGCTTTGTACAAAAGGCTTTGTATAGGACCAGTAACTGTAGTGTAATTTATGTGTATCCATGTGGATTTTTTGTATTAAGAAGTGGAATGGTCAGATTGCCTGTCTTTTTACTTTTTATAATACATTAAATCACTTATTATACAATTTAAACATTGCATTTGATGTAAGCACAGGTAAACATAGTATTCTCTGTCTTTCCTCAGGTGCTGGGAGAGTACTCCTGCTTGAAGGAGGATGTGGACCAGCAGGAGGTCATCAGGCTGCTGAAGAAGCTGCTGGAACAGAGAGGAGTGAGCTCAGAGACCAGGAGCTGGGCGCTGTCTGCTCTTACCAAGCTATGTAAAGGCCCAGGGTGTGCAGAGCTGGCACTGGAGCTGGCTGAGAGCCTGTCCTCCTCCTTGGACACGGTGCTCCGGCAGCAAGCCCACGAGCTGCGCCTCCTCAGCCAGGACTCACAGCTCCACACTAGAGTACTGCCACGTCCTGCTCTCTTGGACAGCCTGGAGGTGAAGAATCGAATTTATTCATCAGAGATGGAAACAGTTACAAAAAATTTAAGTCACTTTAAGCAGGATTACTAAAAGATTCGGTACAGATCACTCGTAATTGTGTGTGTTTGATGCAGGTGGACTCCTCCCTCTCCTTCCTGGATGGTTTTGTATCTGATGCTCTAGCTACAGGAGCTGCTCCGTATAAACCACCACACCAGAGACAGGAAGAGCTGAGTCAGCAGAGAGGTACTACCATGTGATGTACCATAGTTTTCCATGTCCCGATATGTCCTGATAAAGCCTTAATGGGAGCTTTAAATTTGTCCACTCATACTGTATTCTGCTACATGGATAGGGTTGATAAAATAATAAGTGTGTTTAATAATTGATACCAGACATCTTTGGAACTGTGTTAATTACAGTGTTGTTTGTCAGACCTCATTTATAGCTCATACATATTTCATGTGGTGCTTCTTTTATTTCATCCTCCTGCACTATATAGATAATATCTGGGTAGTACCTACTGCACTTTGCAAATTGCCTAATACAGTGGACATTTTGACATTAAGAGTGAGTTATTCTTATAAAGTGCTGTTTATAAGGTGCTCATAAGTTGCCCTGTCTGCAAGGTGATAATTCAATGTATCTTCTAAAACCAGGGTTATTAATGGGGAGTTTGTACCCCTTTAATACAGTAACAGCCTCTATTCTCTTAGGAATACTTTAGACTAGATGTTGGACCATTGCTGTTAGGATTTGATTGCATTACAATCCTGGATGTGAAGTATTGAAATCAGCCACAAGAGTAATAGTGAGGTCAGGTACTGATGTTGGATGATTAGTTCCAGAGAACACAGTTCCACTGCTTCACAAGCCAATGCTGGGGGGCTTTATGTCCTTGGCCTTGGGCATGGTGACCGTAGGCTCATGCCATTCTTTTAGCAATGCTTTCTTATGGAGGTTACACAAGCTGTGTGTGTACAATTAAATGCTTGTGTCAGTAATGGGTGCAGCTTATAATAGCTGAATTCAGGGGTCTTTGGATACTGTAGACATACAGTGTAATACTTGCTACTGCTTTAGTCCAGGGGTGTGGAACTGAGGGCCAGAGTCCAGGTTCCAGTACAGTTTGGTGATTTCCCTTCTCTAGCACAAAACCTGGTAAGGAACTGATGAGTGAAATGCCTGAGCAGGAAAATCGCCAAACTGTGCTGGAATCGGACCATCCAGGATTGGAGCTTTTGTCTCATTTCTATCCAGTAGACAAATGGCACAGCCTTAGGCTGTCGTAGTGATGTAATACTTTAGAAATCTGTAAATATGTTCTATGACTTCAAATGTTATACCTGCCAGCTGAACATGTGATAACGCTGTATTTCATGCCTCTTCCTGTGTGTCTTTCATTAGCACTGAGTTTGGAGCCGTATGGACTGTCTCTGCCGGTCACTATGTCATCCTGCACTCTTACAGACCGACAGTCTCCCACTTTCCTCTCCATGAGCTCTGACCTCTCCGGCAACAGCACTGAACCGTCCCACAGAACAGGGTGGGTGTATACCAGCAGAGGCATAGAGACACACACACACATATATATTTATATATAAAATTCACACTCAGAATATGAAGTATGACATTGTACAGATATGCTGCAAAGGCAAATAATAAGAATTATATCAAACTTAATTTTTGGAAAGATGTTCAGTCCCTTAGTACTACTTTTCTCTGACATTCTGCTTTTGCTTCTGAGTTTTGACACATCTCTGACCCTTAGTCCCACGCCCACCCCATGAAACTCCATACATATACTCAGCATTTACAGTCTCATCATTATGCAGTAACAAGACATTTAAAATGTTGTCCAGCACATAATACTTCTAATTGTATGTATATTTGTATAGTCCTGTTTCTACACTATTTCTATAGTACTATAGTACTTTTACCAGATGTTTGTGTGGTCCTGATTGAGGTGGTGTGTGTTTGCAGTGCTAACACACTCATGTTGGAGGGTGTGAAGAGAGTGTGGGGGAAGGAAGGGTACATACCTCAGATAGAGCCTTCATTAACACCAACTGCAGTGGAGGAGCCCAGCGATGTAGTTCAATCCCCCCACCAGCAAGGGGCAGCAGAAACCTCCCACGCAGAGCCTGAGCCAGAGCCACCACAGCTGGACCAGGAGAAGCAGCAGCTGGCTTCATCACTGTTTGTTGGACTGGGCTCTCAGAACTCTACGTCTTTAGTAAGTTTATTGTGCAAAACATACAGGTGACAAGTTGTTGGCCGTTTTCTGTGTGTCTTTACGGCTTGCCGCTTTTAAATGAAACTGAATTGGAAAACTATAAGGTAATCTAAAAAACTCTTATTGAAAAGTCTGTCCTTTCAGTAGGACATCATTCCAAGGACAAAAAACCAAGGTACAGTGTTTAGCCAGCAACAAGTTATATTTAAATTATTATGATTCTTATTACCATTGGAATGATGTGTGAAGTGTATAGTAGTAAAGTAAGCCTGTTTAAGCTCAAAAATGGGGACAATATAACCTTTTTTGTCATATTTTTATGCTTTAAGCTGAAACAAATTAGTCAAAATTTTAGGCATTTTCAGCTTAAATGCCTCTCATTAATAAACATTTCAGATTGTAAAGGCTTAGCTCAACGTTTTGAAGGGATTAACTGCTTTCGTTTTTCTGCTCTCTCTCTGTCAGTTGGGGAAAACCGAGGCTGCAGCACCACGATTCAGAAGGAAGGCCCGCCAGCATGAGTCAGCATCAACATCAGGCACGAGCGAGAGTTCCTCTAACTCCTCCCATTCCTCTCGCAGCACGACAGATAGCTTTTTGTATGGTGGCCTGTTAGAAGAGGAGCCAGCAACACCCATACAAAGCTCCTACCACACCCTAAAGCCCACCATAGCAAATGGCAACCATGATGCCAGGCAACACAGCCAGATGGTCAGTGGCACAAGTGAAAATGAGGATGGTGCCACTGTCATTGCAAAAGAGGACAAACAAGCAAACTCGTCTCAAATCTTAGGAAGCGATATGGTTATAGTGAGACCCAGCAAACTAGCAGAAGAAGCCATAGTATCACCGAGAAACTGTAGCAAATCACTTCCGTCCACCTTCCCCCACAGTTCTGACACTATGGTTCTGCAGTTGCCCTCTGAGCTGCAAGAACTGCCTCACTCAGATGTTGTCAGCTTGACCTCTGACCCCCACCTGTCTGTCTCTTGCTGCCGTGTCTTCAGAGAAGATGCTCTGTTACTTGTTCTCCTCCTCTCCAACCCCACAGAGACGGCACTCCGAGATGTAGCAGTCGAGCTCAGCTGTGAGGAGCTGGAGGTATGATATAATCGTCGTATTTGAGGTAGATAGTCTTTGGTTATTTTACAGATGTCCTTTTAACTTGTGGCTTCCTCTAGTAAGTCTAACCAAACTTGTTCTTATTTTCTAGTTGTTCCACTGTCATTATAGGTTCAATTTCTTTCTTTCTTTCTTTATTTATTTATTCATTTATTTATTCATTTATTTAAATTAAATGTAATTTATTATATATTTATTATTTATTAACGTATAACAGCCTTGTAGCCTCACAGAAAACTACTGAAAATACAATAATTTCAAGAACATTAAGATATTAATGTAGTTAATGTAAGATATTAAAGTTTTTATTTCAAAGGGCCAAAATCTTTCAATATTAGTAACTATTTTTTTTCACTTTTTTTAAATAGAAGATGTAGTGTGTAAACATTTTTAAGGATTGAAAACCTGCCGTTCACACCTCAGGCCATTCTATCCACATATATGGAAACAAGCCGCAAAAACAGTTTTTAATAGTTTTTAGTTTGTGATGTTCTTGAGATGTCATGAAAATTGGTACATTTTAATATATCCGTCTGTTCAGCCTGCAGCAGTTTAGCCCCACCTTTTCACACTGACGTTATGAGTGTTTCTGCCAGGACTGTTTTCTGAATGAGACACAATAAAGGACATCCAGTCAGAGAAGAGCTTATTTACATACGTCAGTCTTAAAGTCACAGTAGCAAAAACAGTGGTTAATTTTAATGGATAAGGTGAGGTTGGAAAATGGTCATGTGAGTAATGACTTCTGACTGTTTTTAGTATATAAACTCACATAAACATCATAAGTGGATCTGAGGAGAAAGAAGAAGAAAAAGACAAAATGTAAGATTTGGGCCTCTTTACAGGTGGTGCGGTTGTTTTACTTAGGACTTGTGTAGTTATTGTGGAAAATGTTAATTGCCATCTAATCCCCTCCTGTTATTTCATTAGCAGTGTATCAAAAGTCTTTTTATTACTCTTCTGCTTTCAGTAGTAAACGACAGCTTCACCTAATCTTTAGAAACTCTACCTTAATGAACTTTTAACTCTTAAACCTTTTTCCCCCCCTAAGACGGCAAGTCTAAGAGGAAATGTCATGGAGTGTTTAGAAGGCCGGAATTCATCAGTGTGTCGCTACACTCTGCTGATGGAGAGACCGCACACTCAGGTGGCCTTCACTGGATCAGTCTCGTACCAAACACAACCTGGACACACCCACATCCTGCCCTTTTCTGGCAAGCTCTCCACTGCTGACTTTATCAGGTATTGACTACAGTAACCAGAGTGCTGACTTTTCAGTAATATTATCTGAACAGCAGATCATATGTAGTATGTGACTGATCCTACTGCATTTAATTTGGTGCGATATTGATTGTGTTGTTTGTTATTTTATCACCTGGCTTTACACTGTTCAAATCAGATCTGTGTTTCCTGTGTTTCATTTATGCTGTCCAAGTGTTTGGAGTGCAAGTGCAAAATGTCGGATGGAGATCAGTGGAGTGAAGACGACAGGAATTCTTGTTTTAATGTGTTTGATGTGTGTACCTTACATGTAGGCCCCTGGTGCTAAACACAGAGGAGTATGGGAAGCTGTGGTTGTCTATCTCTAATGATGTGAAGCAGAACCTAAAACTCCTGACAGATGGTGGAGATCCTCTCAGAGCCACCCTCAATGCTCTGAAAGACAGCCTCAAGCTGCATATAGTTGACATCATTGGTAAGAACAGTTACACTCCAGTCTAGTGTAATTAGGATTTTGGATTTTATTTAATTTTCTCAATTTTCTTGCAAGAATTAAATTAATAAAATGCAATGTTGCCTAAATGTTCTGTGCTTCTGGAGTACAATAAGTACATCAGTATTTATCAGTCAGTCAGATCTAAACATCTGTCCAATAATGATATTTTTGTTTATACGTTTATCTGCTGATGCCAATATGATTCTGATTCATTGTCCCTGTTTATATTATTTAGTTTTAGTAGTAGTAGTAGTAGTAGTAGTAGTAGTTGTCGTCGTCGTCGTCATTGTTGTATCCTTGCATATTGAGGAGTGTGCTAAAGTGTTCTGTTCTTCTCTCAGGGTCAGAGGGTATTGTGGCCTGTCGTCTGCTCCGTGGTGGCCCCTGCCTGATGCACTGCCGTGTGCATGGTGCCTCACTGGCTGTATGGCTGCGTTCTCCTCTGCCTTCTCTCCCTGACTGCCTCCTCTACCACTGCCAGAGAGCTTTGCAGGAGCACTGAGCTTCTGGTGGATCGTCCGTCTGCTGCAATGTCTTACAGTATCTTCCTTCTGCCAAGGATATGAACTCAAAGTGATTGTGCTGAAGTGAAGTGAGAACCCTGTCTGTGTTGGTGATGCAGGCTGTGGAATCTTCCTTGAAATAATGTCCAACTGTAAAGCAATACATGTACCCTCTCTAATGCACTGCTTTATTATCTCAATCATTTTTTTCTAGTTTAACTCAATTGCAGGGCTACAGTGTTCATACATTACAGATGTTTTTCAGAATATATATTTATTGATTTTAATTGTTTGTTTTTTCCTTTCCTCCCCTTCAGTTCATCCCTTTTTCAATTACTTTCATTGTGTTTTTTGACTGTCATGGAAATGACAAACTGAGTTTACCAGTGTTTATTTTTATACTGTTTTATTTTCAGCAGTATGTGTTGAAAGGCTGCCTCTTCTTTTAAAGCTGCCGAGAAGAGATATTTAATGGAACCGTAAAAGCAAAGACAAACCTTAAAATAGATGTTACTGCTGTATAAGCGCCATAAAACAAAACAGTAGATTTCTTACTGTGGAACAGTACAATGGGGCTATTATGAAATACATCAGTATAGTGAGAATGTAAACCTGTTTACTATATTATGAAAAGTTATGATAATCCATCATGGAGTTCAGTGTACATAGTATTGTGTGATCATTTCATGGAGCATTCAGCATTTTCCTGTTCTGTCATTCATGTCTTATTTTAGATCGTGGGCCATTCATCCAGTTCTTATGTTTCCAGGCAGCCCAGAGTTTGTATTTTATCTGAAATAATATTGTGTGTGTGATGCACTATATGGCCAAAAGTATGTAGACACCTGACTATTACACCTGTATGAGCTTGTTTGACATCTCATTCCAAAACCATGAGCATTAACATGAGGTCAGGGCTCTGTGCAGACCACTGGAGTTCCTCCACTTCAAACTCAAAACTGCTTTTATGCACCTCACTTTGTCCAGAGGGACACAGTAATGCTGGAGCAGGAAGGGGCCTTCTGCACACAACTGCCACAAAGTTGGAAGCATATAACTGTCTAAAATATCTTTGAATGTTGTAGCTTTACATGTCACTGGATCTAAAGGGTCTAGCCAAACCCCGAAAACAGCCCATTATCCCTCCTCCACCAAACTTTGCAATTGGCACCATGCATTCTTGTAGAGAGATTCATCACTCCATTAAACACACTTTTACTGCTCCAGGGTCCTGTTTCAGTGGTGCTACAGAGCATAGGACCGCTTTATGGTTGAGCTGATGATGCTCCTAGACGCTTCGTTTTCACAATAATAGTACTTACAGTTGACCAGGGCAGATGTAGCAGGCCAGAATTTTCACAAACTGACTTGTGGCAAATGTGGCATCCTATGAGAGTGCCATGATTAAAGTCACTGAAATCTTCAGTACAATCCATTATACTGCCAGTGTTTGGCTAAGGAGATTGAATGACTGTGTGCTATATTTTATATGCTTGTGTGCAGTGGGTGTGGCTGAAACCCCTGAACTCAATAATTAGTAGGGGTGTCCACACAGTTTTGGCCATATAGTGTATAACTGGATGGAAGTGTGAGGGGGGAAAAGCATGTTAAACAAAATGCATTTATCAGACCTGAAAATTTTGGCAAAGCTTGGTAATATGATGGTTTTTGGTCACAAAGCTTTTACCTACTTTCAATATTCAAAACAAATATGCATATTTTAATCCCATTTTCATCTCTTGTGTTTCTACTCAAAGGTGAAAATGAGCCTAACTTCAAGCTCTCTTCTGTCTTACTAAATGTCATTATTTTCTAGCCACTGTTTTCCACATCAAAGACTATTTTTCTTTTCAAAATGTGATTTATATGCTTTTTCCCCTGCCATTTTCTCCAGGTAGCACACATTTGGATAAAATCAACTCACTTGATCTGTGAATGACCATAAACGTGCAACTTTCCATTCCAAAACGGGATTTTCAGTGACAAAAGTGGGATTTATGGATGTCAACACTAAAGAATACATTAAATTATCAGGGATCTTAATCATTACTCCCTCCTACTCTAGTCAAAATCTTTTAAGACCCATGTGACACTGAAGGCTTCCTATTTTTCTGAGTCAAAGGCTAACAGTGGAAATTGCTGCTTATTGCTCCTGTACTGGGTGTGCAGTGTCATGTTGGCTGAGTACAGTGCGGGATATGAATCTCATGGTCAGGCTTTGTGGGTTCTCCTCCACGGGCTGCTGTGAGAGGTTGTTGGTCTGTGGGATGGTGCTGACCGTACAGCCTGGTTGAGGGCACACCGTGTACCGTGACAGCAGCGTCACCAGGATGGCCTTCATCATCACCATGGCGATGTGCTTCCCCACACATGCACGTGGGCCACAGCCAAATGGCTGGAAGTAACGACTGGGCACCTGTGAGGAGCAGAGATGCTTCTGTAGTTCTGTTTGTAATGGGATTAGTACATGGAAATGTACACACATCTTGGTTATGCAGGTTTGCTATTTGCTGAAGCAAAGGGAAAAGGATCAGAGGGATATATTATTTGTGCTCGTCCATTTTTTCCTCACAGGTTAATTAAAACAATGTTATTCTAAAGCAAAACAATCTGATCTTATTGCTGCCAGGAGTTTTTTTTATTTATTTTTTATGTTTTCACTGATTTGATGGGAGGAATAGTATTTTTAACAGCTACATGCTTTCCTAGATAAAGAAAGCCAATTTTTCAGTCATCATAGTTCATATCTCCTGTATTGTCCTTCATCCTAAAAATAGTCTAGGCTCTCTGTAACTTAGATGTCAATGGGTGAATGGAAATGCTTAACTGCATTAGACTGAATAGGAGGGGATGCGCGAATGTGTTGGTTTTTGTGGCATCACAAAAACATTTAATTCAAAGTAGGCTGTTTTTACAACATAGTTTCCATATGTGGACAGAGAAGTGGTTGATACCTTTTTGCAACTTTACATACTCTCAAAATCTCATATTTAACACGTGAGGAAGATGTTTTTATTCCTGAGAAGGGCCCTTCAGAGACACCAAGTTAGCATTCACTGTCTTTGAAAGCATGTAGTGAGTTGATGTTTTTTTAATATTGCAAGATGATAATAATCAAATGAAATCAGTGATAATTTTTTTTTTTGTGTAATTGTCCTTGCTTTGCAATTTTCCATATTTTGTTGTTAAGCGTTATGTCGTGTCTTACTCACATTGACATCAAAGTTCTCCAGGTTGAATTCATTGGGTTTGGGGAAGAACTCTTTTTTGTGCATGCGTCCAATGTTCAGAATGATGTTTGTCCCTTTTGCCACCTTGTAGCCCTCGATGCAGTCGTCCTCCAGCGATCGCCTCATGATGAAATCCACCACAGGATGGAAGCGCAGAGACTCCTTTATAAAACTCTCCATCACCGTTAACTTGTGCAGGTCAGCTGTGTCCACCTCCCGCACACCTGAAAGCACAGGTAGGCCTGCTTTATTAGTTTTGTACTGAAAAGTGGGCAGTGAGCTGGATCAGTTCCTGGAGCTGTAAGAGTGCTTGACGTTGTGTTTTACATATTATTAAGTGAAGGCGTTAAGTGTGGCATGCAGGAAGATTTGGGCCCTTTTAGATAGCTGAAAGATAAATGATTGACACAGTTACAGCAGCAACACCCTTCCATACTATAGAAATATCTGTATCATCACTATTAGATTTTCTGCAAGATACAAATCTTAATCTACTTTTGGACAGTTACTGGTTATAGTTTACTACAGGATACCAAGATGTATTATAGATGTAACGCAGTACTTCAGGAATATTATACAGTGATAAGATTAGATTATAGAGCACATTATTATTGCCTAGCACTACAAAAATCATATATTCTCTTATACTGTTACTGTAAATCTTTTGTAAGGTCAGAACCGTACAATATTGTGGCTGTCTGAACAAAACTTTGCATCCCAAAAAAGTAACTTAACAGGAGATTCACTTAAGTTAATGAAAAGTCATTTTTAAGCATTTCTGTTGGTCTGATTGTCTTTATCTTCAGTGTAAATGGCACAGTGTTTGGATCGTGTCAAACAAATCAGAGCAAAAAGGTTTTGTTACGATAGTGACAATATGATGTAATTTTAGATTGCTATTAATGCAGTTTTAAAAAGTGTGCAAATCAATAAAATACAGTTGTATGCAAAATTTTCGACCTGGTCAAATGACATTTTATTTATTTTCCAAGTGAAAATAATTTAACACATCCTTAAGCACTTAAGCATTTTAAATGCAAATTTTAGTGCAAACTGTTTAATATACAGGAAAAAATTAAGAAAAAATACAACGTGCCGTAACTTTTGCACAAACCACATTTTATGTTTTTTTTTCCAGTATGTTAAATTCAGCAAATAAACAGTAATTGTGCATTAAAATGTGCAAAAGTGTGTTCACTGTAGAGGATGTATAACTTATTTTTACTAAGAAAATCCACAAAACATGTATTTTGACCAGGGGTGCCCAAATTTCTGCATGTGACTGTATTGTACGCTGTTCGTTTACTCTAAGATGGTAGGCCTTATGTGTAAGGCCAATCATACGGTGAGAGGGTTACCTAACACAGACTGCATCTCCTGCACTACATGCTGCTCCACTGCAGGGTTCTGCTTCAGCAGCACCAGCATAAAGAACAGACTGATGGACAGAGTGTCTGGGGCCGCAATCACCATCTCCAGCACGCACTGCCTCACGTCATCCAGTGACAGCTCTCCATGGTCCTGAGAATGCATCATACACATGCATCATATCAGTGCTGTCGTAACAAAACCTTGTACAGTAACTTTATAGGAGAAGCAGAAAACTTCATCTTCAGTGTACATTAATGTAACAAAATGTTTTTCCAACTCATTTTGGATCATTTGTGTTGGTCCATTTACCCCAGCATACTCAAACAATGTAGAGTACAGCTGGTGTTTTTAAGAGAATAAGATAAAAAGCAAATGAGTTAAGAGGTGCTGATGTAACAGGGACAATATTCTGTGCTCTTTTTCACTGTGCTACATGTCAGGTGTTTCCAGCATGAACAAACCTGAGCAAATATCAGCTCTGTTGCAAAGTCAGTCTCATCCAGCTTTTCCATTGCGTTGATCATTTTGCGTTTTTGCTCCACAAGACTTCCCATCTCCTCCTGGAGCTCTTTCCTGCAAGAGGACAGGTTCTTGGGTTAAAATCTTTGGCTAAGGAGATGTCCGTGCCAGGTTTTTTATTATTTAAGGTTTTGTGGAGTACTAACGCAGATTGTTGATGTTTTCTGCAAATCCAGTCCAGCCTGAAGAAAATGTCTGGCTGGATCAGAACTGTTTGCCAGGTGTCAAAGTATTTGTGAATCTTCAGTAGCAGCTCTTTCTCTGCCCAAAAAGAGGAATTAAACAGTGGAGTCTGTTGTGGCTGGATTGAATACAGTTATGTGTATAGGCTGGAGGTACACAGAGCTGATTGGTGTGCAGTTTATGCGAAAGTTTGGGAACCGCTATCAAATGACATGTTTTGTTGAAGTTAACACATCCTCTACAAAGACCACACTTCTGCTCATTTAAATACACAATTACCGTTTATTATAATCATAATCTTCTTTTATATCATAATAAGAAAAAATTATTATTATATCATAATAAGAAAAAATAACACATAAAATGTGGCCTGTGTATTAGGGCTTTACCCTTTTTTTTCACTTAATGATGACTCTGTCTTGGCTGTTTCTTCCACACCACAGATTTTCCCTACCAAGTGCACAGCTGCTTAAAAACATTCTACAACTTTGGTTTAATCCTACTTTTCCTTTACTTAATACTTAGGAAATTTCACAACTGGACTTGTTGCACAGGTGGCATCCTGTTCTAGCGACCCATTCTTTCACAAATGTTTGTAGAAGCAGTCTGCAGGCCTAGGTGCTTGGTTTTATACACCTGTGGCCATGGAAGAGATTGGAACACCTGAATTCAATGATTTGGATGGGTGAGTGAATACTTTTGGCAATATAGTGTAGATTTCTAGTACTTCATGCACAATACATTAGAGATCGTGCACCAGGCTTCAGGGAGCTACAAGCAGAACTACTGATGTTTGGTTTAATATTATTTATGTTGTCAGAGAACTAATATAACTGTTTCTTTTTGTCGTTGTCATTATTGACGTTGATTGCAATATTATTACAGTCATTATCACTCTGATGATGCATGTTGTCCCAGCTATTATTCATATTATAATTATGACTATTCATCATATTTTCTTTCTTGCATAATAATACAACACTACCATTAATTGTTTGTGCTTTCTCATCTCAGGGTCAATTTCATCTTAATATATAACAAAAAGTGTTGTTCTCAAAACAAGTCACCTGTTTAATGTTTTTCCAACATATTAAACTCAGCAAATAGGTAGGAATTGTGCACTGTACTTTGCAGAAAATGCCATATTTAAGTGTGATCTATGTAGGCGACTTCTTTTTACTTAGAAAATCAACAAAATTTCATTTAACCTGGGGTGTTTGAACTTTTACATGTGACTGTAGATCATTTCTGATATTCTTAGCTTGACACAGGAGTCCAGTCTTGTTGCCAAATATGTACATTTTCAGTAGCAGCACAGTGTCTGTTGAAATGCTTTGCAATTTTCACCCCATTTGAAAACAAAGTTAAGTAAGTGTTTATTAAAAATATGGTGTGGCTGCATGTCTTACTGTTCAAAGTGTTACACTGACCGTTGAGAGGGATTCTGAGGAAGAGTCTGTTGGAGATGTCCACCACGATACAGCGCAGCAAATTCAGAACATCCACATGGCCGGAGGAGTCAGTGAGATCACACAGGACGTCAAGGTGCTTATTGGTTGCACTGACACACACACCCACCGTCCTCTGGAGACCAGGGCCAGTCAGGGCTTTACCACATATACATGCACACAAATACATGTGTGAGAGACACTATTTGGGATCAATACTGAGACTAATTTGTAATCAGAATTCAGTGTTTCAAGCTGCTGGGGTCTTCAAAGATGTACCTAAACATTATCTGAAAGCAAGGAAAAGGACTCACCCTTGGCAAAATATGTGCGGACCTTTTTCCAACGCAGGATGTTGCTGTTGAAGATAATGCCTTGCTCGTCCATGCCTATACATCTCAGTCCGCTCTTACTGGCAAATCTAGCAATGTAGTTACTGCTCTTCAGAACATAGTACACAGCAGAGGCTCTGAAACACAGTCCCACAGTGTTTTTGGGATGTTTTGTGTAAAAGCTGATGTTTGACTGGTTTATGTTCAGTGCAGTAGGGTCCGTCATTGCACACACGCATTTTGTAGGCTTCCTATTTTCCATGTTGTGTAACTTTGTGTTTGAATTTTTCTCTAAAATATTTAATGAAAATTCAAAATTTGCAAAAATATAACAAGCTAGATTTATTAAAAATGATATTAAGGCTTTTTGATTGTGTCAGTGCAATGATAGGCCCAAAAGGGGTGACAGATAAATAAATATGTTACTGAAACTATATTGATACAAATAAGATAATAAACAAAAATATATTAGGCATATTAGGCAGCTCACTTGCTCAGAATGAGTGTCTCCTCTCCCTGGATCCAAACCCGAGTCATGTCACCATATCTTTCATTATAGTAATTGCAGGCTGTGCCGATACCAGTCCACAGAAACCTACAATAGGTCAGAATGGGGCCGAGACCCAACAACCAAGAGGGACCTGGGAGAAACAGTGAAAATGATAAGGTACAACAAGAGTGTTTGACTGTTTGAGATCTGTTTGGAACAGGTGCAGTGCTCAATCTTGGCCTGGACTGACTTCACAGAAATGGAAGAGATTTAGTGTAGCCTCAGCTAAATGGATATTGTAAGTCATTTCTGTATTTCCTGCTTAAAGGTGCTGTGTGTCAGATGTAGTGGTATCTAGCAGTGAGGTTGCAGATGTGGTTTGTTCATTCTGGGCTCCTATAGAAACATGGCGGTGAAGCATGGCGGCCACAGTTGGAAGAGGACACACAAAGATTTGTAGTTACAGGTGATTTATACACTAATGAAAACATGGTTTTGTATACTGTATTCCATTTCTGTTAATAGACCCTCCCCCTAAATCTTACACACTGTGCCTTTATCTATAGAATCTATGGAAATATTAGAACTCACCTGGTACAGCAGATTTGTCTCTTCTTTTGTAGGCTAATAAAATCAGCAGCAGAAACAGCATTAATGATACTATGATCCCCAGTCCTGCCCCCTCCAGTTCTGCTTTGACTTTGGCCTGATTCGGTAGCTCCATCCTAATCTTCCCTGCATATAAGCCTTAGTCACTCCTCTTAAAGGGTCAGTCAGAGAGGGACTCCTCTGAAAAAACACCAAGTGAATGAAAGTTTGCTTTTGTGATCAGTGGTTTTCAGTGTGAGTTGAAATCATGAATTTCTCCCTTAATCTCATTTTTTTATACCAAAGCCCTCTTCTGTGACATGGAATGATTTGGTCCTTGAAAAAAGGGAGGAACTGAAGGGGTTTGGCAGCCTGCCATCCAGTTTATGAAGTTCTTCAAATCAAAGGCTTCATATGGTTGCAACAGCTAAAACGATCCAGAAGAATCTCAAATGTCTTTCATTTTATCCAGATGTGAAATGTTTAATAAAAAGGCAGATGCCTTTATAAATACAATAAAGCTTTAATCTCATCCACCTGAGCCAGGCCTCTAGAGCATTAGCCTGCATTAAAAAAAGAGTAGTGTCAACCTGCATTAAAAACATGTACAGGCTTGCCTTCATGAATAGTTAGTCAGTTCAAGACAGAATGTGACTGTCCCAAAAAAGATTTTCACAGTGCACTATTGTGTTCAGTAAATTCAGTTTTAATCAGTCAGTTTAATCAGTTAATCAGTCAGTTCTAATCAACTATAGTCAATTCTAGTAAACTGAGAGCATTTTATAGAAAGCAAACCTGTGGTTTGAATGAAAGAGTTAGGCTAAAGTAAATAGACTCACTTCATTGCAGATGTTATTACCTGCAAACAGAAGACTCCACTGCAGAATCTGATGTCTTCTCAAGCTGCTGGTCCTTTCCTTGACTGAACGAGTTAGTCTGGCTGATGTGTGCAAGCTCTCCTCATTTAAAGTTGATCAGTTTTACATCACATCTCTTCAAGTTTGGAAGAAGGCCTTTTAAATTTGCCTGTTGCTTGGATACAGCTCGTACTTTGGTTGAGAAAAGCTATTGAAAGGCCGGCGCATTCTGCCTAACTTGTCCGGTGCAGAACAATAGAGCAGTGTGGAACTTGTGAAGTAGAGGCAATGCACATGAAGCAAAGGGGGTGGGGGGGTGATGGTGATGGGGAGTGTTAGCCCTGTCACGCATGGCAGCGCACTTTTCCCTTTCTTTTTGGGGTTGAATTCATCTTTGAATAATAATTAAATTTGTCTCTGTTCCAAAGCTTCTCTGAATCCTTCATCTGAAGAGGCTTTTGAAGAGACAGGTCAGGCTGACCCAGCACCACAATGCATGAATGAAGCTTTTACCTCTTAAGAGACTGCAAAGGAAGGGAACCAATTACTATACTGATGCTTTTAAGGCATTTTAGGTTATTTATTGTCTTTTTCCCCCCTGCGTTTCATTTTAGAGCATCCATATCACAATGTAAGTGATTTATTTCTTACATCACAATGTCCACTGTCTGCTTTGAGACTATAATATGCATAAACTTGTATTTGGCTGATATGACAGTTGTTGTTTTTATGTTTTTTATGCCTGCTTCAGAAAATTTCTTTGTGGCTATTGCAATACACTTACAATGGCCTGTGTTTACACAGTGTTAGAGAAGTATAGCAACAACACACATTGCTGCCAACACATCTTCGGTTCAGTTAGGACGAGCCATTTATTGCATCTCCTTCAAAAATATGTTCTTCAGTGTCATGCAGGTAAGTATATTAGGATAAATTAAAAAAACATCATTTGTTAACTCTCACCCTGTTTTTTCCTCCATATGTACAACACACAGTAGTTTTCAAATGCAGAATGCAGAGGTTTAGTTTGAAATCCCAAGCAAAGAGCTGAATATTTACAACTTATATACAAGTTAATATAGCAATACCATGTTCAGGATGGCCTCAGATTACGTTGTTGTGGCCTATGGAAGATTTTTTTCCCACTTGCTGGTGATTGTTAAAGAAATTGACCCTTTTCACCCCCTTTTGCTTACTGTATTACAGAATGTCTCTCAGAAGTGATTCTCTGATTTCCTCATGGGCTCAAAAGAAAGTTCAAAGAAATGCAGCGGACGCAGCTCTATGTCCTCAATGTCGGAGCACTCCCTTTTTGGAAAAGAGGACTTTTCTGCTCCTGGTTCCCCCAGGAGAACCCCTTAAAGCTCAGCCTGTCATTGTTTATCAGTAAAATAAAAAATGTGTGCCTCAATGATGTTTACAATCACATAATATAGCAACACATAGTAGTACATGTACAACATGGATTACATATTACACTTGTCATTTACACTTGTCAACATTTAATGTCAAGTTTAAACGATTTTATAAATGGCTCCATAAGTGATCTGGTAAAGCATGTCATGGAAAACAACTCCCTGCCATGAAGTGAATCACTCATATTGGTGCTCCATCTCAGGTTAATGGTTAAAGTTATCTGCTAAGATAAGGTATTTATGATTATTGAGTATGGGTTTTATGATTAGAGGCTAAAGATTGTTCATCCACTGCTCTACACAGCTCACAGGCTCCACAGCTCCTTAACATAAACACACAGCAACACTGAAAGGTTGCTAGAACAACCGCCATTACACCCGTGTCAGGTCCAAGTACAAATTCATTAAGTCATAATTCAGGCATTTATTACCCTCTGACTGGCCCTCCTTTTATAACACACAAGTGTGGCTATAATTATGTACCAATATGTATTTGCATCTCATCTCAGACTCCTCTACTCTGTTATTAGGCAGTTGCTCTATTTACAATATACTATTATTTTGTATTACAAAACTACACAATCAAATATAGATCGATTGTTCACAAATCAGAGACCGGCCTTCATTTGTTTAATTCCCAGACCATTAAATACAATTTATTAAATTAACACAAAATATTTGATTCTATCCATTTGATGTAAATCCATTTGCATAAGGAAGGGTAAAGTCAAAAGAACATAACTGAAAAAAATGGAGTTTCCAAAAGTGGAGTTCAAAAATGTATCAGAGGGTACAGAGAAAATGGGACTCCTAATGACCATGCAAGACCTGGAAGACCACCCAAACTGTCCCCATTAGAAAAACATTACTCAAAGCTTTCATCTTTGAAGAGACGAGAAAGCTTCAGCTACAAAAAAGAAGTACATTTTCTAATTAAACAGCTGCTTGTGAAGCGGTTTGTGTTGCGAGAACAATGGACTGACCATCTCAGAGTCCAGACCTCAACACCACTGAATGTGAAAAGCAGAAAATGCAACCAACTTCTAAGACTGAACTTTCAGAGTGTGGAAAAATATCCTTGCAGATTCCTGAGAGCAAGTGTCCTGAAAAGAATGGACACTGAAATAAAGGCAAAGTGTGGACACAATAAATACTAAACAAAAAATATATTAGATTTAGTTGTTGAAATTTCTGTGTAATTTTCTGTTAAGTATGTCATGTGCTTTTTACTGAAGCCAAAAAATGAATGAGTTGTACATAATGGCTGTTTTGACTGTTAATTAAATAAATGAAGGATGTTCACTGTCTTTCGCACAGTACTATATGTGCAGCCTAACCAAACGTCATAAAAATGTCATGACTGTATTTATTCCTGTCAAAACTGTGTAAAAGTGTGAGCAATGCGTCTTGTATTATATTCCCTTCTTAGCTATGATTCACCAGAATAAGCAAAATAAGTTTTGCTGGTGAGACACTAGTTTGATGAGTGTGAGTGCAGTGCTGACTGACAGTTCTCCACCACCGCTACCGCAACACCCTCACATCAGGAGGCTACAAGTCATCATCATCTGAGTCTGAGCCTCTTCGCCGTGTGGACATGGACATGTTTGTATCTTCCTCATCATCTTCCTCCTCATCGTGGCTAACATCCCTCTCTCCACTGTCGGGGATGATGACCACCTCTTCCTTGACATTGGGATCGATGTCCTGCTTAAACCACACCGCTTTGTAGCCGTCCTCCACGCGCCGTTCCTTGGTGAGAATAGGCTTCACCTCCTTCTCACTGTCTGTGTTGTCTGAGGCACTCAGGCTGCTGGAGTCTGCAGGAGGAGAGCCGCTGTCATCGCTGGTTCTGCTCTGCAGAGTTGGAGTGCTGCTCTGTTTCTCCGGCTGTTGTGGCACACTGCGGCTCAGTGCCGGCCCCAACGGCAGGGGCAACTCCGCTGCCTGCTTGGAGCTCACACTGTCTGCATCTCTGTCATTCTGGAAGCCCTCATTAGTGTACTGCACTCCGTCTTTAGGCCCGGATGGGCCCCCAGTCAGCTACAGGCACCAATGACAGAACAACCATGAGACACATTATCACTGTGTAATGTTTCAGTCACTTTTCAGATGTTGGCAATTACTGTTTTCAGTTATATAAAATCTATTTTGTTGCAGATACATCTATAAAATCATTCTAATGTGATGCTACTACAGCACAACTAAATGGGATTAAAATAATTTGGTGAAAGCTATAAGATTTATGAAAGTCTAAATGTGTCCAGAATGAGGAACAGAGCTGCAGAAGATTTTCTAATAAGCAAGAAAACTATATAACATCAAGGATGATGTTATGTTAAAATTCTTAAATTTTAACAATTTCTTAAAAAATCTTAAATGCTTTGTGTTTGAAAAGTGGTTATTTCAAGAGAGGTAACTTGCCTCATATTCTAAGTTTGTGTGAACTTTAAAATGTTATATTTATCAAATATGAAACAGGATTTACCCTGCTTATTTTAGCATCTAGTAGGATGAAGTACCAAAAAACAAGTGTACCCCTTTCAGGCACTTCTGCTTGATGCTCCTAGTGAACTATCCATGAAATCAGTCATATGTAAAAGTTTGGGCACCTCTGATTAAATGGTACGTTGTGTTGATTTTGTAAGTGAAAATAAGTAACTTTAAAAATACTAAACACATCCTTTACAGAGAACACACTTCTGCACATTTAAATACACAGTTACGGTTAATTTGTTGAATTTAACATATTGGAAATATAGAAAATTTGCAGAGAAATGCCACACTTAAGTCCTGTGTAGAGAATGTGTTAACATATATTGGAAAATCAACAAAGCGTGTAATTTTATAAGGGACACCTAAAGTTTTGCATATGACTGTTTACCACACAATTATAAAATGTTGGTTTGCATGATGACAGCAGAAGAAAAAATCAGTCTCTGCAAATTCTTCTAATTCTCCCAGATCTAATGTCAGCTCACTCAGCTGCCTCGCAAGATTCATGTGTTTACATTTATTTAAGCTATAGATGGCCTACCATGCTGCGGAAGATGCTGGCCTCAGACAGTTTCTTCCAGTCTGCATTTTGCTGTTTGAGGCGGTACACCAGCAGGCCGATGAGCACCAGGCAGATGAGTAGCACTACAGCCAGACTGGCCCCCAGAGCCACCATATCCTCCGTCTTAAAGTCTCCCCCCGGCCCGGGCAGTGCTTCTAAAAGAAGGGTGAGGACAGACACTCAAATGCTTTTTCACAATATTAATATTAGTATTAAAAAACATATAGACATCATTCACTTATGTCAGCGATTGCCGTGTGCTGGATTCCTAATAATGATGTTTGTGATCAATCAGAATCTTGCAATCAGTGACTTTCATGCACCCTAAAAACAACACTAGAGATACCTTTAAATGCATGTCACGTTAACATGCACCCACATGCAGCAGCAGCAGCAAAGCTCAAAAATGCAGTAATAGCAAACACCCATTCAACAGCTGAAGTGAGCTGAGGTTGCATGGTGTTAAGCGATGCGGTGTAGGGCAATTATTACAAAGCAGCATAACTCTTTTTGCGGAATGTATGAGTGGCCATGTGTATGGGCACTCCGCGTGTGTGAGCATACGCATGCATATCTCTGCGTGCATGTACCTGTTTGAGGACTGGGAGGACTGTTGGGGAAGGTGGTAACGGTAACCGGATTGGAGGAGCTCTCTGTTAGATGTGTAACCACATCTGTGGCAGGGCTTGTGATCATGTCTGTGGTTTTGGCAGGGCTTGTGATCATGTCTGTGGTTTCGGCAGGGCTTGTGATCATGTCTGTGGTTATGATAGTGGTAGGGATGGTTGTGGTGGGCATTTCTGTAGTGGTTGTAGGGACCCCTAAAGGAAGAGCAGTAACACCTGTCAGGTCCATTGCAATCAGGCCAATTCAAGAACTTGATTACAATTTAAAAGAAATAAGTGAGCTGCTAATGCTGGGCGTGGCTGATAAAATTCACCCTCATGATATTTTTCAGATATGTATTTTCAAATAATATTTACATTTGCATTAAAAAAAGTTTCACAACTGCTACTCGGTGCTAAAAGAATGTCTCACAAACCTGATACAGCTTGTTTTGATTGAACTGGTTTGTTCAGTTCTGCTTCTCTTAAAATGGCACTGAATGAAACCTTACACTGTGTTGTAAACATTAACTAGAAACTTTTTTTTTCAATGAAGTTTTTATGTATTTTGAAGCGCTCTTCAAAAACAAACATGCAGCATATAATAGGCAGTAAAATGCAAAAGTTTAGGCACCCCAGGCCAAATTACATGCTTTGTTGATTGTCCATGTGGAAATAAATTTACGCATCCTCTACAGAGAACACACTTCTGCACATGTTAATGCATAATTACTGTTTATTTGTTGAATTTAACATATTTGAGGAAAAATAAAACATAAAATGTGGCCTATCCAAACGTTCTGGCAGATATAGATATATTTTTTATTTTATTTTCCCATATAATAAACTAAATATAAAGAAATTGCACTAAAATCTGCAGAAACATTTTCTGTTACAAAATATGGTAAATTTTCACTTAGAAAATCAACAAAACATGCAATTTGACCAGGTGTGTTGAATCTTTTGCATATGACTGTATGTTGTACAAGATCTATTAACACTGCTAAAGCTAAAAATCAATATTGTGGCACCAACATTGGTGTACTGGCATAGATATATTGCCCAGCGTTATGATCAGCATTTATCATCCATCTATTTCCTCTTGTCAGAGCAGGACTCATTTCTTGAATTGGCTGAATAGAAAAAGACCTTCCCGCAAACCTCTTAACACCTGCAATCTCCCCTCCCAACCCCACAAGCAAGCAACATTTCCTCACTGTTATGTAAAGTCCAGCGCTGGGATGCTTTTAAAGCCGGGTAAAGTGCGACTTGCGTTTCCTCATTTATGAAATACTTTTATCAGGATAGTTTCTTGTTTTCTATTATGGCTATAATTCCAGACACTGTTAAGGATGGAAGGTAATAAGGATGAGATAATGAGCAGCACGTGATCTTCATCTGGTCTCACCTGGAGTGACTTCCACAGACAGAGAGGCTGTGCCGAATTCATCATTGGTAGTATCAACTACACGTATCTACAACAAAACAAGAAAGATGAAACACGATGAAACAAGAAAGAACAGTTCTAAAAGTGTATTTGAAGTTAATGCGAAATTATCCAGTTACAGTTCAAAGTCAAATTCTTACGTTGAGTTCAATCGTGCCTGCAGAAGCTGCACTTGTCATGAGTATGAAGCCCTCTGCTGTGATTCTGAAGTCACTGCCATCTTGAACCTCAAAAACAATGTCAGGATTCACTCCCTACAAAGCAATCCACAAAAACATGTTATAAATGTGTGTAAAATGAGCCCTGAGTTTTCAGTGAAGTCACTTATAAGTACGCCAAAAGAGATTCTTCTTTATAGTGCTCATGTGAAGAAACGTATTGTAGCATCGGGTCTCTGTCCCCTCTGGTCATTGGCTGTTGTTCTCCATTTTAGTGTAGTAATGAGATATAACTCAATACCAGCAATGTGATGTGATGCATCTTGCTGAACAGGGCAGTCATCCCAAACTTTCTAGGAGCCACTTTTCTCATTTGTGGACATATTAGCTTTATAAGTCTGGAGTTTCCAGCCCTTTTACCCCTATTTGCTTACTGCACTGGTTTACTACTGATCTAGCAGCTCATTATGTCTTCAGTGCATGACTACTGACAGTTAGTTTCAAACCATGACCCACACAGAGTTACAGAGACTCTTCACTAGACTAAATAAGGTAAAAAAAATTCATGCATGAAAATCTGAAAAATAAACACCAGCATTAATTTAATAAAATATCCAAACTCTTACATCACTGAAGTCTGCGTCTGTGGCCTGAACTTGCAGGGGTTTGTTGCCAGTCTTGCTTTCCAGCACCAGGCTGCCCACGTCTGCGTCTTCTGAGATGAAGCCCTCATAACTGGATTTGACAAACTGTGGCGGGTGGAGGCTGCTGATGACTACGTGTATTGTGACGGTGGTGGTGGCAAGCTGGTCTGGAGTCAACACCTCATAGGCCTGCAGAGAGGGTTAAAACTGTGCTTAGCACATGAGATGCTTTCCATAAGGTCACATGGAGGACAGGTGAACATCTATTATACAATATGAAGCTGGAACAAGAGTTTTTCACAGGTGCTTTGATCTTTTGATATAATTACACATGAAGATGTATGTACCAAAGAGGGTAGTTTTGGCAGCACTGGAAACCAAAATTGGAAAAAAAAAGAAAATGTAGGCCTTCTATTTAATCAGCAGAGCGTTTTCTTACCATTACTGTCAGTGCGATTGATCCTGCCACACTCACTGCCTTCTGCATTGTAATGCTGCCGGTGTTTTGATCAATACTGAAGATATCATTCTCATTTCCTGTTCAACGACAGAGACTGACTAAGTTAATCCAGTCAACAGATGCTGGCTGGAGGAGCTGTGTGCACAGTTCAGACTGAAATTCTGTGGAACATAGAAAATTCATTCACTACAAAGAACAGTTTCTGATCTGCTGTCTGACCTGCGAGAATTCTGTAGCCAATTTCTTCATTCCTGCCTTTGTCTCCATCAATGGCATGCACTGGACCAGGCTCAAGAGTTAAAGCACCAGTCTGTAATTATAAAAGAAAAACCTTTCATTAATCAGTCTGGAGAACATGTTGTTAAAGAACATAGACGACGCTGAAACAATGGTGTATCATTAGATGGAGGATGGCATTTAAAAATACAACAATATATATATGATATCTTTAAAGGTGCAGTGTATAAGATTTAGGCCAGCAAATGTTAAGAAGAGCAATTTTTCCTTTCAACAAAAATCAAACCATCTTGGGAGCCACAACATTTTATTTCCATTTTACCCTCTTGGCTGTAAGCCTATAGACAAAAACACAGGCTTACTTTGCTCTACCTTAAGCTTTAGCTCAGCTGTAACCACTTTTCTCGTGTCTCAGGCAGGAAACTTTTCTGCAAAAGTAGAACAGTTTCTTGTAAAATGTCTCTCAAACTTTAATTTTTTACGAGACTGAAGTCAGCATCTCATTCACCAGCTTCTTTTTTGAATTTTCTTGTTCCACCTTAAATGGTGCCTAAGGCACCAGAATGTAACATTAACTGCTGCACCATTTAAGGCGGAATGGAAAAATTAGAATCTGACTTTTAGCTGCCTTCGACAGTTTCTCGCTGCAGATGAAATGTATCAGAAAATCAGCTGAAGTGATTATAAATGCAAATAAGTCCAGTCATCACCAAATTATCATTGTTCATCTTAAGTCTCTTTCTTTGCCTTTTAGTTAGCTGCTGGCTAGACTATATTGTTGTCTGGATTGCTATGTGACAAGCAGTCTGCATGCCAACCATAGGGTTAAAGGGTGAACTAACAGTTATACATTAACTTCAGTGTTTAAGACCATTTATTGTTAAAGCTTTGTTAGAACGATTAGCAGAGCTTTATTTTACTGCAAAGGAGGATTATTTTATTTTTTACCTGAAAATCTAATTCTGCTGTTGAGCGGCATGTAACTGCATCACCTGTAACTAGGAACTGTATTTTTGTTAGCTTAGAATGAGGCCTTCGTGTCTATTTAAGGAGCAGATTCACTTCTAACCGAGGCAGCTTGAATGTGATGGCGCTACAGCACCGGTTGGAAGATATAGAAAGAGGAAGAATCAGTAGTTGCTGCTGGTGCTGGCTAACCATTTTGTGTCGTGAGAAGCTTGAGAACACAAATTTTGACAAATGGAGGATCATACTTATTATTTACAATAAGAAAAGGGAGGGTGAATTCTCGTTATCAAAGAAGCAAAAACATGATGGCCACTTTAAGTTCTGCTACACGCTTGGAAAGCATGTAGCAGAACTTAAAGTTCTCTGTATCAACAACTAAATAGGTTGTTTTTGTTACTGTACCTTTAAGACATTTGTGTAAATGACTTCTGTTTTGATTGACTGCACTGTGTTAAACTAGCAAATAAATAGAGAGTATGCACAGAAATGACCAGAAAATGCTATGTTTTAATTTGTTCCCTGTAGAGTTAACTTATTTTCACTAATCAACTAAACATGAAATAATTAAACATAATTTGACTGCCATGTTCAAATAAATGAATTTTATGACTTCACAAAGACAACTAATTGGCTGTTTTTTTACACTCTGATTTTGGTATATGGACAATATGACATGTGTGTACTACATACTACCTTCTAAACCCATGGCTTATTTTCCATGAGTTTTCCATGATGTAGACACTTAACCTATTGCATCAATCAGTGCTGCTATGTAATGGCATGGACAGAGCTCAGTTTGTACACACCTCTAGTTCATTTAGGTTGACTTTCCCTTCATAGCCAGAGCTGAGGCAGACTTTGGTGAAGCCAATAGCGGTCTCTGTGCATGGCTGGAACCACGGTGGTCGGTTATTGATGTCTAAGACAAAGACTTTGACGGAGGTTGAGGCAGTATGAGATGGTGTCTCTGATGTTGTTAAAGGTGTATCCTGAAATTTCAGCAGATTTAGGTGACAAGAACACAGTTAGTCACTGGGCTACATCAGACTTTCAGGGCAAAGAATAAACATCAACATGCTACAAGACTTTTCCTGTGCTACATAGATAAGCTAGTTGTTTTATAGAGTGTGCTCGAGAGTAATTTTTTTTGTTAAATTACACCTTAGATGGTCAAATATTTCTCTGTCTAGAAGAGCTGAGACTTGCCTGAACAAAGAGCGTCATATTGACTTCTGGAGTGGTGTCATAATCCAGAATCGTCTGCACCTGAATTTGTGGATTGATGGCTGACAGCAGCCCAAATTCATTCTGAGAACGACAATTAAAGAGAGAAAGAGACAGAAAAAAAGAAAATAAGACAGAAGACACCGTTTAAATTGTGATATTTTGACCTTAATTTACGTTTATGACTATTTTCAGAAAACAGTTAAGACTTTACCATGGGAGACTCAAGCCAATAGTACAGTTGATCTTTGTCGAGGTCTGTAGCCTCAATTCTGCCGATACTTGTACCAACATTTGTTAGCTAATCATAAAGAGAGACCACATCATTTCAGTTACCACTGGCAATAACTGTTCTTCTCAGTGAGGAATGTAAATTCATCATTGCCTTTTTCAAGCAGTGTAATGTAAGATGTACCTCATCAACTGACAGGTCATATTGGCTCTGTGCAAACACTGGAGGATTGTCATTAACATTTTCCACAATCACAGTCACACGTTTAGGTACCTGAAAAGAAGCATTTTGCATTGTAGTATGACCGACAGTAGCTTACGCCACAGAAACAATAAAGATTGTAGACAGGACCTCACAAAGCAAAACAAACACTACTACTTTTCTGTAAAAGCATAATACATGATAATTTGTAGCATAGATCAAGTATAACATCATAAAACATAATATAACATGATAATATAACAAAGATCAAGCTTACTGAATTCTCTCCTTCTTTTCTGCATTCTAACCCAACAAATAGAACTTCAACAGGAAGAGCCTGGACAAACACATTAAAGTAAACATGCACATAAATGTGTATTTCTTTACTTTCATACAAGTTATAAATAGTGAAAATGAATGGAACTTTTCTAGTATCATTCAGAGGGCATCTGTTTTTTTTATTTTTTTTTTTGAATAGCAGGAACTGACTTATGTTACAGCTGGAAAGCTTGTATCTTCGTCATCTTCTGGACCATAAATTACATACAGTGGGGACTGTGAAAGTGATAATTACCTCAAAGTCCAGAACTATGATTGCCACCAGCAGACTGCCATTTATGCTGAAAGCCTCATGAGGGTTGTCTGTGATAACGACGCTCACCCCATCCTCCAGAGCTAATGTAGCGACTGTTTGACCAATATCGTTGTTCTCTTTTATGCTCACTGTGTCTGGAGCTGTGCATACTGTAACAAAGAGTTACCATAAAGAAGAGTCAAATCAGAGTCAGTCTGTTTTGTTCTCCAGTGTGGGACATGTAGAGTGAATGTAAAGCTCAGCGGACAACATATTTTGTGAGAAGTTGTTCACACACTAAGAACTTACAAAAAGGCGATATTCAGTATGATACAATACAAATATAAACAGTGTGATACAAGTCATATAAATTCAAGCTAATAACTGTAGTTGAATGTGAGGATAAAGTTCTGCCGCTGGAAGCTTTGTAGACACATATTCCTTATTACTTGATCACTGGGAGTGAGTCGTTTATTTATGTAATCCAAAATTTACGTTTCAGTACTTCAGTTTACAGTGAACATTTTGTCACTGTTGGAACAAAAACCTTGTATCTCCAAAATGGTAAGTTTAAGGAGAAGCAACAAACATTCTTAACTCATAATGGAAGTTATGAGGTTAATGTATCCAGATTGTTGCTTAATAATTCTTGATCATCTCTGTTGGTCCATTTATCATGAAACACAATACAAAGAGTAACTGGCATTTTCAAATTTTGCAATAAAAAGTAAAAATGCCAAAGATGGAAATGCAAGATTTTTGTGCAACATCGACAATTTGCTTCATCCATTTGTTTTAGAGATGTTTCATCAATATACTTCCATGATTTACCATATTCATAAATATCATATAAAGCTATAAAAAGTTTTTTTTACTAAACAAAGTAGTTTTAAAAGTAGAAGAATGAACGTAGAATAAAAGTAGAAGTATTTTTAATTTCCAGAAAATGTTAGCACCAGTAATTGATGTGTTTATTTGCCTTCCTAATGATCATCTTTATAGGCTAATAGTCACATCATTAAGCAAACCATAAGCCAGTAAAACAGCATGTATGATATTATTGTTATATAGACTGTGAAGGATTATTTTTGAAAACATTGTGCGTTAAATTCTAACAGATTGCACATGCGGCGTTTAGCACTTACAGGTTTGAACGAAAGCGTTGGCGGTGAACACAACCAGGAGACAGAAAACTGTTTTCAGTGAGAATTCAAGCCGTTTTAGATCCATTGGTCCCTGTTCTGTGGATCAGTTAAAGGAAAAGATGGAGCATCAGGAGTTCTTTGTTCTGTCGGGTTCTTGTTCACACAACACATATACAGGACTGGCAGATAAAAGAGCAGGCTTCAGACCCAACCTTTGAGACGAGATGAAACCTTATCAGCATTTACTGGCCATAAAAGCTGTTCATGGTGGACTTTTCCCCCACATGAACTCCCATCTATGTGAAAAGGATTGGTGTGGTGTAACTGTCACAAATGCTCAGCAACTGTTTACCTCTAGCTTTCGTTGACGACACCATCAGATCAGATCATAAGAGAAAGGAAAGGCAAATGATGTGCGTCCTAGAGAGAGAGAGCTTATCTAGGATTCACTCCCTCTCAACATACACTGATCAGGCATAACATTATGACCACCTCCTTGTTTCTACGCTCATTGTCCATTTTATCAGCTCCACTTACTATATAGGTGCACTTTGTAGTTCTACAATTACAGACTGTAGTCCATCTGTTTCTCTGCATACTTTGTTAGCCCCCTTTTACCCTGTTCTTCAGTGGTCAGGACCCCCATGGACCCTCACAGAGCAGGTATTATTTGAGTGGTGGATCATTCTCAGCACTGCAGTAACACTGACGTGGTGGTGGTGTGTTAGTGTGTGTTGCGCTGGTCTGAGTGGATCAGACACAGCAGTGCTGCTGGAGTTTTTAAACACCTCAGTGTCACTGCTGGACTGAGAATAGTTCACTAACCAAAAATATCCAGCCAACAGTGTCCTGTGGGCAGTGTCCTGTGACCACTGATAAAGGACTATAGGATGACCGACACAAACTGTGCAGCAGCAGATGAGCTATCGTCTCTGACTTTACATCTACAAGGTGGACTGACAAGGTAGGAGTGTCTAACAGAGTGGACAGTGAGTGGACACTGTATTTAAAAACTCCAGCAGCACTGCTGTGTCTGATCCACTCGTACCAGCACAACACACACTAACACACCACCACCACGTCAGTGTTACTGCAGTGCTGAAAATGATCCACCACCTAACCTGCTCTGTGAGGGTCCATGGGGGTCCTGACCACTGAAGAACAGGGTAAAAGGGGACTAACAAACTATGCAGAGAAACAGATGGACTACAGTCTGTAACTGTAGAACTACAAAGTGCACCTATATAGTAAGTGGAGCTGATAAAATGGACAATGAGCGTAGAAACAAGGAGGTGGTCATAATATTATGCCTGATCAGTGTATTCATTAGTCCATGAAAGATCAACACTTTCAGCCTCAGGCCGTTCGCCATGCACTGAACAGAAAGTATCCTTTCTGAAGTTGAACTTTATGGCGTGTTTCATTTCAGCAGCAAGAATACACATCAACTCAGGTTTCTGATGCCGTAGGCAAACTCAACAGATCCAAAAGGAGAAATGTGTCGTTCTTGAAAAGATCTGGCTTCAACGTTATACATCAGACACCAGAGTTTGATTTAACAATAGATCTGCGTCAGTCGGCGTTAACAGTGTTTAGTGTTTTATGTCTTACTGGAACCTTTATCTGAGAGTGTACTAAGTGGACTTGTGCCAGTTACCTTTTATCTGCTGTTTCTCTCACAAGATGAACATTTTACAGAAGACAAAAGTTTCCCACAGAAAAAATAAATCTCCAAAAGAAAGAAAGAAAGAAAGAAAGAAAGAAATCAGAGCTGTATTCCTGATTCTAAATGCGAACAGTGTCATGATGAATGGTGAAACATAAACTGAAGTGGGTGCTGCAGTGATTACTGCAATTCTGCTGACAGTATACTGCTAATTGGAGGTTCACATAACAGCCCTCACACAATGCATACTACGGGGTGCTGGCACTTTCACAGCAAATTTGGAGCTCAGTTTATGTTGAAAGGCTCCTAAAGATTATGTACAGGCGGTCATATTGTTAACACACTATTTGGTCAAACTTACGAGGGATAAGGTAAGAAGCAGGGGTGGACAAAGCACAATACTTCTAAAACAAAAAAAAGTAGAAATACTTTAGGTGAAATATTAATTGATGAGAAGTATAAGTATTCTTTCTCTATCTCTGTTTGAGTACTGTCTCATGAATATATTTTAGTATTAAAGTAAAAGTACTTTGAGTTATTGTAGATCTTGTGTAATTACAAAAGTTTGAGCGGCAAGTTATGTCACTCTCAGCTGAGTTATCTATTCGTATCTGCAGTCACAGAGTTCTTAATAAAAATGTATTCATCACAATAGTATTACACAGTATCTGTAATAACTCAGAGTACTTTTGATACTTCACCCCTTTAAATCCCAGGCTTATTGTGTACTAAGGCTTATTATTCAGTAACTACAGAGACTTCAGTGCAAACCTCTTGAGCTATTCTTAGGATATAGAAGTGTGTAATAAAACTGGCAGCCCGCCGGTGGGCCCTGGCCATTTAGGGGGTTAATCACATTCACATGTAAGTACTTTTGTACTTTAACTCTAGTAGAAATATAGAAAGAATATTTGTCATTTTATTCAAGAGTACTTCTACTTTTACTCAATTGCAGAAGCAGCTTATGTTTAGGGTTAGAATGAGTGTTATATTTATGGTTAGGGAAAAGTTAATGTGATGTAAATTGATATTTAGTTAAATGAAAATTCATGACAAGCTAAGCACCTAGAAAGTATCTACAGTGCTTTACCAGTTCCAATACCAGTATGATAAGGTATTTTTGCTTTAAAAACTACTGCACTTTAAAACGATCTATTTCTTTTAAATGTAAAAGTAGGCTATCATGCTCGAACTGCTCACTGTACTACACAGCTAACAGTGTCACATCACATAATTTGAGTATCTGCTATTTCAGACTTGATTTGTTACAGGATTGGCTCAGATTTACTCCTTTTTCTCTCCAGTATCCAATCCAGCATTTTCTGCTGATACTGACCTGATACTGATTCCCATTAATACCGGTATGCCATCTCTAAAATAAAGTTTTTGCCATTTGTGAAAGGAGATCACATCATGGCAGGAAATGCTTTCTGCAACTAATCTCAATAGTAATTAGATTCAAATTCAACACAGTGGTTATCAACATTCATTCACAATGAAGAAAAAATGGCAAATGTCTTTTCTAGTGATATATATATTATATATATATATATATATATATATATATATACATATAAAAATATAAATATATATTTACATATACATACAAAAACTAACTATATATATGTCTATATATATATATATATATATATATATATATATATATATATATATATATATATATATATATATGAACTAAACTAGCCAGTGATCATTTACAGCAGCAGAGTTGTTGCATTTGGGAGAGTGTTGTGTTTATCTAATTATGTGGATCAGTCTGTTGTAAATTTATTTAACACCTATTAATGTCAGAATAAAGTATTCAAAAAAGATTATTTCTGGACTTTAATGGTGTTGTACAGTACTTTACTGCACATGTGACAAGTGTGAAAGGAACATGTTGGTATATGAATGGGCAGTATTAATGATACATGTGGTTGAAATACCTATATCAAATACAAAATATGATTTTGTAATTTGTATGTGATAGGGTTGATGAAATTGGCTTCATATTTTGTATCAAAATATTTGTGTTTTGTGTTTTTGTAGTTTAAAAATACTGTAAAACACTTTCTGTGAGAAGTCCATGTGATGACATCATAAAAATGCAAATGATGCATTCAGCCTTTGATTGGTGCCTACTCAGTATCTTAACCAGGTTTGTTGAGATCAGAACATTGAGGTTCTGAAAATTGATCCAGCACAAGGTGAGAAACTTTTAGAGTGCCAGCTTTCAACTGATTTTTAGGATAAATTGCCAGTTCTAGTTAAGTTTTCATGTTCACTTTAGTAGCCTAGGCTAAATCTTTTACTGAATTATGTAATGTTTTGCACATGACAGATCTCTGGCATGCCTTGTTTGGCAAAGAAAAGCTGCAGCTCTCACACATTGTTCACTTAATCAGCTGAGTCAGTGTACTAGTGAAGGGACAGATCAAATAGGCTGATAGATAAAAGGTTTGTGAAGTGACTTCCTGCTGCCTTGGAAAAGTTTTTTTGGTATTTTTAAAATACAAAAATACATTAGTTTATTTTGATATATGTAAAGGCTGATGTATTGCATAGTTTATTCTAATACACTTACAGTTAGGGTGTTTTGTATCTTATTTTAAAATTAATTTTGATTTATCTTTATCCATCTCTGTATATACTACTGCTTTATGATTTGTTTACTTTTTTGCCGGTAATATTAAATGGCCTAAATGTGCTTTAAAAGTATTAAAAGGGTTTTGAAGAATGAAAGGTTAGGAGTGTCATGTGGTTAAAGGTTTTCACCAGGGGATTGCTTGGTTGTTTGTTTGTTTGTTTGTTTGCATGTTTGTTTGTTTGTTTGTTTGTTTAAAGAAGTGCACATGTCGAGTATTTGTGAGTAATGGCAGTCTTTGTGAGACATTTGAAAAAAGGAACGTTTATTTTCAAGTACACAGCAATTTGTCCTGTATAATCATAAAGCTGCAATCACTCTTCCAGTAAAACCGCTTTATCGTGTTCAGTCTTCACATGTTGTGACACATTGTTGAATGTGGGCAGAGTGGGTGAGTCATTGGTACACGCTGGCACACATATACTGTTTCATCAGTGTGTTCACTCGCTCTGTGTCTCCAGTGAGGCCACTGTGAAAACATACAGCACAGAAAACGTGCACTTTACCATCTATATAGCACAAAGAATTAAATTCAAAAGAATTAGAATAGATTAGAACACTTGGGAACACTTGGGAAAAAATAGTATGTAAAGTGACAAATTAGAGATTCACAGAAGGTTGTGAATGTAAATGATCCAAAGTAATACTGCTGTCCAGAAAAAACATATATCTACATTTTTGTCGATTTTGTCGAAACTCTTTACATTAACTTAAAAGTTAAGAACATTTTTGCCTTCTCCTATAAAGTTTTATTTTGGAGATGTTTCTTTGTACAGTGACTACAAGCAGGTGATGAGCAGATTCCTCAGTACACTGACCAGTCAGGCTTACCTCTTCTTGCTGTTCTGCATGCGACGGAGGAAGGAGCAAAGGGAGGAGAGCTTGGCTTTAGACTTTAGCAGCTCAGCATAGCGGTTGGTGAACTCCAGGTCGCCCAGCTGTCTGATCTGCAGCTCAGACCTCCTGCTCCTGCGTAGAGCATTACACACAGGCCTGTTCACTCCAGGCTTCATTCACCCTCTCCAATGACTTTAATCATGCTGTAAACGTGCTCTGAGTCTTCAGCCAATAAATCTTTCCAATTCAGTTCATTACGCTTTGCAGAATGTAACAAGCATGTGTTCACAGATAAACGAGACAGGGTTTACTCTGGTATATTCACAGCCATGTCTGGACAAATGTCATTAGAGCAGAAGCACTCTCAAACATATCGTCGCTGTCCAAAAAAACATGTCCAAAGTGGCAAAAACCGTCTTTACTTGTAATGCAAGTTGAGGTAAAGAGATTTTTTGGAGATTTTGGAGCATTTCTATTGGTCCATTCATCATAAAATGTTTACACAGTGTAAAGGGCAGCTGCTGTCCTCAAATGATAAAAAAAAATAAAAATAGAAAAAATAATGGAAATACTTGTGTTTTTTGGACAGGGATATGTTAGATAATGTCACTATCATATAAAACCTTTGTTTTATTTATTTATTTTTTACATCATTAGAAAACACAGGTGCTATTCACATTCTGTGATGAATGGATTAATAGAAATAATCCAAAATTTCATTTTACATTAACAGGACATTGCAGTTAAGACCATTTCTCTTTGTCTTATGAAGTAACAGCCATGATAAGTAAGTCGATAATAGTGCCCCAGATGTGCTGTCCTACCTCTGCCTATTTCTTAAAGCACTCTAATTGAAGCAACAATTAATTAAGCAAGTCACAATTTTTCTTTTGCCTTGCCCAAAACATTTAAGTAAGTGAGGCTTTGCCACAGCACTGGTGTTGGTGTGGAAAACAACCCACCCTCTGTCTTCTACAGCAGGCCCGTCCTCATCTGCACTGTCTGTGGGAAACAAACATCTTCTGCAGGAGTGACTGTCCATGCTTATGAGGCTGTCATTATCCTCCACAACCCTACAGTGACAACACACAGCACACTGATTGCCTATATACACCACAATATGGTAGAACCACTCGCATACAAACACTTCAATACAAGGCCCAACTCGTATGCATCCTGACCAGTGATTAAGTTTTATCAAGCTTTAGGAGTTTTGCCTAGAGTCTCTCACAGTGGATACAGAGAAGGTGCAGAGTTTAACTCAGAGCACTGAGAGTCCCTTACTGATTCAAGCCAAGAAAAGAAAAGAAAAAAAAAACAGAGACAGGTAACAAGTAGCAAGAGAAAAAAAGAAACCTCATAGAGAAAGAAATAGAAAATAAATTGGCACGCTGAGAGAAAGAAAAGAAAAGGAAAAAACAACTTTAGCAGGCTTTGTAAGTCGCTGGCGAGAGATGTTAGAAACAAAACTGGCAAAAAAGAAGCCTGAGCCATTGCTCAGGAGGTCTACCCTTTCTATACAAGGCCAGACAAAGAGCAAAACTCAAAGGTAGATCCAGACAAAAATTAAGTCAGAGAGACAAAAAAGGCTGAGAGAAGGGCTGTACAGTCCTACCTGCCCACAGCTGGGAGTGTGGCCGTGTACTGCAAGAGAAGCGCTGATAGCAGGATAACCTGCACTAAGCTCAGTAGATAAGGCATGGCAACACCTTCAAGAGACCAGAGGAAGAGTCAGCTTTGAGAGCTAAAGGCTCTGGAGAAACAGGATCAAATCAGTCAGTTTTCACTCTTGACTGAGGAAGAAGCTCCTTCACGCAGCCTCTCGGGTGGCCACGCTGAGCTAAAAGAGGAAACAAAAGCTGTCCAACTCACCTGGAGGACAGTCCACTTGCTGTGATGCGCTTGCAGTGGAAGAACGATTGTGGTGGCTCATTTGCCCCAAGTGCTTTTTGTACCCCAGAATTTATTGACCGAGGAAAAAGAGATGCCACTTACTCATGTCAGATTAGTTTTACATCCGGCATATGTTAACCCTACACCCAGGACTTTATGGCTGTGCTTATTTACATTACTCATTTTGCCTATTTACCATGAGTTTTAGCCTGATGAAGGTTATAGGTGAGCTTGTGTGCTCTTGCTAATAAAGGTAAACATCATTAGCTGTTACCACTTCCTTAATTGGTAGTTAGGATCCCATATTATTATTTTACAGTCCAATTTGTTGTGAATGAAATCACTAAAAAATCAATTTGAGGAAACAGAATGTTTGGCTGACAGTGAAAAACTGTCAGTGTGAACACAGGAGTGACCGATTAGCCTTTCCCGCAGTGCTGTGTCCACCATTTGGAAAGGCCAAGTCACTTGATAGAAGATGGAACAGCTTTTCCATGTTGTGTGCCAGAGCATCGATTGCAAATGCTAGGAAGAGTAACTGAACCAGTGAACCACATCACAGTCGTTAGACACACACCCACACACAAACACACACACACACACACACACATACACCCACACACACAGAGTGTGTTGTGATGACTGGGGTAATGGGCCAGTCTTAGAAGCTTTGTGATATTTTTTCCATTTTTAAAATATTCCATAATGACTAAGCCAATCAGCAGTCTGTGTCCTTTTTGATATGTAAATATAAAATAATCAGATGTTTTCCATTTTATGTTTTAAAGATGTGTATATGAAGGATTTCACATTAAATGCCCATTTTAAGAATGTTCTTTTTTCGTGAGATACGTTGTTAGGAGGGGCTTCACATATTCAAGAAATATCAAAGCTCTGTTATGATGAATACCACCTTTATTAGATAAATAAAAATGCTTTCAATTGTACATCAGCTGTTACTCTTTTCAAAAACATGTTATATCTAAAAATGTTACAGATGGATGTTTTGGAACTCTTCATATACTCCTGTGCTAAAAGTCAATTGATGTTTCATCAGTTATAACTGTAATATTTAGATGTGATGTTACTCATAAGAAGAAAAAAAAAAGTCAGCGTTAACAAAAAGCTTACGAACAGGGTACTGATGAAGGGGTGCTTGGCTTTGGAGAACCTGCTGTCAGCAATGGAACTAACAGACATTGTAAGCTCAGAGTGGTGCTCTTGTAATTATAACATATAATGACCAACAGGGGGCAGTGTTAGTCTGAACCCTGAGGTTCATCCGCTCTATAAGAATAGCCTGAAGTTAGCACATAGCCTGGTGAGTGGCATAATCAGAACAATAAGGCAAACTATGGACACCTCAAGGCAAAACAATAGTGAGTAAAAAAGCAAATTACACTGTCATTTTTATTCATTGTTTGTAATTTTTGTATAGATTTAATGAACATTCAGATCAGTGGCATAACTACTGGCTGGGCAAGGGTTGGGGGGGCAGCTGCGCTGGGTCCCATAGCACAAGGGGTCCCGTGGCAACCAGGCTCCCTAAAATCTTTATTAGGCCTCTCATACAGATACTGATGCAATTGTACATGCATGACTTACAGAAAGATCCAATATCTTGCCAACATACCTTATAAGTTATCTTCCAATAACACTACACAGACAGAACTGATGTCTGTTCATCTCCTTCTTATTCACAATGCATCTCATTCATGATGACTTGTTTTTGAAATGGGTCCTTCACAACCTACAACATGACAATCAATGCTGTGACAAAAACTATTAACTTTACAAACAAAAAAAAGGAACTTCACAGAAGAAGGAAAAAAACATTTTTAACTTTCAATGAAAGTTAATGTAACAAGATTTTATTCTATGTCATTTTGGATCTTTCTGTTAATCCATGTGTTATGAAATTTTGACACAGTGTGAAAAGCTGGTATTTTCCAACCACAATGTAGGTTTTATTCCAACAGTGACAATATATTAATTATTTATCATTTTAAAATCTTATATAAACAGTCAAATGTAAACATTTAGGTTATGGGTGGAGTGGCATGCTTCGAGAGCATCACCTTGCTCACCTTGAGACAAAACAGTAGTGAGGAAAAAAGAAAATCACGTAGTCTTTTTTTATTTGTTGTATGTAATTTTTGTATAGGAGGCCCATTAATGTGTTTTTGCACTAGGTCCAAGAGTGTCCTAGTTACACCACTGCCTAAGATACTGTACATCCTAAATTCTAATCTATACAATGTCCACAGTATCAGGCATGATGGCTATTTGTCCAAAACCTTTTAGTGCCTATAATGTCATAAAATAGGACATTTACTTGAATGAATGTAGCAGACATGATTGAATGATTAAATGCTCTCACTCAAAGTGAGTAAATAGTTGAAATCTGATTACATATGCCAGCTTTTCTGGACATTTTATGGGTGATACGGTTTGAGCACACTAGTAGAGATTGATGGAGCCCATTAAAAGTACATCATTCAGATAAACTCTGTGTGTACATGAGGGCGAGAGAGAGAGAACCTGTCATTTCTAAAGGGCAAGGCAGGACGTTATCTATAAAATGACTGCCAGTCAAAATTGAAAAGGTGCTTGTCTCTGTCTGGAGTGCTGTAGAGCTGGCACATAAAGAGCTGAGCCAGATTTGCTGTTATTGAACTGACAAACGATGATCCAAATGATGATGTGGTGCCTGTTAAGTACCCCCCTACCCCCGCCCCCCCAACTCACACATTTACACCCCTGCAGACCAGCTGATTCTTGTTTGGTTTATAGGCCTGTCAGTGGTACACACCCACCTGGCATCACACTGACAGTACATTTACATGGCCTAATTTGAGGCTTTGGTACTCCGCAGTAATGGGAAAATGATAGCCAAATAAAAAACTTGTACTCCTCTGAGGTTATTGAAGGCATCAGTCCCTCTTCTGCTCTCTCAGACAGAGACGCTGAGCTTCCCTACAGCACAAGTGTTTGTGTCTGCGCTCTGGCAGTTTGGACAGATATCACAATAATACACTATTAGAGAAGCTAAAGTGAGGTTAGCGAGCTGGAAAAAGCCGCAGTAATTACAGCAGAGGCTTGATTTAAATTGCTGTGTGCGTCACACACTGCTCAGAGTGAGGGACAGGCAATAATACAGAGTCCAAAAAACCCTCGTCTGTCCAGCACTCGACTGGCACAGCTCAAGGCAGAGACTGGGAGGACAGATCGATTACACATACACACTTCAGCTTGTCCTGACAGACAGTAGAAGTCTGGCTACACGGCTGAATGCTGAGGGATTGATCCAGTAATGTGCTGTGGAGTGGATACGCTGTTGGAATGAAGTTTTGAGGATTTCTCTGACTCTGATCTGTTAGTACTATAGAGTTGAAATTGCTATTGGGACAATCTACATCTTAAGAGGAACTGAATTACTGGCTTAGTGGTCTGTTTGTACACACGTTGTCAGTGGCATAACTAGGATCTTATGGGCCCCAGTGCAAAAAATTAATGGGCCTCCTATATGTAGATTAACAGTAAGGAAAACAACAGTAAGTGTTTACTTGTTATTGCTCACACCACTATGTATTTATTATATTTATTCATTTATGCTATATTTATTCACAGTAACTCTTCAGATTGATGTGTTTATAAAAAATATGTGCCATTCTTGCTGCTTTGCAATCAGATAATCTCCTACAATTTAAAGCAAAAAGCTCAGTGTGACTGTCACACAAAATCCATGACAGACAGTAAAAGGGTCCAGTCCCTTCATGAAATAGATCACTTAAAGAATAATACACAGCGTATCTTCTTCATAAAACCATCTGATTCTGATCCTGCTAGTGACAATGAGATCACTCGTTAGGGTTTTGTCATTGTATCTGTCCATCTTCCTTTATATATTACACAATAGAAGGGCTTCTCCTGCTTGACGCCCTGAAATTGAATTAAGTAAGAATATCCATCAGCTGGAGCTATTCTTGTTCATAGCTTATTCATGTCACATCTATCAAACTACTTGTTAAAGGTTTTTTCATAAAGCTTAAAGTTACTCTTCCTCACAAAAATGGTGTTTAAATTAAAAAAAGAAACCAGTGACAAAATATCATTATTATTATTGTTGTTCTTATTGTTGTTGTTGTTGCACATTTTTTCCACATAGATGTTTAGGAAACCAAGGAAATCAGTGGCAGAACTGTGTCTGAAGACCAGTCTCGCTTCAAGTCACTAGGAAACCTCACATGTATCACCCTGTTCAGCAAGCGGCTCTTCACAGTGAACCACCAGTTTAAAAAGCATGGCATGAAACATGTTACCGTGAGGCCAGTTCTGTTAGTGTAACTGCAGCCTCAGCATGGGTCAGCTCCATATGGCCACAGCTCTGGAAATCCGCCCTGCTGGATATTTACCCACTCTGACCCCCACACACCAAAACCAGAGCTAAAAGCCAATCGCAGTAAGAGCAGCCATGGCAGGCCCACAGCTCAGAGCAGCAGCTGCACCTGTGCCAGCTGTCATCTGCACCAGAATAAACACAAACACAAGTCAAGCACTGAACGCTAGGGTCTTCCACTCGTTGTTAGGGCAGTACAAATGATAGTTATTAAAAAACAGACTGTGCAGGTGCCTGGAAAATGCATTCATTTTAATAGCAAGGGGGATCATTTAGCTGGTGAGTGTGAATGAGGAGATGGGGTGAGACAGATGACTTACTATTAGTTATTAGTAGATGCAGAGCACCTCAAGGAACACATTAAGGAATACTCTTCTAGCGCATGGTGGCCTTTTAAAGGTATAGTTTGGTCAAAATCTGATTTACTTTAAATTTCACCATTATGCAGTCTATCAGCCAACACATTTAGTTTTGCACTGGAGCTATGTAGATATTATAGCTAACAAATGATGGAAGTCTACAGCACTGAAAATCCTAACCGCTTTAAAGTTCCAGTATACGGGTTAAGAATCTATTACACAAAAAAAGGATCTAAGGATCTTTAATATTTCTCTGTTGATCTTTGCATTTGCAGTTTAATGAGATGACATCGGCACATGTTTGTAACTCGAACACACTAGAACTTAGGCTGATGTGTCCACTTCAAGTCTTTTACCAAGTATGCAGATGCTAGAAAATCTTACAATCATGAAATATACTATGTTTCATATTTGTCATGTTCAGAACTTGTTTTGTGTTCCATGGGAAAGGTAATTTCAGTCCCCACACCTACACCAGCTTATACTGGCTTACAGTGTTCCACTCTCAGAGGTACAATGAAAAACATCTGTGGGAGGAAGGGTATAAAGGTGGTGGCAATATCACAGATTGTTTATATTCATGAAGGAAACTTCAATCCCTTCAACTGTAGGCTTATTATCCAGTTATTAATATTATTGTTTAGAAACTACTATGAAATTGTTACACTTTAAGGTTACTTACAAATGGCCTTCAGAACACATGTATATGTACTGAATAATGTATTTAAAAGAAATACTTGAGTATTTCATGAACAGCTTACGTATATGCAAGATTACATATTAGGAGGTAAACAGCAATTGTACCATTTCCCAAAGGGATCTAAATTCTGCTGCATGGAAGGCATTGAAAATAATTCTTAACAAGGTCTCTACCTTACATGGTTTCTTGACAAGGTCTCTACCTTACATGGAAATGATGCTTTATAACAGTGTTGTAAATAAAACAAATGTCATCAGTTTAGTAATGTTATTCTTTCACGTATTGCTTTTTAAAAATGTTGCTCAAAGCTTATGCATGTGTTATTAAGCCCCTTTATTAGTACACTACTAGCCTTGATATAAAGTCTTACCAAATTGAATGTTATGTAGTTACAAAATTGAGAAATTGAAATGTGTGAACACAAACAGGCTCCGTGCAGTTTAAAGCATCAAATAAAGCACTAAGAATAATGGAAGCAGAGTCTTTTTCTGACACATCACACAACTAGGATAGAAAAGAGGTAACACTTTGTATTCTGTACTTCTACTGTCTATACCCCAGGCTGTTCAACAAGTATGTATTTGTCTAGTCACTGTATAGTTAGCATATTGAGAGATACTGGGTCTAATTTGTACTTCAATAGACCAGAGGAGTATAAACAGAGCGATGGGCTTGAGGCCCCTCCCTAACTGCACTGGCCTTTCCACATGCACTAAGTGAAAGCTGCACTAATTTGTTTTGATTAATCGTTTGATTAAGCGCAAACACACAGACCATTGTTTAAACGCTGCACAGTGAGGCACACACATTGTCCACTTGCACATTTACAGACACAGGAAAGCTCTAATTAATCAGGCAAGGAAGTAACAGCACCAACCGAGACGTTCTTTTAGTCTTCAGACCACAATAGCATGGTCTGAGTCTACAGACTGACCTGTACAGAAGGTTATGATATGTTATTACTGATACGAGTGTCTTCCATAGCTATTATTCCCAACAAACCTTCTTGAGAACGTGAGTGATTTCACCAGAAAAGAAGATCAAAGTTTTACTGGGAAATAAATAATAGGTAACACAAAACCTCTATTATTCACACTCCAGAATGGAGAAGATCAGAGGAAATCAGAGGTTAATATGAAAGGTTAACATACATACAGTCTCCTTTGAAACTACTGGAACAGCAAGGCCAATTATTTTGTTATTGCTATACACTGAAGACATTTGGTTTTGACATCAAAAGATTAATGAGATGATAGATCAGAATTTCAGCTTTTATTTATTGATATTTACATCTGGATATGTTAAACGACTTAGAACATGGCACCTTTTGTTTGAACCCATTTTTCAAGTGAGCAAAAATATTGGAACATGCAACTGATGGGTGGTTCTTATGTCTGTTACACTGATTGTTTACAAATTCACTGTTCTGAATGTCTGCTTTGATTCGTTCTCTGGGTTATGACTGTGAAGACTTTATTTCTTGTAAACCCCTTAAATGGCCAGGGCCCAAAGTTTTATTACACACTTCTAAGAACAGCTCAACCAGTTTGCACTGAAGTCCCTGTAATTACTGAATAATTAGCCTTAATCTGTAACATTTTGAAGCTGAGAAAAGAGGGAAAATTGCACAACCAGAGCCATTGCACAAGCCTAGCCAATACATCAACTTATTAAATCCTGAAGAAGACACCATTGATGTACTAACAACCACATATGAAACAGGTTGGCCAAGAGAAACAACAGCAGTTAATTGTGAGAGCTGTAAAAACAAGCAGTCAATGATGTCACTAAGAACCAGTGAAAGTACTGATGAAGGTGTCACAATCCCACGCTCAAAGAAAACTTTGAAAGTAGAAATACAGCAGCCATACCTCAAGATGCAAACCACTTACCACCAGTAAGAACTAGAAAGGCCAAAGTGTGGGGAAAAAATAATCTGCTCATGATCTAAAACATATGAGCTAATGAGTCAAGCATGGTGGACGTAGTGCCATGGCTTGGGCTTGCATGGCTGCTTCTGGAATGGGCTCACTGATCTTTTTTGATGATGAGAGTTTACAGAGCAATGCATCCAGCAAGACCGGGACTTCATCATGCAGCAAGACAATGACTCAAAACACATTGCCAACACAACAAAGGACTTTATCAGGGGAAATAAGTGGAAGGTTTCATACTGGCAAAGTCAACCACCTGACATTAACCCAACTGAGTATTTTCACCTCCTGAAGAGGAGACTGAAAGGAGAAACTGTAACTCCTGGGAAAGCATTACAAAAGAAGAATGCAACAGTCTGGTGATGTCAATGGGTTGGCAGCTTCATTAAGTTGTTGAAAGCAAGGGACATGCAACCAAATATTTAAGTGTTATCTAGTTTAATTTACTGTTCCTATACTTTTGCTCACCTGAAAATTGGGTGTTCTGCCACCAGTGTGCTTTGTTCTAAGTTCTTTTTCATATCTAGATAAAAGCTGAAATTCATCAAAACGTCTAATTCACGTTTTGATCTTAAAACCAAACATCTTCAGCACATAGCAAAAACAAAAATACTTGCTGTACCTCCAATACTTCTGGGGGAGACAGTTTATAAAACTCCCGACGCATTTCAAGTGGAGAATTGCAGATGTTGGTTTTTGGTTGCATCTCTAAGCCAACAGGCTATTTTTGGATGACCTGCTGTCATTAAACATCTATCAATAGTAAGGACCTGGAGTTTGCTAGGTATCACTGGAATCAGATTCTATGGTCAGATGATCACATGCTGTTGGATGTATAATTCAAAGTGCTTCTCAAGATCCATCCAAAAATGGTCTTCTCACCCAAAACACACTGAAATTCTGAGAGATTAGTTGAAGAAGAAAGTTTATGCAAGAACACCAAGACCTCTGAAAGCTCCAGAGATACTCTACATGAAAGAACATTTGAAGATCTCCTTCTGTGTTCTCCCATATCATCCAGCATTGCAAGAGAAGATTCTGAGTTGTTGGGAGAGCACTACACATGTATTACTATGAAAAACTCTGGTTAAGTTCGATTTTCTTCCCTCTGAAAAATGGTATCAAAATAAGCTAATTTAATTATATAAATAGTCTGGTTATGAAAATGTTTGGTTAAAAAATTAATTGAATTTTATCAGCAACTTTGTTCATATTAATTTCAAATAGTCAATAATTCTGGAGGATACTGTATATTGAAGAGAAATTAGTGTCCATCAAAGATTCACAGCTCTTTTTACTATAAAGCTCATGATTACGTAGGCCGCCATATCACTTCTTACTGTTGTCATCAGAACCAAAATGATGGTTAGGTGTATGTGACTTACACAGACGATGAAAGAAATACATGAAAAACATGACACACTCTGACTCTTGTTAAGGGAACATTTTATTGTTTTTCTTGGAAAAAAACACATTTCTTCAAGTGTTCACAGTGATTTAAAACTACCAAGCTGTTGTTTTGCTCATGTTTTTTTGTCTTCTAACATAATATTTGGCACAAAAATTGCCTTCTGTGGGGCACGGATCTTCATCCAGGTCTAAATTCATTATGAATTTTTTAAATAAAACAGTCCAAGAACATCAAATTCTCAGATTATGAATAAAAATCATTTATTTTAACATATTCACTGAAGGAATGCTTGCCAGGAAATCTTGATAGCTGGTATGCAGGCTACAGTAGCTTCAATGTTCCTCTTACTGAGGGTGGCTGGGTGGGTGCGGGCTGGCACGTGGGCATATATAATGGTCAAACAAATGCGGAGCTGTAAAATAGTCATGGCAAAGTTACAAAATTTCACCTATCATGCATTCTGATTCTCATAAGGTCTCATCCATAAACAATAGCAGCACACACTTCCCAGTTGAATAATAATAATACATTAGCATGTTAGAACACTGTCACTGGTACCTTCAGGAAAGTTAAGGAACCTAATTGTACCGCATTCCATTGAAAATATACTTTTAGGTTGCGTTGACTCCACATAAACCATGTCTTTTTATTTTGTTTTCCTATTTTAGGTGACGAAAAGGTACACATGCCCCTTTTCCCTGGGAAAGTGAAGCAGTCTACCTTTAAAACTCATTTAATGTACATAGATGGACCTTAAGGCTACTGTCTTGGCTTTGAGGGTACATTTACACTGTCTCCTCATGAACAAAACTGTACAGTACCCTTTTTTCTTCACAGTGTAGCATTATAGAATTACAGTGTATTATTAATAGCGAGATTGCTTTACAAGCTCTGAGAACTGGAAAAAGTTTTCTCTCTTTTTCTGAAGGAAAACACTGGATTATTCCTTTAATCAGAAGTGAAATCAAAGGCCAAACGCTCTGACTGTTAACTCCTATGCAAGAGCTGCGGTGCTGATCTAATAAGCCTCTTCAGTAGCAGAGCTGTGACTGCGTGTCCTCCTCTGGCAGGTGATAATAGCAGCTCTGCTCTCTCTGCAGGGTGAAGGGGGGCTCCTTCTGCCCCCCCCTTCACCTCGCGTGCTATTCCCCTACAGCCCCCTCACACAGGTGCCCCGATCAGCACCAAACCCATCCCTCCCTCACTCACAGCGCGAGCAGCTCCGCTCAGAGAAGTTGCTGCGCTCTGGCTCTGGCGACTGCGCTGCGATGCGCGCTGTGGGTTTTTCGAGGACGCGCGTAAAGGCGCGTTAATGCGCTTACCGGGCACGTCACGCGCCACGGACGGGCGAAGGAGCGAAGGAGTGAAGGGACGGAGGAGTGCAGGAACGATGGCAGAGGAGAAGCTCTCCCCTGCGGGGACACACAGCGATGCAGAGCCATGGCGCTGCTGCTGAAGAACTGACCGCTGCTCTGCCACAGCGATGCCGCGCAACCTCACCTCTCCCACACACACCAGCAGCAGCAGCAGCAGCACCGAGTACAACTTCCCCGCGCTCATTTTCGGAGTCCTGCTGATCGTCGTGATCATCTGCGGAAACGTGCTCGTGTGCCTGAGCGTGTACGCCGAGAAAGCGCTCAAAACCACCACCAACTACTTCATAGTGAGTCTGGCTGTTGCAGACCTGCTGCTGGCTGTGCTGGTGCTGCCCCTCTTCGTGTACGCAGAGGTAAGAACTTGGGGTTTGTTCAGTCGATGAATCTACTGTACTCCTACACTTCTGTTCAACCTGTCTCAGAGCTTTTACAGCTGCTTTGCTCAGTGTTGCCCAGCTCCAGTCCTGAACCCCTCAGCCAGCCCTGCTCAGGGTAGAGTTTTATCTGTTCTAAATTCAGCTCAAGGCCCTAATGATATGACTGTGAAGTGCAGGCAGACTACAAGACTAGAACTACACTGGCCTAGAAGATGATGGCATACTGTATTCTACTGTATTCATACTGTATTCTAGTGCATTTCGCATCAGAATGTATGTCTCAGCTCTCACCAAATCTGAACCACACTCTAAACTGCACTGTAGGTGTAGGTTTTGCCTTGAGGTTAAGTTTAGGGTTAGGGTTAGGATTAGGGATACATTTAATAGAATCTTTCACACTCAACTTGAAGTTCAGTTGCATTTAATAGATATTTATTTGAATGTTACTTAAAGATAGACTGAGCATCTACAGTGGACCATCCAAATAAAGTGTGACCAGGCTATAACTGAAGAGTTTCATTCCAAAATGTTGTAACAATTTTGGATATAAGAAGCTTCTGAAAAGAATAACATCTGCTGTTTAATGGAAAACACATTTTTGTTTCTCTAATAAAGGTGGTATTAATCATAATGTAGCACTGATGTTTCTTGTATGTATAAAGATAACTCACAATAATGTATATCATAAAAAAAACAATTCTTGGAAGTAGTCTGTAATGCATTTGTGAATGAAAACCTTCAACTGTACCATATTCCTTTGTTGCATTGATTTAGTTATGAAAAGGTACAAATAAGCCCCTCTCCTGTTGGGAAAGTGAGTGTGATGTACCTTTTAAACTCATTTGTGTTACACAGTTGGACCGTCAGGACTATGTTGTACCTTTGAGGGTACAATTTAATTACATTATTTACATTTATTTACAATTACAATGTCATTACATTTACATTGTTAGTAGTTCTCCATCAATAACTGAATGCCTGGTGAAATACATACCTATTTGTGCCCAAATTGCCCCCCTTTTAAGCACATTCATGTACCCATTTGACTACCCACTTAATTACTCTTGTAGACATTTTGAATATTAATTTCTCGAATTTTATAAAACTCCATACAGATTCAACATTTGATGTACCCACAAAGAGGTTCAACCTTTATTTCCCCAAATCTATAGACATCCTTTATACAATTGTATTCTTTCAGGGGTGAATCTGTACTCATTCACTGTACTAGATTTTTGTACAAGATAAAAGATGGGCACAAAACCGTGGCAACTTCGGTTGCCAGTGGGCTTTAAAAAGACATCAACACTGAGGTGAATATGTCAGTGTGTTCTAACTCTAACCTGTAGCCCACCTGCACAGCTTCATGTTTTCTCAAGGACTTGACCATCAGCGATGATATGACCCAGGTGCAGGGAAAACATGAAAACAATGCGGGGGACACTGATTTAGACTGTTATTTAAGTCTACTGGAAAATACTGAGGTCACTATGCTGACAGGGAATTGACCAACAAAATATGACAAGTTGAGCTTTAATCTGAAAATTGTTTGTTTAGCCTTTCGCTAACTTGCTTTCAGTGTATCACTTTGACTTGTAATGACAACAGACACTTCTGGATACTTTTATAGACTGTAACTCAGCTCATAAATGAATTGTAGGAGTGTGTTGGCTTGGCCTGTGACACGGCTCCACCTCCTGCAGAGTGTCTGTGTGTGCCTGTCACCTCCTGCCCCTTTCCCACCCCATCACAACACACAATAGACTTTGTCTCCAGCACCACAGGGCCCGAGAACAGAAACAGAACACTACTGCAACAATAGCTAACAGCCACTGACAGGACATTCCATTCCCAAAGAGGAGGATCATCAAGACCTTGGACCTTGTATTATTCCACTCTGTCCTTCTCTAGCCAATGGAAATATGAGAAAGTGGAAAGGAGGAGGCTTACAGTGCCTGGTAACTATTTTGACGACACTATCATTGAGTAGTCCAGCAGTGATTCCTCATTATCATACTCCACATCTCGTTGCCAAGGGCTCATGCTTTCCACTTGTAGGGCAAATATGGGTTATTGGCATGAGAGAGGAGCCATTACTAAAAACCAATTAAGAGTCTCTCCACTCCTCAGGCCTCATCATTAAAATGCCATTAAACCCTCTTCTCAGAGTTCTCTATTTTTTACCCCCTTCCCATTCTTCCTTTTTAGATACTGAGAAGCGTTATCAGACCCAAAAATTACCCACTGACTCGAGAGCCTTGGAGTGTGCGTCAGGTCCGCTTGCTGTGACCATGCAAAGTAGCTAATAAAGCTCTTAAGATTTCAAAACATGGCACATCTGCTGCTGTGCAAGCAGGGGAGCTGGGAAAGTGAATGAGAGGAAAAAAGGGACAAGGATGGAGTGAGAAATGAAGCAAGAGACAAATGATAGACAGAAACACATGTATGTGATTCCTCTTTGTTGCAGTTCCAGGATGGAGTCTGGTCACTGAACATGACTATCTGCGATGGCCTGATGACCATGGACGTGATGCTGTGCACTGCCTCTATATTCAACCTCTGCGCCATCAGCATCGACAGGTTGGTTTGAGAGTGAGAACTTCTATGTCCCAAGTGACTGTACTGCTCAGTAAGGCTGCAAAGTGAGAGATAAAAAAAGAATGAAACAGAGTGAGAGAAAAACAGCACCAGAGAAACAAAGAGTGGGTGAGAGACAGTCAGTGTTTTCAGAAATTACAAAAGAGACAGTTTAGTCTGCAGAGGTTACCTTTGGATTCCTCATTTACAAACTATCCTGATGTAGGATGGCTGAATGACTTCTGTCTTTGTACGATGTGCAGCTCTGGCACTGAGCACACGGGACATCAGTAAAAGAATACAGCCAAAGATGGTGTTCAAGGGGGGAATAAAGTAGTAAAAAGAGGTCTCCTCATGCATCGGTCTCTCTAATTAGGCTTAGTTAGTGAGCAATGAGAGGCTATCATTGGGAGATTGTGATTTCAATCCCTGGTAATGCCACAGCCATCCATGGCTGGGAGTCCAAGAGAGCCTAACTGGCCTCACTCTCTCTCAGTGGGTAGGATGGCCGTTCTTCTCCTCTATCACTTAGCATGATGTGGTCGTCTGTTAGCAAACGTAACAGAATTGTTAGTTGGTCTTCTCTTCCAAGCGCACTGAGCTGTCCAATAACGTTGTATTAGCGCCAGTTTGAAAAGATGCAGTGGTGCTTCGCACAACTCAGAGGAAGCTCAGGCTAGCCCTCGCCTTCCTAGCACTGGTAGTATAGTGTGATTGGGGGAGAGATAGACTAAATCGGGGAGAAAAGTGGGAGAAACAAGGCAAAAGGGGGGTGGGGGGAGGAATGAGAACACCCTGTTGTGACTTTTGGTTTTGCTAATCATATTCATTTCCATCAAAATATATTTAATCAATGTTATTGAATAAAAATACATGCATAGTTCAAGCAGGGGACCTCTAAAACAGGCAGGAATTGCATTTTATAGTTACAGTCAAAAAGAGTAAAAATGCTACCACATACCACATTCTATTCTTGCCAGGAGTTAAGGGAAGTCTTGCTTGAGTTAAATAATACTAGTTCATGTTGTTAACATGTTTTAAAGGCTTAAAACAAGGTTAGTCTATATAGTTATTTTTGGCTTGTTTTATGTTCACATATTTTAGTAGTGGGTTTCTGTTGTGTATTTGAGCTTAATAGATGTTCAGAACTGACATCATGTTTGACAATCATATCAGTCAGAAATGCAGTGTTTGACTAAAACTGTATAAATCTTAATTTTTCTTGACTGATTAAAGCTGTATTTGCATAGGTTGGTGATCAGAATTTTTAGCCCATAAAAATCACTATCAGTATCAATGATAAAGGTTTCATTTCGGTCAAGCTCTAGTGTGAACAGACAGGACAAGAGATGGCCAACTTCCCAGATGTCTGGACAGGAACTGCTGTCAATAACATCTGTGTTTTCCTTGCTGCAGGTTCATCGCGGTGTCTGTCCCACTGAACTACAACCGCAAGCATGTGGACCATCGGCAGATTGTCCTGCTGTCAGCCACGTGGATCCTGGCACTGGCCGTGGCTTCACCTGTGCTGTTCGGCATCAATGACGTGCCAAACCGGGACCACAGAGAATGCAAGCTGGAAGACAACAACTACATCGTCTACTCCTCGGTATGTTCCTTCTTCGTGCCCTGCCCCATTATGCTGATGCTCTACTGCGGAATATTCAGGGGCCTCAGAAATTGGGAGGAGGCGAGGAAAGCCAAGCTGAAGAGCGGCATGCAGGCCTGTCAGAAGCTTCAGGAGGCCGCAGCATCTCTACCGCCACTGGCTTCTCTACCGCCCCCACTGCCCCCCATCATAGAAAAAGACTTCTCAGACATGAACCTGGAGGAACTGGACCAAGACCCAGACCCAATCGACCATTATCCCACAGAATGTAAGGACGGGCCTGTGAATTCACTGTCCTACCCTGATGGAGCTTACCACCAGGACCAGAATCAGAACCAGAAGAGGAAGAGGGCGAAGATTAATGGGAGGGAGAGGAAGGCCATGAGGGTTCTTCCTGTCGTAGTGGGTGAGTGTGTTAAAACTTATCTCTACATGAGTGATTTTAGTGCCTGTGACATGATCATCAAGTGTGTGGTATCTGGCCAAAAATGAACTGATTAAAAAGCCTACTAAAAACAGTTATAATTTATTTTTCAAACAAGATATTTTTGTTACTATGACTTTATGACTGGTATATGTAAAACTCTGAGCTCTGTTATGATTAGTTTCCCTTTGCTGTGCCTTCTGTGCCGAACCATTACGTATAACATGAGCATGAATGGGTGGACCTAAACAGCTGTAGGGAAGAGGCAGACATATGTAAATAAGTTGGATGTTGTTCATTTGTTTTGTAATATTCACAAAAATAGTTTTCTTTTCAGTGATTTTGTCTGAAGATTTCTGCAAAAAAATGGCAGACCACTACAGTGATTCAAAATGTGATAATTCTAAGAGTACAGGCTGCAAAGAAGATGTTAATTCATTTTACAGGTTCTTGGCTCACCAGATGAGGACAGGCTTTTGACTGTTGTAAAAATATTCTGCTCTACTTTTGCTCTAAATAGGAACACAGACAAGGTACATTCACTAAAGATGTCATAGCTCACAGAATTGGGAAATTTACGTGCAAGTGAACAAATACTTCCCACTGCATAGTAGCTCTCAGTCTCAGTCCTGGGGAAACAAGATTGTTTTTGTATTTTTTCTGCTCTAACACACCTGCATCTGATGACGGACTTCATAATTAGTGTAATAAGATGGAGAGAGTTGTTCAGGACTTGGAACAAAGACCTCAAGAGTACACATTTGTAAGATTTCAATTTAATTACACTGTTGATAGGGGTTGGAGTGGGAGTTCTCCACCGAAAAGACATTTCTAATTTCTAATTTCAGACTAGTCAGCAAAATCAGTTTTATATCTATTTCAGTATCAGGCCCCGACACCTGTAGGATAAATTGTCCTATTTTGCTTGTCTTAATAAGTCTCCCACATGTTACTGGTCAAATGAAAGGTAAAATCAATGTAAGATAAACAGTGTAGAATAGAGTGTGCAACTGGCATATTGATGCTCCATCTACACATTTGTTTTTGTTGACAACTGGACAAGCTTTACAGAACATTTGCACAAATCCCATTTAACCTTATGAGAAATCATCATGCACAACTTCTACATTTAGAGAGCATTATTAGTCAACCTGCAATCAAAATGAACATTTTTATTTAACGTCTTAGTTTATGTCTCTAGTCATATTGAGCATGATTCACCATATCATTCTATTTAAAATACAAAAATCTTGTTTTCTTGTAATCCTTGAACGTAGTAAGTGACTCTTGGCTGCCACAAGCATATTAACATAATATCCATGCCCACCTATCATAGAGCAAAAACACTCAGCTAGCTCAGAGATCCTCCCTGATATTGTGTTTCATTTGGAAATATGTCAGAGTACATAATGAAAATGTGATATAATTTCTAATTCCGAATATTAATAATATTTCCTTTGTTTGCATTTGAAAGGTCACACTGTTAGGTTAGATCAGGCACAGTTATTTTGCTGGTTAATAGCATTAACGTTAGCATGGTGGCAAATTTGTAGTTTGCACACTGTCCAACTCAGTAGCATTTTAAAGTGGAAAATCAATGTAATACATAAGACAAAGATCAATACAATTTTTCAGTAGAGTGAAAAGGCTTTTTGCCAACGTTTTTAAAGGAAACAGTTGCTCTGAAAGAATGCATTGGTGGGCAGAGCAATTGTCCTCCGTTTTTACCTCAGAATGAGGTTGTTACTATTGTCACTAGCACTCTGTTATTAGGCCTAGACCTAGACCTAGACCTATGCCTAAATGTAAATTTGAACCTTTAAATACAGTTTAGTGGACCTAATTACTTGTTGCATAATTTTCCTAACCGGCCTTTTTTAAACCTTGTTTTTAGATCATGCAAAATGTACATACGGTAAAATAGGGAAGACTCTTCTGTGCCACATTGGCTAATCATGCCACTTAAATCCTCCAATCCCATTATGATGTAACCTTTATCTTAGGCCTGACGCACGGGTCAGTCATGCTAAGCTAGGACGCAGGTTAACACGCGCAAGCACACAAGCACACACGCACACCGGCTCAGCAGGGGACTGTGGAAGAGTCCCTCTAATGCCAGGCTATATTTGTACTCCTCGGTGTCTGCTTTTGTCTGTGTCTGATGGGTGAGGTGGGGGGGGTGTCTCCACCATGAACATACATGGTAAGGCATTGGTAAGAAGCTCAGGCCACAGCAGGTTAATTTATCAACCTCAAACAGAGAGTATACTTCTGGACAGAAAGTCAAACTGAACCCAGTTTGACTCCGGGCTTGTGCTGTCAGGCTGTGTCTAACAGTCTGTAACTGCCCCATGCAGTGTGCTGTGGCACTGATATAAATATGCAGTAACGTCAGGGGAAGTCAGGGGAAAAGCATTCCTCATTCCGTGTAGAGGTGCTCCCACTGTCCCAACTCTCTTCTCCCCTCATCCCTCCACCCCTTCACTCCTCCCTGTCCTGTATGATCGAGTGATGATGGTCTTCAGCAGTTGACAACAGGCAGTGTGATAGACAGCTGGTCCATAATTCATAAACTGAGGATGACACAGGCTGTCATATTCCCCTTTCAGGAACTGCTCTGTAATGAAAACAAATCAATTCTTGCAGCCTAATTTTCTAGCCTGACCGCCACGTGGAGATGATTTGTTACAGGTATGGGAAATCTCTTTAGCATTTGTCCCTCATTTTTTCACAGCTAAAGTGTTTTGCCTTTTACTGAGCATGCAATATTCAAGATGAAATCACCGCAGGCCTCTTGACTAGAACAGGAAGTTCTTCAAGATGTTTCATGAATTAAACCAAAATTAACATGCTTTTTGCTATTCTACACCTCTTAGATTTGACCATGACACCAACAAACTTATGTTGGCTTAACAGAGTCATTGCTATAGAATCCCTGGTGGTTGCTAAGGTGTTGCTAGGCTATTGCTTTGGTTTTCCAGGTGGTTCCGAAGGTGTTGCTAGGCCATTGCTATGGTATTCCAGGTGGTTCCCAAGGTGTTGCTAGGCCAGTGCTATGGTATTCCAGGTGGTTCCCAAGGTGTTGCTAGGCCATTGCTACGGTATCGAAACTGGTTGCTAAGGTGTTGCTATGCTGTTGCCATAGTAACCAAAGTGGTCACTAAGGTGTTGCTAGGCCATTGTTATGATATTCCACATAGTTGCTAAGGTGTTGCTAGGCCATTGCTATGGTATCCCAGGAGGCTGTTCATGTAGGTGTTTACATATATGTAATAATATGTACTGCAGCCTGTTTGTAATGTCTATGAGGGGCCATATGAGAGATGTCCTTTGTGACAGTATTTGTGGCATTTAGATTTGAACTTTCTCAACATTCATTTCTGCCATTCCTACGTGTTTGAATGAAAGCGGTATGAATACTGTACGTGTGATCGGTCCCAAAAGCACATGCATTTCCATAGAGACAATATGATTCTGCAGTGTTTGGTGGTTCTAATGCGAAAACCTGTGAAAACAGTACAAAAAAGTATAAAAAGCATAGAATAATAAAAATAATGAACAACAGTAAATTCAAACCAACTTAATAATTATGACAAGTATGAAATCATCACCAGCACTATTACTGTTTACTGTCCAGAGTATAACTATGTAAATATACTCTCACTGAGCACTTTATTAGAAACACATGTAGACCTACTCATTCATGCAATTATTTAATCAGCCAATCGTATGGCATCAGTGCAGTACAAAAAAAAACGTGCAGATATGGGCAGGCAGCCTCAGGTAATGTTCAAATCAACCACCAGAATGGGGAAAAAAAGGGACTGTGGCATGACTGTTGGTGCCAGACAGGCTGGTTTGAGTATTTTTATAACTGCTAATCTTCTGGGCTTTTCACATGCAGCAGTCTCTAGAGTTCACTCAGAATGGTGCAATAAAGAAAATCATCCAATGAGTGACAGTTCTGCAGAGGGAAATTGATGAGAAAGGTCGAGCTGACAGAAAGGCTACGGTAACTCAGATAACCTCTCTGTACAATTGTGGTGAGCAGAAAAGCATCTCAGAATGCATAACATGTCGAACCTCGATGGAGCAGAAGACCTCGTCGGGTTCCACTTCTGTCAGCCGAGAACAGAAAGCTGAGGCTACAGTGGGCACAGGCTCACCAATATCGAACAGTTAAAGACTGGAAAAACGTAGCCTGTCTGATGAATGTCTATTTCTGCTGAAAAGCACAAAAAAGAACCAGAATTTGGCACCAACGACATGAATCTGTGGACTTAACCAGCCTTGTGTCAACAGTCCAGGCTGGTGGAGGTGGTGTAATGGTGTGGGGAATGTTTTCTTGGCACACTTTGGGCCCATTATTACCAATCAATCATCGTTTGAATGCCACACTCTGTTAGAGTGTTGTTGCTGATGATGTGCATCCCTTCAAGTCCACAACTCACTCATCTTCTAATGGCTACTTCCAGTATAATAAGGCATCATGTCACAAAGCAAAAGTCATCTCAAACTGGTTCCATAAACATGACAATGAGTTCAGTGTTCTTCAGCAGCCTTCTCAGTCACTGGATCTGAGTCCAAAAGAACATCTTTGAGATGTGGTAGAAAAGGAGATTCACAGCATAAAAGCACACCTGAAAAGTCTGTAGGAGTTGCATGACGCAAGCATGTCTCAAAGGAATGTTTACAACACCTTGTGGAATCCATGCCACAAACAGCTGAGGCTGTTTTGAGAGCAAAGAGAGGCCCTACCCAGTGTTAGTATAGTGTTCCTAATAAAGTACTCGGTAAGTGTATGGTGTTCCTGGGCATTCATTCTTAATAAACGTTCTTGAATCTTGGCTTGAACTGCTATAGAGCCTTTACATTATGTGGAGGTTGTATAACTCTGAATATATTATTCACTCATACAAAAATGCTTCTTTAAAGGTATAATTAATGGAAGGTTCTTTAAAGACCAAAAGCAGTTCTTAAAGCACCACTCATTTTTGGCACAATTATTTTTTGTTGGCGAAAAATAACAGGTAACATTGTGACTTCTTTGAAAAGACAGTAATTGTACAGTTAAAATTAAATGAAATATATATTTATAAATTAAAATTTTTAAAGAATAATTTTCACGGAGCATATAATGTAGCATATCTCTAATACTGGTAACCATTTTCTTTTTCTCTCCAGGTGCCTTCCTGTTTTGCTGGACTCCATTTTTTGTGGTGCACACCATGCGCGCTCTGTGCGAGGACTGTGATATTCCCAGCAGCCTCATTAGCATCGTCACGTGGCTAGGTTACGTTAACAGTGCTCTCAACCCCATCATCTACACCGTCTTCAATACTGAGTTCAGGAAGTTCTTCAAGAAGTTTCTGCCTAATTGCTGCTAATCACTTTGCATGCCTAATGAACATTTGGGCCACTTGTATATGAATATAACACGACCGTGATTGTAAATAACCATAATGCATTGCTTACATATTGTACATATTAGAATGTATATCTTGCTGTTACATTGTTCTCTTTTGTATTTCTACATATACATTTTCAATACATGTTCTGAATTGCTGTTCTGGCTCAGTTCCATTGTGACAACTGGCTGTTGTTGATGACCTCACATTTACAGGCTCTTTAATGAGGCTCAGCAAACTGCCAAGCAGTACCAGCAATGCTGCATTTTGAAGGATATTGATTTTGTATTTAATAGCACTGAGATTAAACTAAGAAATACTTAATGTTTTTCATAAACAACATTACTATGAGTCGGTTATGGCAAATGACATATACAAATCATGAAATCAGCAACACATTCTCTCATGGGGCAATTCAGCACTATTTTTCATAATAAACATTGTATGTAGCTACAAAGGGTCAGCAAAAGTCCCCACCCCTCCAATTGTATGGTATGGCATCTTTTGTAATATGGTATGTCAACCTGGCTTTAGAAAACATCACTTTCTCATTATGTATTTTAAAGTCAGGTTGGAACTCTTCTGTAAACTTTAAAAGGCAATTACCTAAAAAGAAATCTCAGTAGTGATACCAAGGTCAAAATAAAAGAGTAGACATCATTTTTTTATGGCAGCGTGGTGAGTGATGTTCTCAAAGCTTTTAAGATGAGATGGACAACGTCAGTTCTCATTACATTCAGGAAAGCATAGAGCAGGGACTGTCTGTCTCCGCCAAGCACAAACACTCCAGAAGAGATTCTGTCTGTTGATGAAAAAGGCCAGTCACTGACAGCCGACACCGACAGGTGAGCGGGATCTAAAGTGACCAAGGCTCCTGTCTCACTGCTCTGGTAAAGAAACAAGGACACACAGTGTTACTTATGCAAAACACCACTCTTCCAACTGCTTGTCACTGTCGGACTATCTTCAAAATGGTAACTTCTCAGGTGAAGGAATAACATTCACAACTTACAGTGCAAGTACTGTAAAGAGATTTTTCCAAGTAATTTTGGATCAGTTATATCTGTCCGTTCATCATAAAATTTTAACACAATGCAATGAGTAAACAATCAGTTTAAATACAAACACCCAAAAGAGTAAAAAAGACAAAAATTGAGATTCAGGGTTTTTGACAGACAGGGGCAACATGCATATACAAATAAATTTTCATGACGAACACACAGAAGCAGTCTAAAATGACTTAGAATAAAATTAAGTTGCATTAACTTACATTAAAATGTAAGAATGTTTTTTTGCTCCTCTTACAAAGTTAGTTTTTGGAGATATGAGGTCTCGTTCTGACAAAGTGCCCTTTTAAAAACACTTTTAAAAGTATTCAAATTGGTTTTGGAACACTACTCTTTGTATTACTTGCTTTCAGATTGAAAAGAACATCTATGCTATTGCCCATCTCAGCTAAAAGTTCCCCTTTTGGAGAATGTGACACAAACTAACTCCATGCGAGCTTGAAAAATAAATAAATAAATAAATGAAAAAATGAATAAGTACCATCTGGATCTGTGCAGACCTGCTTACTTAGGCCTGTCAGAACATGAGGAGCATGGTCCATTGGTGATGTTTCTCTAGTGCACTTGACTCAGACACTTGCAGCCTCCTCACTCCAGGTGCAGCCAATCAGTCCACATCAGCCTGATGGTCCCTGCTGCACGGTGTGTGCACTTCTTTTAGCTTCAGTGCACTGGCTAAGGGTTAGACATCTGAAAGAGCTGATCTTGAACCAGTGTCATCTTCTGAAGTTTTGAGCATGTGATCACTGTGAGGTACAGCTGAAAAGGGCTCAGCTTAGCCTTCTTTCAGCTGTTAAAGGGTTTTGTAAGTCCGCACATAGACAAAAAAAAACAAAAAAAAACAATGACCCCTGTGACCTCCCTTTTCTGTAAACAAATCAGTCACCTTTCGCTGACTTGAATTTGCTCTTTTGGAGGTGCCACTGTTTTCACCTTAAAAGACAAAAACATGTTCCAGGCATCTCCAAAGGCCAGAAATAAAGTGACCCCAGCTCAGAGTCACTGAGGCGAGGAATTCCTGAAGAAGAAGCGACTGGGCAGCTTTTTGTCCCCCTGCAGAGCCTGGAGGAGCCCACTATGACGACAGCACTTAACCGTACAATGGTAATAGCAGCACAAGTGAAAGAATAGTGAGGGCAGCAGGGAATAAAACCACGCTACAGCATGAAATGTTGCACTGCAACAGGAGTCACAGATGTAACCTGGCGGGATAGTATTGAAGGTGGCTGCCACCTTCAGAACCCCCCACTGGGCTGGTGGAACAGCCTTGATGCTAGAGCAGACAGGAAAAATAAATGGACATGCAAAGAGCTGTGTATGTTTGTGTGTCTGCTCTGCAGAACTTCAATACAGTTGTTCTTGAGAAAGGTCTTAAGAAAAGGTCTACATCAGATTCATGATGTGTTCTTAAACCGCAGAATTATTTGCACCTTTGTGCTCTTAAGTGTGTGTAGATTGTGTTCTTACCTAAGAACAAATCCCAGATAACAAAACACTGGTGAATGTCAGAATCTTTGTGAAAACTTTGTGCAGAACTGGATTTTAAGAAGAACTTTCTTGAGGCCCTTTGTTTTTATGGTTGGTTGTGAGACTTAAGGGAGCTGACCTTGATGAGAGAGAGCGAAAGAGAGTGTGTGTGTGTGTGTGTGTGTGTGTGTGTGTGTGTGTGTGTGTGTGCGCGTGTGTGTGTGTGTGTGAGAGAGAGAGAGAGAGAGAGAGAGAGAGAGAATAAATTATAGTGGGCTCACAAATCACCTGAAGGTAGATTAGACTAGACAACCCTGTACAGTCCCCTGTCACCTACAGCAGGTCCACATCACTGGCTGTTCAAGCACTACTTTGAATGCTAAATCATCATCATCACACAGAGACCGAAGTTTTAGACAAGATCATTCTGACAGCAGGACCTTGGAATAAACTGTTTTTTGGGGTTCACTGCAATTGTAAAGTGTACACCAAAGCCCTTAAAAATACCTGTATGTCTTAGGTCTATCCCCAAGTGTGCCTCCCAATTACTTCCCAAATACTTTTCCTGAACGGTCAAAGAATGCAGCGCAAAAGCCATAGCTTTAACAGTCTGGGAGACTAGAAGCAAATCATTCTATAGATGTCCATACAGAACAGGAGTCACATACTACTGTTGGAACAGCAAATGATAAAAATGTTTAGAAAAAATATGAGTAATAATTTCAGTAGGATTTCACTTTCAGATTATTCTACCATGGCCTTAAATGTATGCAGTTTACAGAGGCTCACAAATAGCTTAAAAAAGAATTTTTGTGAATGCTACACTTACTCAGCGTTTGTTTATAGATGTTTATATAGAGCGTTAGCTGTATGAGACACGTAAATTATGATGTGGAGGATCTCTCTAGCTGTGTGGGATACAGGTTGGAGGTGCAGAGTTCATCAGCTCTGGATTAATGCGGATGAAGCCAGCTGTGTGGCAGTGGATGGCCACCTCAGAGGAAAGCCCAGCTAATCTCTGCAATGTGCAACAGTTATTAAATATTAGTCATTTCAGTAACACCCGTTACCCTGCATGTGTGTTGAAATCTGTAATTACAGGGAATTTATAAGGTCAATTTTGTCTCATATTTATGGTTACCATATAGTTCATATGGTTACCTAAAGACTGTTGAACACTTGAGAAATTTGACATTACAGAATCTACAGTCCTGTGGGATCAAAATATCATTTAGCTCTGCTTGTGAAGGATCCATAAGGAAAGAAGAGCTCAGCCAAGTCTAGAAAAGGATGTGGGCAAGCAATTAGCACTGGCAAGCACTAACTCGCACGGCTTAAGCCCGACTTTGTGAACAAAATCCGAGACACTAATCTGTTTGTATGCGTGCACTAGGGTGCAGCACAGTGGGACAGGTGGAGGTGTACAATTTCAACCCATTACAGAGCCACAAGTGGCAATAAGAGAGTTAAAAAAGGACAGCAATGCTTCACCCCCCTATTGTCACCAGTGATGACTGAACACTAGAACTGAATATGAGGCATGAAAGATTTTTCTGTAGTTTTGTTGATGGCAATATGAGAATCCTTCACGATAATGAAGGGGAACACATTACAAACACACAAGCATACACATTCAAACACAATAATGTAAGTTTAAAACACATTTCTCATTAGAACAAGCAGATTTTTGTAGTGCATGAGCCAATTACAGTACAGTAATTAGGTAATTAATTAAAGAAAAATAATTCTTGAATTTTTTTTTTTATATTGTTTTCTTCATTAATTCCAAATATTGGGATTGTGAAACTGATGAGAGCCCTCCAATAACTGAAGAGTGTCTGTAGATTTATGGTCAAATATAAATAAATTTATTTTACAGCCATACATCAGACATTGCAGTAACAGTAATATTGTGCGTCAGTGGGTGTTTGTTTGTATGAAACAATCATGTATATCATTTTAAGTTTGGTGCCATCACTACAATTTAGTTTGGGTACCTCACTGGAGCACCTGCTGGCATCTTGTAATATTTTACCATTTCAATTAAAATACTATTGAATATGCAACTTCTAGCTAATCAAATTTTTATTTTTCTTTGCTTTTTCTTTCAGGATGAGACAAATTAAATCATGCTAACTGCTCCCTGCTACTGTTCATTCATTGTTAAGCAATATTTTTTTTCCTTCTTTAGGCCCATCAGCCATTAAAATCCCAAATAGGAACTGTTAAATTCAGCATTTTCTCCCGAAAACCAATTCCTTGTTCACTAATCTTGAGAATGCATGCTTGTTTCTGGCTATCCAGCCTATTATTCGATTTGAAGAGATATTCAGAAATGCAGCAGGGGACGTCTTATTAATTAAAAGAGGCAGTATTGCTACTCTGTAGAAGTGGACCGGTAAATAGCCTCTGTTGTAATAGTACCAAAAAACTGGTCGGGCAGTTGCAGTGATGTTCAGTTCAGGCTTTAGAATGCATACTCCAAAAACAGGGCATCATCTCAGCTTTACAGATCCAGTCAGCATATAGAAATAGTTTCGTCCTGTCACTTAAGCGTCTTGGCTGACTTGTCCAACAAATAAAATAAATACCAGTGCTTCACAAAAATACAGCCATCTCAGCCTATATTTGAGTCTTTGTTGTGGCAGAGATGTTTTCTGTGGTTGGACGTTGTACTGGGGTTACGCCTTGACTTTCTCTACCTCCACAGTAGCTATATGAGCCTCATCGTGCATTCCCACACCTACACTCGGCTGAGAGCAGCTGTGCTGGTGATCCTTCCAGTCCTGCAAAGAGATATTTTTAAAGGATAGTCCAACAAATGTGACCAAACAGAATGCTGCCTGCATTGAACTTACTATTTGGTGAATCATTGTGTTTGTATAATGGCAAATTACGAAATTTGGTTGGAAGAAAGAAACATGCTAGTCAGGTGAAGAGGAACATATGTCCTCATTAGGTACTTAAAGACTGTGAGCTACTAACTGTATGATTTTTCTCCAGCTCACAAATGAAAGAGAGTGGATTTACTGCACTGTTATATGTATATCCATTTCAAACTGCTTAATTTGGTATGATCAGCAGTAACCCATAACACTGACTGCCATCTAATCAATTATAAAGTGAACAGTGCTGTGAAGTTACTGCTCTATACCATGGACCAAGGTGGACCAAAGCTGTTCTTTACTTAGCCAAAGAAACAGGTCAAACAGTACTTGGTCACATGAGTCTTTAAAACACTGAATGGAACTCACCTTTTTTTGGCAGAAGCTGGAACAGTAGTGGACTTTGTGGCAGCCAGCACATTCATTTGAAGCCTCACGTCCACAGTTCACACAGGTGTGCTGAAAAGGTGCAAAAATAGTTATAGTTAGAGCTGCATTATGCAAGTTTTGGGGATTTGGAAACCTCTGTGGCAGAAATGTGTAATTGCAAGCAATGTGCAAAAGAACATTCTGACAACATCTCTGACTTTTAAATTACTATTTCAGGGTTTACAGGGTTACTCGCAGCAGCGCATGTACAAAATATTTTAGCATGTTTTTTCCCTCCTGACTCTTACATAGTGCAGCTTTAAACCACTTTTATACACACAGAGCAGACTAGTGGTAGAAAAGAATTTTCTTTCATCGGAATTATGGTTATAAGTTTATTTTCCCTTTTAGGCCTTTCAATTTCATCCAAGACATCAAAAGATCCCAGAGTTATAGAAACAAAAAATGCATTCTGACATCTGGGCCCTGTAAATGAAAGCAACTACAAGATGAGCAAAATCTATAAATCAGCCAAAATATGTTTTTATACAAAAAGTAAAGACTTGATATACTTCTTATTCAGCAAAGCAACAGTTCAATTTGTTTTACAAATTAGGATGACTACTAGTTTTGGATCGGTGCATGATTTAATTATTGTACCAAAATTAATTAATCAACCCAAATAAAACTGAGCAAGAGCTTGGAAATCTGCGAATGGATGGACAAGTTCATTCATAGGCTCTGGTGGCTTTAAACTTTAAACTTGTTTACATATTTCTCTCACCAAGTAAAAGCTGCAGGCAGTGAGGTGACAACACCAGAGGTCAAGCACCAATGCATATATACCCTTGCTCTAAGTGAATGGGCATTGCTTGAGGTCACACACAACTGCTACTGTTGATAGTGCCACATCACGCTCCACTGAACAAGTCCTATAAGCCTTCCAGCTACACCTTTGCACAGAGCAGCAGCATAAGAAGACAAGTTGGGTGTCTACACTGCCATTCCTCTAAATGATTTAGCAGCTACAGCTCCAAATGCACACAGAATATCTCTGTGTCTGGAAAAAAATGCTCTGCCCAAGTGTAGTGAAGAAGCCAGAGCTAGAGACGGTGAATGAGAACAGTCATGCTTCTCTGTGGACTGAGATTTTGAAATCATCTGAGGCAGTAAGCTGGAGTAATTCACAAAGCCATTTCCAGGAATCAAAAACACATCAAGCAAGCCCCAGAAAAGTGTTAACAAACAGAAATAGCGTTAACTAACTTTCACTTAAGATGCCTGCTGTGAGTGTTTATCTGTAACATAGCAGAGTATCTTTACAGCTTGAGAGAGAAAGAGAGAGCAGTACGCCCACTTGCCTTGATGATAATTTCAGTAATCTTCCCCTCTGGGTCATCAGCAAGCGACAGCTGGCTGGGAAAAGACTAAAGTAGAGAAACTTATGATTAGCCTACTTAGTGATGAAACAGCCACTTCATATATATGGACTGGGGAGTGAAGGTACATTTTGAAACTTTAACAATGTTTACATACGACATCAAACTTTTTATTAAAAAAAAGCCAAGAATATCTGGTTCTGCATGATATAGACCTTTTATTGCCCTTTTACTCTATACATACAACCTTCTATGTCTCAGAACGGCTAAAAATGTTTTCTTTCAGACTCTGAACACTTCCATGCTGCTGGACATTTAACTGCACATTAACCGGTTTAGATTTTATATTTCCGACAAGCCGACCTTGAAACTTGTTTATTAGTACAAACACAGTATCAAAACTGATAACATGGAGAGATCTCCATGGTTCTGTCACGCGTGCAGCTGCTCTAACAAATGACAGTCGTTTTGTAGAGGGTATGAACTTCCTGAACAAAGTCAAATCTTCCCACTGAGTGACCAAGGTTAAAGTGCTGTTAACTGCAGGTTGAAATAATGTACAATAAGGCAAATAAGTCAAGCCATTTGTTTTAACCAGACTAAACAGACATATAGTTAAGTCAGACAAATCAAGGACACCTATTAAAAGTGTATCGATAGAACGGGTCTTTCAAGTTTGCCACATAATGACAGATTATGGAGGATGCAGTGGATTGTGCAGTGGGGGGTTTAGCAGCTCAATGACAACAGTTAGAAAGTTTGTTCAGTATCCTGATAAACACTGGTTCAGTGCTATAAATGCATCACAGAATAATAACCTAATGAACTCACTTCCTTTCATTAAATACTACCCATGTGACCATGCAAACTTAGTTGAGTGCAAAACAGAACTCAGGCTACAAGAAAGAACCTCATCATTAACGACAGACAGCTAATTAGTCTTCGCTGTGTGGGCAGGAGGTGTGACCTCTCTGCAGCTATATTTGAGCTGCTTTACAAGGAGAGAACAAGTGACTTTTAGGGGGGAGTTAAATGACTTGTTAAGGTATGTGTTGATGCCATTCAGCTAATATGTTTAAACTTAAAGAAGCATATTTCTCAATATTACTCAAATACTATTTTACAGACCCAGCACTTCTATGTGAATATAGATAAAGGCACTGATCTGGATGCAGTTTCTCTGTTGATCATACACTGATCAGCCATAACATTAAAACCATCTCCTTGTATCTACACTCATATTAATCAGCTCCACTTACCATAGAGGTGCACTCTGTAGTTCTACAATTACTACAACTGTTGTTCTACATACTTTGTTAGCCCCCTTTGACCCTGTTCTTCAATGATGAGGACCCACAAAGGACCACCACAAAGCAGGTGTTTTTTTTTGGGTGGTGGATCATTCTCAGCACTGCAGTGACACTGACGTGGTGGTGGATCATTCTCAGCACTGCAGTGACACTGACGTGGTGGTGGTGTGTTTGTGTGTGTTGCGCTTGTTTGAGTGGATCAGACACAGCAGTGCTGTCGGAGTTCTTGAGCACTGTGTCCACTCACTGTCCACTCTATTAGACACTCCTACCTGGTTGGTCCACCTTGTAGATGTAAAGTCAGAGACGATAGCTCATCTGCTGCTGCAGTTTGTGCTGGTCATCCTCTAGTCCTTCATCCGTGGACACAGGACGTTGGCTGGTTATTTTTGGGAGGTGGACTATTCTGAGTCCAGCAGTGACACTGAGGTGTTTAAAAACTACACTGCTGTGCCTGATCTCATCCAAAAGGGTCTAATAAAGTATGCAGAGAAACAGACGAACTACATTCTGTAATAGCAGAACTACAAAGTGAACCTATATGGTAAGCGGAGCTGATACAATGGACAGTGAGTGTACAAAGAAGGAGAAGGTTTTAAAAGTAACGGCTGTTCGGTGTATAGTACCTGTTTTTGTGCGTGTGGGGAGGGGGTGCTGGATGGTTGAAAAAGGTTAGTTTCTACCTGAAGCAACACATGCAGCAATACAGAGCGTAAAGACAAACACAGAGAAACTATACTCACATCCTTCCTGCTGCAGCTTTTCTCAAGTCCACTGCTGGCCTGCTGGTTGGCCTGGCTGGCTTGCTTGGCCTGGGCGATGAGGGTCTTGAGCTGCTGGACGGTGTTGAGCAGTGTGTTAGCTGTCTCTTCCAGGTAGAGCCAGGTGCGCTGCTCGCTCATCTCCAGGCCATTGACCACTCCGCCTGCCGCAGGAGCTTTGGTCTGCACCACTGTCTGTTGAGGGACCACAGCAAGAGCGGGCAGCGTGGTCAATACTGCAAGAGAAGCAAAATATGTGGAAGATCCAAGTTTAGGATTAGGAACATGGTAATTAACTAACCAAAGACAAAGAATGTGTACATTTATTCCAGTTCCCTAAGCGGCAGTACAAGAATCTCTGTAGGCCATTTATCTCTCAAATGTTGCATTCCCTTGTTGTACAGCACTAACCAGTCAAGAATAAGAAGAACTAAATTATCCCCCAAATTGCTCCTGAGTAGCAGTGTGTACAGTGAAGTGCACAAGCACAGTACAAAGTAATGTACAGTCTCAGACTATAAGAAAAATAAAAAAGTAAACGTGAATTTCAATGTACAAAAAAGGTAGGAGGAGGTTTTTACACATATTGTTTAGATAAAACAATTGATACTGCACCATTATGTCTTTACAAGTTTAGAAGAGAGCACTAACTCCCCAGTTCAGTGAACTTGAGCGAGCACACAGACATAGTTGGCTAGCACTCTTTAAGATCAAAAGCAATCCTTCTCTTCCAGAAAGCATCACAGCCAATTCTACTCTTCTGGACTAAGAGCCACAGATGATTGTGCCAGGATTCAAACTTGTGTCGCTATAGCTAGTTGCACCACTTGGGAGCACACGTTTCCATGCTAAACCTGCAGGCCGAGCTGTGATTAGTCACTGCAGGCCTGTCAGTCAGATATGACCTTGGTGAAAAGATGTGCAATCCTAAATGGGTTCCTCTTTAACCCTGACCCACATTTCAACCAGCCCAGTTTTGTAAAAGAGGACGAAACAAGGATGAATGTGGGCTAGACAAGACCTCACACACTGAAACTGCCCTCACCAGGAGCTCTGGACAAGAAAACAAATTAAAATTGTGAGAAGCTGAAGGTTCTATTACAGCTGTGTGTGTGCCTGAGAAAGTGAGAGAGACCATCTGCTAGAAAAACAGCTGTTCCCACTGATTAATGACAAGTATAACATGTTGAGTAATGTCTCTGCATTTAGGTTTGTGTATAACACACCTGTACTTACAACGCTTTCTAATGCTGGAGCAAGGAGTCAACTACATCCACAAGAATATCTACTGTAATTAAAAGGTCATTTAGGACATGCAAGTATTACAGTCAAGCGGTCCAGCCTCCTTACCAGCTCCTTGTCAACTAAGGCTATCCATAATGACTTGCATTCTAGAAAGAGGGCTGCCCACTCATGAGCAATCTATTGGGCTTTAGCTGCCAGCCTACACATCTTACATAGAGCTTTATCTCCAGACCCTCACAAGAACATGTGCACATTCAACAGAGAACTATCAAAACAGTATAAAGAAAACAGTACAAAAATAAGATATTTAATAATTTACCTTTTGATCTTCATTATTTTCTGGAAATATACTCTAATTCTAAAACTGATACCTGCAACATGTTCCAAAAAAGTTGAGGTAGGAACACTAAGATTAGGAATGCTGTAAAATGTTCCAGAAATGTGCTGTAATCATGCTTGGGTATAAAAGGCACATCCAGTATGTTAGCTCTTTTGAAACTAGTCCTTTATGAGTAAGAGTGGGTCGAGGTTTATCACTCATCACTGTCAAATAATGTGTCCACAGTTTAAAAACATTGTTTCTCAACAATCATTTGCAAGGATTCTATGTATTTCACACTGTATAGTGCAGAATATCATCAAAAGATTAAGAGAATCTGGAGAAATCTCTGTGTGTAAAGGGCAAGGTAAAACCACAAATGAATGCCCATGACTTTTGATCACTCAGATGGCACTGCATTTAAAAACAGACATGCTTCTGTAATGACTATAACCACATGGGTTTGGGAATACTATGGCAAACCTTGGTCAGTAATCACAGTTTGTTGTAGCAGCTACATATGCCAGTTAAGACTCTACTATGCAAAGCAGAAGCCATATATCAATAACATCTAGAAACGCTGCCAACTTCTCTGGGCCAAAGCTCATCTGAGATGTACTGACACAAAGTGGAAATGTGTGCTGTAATCTGATGAGTCCACCTTTCAAAGTGTTTATGGAAATATTTGGTGTCATATTCTCTGGGCCCTAGAGGAAAAGGACAATCCTGTTATCCAGCATCTGTCATGGTATGGGAGTGTGTTTGTGCCAATAGCAATTTGCAAATCTGTGAAAGAACCATTACTGCTGAGGGGACAAAAAAGACAACGTCTTTTTCAGGGACATCCCTGCTTGTATCAAGTCACATTGTGCACATGTTCTTAATGCAACACAGCGGTAAACATGCCACAGTCTGATTTTTTTGGAATCAGACTACCAACTCTCAAAATGGAAGATAAACACTGAGTAAACAGAATGTCACAGACACCTTTTAAATGTAAGGTCATTTTCTATTTGTCCTTAGGTCAAGTTTAAGTTGTTAGCCATGGAATCAGCTAGACGAAGAAAGTGCCCCACAGACATGCTGGCGTACAGAGAAGTAGGCTTGTAGCACAGCCCTACATAAAAATCTCATTCCAAAAGATGTTCAAGTGGATTGAGATCTGGTGACTGCTGAAGACTGATGTGATCATGGAACCATAAATGAAAAATCTACTCTATAAGAGTATTACCTTGAAGGCAGAAATGTTTAGATATACTATAGTATTTAAATGTTGCTCCACATTGCTCTGACCTGTAAAGGGTCCTAGTGTGTCCTGGAAACACAGTCCAGCTAAGTCAGTCCTCTCAATCCATGTGTCAACTGTCTCCAGCCTTCACAATAATCCTTTAACCCTTCTCCTTAGCTTAATTTTAAAAGAAAGTTAAGAAGAAGAAGAAGGAGATGACTGGTCTTGTATGCTTCTCAGTAGATAATCACAACATTGCAGGCTCTCAAACAGACAAATCCCAGCAGAGTTTACAAACATACCTGAAATGTAGCTGTTTAAAGTGGATTTAAGGTGAAATTAATTCAGACTCAACTTGCTTAAAAAATAATTCTGAATTTTGTGTTTTCACAAATATCACAGCAACGCCACAGTGGAGCCTGACGCAGGAACGCTGTCTGCTACTTGTGTCTACAAAACAAAACCCTACAAGCTACATGCTCATCAGTGCTATAACCCTCATGACTTAAGACAAATATGGACAACGTTTGCAAGTGTTCTTCTGTAAAACACAAGGCAGCATAGAACACAAATCTCAAACCTAAATAATAATAATAATAATAATGATGATGATAATAATATATTGTATATATATTGTAATACATTGTATAATATATAACTATATGTGGAAAAGGCATCTGATGTCACCATTTAAGCCTGTAGACAGACAGAGCCAGATTAGTTGACAATTCTTTGTGTGAAGGCAGCTAAAACAGTGCGATCTCATCAATATATGTCAAAGCAGAGACAGAAGACAGAATCTCAGCGCTCGAGGGGGAAATGAGAGAGACTACTTGTCAGTGGAGAGAAAAAAGGAAGCTTACAAATTCCAGAGAAGGACTGCTGTTCTGAGTGCCCTCGGCTCATCTGTCTAATGGACTGATACCCACGAATGCCCAGACATGTAGTGACCTCCAAAATTATCAGGACAGTACAGACAAACTTGTTACTTTTGCTGAAAAAGAGCAGTGTTTGGTTGAAAAAGTCTCCTAATTTTCACTCAGTAAAAATTCCACAGCTATGGAATCAGCCCTCCTCTAAGCAAAGGGAGCGCATTTCGAATACAGTGGTCAGTGCTCGAGTCCTGGAGTGTCTATTTTGGAACTTACGAGTCCTCAGAAAATAAAGCACTTAGTAAAATGTCACTTCCTCCATTTTTATATTTACTATAATTGACCACTGAAAAATCTCCTTCAACTGAATATCCACCAAGCTATTTTATTTAGACAGCTGTGGGCTATTACAGACATTTGTCCACAGTTATTTGCCACAGAAAATGTGCCTGCGTAGCCTGTTATTATGATGACAGGCCACGAGTGAAAGTCACATTAAGGGGAAAAACATAAACATTAATTCATTACTTATGTTCTTTTAAAAATATGCCAAAATGCCTTTTTGTGAGACACTAACAGCTGACTAAGAGATACAAAAAAGAGCAGTTATGAACTGAGGATGGACGAGCTGCTGTCAAGCACCTAAATGTAACCCGCAATTACTGCCATCAGGATGTGACTGACCGCCTTATTTACTCTGCCAGCTGGGGAGACTCAGCTCCAGCTTTCAAATCAGGGAGCCGAAATCAACAAATCTCTGCTCTAACGAGAGAAGGGCACACGTGTCTGCAGTTCTACAGGACCTGAGTGGTCTCAGATGGTGAACGGTTCCAGACACGTTTGCTCACTTGCTAGACCTAATTTAGCATAAATGTGATAGGGAGAAAAATGCAGGTTTTAGGGATGCACAGTAATTGGATGATACAGGAATTCTGGGCTGATGCTGACAGGGCTGGCTCTAGTCTTTTGAGGGCCTTAAGCAGGATTTTTAATGCGGGGGCTTCGCATCTTGCTAGTGGATGTACTACAAAATTATATTTAACTAATAACAATGACTACTACAAGCTAAAATTGTCTTAATAATCTATCTAAATTATTTAAATTTAGAACTGGTTCATTTGTATTCATTTTTAATGTGACCATTGTGTTTCAAGATTATTGACATTCATTACTAATTTTAGCAAAGTCAAAGAATCTGTGCTTACTTTAAGTTACTGATTTGTCCCATTGAATGTCTCTGAGGCATTCTGGGACAATGTGCAGAGCAGAGATGAAAGTTCAGCAAGAACAGCACGTTACGAGCATAAAAAATGCTTCAGAAAACATGTGAATATGGCTTCATAATGACTCCTTCAAAAAGCCAATTGTTAGCACTTAAATCTGTGACCATAAAATGCAACCAGATGACAAACTGTTAGTTGAACATCACTGTTTGCTCCGAACAGACTCACTTCAACTGGTGTACACTTTATATTCTCTTCATAACAGTCTATGTTTTGAGCAGGTCAACAGAAAGCTAATCAGCTAACAGGCTAATGCTACAATAATAAAAGATAAACTTCAAAGTTAAGCCTTCACAGAAGGAGCTACTTCAAAACTGAGACATACAAAGTAAAGAATGTCACTTGTACGCCTGTTATGTGCTTAAAATGTCTGCATTTAAACTAGAGCTGACATGAAAATCCAATATAGCGCTGAGCTAACACTGCTAGCTTGACGCTAACATACCATGGTGAACATACAAGGAGCAGTAAAAATTTGATTTCTCCATTAGACATTGCTATGTAATAACATTGTTTTAAGGTTTTCTGCCTACAAGTTACCTGACTCTCAGTGTCAACACAATTAAAAAGTTGAAATTAAATAACTTCAATAGTGTGAGTAATTTGTAGTAGGCTATAAATACAACCCTGTAACTGAAGTGTTTTTCTGACACAGGTTCAGGTTTCTGTTGACTGATTGATTACAAGCATCAGCACACAAGCATGTGAGCATCCCAACAATAAATATTGTTTACATTTCTGTAATGGTAGAACATCGAAAGCATTTTATGTAAAACATTTGCAAAACCCAGAAAAAGCACCCCCCCACCACCTTTTCGTCAGCATAATATGTATGAGCAGTCAATGCTGGCCATGGCGTCCAAATCAATATATCAAGAAAAAGTCAGATTGATTGGAGATCCACATGAATCAATAAGTTATCTCTGAGTCCCGATTGTGTATTATTCCCCATGATAACATATCCAGAAATCTATAATTGCCTTGTAAATATTGCATCAGCATACACATCGCAGGAGAGAAAAGCATAGATTGCTTTTTATAACTGATGTTATTTAGTCTGTGGAAGGGTGAGCCATATTTTGTCTTTTCTACCATCAACTACATCATCAAACATTACCGTGAAGGTAAAAGTGAGTAATAGCTATGTATGTATGTTTGATAGGGCCAATTGGTGTTATCCTGATGTAGTGAGAATCCACTCAAAAATGTCGCACCTATGCCACAAGTTTATGAAAAAACAAATTTGGGGGCTATGGAGCTTTTGTGCAATGTCATAGTTTGTAAATGCTTGATCTTTTTTTTTTTTTTTAAGAAAAATGCACTCATTTTCTGAACACAGAACAGCATAAAATATTTTAACACTGCTGTTATATTTTTAGTACTTTAGAACTTTAGTTATAGGACTTACTACCAGTGCCTTATGTACATTCATGATGTCAGTAAAATAGTTTACTCAGCCAATCTGAGTGAACAAATCAGCACTCAGTAGCAGTAATGCTGGCGCCCCACTGTCCAAAACCAGTGTGCTATAGAAAATTGTAAAGATACCGGTAGGTTTTCTTTAATTTTTTTTAATAGAATACATTCTTCAGCACTCCAAAATTAAAGGAAGGACCAAATTTATTTTTTTATTTCTTGTCATTTATCTGCATTCAACCCATCAGTGCACTCTAAAAAGCCTGTCTAAGTTAAACCTGCTTCATCAGACAGACCCCAGATCGGCGACTATTTGTTGTTTAACTACAAGCCAAAACAAACAGTACAACAATAAAAAATAAATAAATAAATAAAAGTTTTTCTCTTAATTTCTTTTCCATTCTTTTCCATGAAAATGTGTAATATTATTATGAAAAAATGTAAGTATAAATCAAGGACAACGATTTCTGCGACTGTGTAAACAGACGCCTGTTTAACTTGAAATTAGTCTGAAAAGTCAGGTGGCATATATGCAGATATAAAAATGATTAAAAAAATAATTTTTGGGAACCCTATTTTTGGGAACCATTATTTATTATTTATTTGCAAATGCAGTAGAGTAAAAAAATGCTGACATTTTTGCACAGTAGTCCAGTGTCACCTTAACATTCTGCTCTTTAGAGTGCAGTAAATGCTTAATTGGTCAATCCTAATCTGTCTGATGGCAATATTTTTTTAAAGCAAATATTTGCTGATACCGGTATGATTTTGATTTTATCATGCATCCCTAACACTTTCTATGTATGTAAACATGTGTGGGGGAAGTGTGAGTGAAAGCGCCTGTGACCTACCTGCCGTACTGCTGAAGACATCTGAAGGCGTGGGGCTCTCAGAGATGATGGCCGTTGTGTCTGCTGTTCCTGTCCGGTCGAAGGTGAGTGTGCCTGAGGTGGTGAGCTGACCTGATGGGGACACTGTGACTGTGGATAGACATGAGTGCAATGGTGAACAACCTTTTGCTTTGACTACAAAACAGTGTGCTAAATTGAAATAAATGGCCAATTACTTCGGTGGTAGCTAACTAAAAGGCCTCGTCTCACGGGGCGAGATGTTTAAACAGTCAAATATGTTAATAAGCTCTTATTTAGAGAAGACAACAGGGTCTAATGTTGCTTCAGGCTTGTGTTTAATGATTGTTTTAACCTCAACATTTGTTCTTATTTGACAAAACAACTGCAGCTTTGTTTTTTCCTGATTGAATCGACCCAGTTCAGCACTTCTCCTATGCCAGAGGATATTACTCACAACAGCACAGACCATAAAAACTCACAAAACAACTGTTGCTCATCCTTCAGTGGCTGTCAGATTAACTGGAGTTCCACTTTCATACAAGCAGCATTGTTTAATAGGGGAGTAAAAGTGATTAAATTCATTGTGACTTATCAAATAGTAGGTGATGTTCAACTGCATTGATTTTGAAACTGATTATAACTGATAATGAGTATGCATTAAATAAATCAAATAATTGAGTATGCATTAACTTTTGGCTAAAACAAAATGTTCAGGCTATTTTCAAACAAAAAAAAATTAACATTAAGGTAATGTGTTATTTTTCCTGTCTAATTCCACCACTGTGTAAATAATTCACAATTGTGTATTCAGTATTTTTAAATAATTCTGCAACAAAAAATAATCTAATAAAAACAAGCAAAATTAGACTTCATGATGCAGCAAAACTAGAGATACACTGATATGGGAATTGTGGTGCCGATACTCAATATTTTTATGCACACATCTGATGACGATATATAAACATTTATAAAGCGTAGACAATGAGACTAGATCTACCTGGATCATTTATAATTATTATTAAAAAAATTGTAAGTATAAACTCAGGTTAAAGGACAAAAGTTTCTGCGAATGTCTATATAGATGCCTGTTTAACTTGAAATTAGTCTGAAAAGTCAGGAGGCACAACCACATAGGTCAAATGGTGCAACCAGACCAGCACAGTTTTAATAACTGAAACAGGCAAATAAAAGCTTTGATAACACCAACTACATTTAAGACATATAATGCACATAGATATAAATCCAAATATATATGCAGATACAAAACAGGGAAATATAACAATTATTTCTGTAGGTTTGCAAACATAGTAAAATAAATAAAATGCTGATGTTTTAGAACAGCAGCTCAGCGTCACCTAAACATTCTGCTTTTCCAGAGGAGAATAAACACATCACCAAATGTCAATTTTAAATAGTTGTCAAATCTATCTGCCCAATGCTGATATATTTTTTAAAAGTAAATTATCAGCCAAAATCAGTATGATTCCAATTTGATTCCAACTGTCATCCTGCATCCCTAATTACATTCCCTAAAGTATCATAATCAAATATAATTATATCCCTGCTGCATAAATGAGGGTTTCAGTAAAAGAATAAGTTATAACCCCCTAAATATTCACTGATTAACTGAGATCTCAGAGAGAAGGGACAGAGTGTACTGATGTGAGGGAGGTATCGCTGCAATAGTAACTGTAGTAAAACACTCACAGGCAGCCCCGGGTGCTAGAGTGATGTTCTTAAGAGGTTGTGGCTCTTTCTTCTCTGGAGAAGCCGGATGATCGCTCTCTTTCTTCCGTCTCTTGTATGGGACGAAGAGTCTCACAGGGCCAGTCTGTATGAGGAGGCAGATACAACATCAGACTGAACCACCATTGGCAAGAAAACCACGTGCTGAAGCAAGCATATTTCAGAAAAGGGAACAACTTCACTTTACCATAGATATACTGTCTCCTCCAAAGGATCCATCCTTGTTCTGAATGAGGGTTATACAGAGAGTGCAAGAATTAAAAGCAGAGTGAGGGCCTTCAAATGACTGAAAGTACAGATCTAGAAGTCTAGATGTACACCATTAACGCCCAATGTCATTGGCCTAAGATCAACTGAGACACAGAACTCAAGAGAGCCCAAACTTTGCTGGCCTTTTGCCTCTTACGATTTTGATAATTTAAACTGTGGTGTCCCAGCTCTGCCCTGGAGAGCCATAGAGCTGCAGTGTTTATTTTCCCTGCTCTAAAGGCAAAAAATACTACGTCCTGCTGCAGTGTTTAGTTTTTAATTTTAACTACTGAACAAAAAGGTAAGGGGCATTTGACTAACCACAGTTAGATCATCACAGCAGGCCGCGCATGTACAGGATGCAGCGTGCGGGTTGAGGATGCGCTCCTGTAAAAAACAACCAATGCACAAATCACAAACATCCCGAAACACAGTGGCTCTGAAATTCTACACAAAATAAATTTTATCAAAACATAAGATCCTATGTAAAGAATTATTTTAAGTACAGTCATGCAAAAGTTTGGGTGCCCCTGCACAAATGACAAATGTTGATTTTCTAAGTGTACATTTTAATACACAGTTACCGTTATTTGTTGAATATATATATATAATGGAAAAAAATAAAATAAAACGTAAAATGTGGCCTGTGGAAAAGTTATGGCACATTTTAGATTTTATTTTTTACCAATATGTTAAACTCAGCAACTAAATAGAATTTGTGTAATAAAATGTCATCTTTAAGTGTGTTCTCTGTGGAGGGTGTGTTAACTTATTTTAACTTGGAAAACCAACAAAGCATGTTATTTGACCAGGGGTGATCAAACTTTTGCACAAATGTAGTTTCTTTCTACGGACTCTGTAACTGAGATAATGTGTGTGTGTGTGTGTGTGTGTGAGAACATTTTGCACAATCTGACCTGTATAAGACACTGCAGAGGTCGCCCTGCATAGCGAATGCTCCTCTTCCAGTCCTTACTGCTGGCCCTTCCAGCCAGCCCTTCAAACTCCGTGGGAGTATACCAGTTATTGTTGTGTTTGATGCAGTGTCCTTTGCCCCCTGAGAGCAATACATACATTTTCAAACACAGGCCTGAATAACATTCAGAGCTACAGACAGGTTGAATGAGTCCTATAAGGTCATGTACCAGCGTGTGACTTTGGTGGAATCCCTGCTCAAGCAGCTGTTCACCACTTAATTACCAACTTTAGTAGGAATGTTTGAGCAGTAAATCACCAAACTGTGCTGGACTGCGGCCCACCAGGACCAGAACTAGATATATGGACCATTAGGTCTACAAAACTGTGACTGGAGTGAACAGTGCACTGGTGACCCCTAGTGGGCAGACCCACCTGATCCCAGTCTGTTTTTGTAGAGAATACCACTGGTGTTCCTGCAGCGCACTGGGAGCTCATTGTCATACACAGATGGATCCCAGTTATATTTGGACACATCTTTCTCATGGCTTGGAGTCAGCGGGGTAGAAGGAGTTTGAGGGCCTATAATGGAGTGAAAAGTACAAATCGAGAGCTTTTAAGTTTTAATTAATAAGAACAGTATAAGAACATGGACTTGCTGCATAACAAAAGCAATTATAATATTAATTAAACTATGACAGCAGATTCTTAGCAATAAATATTACACACTTATTTAATTCAATTCAATCTGTATAAAGCTTTTTACAATCAAGATAGTCACAAAGTAGTTTTGCAGGGACTGGATCAGAACCCAGACCTAGGAACTGTTAATGTTAAGGTGGAGACATCACAGTTAATGATTGATTAGAGTAGTTAAAATGAATTGTGAACTTTGTTAATGTTAATACTTAATATGATATCCAAATAATAATGGCATGTGGGAGTTGTCAGATTATACTGATTGAGGCACTGCTCTAGCTTATCTACCTAAAATACTGTTTCTAATGCTAATTGTGGATGGATTGGTTCCAGATCTGTACTACTACACATACCTGGAGTCATGGGTGCAGTGGTGGCTTTCAGGCCGGTCGCGTCCACTATACTGCCATCTGTGTGCACAACGATCAGAGTGGCCTTTTGGGTGCTGAGACTGTCCCCAATCTGCAGAGTCGTCCGACCCGTCTGTACACACCAAATGTAACAGTGAGACACAAACATGGTACACATCTTAATTTCCAGAAATTCAATATAATCTATAATTGAAATCCACCAATAGCAGACTGGACTGATAACAGTATCACTAAAATGTTCCTCCAGTACAAGCAAATCAAATATGCATATTTGTTCTAAACTGATTCTGTTACATGCTCGGGATGCTGGGAAAACTGTGTTCAGGCAGATCATTTCATAAGCATTTCATATGGCAAAAATGAAGCACTTGTATAAGGCACTGTAGAGGTCGCCCCACAATGAAACATCCACACACGTAGTGTTTACAATTGTTCAGTAATTACACTGGAACCATCTGGTATCAAAAGGCACTTGAAATTGGCCCTGATTGTGAGAAAATGGCAATACACACATCCCTAGAGATTCCAAATGTCTGGAATTAACAAAGCCAAGGAAAAGAGCCAATTCCAAACAACTAAACATTTTCAAGCAAACCTTAAATACTCACAAGCACATGCTCAGGGATGGAGGCTGCTGTGGCGACAGATGTTGAGAAAACATTGTCATCTGCAGTCTGGACGCCGCCAACAGTGACTGTGGTCACCTCTGCAAAGAGATTCAGGAGACGGATCAATAGATGGATAAACAGCTAGATAACCAACTCTGTAAATCACATTCTATAGAAAAGCATGTAAACTTGTTTAGAGCCACAAACCTACACCAGATTTAGAATATAGCCCCACTGATTCTCAAAGACTAAAATTACTTCTCAAAAATATTTATTTTCTTATGACAGGAAATTATTTCTGAAGAACTGTGTTAAGAATGAGGAGTTTTATTCCAAAATGCTGTATATCCTTTTGTAACAATTTTGGATATAACAAGTTTTTAAAAACAATAACAGTCGGTTTATAATGGAAAACTCATGTTTAGTCTTCTAATAAAGCTAGTATTCACCAAAATATATTTCTTGTATGCGTAAAGACAAGTTGCAACGACCTATATAATAAAATAAAGAAAAAGAAAATTCCTGAAAGTGGTCTGTAATGCATTTTGGAAAGAAATGTCTATTCTAAGGGTTCGCAGTAATCATAGTCCATTATGAATCAACGATGAGAAAGTTGTCAATGAACAATTCACAAGTAAACAAACCATTTCTCATTCACCCAGTATTAGCCAGCTCTTTTTTAAAGAAACTCCCTTGAGAAAGCGATTCTGCCTGGAGTTTGGCCAGATTTAGTGGCGAGTTGTCAGTTGTGAATTGTGACAGTGGGCTGGTGCAGAGCTCCGACTGATGATGAAGACACGTTAGGAAACAGTTATCATTAGCCAGCGTTGTTGCCTCGCAGCAGGTTTGTTTAGCGCAGAGCTGCTAGCTAGCATGGTTCACTGGATAAACACACACTGTCTGCGGCGTTACTAGCCGTGGCTCCGCTACTGAGCTACACACCGACCTGCAAACGCCGTTTCGGCGTCGTCTGGGTTCGGCAGGGACTCGGCAATGTCGATGTTTCCCGCTTCCCCCATCACAGTCATCGTGGGCACTTCGGCCTCCGATTCAGTCTCCGATTCCGCCCCCTCCTTCTCCGCCGCTTCGGCTGAGCCGAGCTGCTTCGCCGCCGGCTCGCTCTCGTCCATCGACGCTGCACGACTGGAGCCGAATATGGCCGAGAGAATCCGGTCAGGGGACCGCCTATATGACGCCTAAATATCACACTAACGCTAAATAAATTAATGTAAAAAACTTCAAACCGATAGAAAACGATGGATTATTCTATGGATAATGCTTTTACATTAGCATTTAAACACAAACGGCAGGCAATGGCGCCCTACTTTCTTTATGCGGGACAGATAAACACACAGGAAGGTGACACGGCGGAAATTACCGAAAGAAAACGACGTAACACGAAATGGCGGTGCACACTGGACTTACAGCTGGGACCAGTCGTTTGGCTTGCGTGAACGTTGTATGCCACAGAAATACAAAATGTCCTAAATGTATTTCACGGTCGTGTTTTATTCACAGCAGTGTGCTAGGAAAAAAGTGTTGTATAAATACAGACTAAAAGACAGTACAGTATATTTTGTAGTTCATTAATTATGACTTGTGATATCCTAAAATGACAAGAAAAACCAGTAAAACACCTCAAAATTTTATTTCTTTTCATTCTCACTTTTACGTTTGGTTTACTACTAAAATGAAATTGTCTTCCATTTTTTTTGCTAAAAGAAAATGGTCCACAATTTTGTTTTATTAAAAAATATATATAAAAATAGTAATACTGTAGATCAATTAACAGCTGAGGTACAATATAAAATTACCACAACCTTTCAAAATAATTCCTTAATTGTATTTAATGAATCTTTGAGGGTTGCAATGTTTACAGCATCACTCTGGTTCATGACTGGTTCATCAGAGAGGCCAGCAGTATGAGCTTGAACGTTGTTTTTTGATCTTGCCAGCTTGCTGTGGAAAGGTCACCTTCTGGCCTGTAGACAAACATAAAAACATTAATATTACATATAGTCATATATTATTATTATTATTAATTTTATTATTATTATTATTATATATTATTAATGTTATAATATTATCTTTCCCTACAGTTAAATTAACAAATTTCAAATTATATGTACAGAACACTGGGTAACAGTATACAGCATTGTGCACAATTGTAAGTGTTGCATAACTGACAGTGGAATATCTTAGAGACATTACCTTCATATTCTTTATTCTGAATTTGCTGTTATTGAAATTTATTGTTGGTTGTTTGTGTTAAGTGACTGTTTTGCTGACCTGGTATAAGAGGTATTATCTTTCCAGAGCTTTCCAGAACAATCTCCAGAGGACACGGCTCCTCACTCCCGGAATCCTCTGCTTGCTTTCTCACTGCAACACTGACTTCTTGTTTCTCCACCAACAAGTCCATCTTATTACCAAGGTAGTTCACACCTTTCACACTTAGCACAGCCAATTCATCAGGAATCAGAGGAGCAAAACACAGACAGTCCTTTTGTACCCTGCAGAGGACAAAAGAGTAGCGATTATCATCACACCAGCTGCAGCACACTAACAGAAATAAACAGTAATGTAGAGTTCAACAAGTTGGTGTGAGTTTGAGTCCCTGTTTGTGTTGTATATCAGTGTGCTTGTGTTTGGAATGCTCGTATACAAGAACATGTGTAGGAGTCAGTGGATGCTCACCTAAAGCCAGTGTACCCAAACAGAAAAGCCTGCAGAAACCCACCCATACCGGTGAGGAAGTTGACCGCTCCAGAGCCATCAGACGACTCACTCCACACCTGCATACAGCAGGCTTGAATCGTAAATTTCAAGCTGCCTATAAGCTCATGAAAAGTAATCTAATGAAAATACTCAAAACAGTCATAGAAGAGTCATTAAAAATATAAATAAATAAACAAGCAAACAAACAAACAAAAGTCTTAGCTGTAACATTTTATTGAACAATTCATATAATAGATAGGGAAAACTGTACCTGGAAGGGACCCTGGATATTCTGAAAGCACTTATCTAGAAGCTGTTGTGCTTTCTGAGCTTCGCTGAGCTCCAACCAACCCACTGCAAACATCCCCTAGTAATGGCAGACACATACATTTACACATACTAGGGCTTGACCGGTATACTGGCTATCTGACATTATCGACTTACAGCATTATTGATATCGTCTGATGAATAGCATGTTTTTAGTTCACTGCCGTGATTCGAACGCAGGATCCCCCAGTGACAAGGCACAAGCTGAGACAGTTATGCCCCTGGGCAGCTCAGTATGAAACACCCTCTATTTCACTATTAACATGTTCACACTTTGCATTGACATATGTTTCGTATCCAGACTGTGTCTGGATAAACTGGCTGTACTCCACTTACTTTCACTAAAACGTGTCCACAGCGTGGCCAGATTAGAGACGATTTAACTTTTCCAGAGTAAAAGGCACATCAACACATACAAAGTTTCCATTTTACTTTTGTTTTCTTTTTTCCCTATTATGATACGAGTTGACAGTCTTTAAAAAATTATATTATACAAGTGTAATAATCCGTGCAATAATCTGAAAGTGCACAAACATCAAGGCATAACAGACCCATCACAGACAAACACTGTAGAGTTTCTCTGCTGCCTCTACAATTAGGAGAAAAGCTTGACTTATTGTGCATGTGTGACCTGGATATTCTTACCCAGGTCATAGCAGGACCATGTGGGTCAGTGACTGCTTCATACCATTCCAGATCATTCCGTCTGACCTCGGGGCTCATAGAGAGACCTAGTGGATATCCTAGCATCACTGCGTCCGCCTGCTTTACTGGACTTCCTGCAAATACATAAAAATACACAACAGACCACAACAGCAGAAAAAAAATTACTTTGTGGACAGTATAAACCAGAACCACATTTCTAATGAGATCAGGCTTCATTCACCAACCGTTCTTAAGAAGAAATTTCTTCTTAAAACCCACTTACTCAGTTTTCATGAAGATTCTGACGTTCACCAACGATTCTGTGGTCTAAGAACATAGCATGAATCTCACATTGACTTTTTCTTAAAACCTTTCTCAAGAACTAATTTAAGAAAAAAATAAAAAAGAGATTGAGAGTGAATGAAGCCCACTGTTTTTATACTCTCTAAATTAGTGGAAAATATACTACCTTTGAAATGTTATTAAAAAATACAAAAGTAACTACCTTAATATATTGCTTTACTGTTGCATTACTACAAAGTAGACAAATGTCTCACCCTTTCTGTAACCATCAAATTCCGGGTGGTATTTTAGTTCTTGATCAAAGGGGATTTTAAGTTTATCAGCCACCTCCTGCCACTCTGGGGGTGCAGGATGCTGCAACAGGTCAGCCAACTCCACAGCAAACTGCAGACTGAGAGAGAGAATATGAAAGATTATTCAGGATGCTCAGGCTTCAAAGAAATTAATGTGTAAATTAATTATGTCTAACAAAGCATGTTTAGATATAGGCCCAATCCCATTTTACCCCTTACCCCTACCACTTAGCCCAACCCCTCCATTTTGCGTGTTCACACCTACAGGCAGGGTGTCCCGATTTTTGTTGGGATAGAGGGGTGGGGCAAAGTGTTAGGGCTACATGGCCCTCCAAATGGAGTTTTTTTTTCAGAAGCAACACTCCAAACAGAGTGTTATGAGAAATCAATGCACAAAACAATAAAGTAAACACATTGTGTGTATCACAAACAGGTTCATCAAATGTTAACAGAATCCAAAGATAGCACGTGGAATAGGTAGGATAACTACAACAAAACATGTTTGCAGACAGTCCTACATACCACAAACCAAACCAACAACATTCCCAGGCATTGAAGATGTCTCCGATTTGCTGCAGACAACCGCAAATGGATGCCTACTGGCATACTGGAAATGTCGGGCAAAACTCATCACGTCTACATAAAAGCCACCAACAACTAGTGATGAGGTGTTGGATTCTTAAGGGGTTGTCCCATTTTGTGGTTCAACCATTACCCCTTGTAACTTAGTTCCAAGAGACTCAAAAGCAAGGGGAAGGCATAAAAATAAAAAAATGGGATTGGGCCACACACAAACATAGTGAAGCATGCAAAAAACACCACACAGTAGAAAGCACACACACCTGTTTTTGGCCACACTGTTTGTGTACACTGAGTTGTCAACATTGTAGTAGTATTCATCAGGAGGCATCACGCCTGATGGACACACAAGCACGTGCACAGAGTGACCCAAAACCTTTTAAAAACACTTCAGTTCTGGCTCTTTCCTGCAAACAGACGTGCATGTGTTTGGTGTGATTAATGCAACGTCACTCTGCTCACCTCTGATATGGTAGTGCTGGTCTTCAGGATTCCAGGTAACTCGAGATACCCAATAATCAGCCACGCCCCAAACCACTTCACTGCCACGCCCCTCTTTAAACATCTCAAGGTCCTTCAAGAGAAGAGATTTTTGTTCTGCATTTGTTTACACCTGGCAGTTCCATGTGTCTTCAGTGATCAGATTTTGTGACTGGAGGATTTTGTGACCCATATTTACCACATTAGTCTCTCACTGCATTTCTTATCAGACAAAAATGTACCGCAAGTCCGCGCAGATGAAAGGGTTGATCTAACCTTTAGATAACATGAACTGCTAATGTGACATGCAAACAAATGGCAGAGGAGATGAAACATGAAACTACGCAGCTGATTTCGTCTCTGCTGTGAGTATGCAGCTGATTAAGCTTTAGATAACATGAACTCAGCACTGTCAAGGACCCATCAAGACACTTTATCAATCACACTACATATGTTATATTGTCATATGCACCCCTGACCACCTCTGTAGGTGGTTTGAATGTCTAGTATCTACTTATGATTGGATCATCAACAATGCATGTTAATGCCAAGTGTGAACAGGGCCTTAGATACGTAGTCTTTTATTGCTGAACGGAAAAGAAGGAGTATGGTCTGGCACCTGTGTGAGGTAGAGGTATTGCTGGAAAGCAAGAATTACGTCTCCGTTAATATGGATCTCCTGTTGTCCGTAAATGTCATCTGGACAGACTTCCTGACCAGATACAGCACTCTCCCATGGGAACTTCAAGCCCTAGTTGAAGAAAAAAAAACAAACACACACACTATTGATGCAGGATCAGATTGGCAATAGGCTGATTTATTTCTTTTGATCAATTTGTGGTGTGATTCTATAATGTAAATAATGTGAGCCAGTGTTGCTATTATGGATGCTGCTATTAAGGATACAATGATACGTGAATTTCGCGCCGATGCCCATATTGGCTGATGTTTTTCATGTACATATGTATGCTGATACAATGCAATTACATAAAAAAATATAAGATATATAAACTGGGACTAGATCTAACTGGATTAGCATTACAGAGAAATATAACTTTTATTTATATAGGGTTAGAAATGAATTTGGCTCTTCAAGTTCAATAAATGTGTCATCAAATATTGATTTGAAATATCTGTCAAATCTAAACACCCGTCTAACGCCAGTAATTTTTTTAAAGCTAATATTTGCTGATATTTATATGATTCCGATCATATCCCTAGTTGCTATTCCTTGCCAAAATTGTCAGCTGTTTGGAAGTATTTCAAAGTGTGCCGAGAGCCTGAGTTTCATATCAGTGTGTTGATTTAGCATGCAAAGTGTGAGTTTTGGTTAGAGAGAAAATAAAGAATAATACTGTCTTTGCCTGCTGTTGCTTAAAAAACACTTTTCCAGAATCAGTCATTAAAATGAATGATCTGTACCCTTAACATATATAGACATATAGCAAATCTAAGACTCAACATAACATACATTCAGGTGTAATGAAACCAATCTCTAAACTGGTCACACAAGGATAATGTGGACACAGACTTTACACACACACTCTCAGAAAAAAAAGGTACAAAATTGTCACTGGGGTGGTATCCTCAAGGGTACATCTAAGTACCTTTAGTCAAGGAACATAATTGTACCATAATGAAAATAATATCCATTATTGTACCACTGAAATTATATTTTTTAATGCTTTAATGTCCTCACCAAGAAAAAAAGCAATGGAATTTTATTTTTTGTATTTTTTATTTGTTTGGGCAATAATAAAAACAATTGGTGGTTTTCTTTTTTGTTTTTTTTACCCCATAATTTTTTAAATATTCACTTCTTCCAAACGGTCGAGATGGCACTTTGTGGCATGTATAGTGACTCGAAATGTGCTCTACCAAATGGTTGAGCAGAACATTAAAGGGTTAAGTTGTGTTGACTCCACACACCCCGTCTCGTCTGCAAGCTTTTTATTTTATTGTTCTGTTTTAAAACATTAGCTTACGAAAAGGTCCAAATATGTACTTTTCCATGGGGAAAAACTTATTTAGGTACACAGTTGGGACCTTAAAACCACTGTTGTACCTTTGAGGGAACATTTACACTGTTTGTACCTTGATGAGTGAAAAATGTACCTGCACAGAACCTTCATTTCTAACAGTGTACACAAAAGCATCCAGTAACTATTCTTATACCTTATAGCCCTGCTGCTCAGCATTGGCTTTGGCACCTTCTATTGTCCGCACTCTGTAATCCAGGACAGCTTTGGCCAGTTTAGGATAAAAAAGGGCAATGCTGGGATAGATCCATGTATCCTAGGGGAACAGACAGAACCAAGAACCATTTACACTAAGATGTAGTGCAGAGACAAGAAATGTATTGTTTTAACCAAAACAAATTGTGTCTTTTACAGCAGCGTCCAGCTCCGGTCCAAGAGGGCCTAAGTCCGGCACAGCTCAATTCAACAATTATCAGGTTTAGTAAGTGTATTTGTGCCAAAAATTAACCAAGTTGTGGTTAATTCTGGTCTTTGAGGACCACAACTGAGTATTCCTGATGTAAAGATAGCACAACTAGGTTAATGAAAAACAAAACTTATTTTTGGTATTATATTTTGGCTACATTCTACTTTCCTGTCAAGAGTACGCTATATGGAAATATTTAAGATTAAAATATGAACCACAATAAAGATCATCATATTAAGTGTTAATAAACAAACCAGTTTTGCATTAGCAAAACAGTAATGCACCATTTAAAAATGAAAATACAATGATTTTCTAAAATTCGTGTTTGTAAATAAAAATAGTCTGATGCTTGTTCTTGCTTACCTGATCCCAGAAGACATGTCCCCAGTAATCCTGCCCCTGTCCCCCGTTGGACAGTCCTCCAGGGCTGACGCCCCCAAAAAGACTTGGTGCCTCTGTGAGTGAGGGAAAAGCACTGAGGAGGTAGAACATGCAGCCAATAACAGCTCGACTCAAGGGTAATGGTCCTGCCAGCTCCACCCTACTGCCCAGCCACAGTTCTGCCCAAGCCCTTAGATGGGAAGTCTGCAGGTCACCATGTTCAAAGAGCTCCAGGCCAATGTCAAAACAAGCCTGGACACTCTCACTGCTCTCTGCAGCTGCTACCAGGAAGCCCCAGCGAGACTGGCTCTGGTCAGGCAGAAGAGTGACCGAGGAGGTCAGCGGGGTCCAGATAAGATGCACGCTGGGACTAAAACCTCCAGGGACCTCCGGGGATTTAGTCTGCCCAAAGATGTGCCTGTTGTATTAAATGGAGCTTTAGTGTTGGTAACTGAAATTGTAAACAAAATGAATATGTATGATCTACTTCATCTGAAGGCCTGCATACTGAACCAGATTTGCTCCAATTCAACAAATATTTGGGTTTTAGTACTTGTGCTCAAACGCACCTCCCTCCTTTATAATCAGGAGCATCTTGGAAGGTGATGTCATCACTATATGGGGTGAAGGAACTGTCAAGAGTGACTGTGATGGGTTCCTCAGTGGTCTTCTGGCGCTTCAGAAACACCTCCATGACCAGCAAGTTGGGATACTGTCGGTGTGCATAAAACAGCTGGGACGCCTGCACACTGAGATGTAAGTACAGAGTGAGTGAATATACCTGCAAAAGACAGAAGAGAGGAAGGGAGGGGAGGAAAGAAGAGAGTTACATTCTGTCATCTATCATAGTTTTCATTTGCTAGCTAAGCTAAGCCGAGAGCAGAGAATCACAGAAACAAAGAGATGACTGATATATACATCATTTGAAGCACAAGTATATTGTGTATACCAGTGTGTGTGTCCAAAGTATACGAGTGTGTTCCCTCCTCCTCTGTCCTCATCTTGACTGCCAGTGGACACGGTATATCTGCACGGTGACAGGCTCCTTTCTCTCCATTATAAATTCCACCCATGTGCATGATTGTCCCAAACACTCTCCAGCCCAGCTGCCCATTGGCAAGTGGAGGAAGGAACCGGGGGTCAGAGGGAAGCGTGTCAGAGGAGAAGATATACGGGTCAACAGGGTCGGTCATCATCTTCACGAAGTGCTGTTCAATGTGTAAAGGAAAATATGCATTTTAAAAAAAAAATGTGCAGATTCTTTTTGTACATTTTTTAAATTACTGTGCAAAAGTCTATTGTTTACTTTGCAGTATTTCTCTACATGTTCAATATAACACAAAACTGGTTACACACAAAACTATTCATTCGTCTAATTCCCATGCGTCAAACACAAGGCTGCGAGCCACATCAGGCCGGTGACACGGTCCTATTCGGCCCGCGAAATTATTTTAATTTTCTATTCTTATTGGCCCGTTTCACCCTGAGATGCACTACAGTTCCCAGCATGCACTGCCACACAGTGTGCGGTCTGACCCCCCTCCCCAACAACAATCTCTGGGCCAGCGGTTACACAAAAAGAAAAGATGCCAGGTGTCTAGTTCAAGCAAATAGGCAGTTAAAAAAACTAACTAAAACAACTTATTTTTATCATATCACAGTACCGACCTCAGTCACACAGGACCTGGGTTAAAAAAAAAATCTTGACACCTTTCAATGCAACTTTAACATTTAATGTCACATAGCTTATTCCTAAGTCTGTCCCATATATACCATTTTCTTTAGTAACTCAAGAGAAGAATATGCTGTTTCTTTGTGGTTTGCAACTGTCCATTTTTTTAGCTTTTCTGAAAAAAGGAACATTTCCAAAATAGACGAGAGAGCAGAGTCAGGTGACCAACTGTTCAAGACAATTCCTGAAAATAACGAACACAGCTGAGAACAGCCACCTGAACACAGCTGAGCAGAGAAAAGAGGTTAAATCTACAGTTAGCTAAAGCAGCAAGTAACGTGAAAGAAACTTTAAAGCAGAAACTCCTCAGTCTCACAAACTCTGCACAGCACAGAACCCGCAGTGAAACACGGAGAGAAGGGAGGAAAACGGTGGAGGAAGTTGACTAAATTAACAGATCCTTACACGAGCACAGCTGGTGAGAGAAAAGGCTGCAGTGCTGCTCCGTTCGCCACTTCACTCGGTTTTCCGGCCTACTTCGCTGAAGATTAATGAAAAAGGCCTCGGCGAAAAGTCAGCCTCAGTCACTCAACTCCTCCACAGCTGTGGGGAAGAGTGGGCGGTCCTGAAGGCGGAGAGTCCTCCCACTCTATATTAGTGGTCCAGGATCAGCTCTCCTCACTCACGACTCAACCTCAGCCTAAAGAGGAGCCCTGCTAAACCGCTCTGAGATCAGCTTCAGAGAGTGACTGCTGACGATACGTTTAGGATTCACACTCAAATGAAGGAGTCAGTGGGATGTAATGGCCTGCAGTGTCTGATCACATGACCAGCAGTCTAACGCTTTTCCTACTCTGAGTGCAGCTTGATACACAAACACAGAACTTTACAGTAGAGCTTTGTGTGCCGGTGAGCTGCCATAGAAAGAGATCACTCTTCATTTGACAGCCTGATGGGAGACTGTGCTATGAGTTGTAATGAATAACGGGGGATTAAAGACAACACTGCAGTTTGACCTTTTTTTTTGACCTTTTTTGTTTTTAGGAATGGTGCAAATGCACAAGGGCATTTTGGGGCCACTGTATGTCTTAATGATCCCACTTTTAAAATGCTGTGGCCTAAGACAAATGCCAGTAGAGAGAAACATTTGCAATGACTTTGTTTATTAAATATTAAATAGTTAGTGTAGTAATTACATTATTATAGCGTGTGCATTCATGTAACAGTCACTACAGCTAGTAGCCAGTGAAACTACAATTTACAACTTGTGTGTCTTTCTGATGACAAATAATTTAAGGTTAATATGCTTCAGGAACCTTCTGTCCCTCGTCAAGGGGTGTGGTAGGGGTTACCTTTGCATTTTCACTTCAAGAGAAAAAATACTGTTTTACTCTTTCCTCAAGGGGAGTTGTTTTTTTAAGCAACAGAAGCAACAGGCAGCAACGACAATATTATTCTTTAAAAACAAAAACTCTTGCATTGGTCACTATTATCCAAAGACAAAAAATTACATTAACTGACACCCCACATTTTTCCAGGGAATCAATCCAAGTAATGCAATCATCAAGATATGTGTTGAACTACCAGGTGTAACTTGCCCACAGAGAATAAGATTCACTTGAATTCATCTGTGAAGTAGATTATAGCAGTTATTTGTTTTTCCAGTTTAGTGTGTGTATTTATCTGCAGTCACTGTGAAAGTAGAGCAGGACGGCTTTAAACAGCCCTGCTGCTCTGTAAGAGGCTAATGTGGTAGATTGTTATATCAAGGAAAACTACTGCATAACAATACCCTTAAAAATTAGTAGTAAGGCTTGACCAACAGTTTTAGAAGTCTGCAGAAAAGCAATATCTGTCAGATTTAACCAATGGCACTGCATGTTTACGATACTACTGGCAAGTAGGAAATACTAGACTTTCCTCATCATTCACCTGATCAAAGTCCGGCAGACCAAGTGGTTCATGTGTTGTAGAGGTTAATTCCAACAAAACAAGCACTAATACTGGTTGATCATTGCCAAGGAACACACCTCACCTCTGCTTATGTCTGCACATCAGAGTTAATGATATTGCTTCAACAGAGAATATGTGCCCAAGTATCATCTAATGGTAATAGGTGTCTGATGTGGGTACCTGAAAGATGATAAAATTGTCTCATCGTTATAAACTTATATTGACAGTTTATGTATGTGTAGACCCAACACTGTAGCATTGTTATTTTGACTCTCTTAACATGTACTGGGCAGGGGAGTTGTGCTTTGTGTACATGTCTTTAACCTCTGGCAGCCAAAACATTTAGTAAAACTTCTGGAGATCCAAGATTTTCTTCAGACACAGAAACAAACTGAAATCTGTGTAGAATATAAACTCAGCTTTTGACAAATATAAGCAAAGAAATTTCAGCCTGTTGGTGCTCAGGTGTGAACGTACAACACTGGTTTCAATTTACATCATTTCAATGGGCTCCCACAGCCTCTGCCTTCCAACACTGTCTTTAGGTGATTGAACTCCAGCATGCAGCCCGCTAAATGTGTCATGCACTAGTGAAACTCAGACTACAGGCCTATACATGCTTCTCACTGTGTTGCCCGTGTGTGTTATATCCAGTCAAAACATTAAGTACAAGTTATTTATTTTTCAAGAGATATTTCTGATGGAATTCGATATAATCCACTTACATAAGAAAAAGGGGAGAATCAAAGGAAAATAAGTGGAAAAATAAAACTGGAGTTAAAAAAAATGATAAGACACAGAAGATGGGTCGCCTATCAACTGTGCAAGACCTGGTGGACCATCAAAACTGTCACCATCAGAAAAACAGTACTTCAAGCTTTTATCACTCTGATCTGAAAAAATCCAGAAGACAACTCAGCACTATGAGTCTGAAAGGATGTGTAGCTGGCAAGAAGCCCAACTTCTAAGACTGAACTTTGGAAGTGTGGAAAAATATTCTTGCAGATTTCTTTGAAAAACTGAAAGCAAAAATGGAAACAGCAATAAAAGCAGTGAACACATGAAATACTGACAAAATTTTTATATATATATTGTTTTATTAATTGTTGAGACTCCTGTGATATTTCTGAACGAACTTCTACTTAACTGCTGTTTTGACTGGAATTAAATAAACAAAGGGCAGTCACGCAGTACTATATGTATGTAAGTATGCATGTAAGTAAAACAATCTTTAACAATAAACCACAGGGAAACCGATTTACTCAAATCTGAAATCCAACATCTGAACAGTAGAAGCAGGTGTGCTAGTTTAGGTTGGGACCCTCACTCCCCCAGGCCGGCAGATCTGCTATATATAAGCACACGTCTCCTCTTGCCCTTTTACTCGCAGGCCTCCAGATGGTGCTCTGACACAGTTGGGTTCAGCTTGGCTACGTGCCGGAGGTCGGAACTCCGAACCCTGGGAAAAGAGCAGCTTTGTCCTTATAAGGCTGCAATCCGTCCCCTATGCTTTTCCCTTTACTGCTCTCTTCCTCTCTTCTCCCTCCCTCGCTCACTCTCTTTCCTTCTCAGACCTTAGAGATATTTACAGCAAGGCCAGCTCGGCGTACCTTATTAGGAGCTGCGCTTGTTGTCAGCAGCTACATCCTATCCTTGTAGGACAGCGGACAGACTACTAGTGTGCGCAGATGGGACAAACAGATGAGGACGAAGGTAGCGTTCTCCTAAAGGTCATTCAGTTTTCCAGGCATGCCTATAAACGTACACGTGCATGCAAAAACCCTGTGAAGCACAGAAGATGCTTCTCTCTGGTCAAAAAAATGCATCAGTCAAGAGTAACAGCATGAAACAAAAATGAAAGAATCAATGGAAAAAAACAGAAATCATATCTAGCTCTGATATTTTCTTATTACTTAGCTGTTATCTTTTAGCTGCACTAATGTGTGTCAATCAGTACACACAATGCAGTGTTTCGGTGTTCGCACCCAGTCTATCCACATTCCATTTTGTGACTTCCTCTCTCTCTCTTTCTCTCTCTCACACACACACACACACACACAGATACACTCTCTGTGGGAATGTTATATTCACTGCTCCAGCTGTTCCTCTACCCCCCCCCCAACGATGCAGGACATCTGCTGGGCAGGCACACAAGCATACATTAGAGAGAGTGAGGGTGAGAGAGAGAAGAGAGAGAGAGAGAGAGAGAGGGTGAAAAGAGAAAAGGGGGAGAGAGAGAGAGAGAGAGAGAGAAAGAGAGAGAGAGAGAGAGAGAGAGAGAGAGAGAGAGAGAGAGAGAGAGAGAGAGAGAGAAAACACACTAGCATCCTTTTAGGCTGATGAGGGCCAGTAGTTGCTGTAATGCTGTACAGTATCTTCCAACCCGAGTCCAGTTTCATCCCTATTTGCTACACGTCTTACCTGAAAATAAGCGTGCATGACACAAAAATAAGCACCCCAGAAAACCAGGCACACACTGAATGAGAATGTTTTAAAAATAATACTTAAGACACTAAGCTACAAACACACACAACATTTTATTAAGTGCTGACATTCATTTTATATATATTAAAAAACAACATGTGGAAGAAAAGGGTATCAATATCACATTACATTTTTATGGCGTTATTATTATTTCAAAGGGAATAATATTTGTCCATTTATATAATAAACAAAGTTACCCTCCTCGTCTCCAAAACAACAGGGCCGAGGAACTGATGCAAACAACGAAAACACATGAAAATAGCGCTCTATTCTTCACCATTCTATTAATAAAGTGTAGGAAAAATACATGATGCATAGCATGGTAGACTTGTGCACAACAGCAGAGAGTCAGTTGTCAGTTTGCACTGATCATGTGTGTAGTGTGCATGAGCTGCATTGATTTGATGTCATTGATTGTGTAGGGTTGCCGTGCTTCGAGGCAGTATTGGACTGGGTTTTAAAGTGGTCCCAAAGTTGGCAACTCAGACTAAGAGGAGACGTATGGCTAGATCAGCCTTACTCTGAGCTTGTGTACGTGTGCACATGCGTGCGGAGTGTATGTAAGGTGCAAAATGACCGCAGACCGAAGCTGCCTGAGACTTGTGGAATGTGTATTGACGTGTGTGTGGCACACTTGCGTGAATGTTGTGCACATTGTGTGTGTGTGTGTGTGTGTAAGAACATTGCACACGCCTCGCTCTCTGGCTGTGTGAGTGAGTGACTGCACACATATCATCTCTACCTACTGTCCTCCTGAAGATCCTGATAAACAGAGAGCTGATGAATGTGTGTATGTGTTGAGGGGTAGCTTCACCCACCCACACACTGGAGAGTAAAGGAGGCGAGTCCTCAGGCATGTGTGGATCAGGTTCAAACCGAAATTCAACTAAATGGGACACGTAAGAAAGTGACATTCTCTTCCCTTCTCTCTCTGTCTCTCTCTCACTCTCCTTCCTTCTTCTTTGGCACACTAGGATGTGAGGTGGGGGAGGGGGGTGGATTGTCCCTCGTTCTATTTTCCCCCCTCTGGTTTGTTCGCGTGTTCTCTCTCGTGTTGTCTATTTGGAGAGTTTACTGATCACTCGAATGAGAGCTCCGTTTTCATCCTTCAGCCTCTGGTTATCCGCTTTTAAATCCCCCAAGACCTACAACACATACATACACATACTGTAGAACCCATAGACAAGATTTATATAGCAAGAAGAAACCAAGCTCATATGTAAAGTAATATAGTATTAATAGGAGTAATTATTAGTAATAATAATAGTAATAATAATGAAAATAATAAAACAACATACATATAATAATAGTTTTATTTAGTAATTTCTCAAAGTTGCTTTACAAACATTTAAATAAATTTGAAAATTAGGAATAAAATAACAGATGACAATATAAAATACAGGACTAAAGTGACTGAGTTTGAACTAGGGTAGTTCACGGGTACTTAAGTACTCGGCTAACCGTTTGAGATGCCAGTATTCAAATATTAAAACCACTATTTCGTGTTTCATCACAAGAAGACAGAGGAAACACACAGACTAACAATTCAGTGAAATGCTGCTTTTATGTTTTAACAGGACAGTAAAATGTTACAGTTTTGCTCCTGTTTGTATGTTTATTACTCATTGCCACTTTGAAACAAGTCTGCCTAAACGTGAGTGCACTGCCAAGGATGCACTAGTAAAGATGTGATTGAAAAGGCAGCTGTCGCATGGTTTTACTGCTAACTACACTAACTACTCTAGCTGATGTTAGCTGGGTCCAAAACAGTGGAAATATATTTCTCTGAAAAACGAACATGTAAGATGAGTCCTCATCACCATCCAGTGACACAAAAACTACAGATTTTTCCTCAGCTTTTTAAAATAATGAAACGTTTTCAAATGTATTCCTCTGCCTGCTGCAAAATTTTTATCCTCTTAACACCAGTGCTATCGCCTACATTAGCAAGCCTCCATGTCCAGGCCTATGTTACTTTCAGTCTTCCCTTCCCTGCTGTTAACTGGATATCCATTCATTAGCTCTTGTGAATACTCAAATATCAAAATTAGTAGGAAATGCACATCTTTGCTGAGCCAAGCCTTTTGTTATTGTGTGCTGCTCTTACCTTCAGCTCTTCCTCCAGGTCTGCTGCACGTCTCTCCAACATCACCCTCTCCTGAGCGAGAGAAAGAAAGAGAGAGATTTTTAAGAGTTGTGAGATACAGTGTGTGGTGCATACACATCTTCAGGAATACATGCGATGTGAGAAGAGAAAGGGAGAAACTGTGGAATGCCTGTGCTGATACAGGAACCCATAACCCATAACACGTTATTGAGGCTGATACCAACATGCAACAATAACCAGCAATTTTCCTTTTCTTTTTTTAAAACAAGTTCACAATATAATCTATACATCATGTAGACTGAGTGCAAAATAGTTCTCAACATTGATCACTGATTTTAAACACAGCCTTGACAGCTAAAATCAGCCTTTTTTTAGAGAATTATTGAAAACCTTTACATTATTTTTGTAAATATTTGATATTTATTTGTCTGTGGGAGCTAAAAACTAGCATGCTGGATTATGAGCTGTAATTATTATCATCAGATCAATAACAATAACTACAGTTTCTCATTTTGCAGCCACTAATGTATCATGCAGCCCAAGCAGAAACATACCTTTTTCTCTAGCTCCAGTAGAGCTGTGCAGTCACTGAACCGCTCCTGCCTCTGTAACACACGCACACGCACACACACACACACACACACACACACACACACACACACACAGTTACATCAAACCTGAATCAAATAAGTGGTTTTGAAATGTGCAGTATGCGTAATTACATGCAAGTGTTTGTTTGTTTACTTGTGTTGCTTTCTCCAGCTCCATTCTGGTCATTGACACAGTTCTCTGTGTATCTTGTAGTTGTGACTGCAGCCGACTGTTTTCCCTAGATAGCTCCTCAAACAACTAACACACACAAACACCGACGTACGCACAAGCACAGACATGAAAAATAACAAATGATCATAAATTCTCTTATTGACATACATCATTTAAATCTGTCTGTTGAAGAAAAAAAGTGACACCAGCTTTTACCTTTTTATAATCCTTAGTGTTTGAGCCCCCTGCCATTATACAGTCATTCAAGGCTAGATTAGACCTAAGAAGAGAGAGAGAGAGAGATTAATTATCTAAGACAGAGGATTTCTCAACCAAGTAAGCCAAAAGGCCAAAGGTCAAAGTCATACCTGATGCTCATATGCCTGTCTGTCTGTATTGAGAGAGGAAGGGAGAAAATACACAAGTAAGAGAACATCTGTATACACACACATGTCATAAATAAAAAATTGACAGTGAGTGCTTAGTGCAGCATTTCCCAATCCAGTCCACTGAGACTCCCAATCAAGCCACAGTTTGGCCCTATCCCAGCTCTGTACCACGTGTTGAGTGTTCTTAATGCCTTGGATCAGCAATGTGGGAACCCAGGATCAAACAAAAATGTGGACTGGATGGAAGTTCCTGTGGACTGGCTTGTGGAACATTGCTTTACTGGCCCTGTCACTCAGATAAATCCTGACCGCTAATTGGCCAAACCTGTGGGTCCTGCCCACCACTGCTCTCTTCCTCTGCGCTGGGCTCATTATCTTCACTCTGCACATGCACACAGAAGTCAGAGGTCAAACCTCGGTCCCGTTATTCATCACTTTTATCTGATCACAGATCCTCCTCCTCACCTCTCCTAGTCTTTCTCTCCTCCGCGCTCTCGCTCTCCTCCTTTCCCTCGCTCGCTCCTCGCTGTCCCCAACACTGTCCTCCGCATCTGAGAAACATCAAACACACAAGGTAGAAAGGTAAACAGAACACATCTGTGTGATTTGTTTAGGATCAGAGGGTAAGGGTCGAAGGTAAAAGGTCACCTCTCCTGTCAGCGGGCCGTGGAGCACCAGGAGGGTGTGTGAGTCCCAGTAGATCAGACTTCTGCAGGTTTGCAATACGAGACCTCCAACTCACCTCCTGAACACATACACATAAATGCACACAGAGAAAGAATACAGTCACATTCTGAAAACAGTATGACAAAATGGGCTGAAATTATAAATGAGAAAAAAAGCCGGCAGTTCACAAGCAAAAAAGGAAAAAAAAAAACGTTCAAAAAAGCTGTTGGATATCAATTTTCTATGTAGGCCTACAAAAGCAAATAAATATTTTTCTAATTTTATAAGAAGTTCCTTATGGTGATGCAGATTTGTTGTGACAGTAGTCATTACTGCTTCTTAACACATTTTACAAACAACTCTGGGAAGAAGAACAGTCATCATATTTGAAGCATTTTTACAGGCTAGCAGTTCAGGACAGAGGTTTGTGAGCTGTGCATGTGTATGTTCTGTGGGGGTTTAACAGAAAGGTTAAGTCACTATCTCTCCATGCGGGAGAGCACAGCTTAAGCCTAGGGAGGGAAGCACTTGCTGGTTCTAATGTCTAATTACCTCATGTGTAAGGGGATGTGTTTATTGCGGAAACTCATATCACAAAACCAATAAAAATATAATTTATCATGCAGCCTCAAAAGCTGCACAATGAAACAGTGCTGAAGGAATTCACTTGTAAGATGCTGAAGCTTAACATTAACTGAACAATCTCAGATCATCAAACTCAACCTTTCTCACCCCTTCCTCTCCCTTCTTCTGCTTCCCTTCTTTTTCCTCCTCCTCTTTCTTCCTTTCTTTTCCCTTGCTTTCCGTCTTTATTGTCTTCTCTGCTTCCTGGAGATCAGTAAGTGTAACACCCTGGAGACAAAACAAAACTGTTACACGTGTAAAAATACACACACACACACACACACACACACACACACACACACACACACACACACACAAACCCCTTCTATTTTGAGTTCTATTTTAAAGTTGAGTGCAACTGGTTAAAAAAAAGGTAAAGAAAAGACAAAAAGGTCTGTGAATGCTGCACAATGTCAACATTAGGGTCAAAGGTCATGAGTTTAGGGCAGGCTGACCTGAGTGGAGCGTCTAGACTGACGTGCATGTCTGGAGCGAGCCTTCCTCTGAGCTTCAGCCTCTTCATCACGCACTGGAGTCAGGTATGACCTACACACAAACACACACACACACACACACACACACACACACACGGCCTCAATAAAACTCTGTAAACAGAGCGTGTGTTTGACTCAATTAAACAAGGTTTAAAATGTGGTCTGGAACTCGTCCTCGACAAACTCAATAAAAGTCTCTCTCTCTCTCTCTCTCTCTCTCTCTCTCACAGACACACACACACACACACACACACACACACACACACACACACACACACCAAGAATATCACACTCACTTGCGCCTCTGCTTTGTCTCCTGCTCGCCTGTTGTCGTAGTTGTTGTTGTAGTTGTTGTCGTGGAGACGGGTTCCTTCTTCTCTGACTGTTCCTGAGCTAGTCTATGTGAGACCAAGAATGAGTGTTTGGTGTACAGCAGAACACATAAAAACACTGATATGCAGACAGACAAAACATGCACACCTCTGAGAAACAATATTGTTGAGGCGGCTAAGTCCAGAGGTTCCCTGTGAGGTGACTGAGGTCACTGAAGGGTCATCGAGTTTCCTTCCATAAGACGAGCTGGAGACACATACAGAGTTAAAAGCAGCTCAGATAAACACCATCCATGTGCCTGCTGCATACGACTGAAAGACATTGTTTTTAATATGTAAATTGCAATTTTTAATATCAAATTTGCTACATGAAGTGTGCAATTTTCACACTGCAAGAGCTACAACTTGCCTAGATTATCAACAATGTTGTTTTAAGTTTATAAGGGCCCATATCATGCAAAAAACTCTCTTCTCTCACTTCATTTGCTGGACTGAGAATAGTCTACCAACCAAAAATATCCAGCCAACAGCGTCCTGTGGGCAGCATCCTCTGACCACTGATGAAGGACTAGAGGATGACCAACACAAACTGTGCAGCAAAAGATGAGCTATCATTTCTGATTTTACATCTACAGGGTGGACCAACGAAGTAAGAGTGTCTAATAGAGTGGACAGAGAGTGGACAGTGAGTTTAAAAACTCCAGCAGCACTGCTGTGTCTGACCGACTCGTACCAGCGCAACACACACTAACACACCACCACCACGTCAGCGTTACTGCAGTGCTGAGAATGATCCCCTACCAAAATAATACCTGCTCTATGGTGGTCCTGACCATTGAAGAACAAGGTAAAAATGAGGCTAAGAAAGTATGCAGAGAAACAGCAGAACTACAATCTATACTTGTAGAACTACAAAATGCACCTATATGGTAAGTGGAGCTGATACAATGAACAGTAAGTGTAGAAACAAGCAGGTGGTTTTACTGGCTGAACAGCGTATATAAATATTGTCAGTTATTGTAAGTTTCAAAACATTCCATTCACTACCCGCTCCACCTATATGGACACCATTGAATTAAATGTTTCTGCGAAAATCTAGGATATGGGCCCTTTAATTGGGGAAATTTAACCTAATAATACAGAGCTTGTGAACTGCCGGTAGATGGGTTAGACCAACCAGAAGCAACATTCATGTGCTGTGTACATGACAACACAACCACAACTAACAGGGAGGCACACCACATTTGGTTTTCAAGTCTTAAGCCAGAAAAAGGGAATTTGCTGGACTTCTTGCAAAAAAAACAAAAACAAAACAAACGAAAAAAACAAACCAAAAGAAAACAAAATTAACAAAAAAAGGAGAAAAAAAAACAAACATGCCTGGACCACAACCTTTCAGAAAATAATTTGCAATACTGGTCAGAAAAACGTGATTAGATATTTTTCCCCAAATCGTTCAGCCCTACTGCTGCAGTGTGTTTGTGTGTATGTGTGTGTGTCACTAACCTGCGAGGTAAAGAGGGGTTCTGGCCTGCAGGCTCACTGCTTGACTGGCTGTTTAACCTGCGTGTGTATGAGGAGCTGCGGCTCAACCAGCTACACCAAGACAAAAACACAGGTCAAAAATGATCCCAGGAACCCTCCCAAGACATACATACAAACATATGTCCAAAGGTTTGTAGGCACTCCTCCTAATTAATAAATTTAGCTACCTTAAGGTTGCTGACACATATTCAATTACACACACAGCTTGAATACTTTCCATTGAAAGTACTGTTAATAGAACAAGTTGTTCTGTAGCAGCGCATGCCAAGCGTTGGCTAAAGGGATATAAAGCGCCCCCAGCATTGGACTGTGGAGCAATGGAACTGTGTACTCTGGAGTGATGGAGCACCATCTAATAGCTCTGGTATGAGTCCGAGTGACGTCTGTGATCCAGCACTAATCATCCAACATCAGTACCTGACCTCACTAATGTTCCTGTGGCTGAATGCTAGCAATGTTCCAACATGTAGTGTAAAGTTTTCCTAGTATAGGAGAGGCTGATACTGCATCAAAGGGAGAATAACCTCCCTATTAATACTCCGGATTTCAGAAGAAAGAGATGAGCAGGTGTCCACAAACGTTTGGACATAGATTCTGCATACAAATGATTGTTAACACACAAACACACCTGCTGGAGTTGTCTGGAGTAGTGCCAGTGCTGGTGTTGGTGTCTGCAATGCTGAACAAGCGTCTGGACGGAGTGGGCTGTACTCTTGCTAACCTGGGCTCCTGCAGAAGAAATGACATGTTAGAGCAAGGAAACCACTAAAATGTGCAAGACAGGGAAACCACTGAAATAACATAAAAGTAAAGCTGCTTTCAATGTGGTATGTGCTGCATTTGCTGCTCACATTGGCACAATGTGCTTTTCATACCGAAGTAGTCGCTGATTAGGTGCAAAAGCAGGTGGCGCTCTCAGATAAAACTAGCCTTTTGTCCAAGTTGGAGCGAATTACCAGACATGCCTGCCTCTCATATTGGATGCACTGAGACTTGGCTGAAGAGTGCTGCACAAAAATTGAAAATATTTCATCTTTATATGACCCTGCACATCTGCCACGGCGCACTCCATTCTCTGCCATGTCTCCGCCACCCATCCCATTGAAAACAATGGGAAAATAATGAAAACAATGTTTGGAAGCGCTGCAGTGAAATTTCCACGTTTAGTACGAGAGCAGCTAAGGAGCTGAGTGAACAAGGATACAGATGGAAGTACTTTGAAAGTGTGTATGTGTGCAGACAACCAAAAAGTAGGACTGGTGGTGTACTTTTGAGACTAATCCATGTCAGTAACATTTAAAAAACATTTGTTGGCTGCAAAATGTGTAACTTGATCGACCCATTCTGACTCAACCAGTACTGTTACTGTTAGTCTGTGTTTTTGTTTTGCTGCCTGTCAATTTGCATTAATGGCACCAAAGGACCGTATTCTGTTGAAAGGTATAAGATGTAACAGGTACTCAGTTTCGGTCTTGGAAAGCCCAGAAGCCCAGATACATCAAGCATCAACTAAGGGCTATTGATGATTGCCTTTTGTCAGCTCACTGTTGCTCCTGTGAAAATCTGCACTCAAACATCAGCTGACATCAAGGGGGCAGTCGTGGGCTGGAGGTTAGGGAACCAGCCTTGTGACTGGAAGGTCGCCCGGCTCGATCCCCTCAGCTGACAGTGCGTGACTGAAGTGCCCTTGAGCAAGGCACCCAACCCCCAACTGCTCCCCGGGAGCCGTGGATAGGGCTGCCCACCGCTCCGGGCAAGTGTGCTCACTGCCCCCTAGTGTGTGTGTGTTCACTAGTGTGTGTATGTGGTGTTTCACTGCACGGATGGGTTAAATGCGGAGGTCTAATTCCGATGTGTTCAGACACAGTTGGCTAAAAAAAAGGTTCATTTAATTCATTTTCATTTCATTTTCACATCAGACAAGCATGTACTTAATGCGCCTGTGAAAAAGGGAACAACTCTCTATAGTAGGATGTGGCAGTAGTTTGTAATTCTGTGACTTATATATTCTAGATGTCCGTGTTCAAGCCAAACCTAGAGCATGAAAGTGAAAGTAAACCAATGTTTGAGTGTTTGTACATTAAACAGTGAAGTAAAATGCGTGGTTGGTGCATATTCATAATTACATGACAAAGTAAACAAGTCTATGAAATGACTGAGTATCTTATGCTTTATTATCTATGTTCGGTGTGTTATCAAAGCTCCTTTAGAGCTTTTCTGTGTCTGCGCTCATTCATAACTATATTAAATATTTTCTCACTGGTGATATTCAAACACTGTTTGTTTAAAATTGGGGCACTCGAACAGCAAAAGTCCTAAAAATGCCCATTGGTAGTGATAAGACTTTGCGACTTGCACTGGTGAAAAAGAGAAAAATAGGCTGTTTCCTGTGTTCCTGCCCTCTTGAGAGTAATGCTTGCATTCTTTTTCTTTCGTTTCTCTCTTTGTACGCTGATTTACAACTTTCTCATAGCTGACCGCCGATGCTGTTTCGACATGCTCAATCTGGCCAAATGGCGCTGACAAGCGGTGACCAGAGCCAGCGCCGCAAGACACACTGCACAAACCATGCATGACGGTCGGCCACCAACACTCACCAGCAGCCTGATGGCATCTGAAGGCCAACAGTCAGCTTGGAGCATCAGGGCCTATTTTCTAGCATAGATTGATGATTTCAACGCTCTTGGAAAATGGTTTCTATGGAGTCCCACCTATTGGGGCAGGTGTATTTGAGCAGGCAATAGTTGAAACTGTGTCCCCAAGACTGGAAATGAAAACCCGCTCTACCACACCTACTAAACCTGATAATTAACTAACAAGCTGAATTAGGTGTGTCTAAACAGGGAAATCGCCACTGTGTCGGACTGAAGCTGAGTAACACTGTATTACGATATTTTTGCAGTGTGTGTGTGTGTGTGTGTATGTGTGTGTGTATGTATGTATGTATGTATGTACGTACAGTGGGGTCCAAAAGTCTGAGACCACATTGAAAATCAGGAATTGATCAAATGAAGAGGAAATATTATGAGATTAAAAGATTATGCACTATTTCTAGGTCACTTTTCAAATTTAAGCAAATTTGTGACACTAACCACGTTAAGGTCTTTGCATAAAAGAGTTCGATTTTCCATGTTAAAGCTATTGTACAACAAGTTCAGCTTCTATTGAGGCTCATGTTCATTTTGTCACCATTAATGACTGAAGTCTGTGCTTAGTTGAGTACATGCTGTCATAAAACCAAAGGAGACAAACACTAAGAAATTCCTAAATTCCTATTTAGATTTCAAAAGATTCTACTGTTCACTCAGAGTCTGTTCTCAAAATACCGCGCCACTTCAGTGCAGTGTCTGGGACACTCTGCTGCTTCGTACGTGCAACCTGTGTGAAAGAGCTGACCAGTTAACATGGGCACCAAAATGAAAAGCAAGACTTGCCGCGTTGCTCACTCCACGCAGATGCAGTATGTGTGAACTGGGCCTTAGACTTTTGACCCCACTGTATGAGCGTGTATGTGGGCATGCATTTTGGTGTGTTACCTTGGTGTCAGTGTCTGAGCTGAGTCTGGGACTGGAGGCAGAGCGGGTCATGCCTGCGGTACTCTCAGGGCCCCGGAGAGTTTCAATGGCTGCATCAGAGGTCCCTGAGGAGCCCAGCGTCACTGAGCTCCCTGCCTTACGCAGAGATGTCCTCCACGAGCCTGGAGCCTCACTCACTGCAGCCCGTGGTGGCTCCGACTATACACATACAAAAGTATTACCCTTTAGCAGTGACGTACCAGTCTCTGATAAAACAAAGTGTATTTGTTTATTCCAGTTAATTTCACAGTCAAAGGACTGAAACAGAATTAAATTATCCAGGACAGTTAAGCACCAGGTATATACTGCATTCAAATTTTCTGTTTGTCTTAGCATCCGCACTAACAAAGTCCCTTTTACTGGCTTTAATATCTTGAAAACTGATAACTTCAAAGTAATAAACAATGCAAATATGTGGACATGGAGCATTAAAAGAGGCTCAGCATTTTCAGTCTGGCCCTGGTTAAATGACCTCATCCTCACACCATACACGCATGGGGTGATCATGCTCTAACGTCGTAGTGCTCTCGCTCACCTTTTTAACCTGGTTTGCTGTAGCACTACCTGCTGTGGTGGTGGTGGTTATAGGAGCGGCACTGTTACGTTTGTTGTTCAAGTTGTTAATCAGCTCCCTTGTTTTAGCTTTTTCTGAAATAGGACAAAAAACATTTTACAGCCCACTTTACATTTTGCATGTTTCCCCCCAAAATATTAGCACCAAAAATTCAAATTTTCAGAATCCTTAGTGCTCATTTCTGGTCACCTGATTCAGCATCGCTCTCTGATTCGCTCTCTTCTTCTGAGCTGGAACTGCTGGAAGCTTTTGGTGCAGCAGCTGGGCGGTTCTGTGCATTTGGCTCCTCCTCCTCCTCCTCAGTGGGTGGTGTTTGGAGAGCAGGTGGTGGGTGCTTCTCTCTCTCGTGCAGAGTGATCTTCTCCTTGCTGCTCATACGAGAGATGGACGTCCTGCAGGCGCAACAGAGCCGCCGGAGAACGAGTGACATGCAAACCAGCCAATAGGTGAGGGCAACACAACAGGTGAAGCAAATGAGTGAGCAGGCATTTTGAAAACAGTGAGGCAGGTATTGGCGTCCCATTTCTGATTCATCACATTAACCAAGATCAGGTCAAGCATGTAATGTTTGATTTTCAAATTATTTATAGGTTGGGATACCAATACATTGTGTAAATGTGCTAAAATGTCCAAACAGAAAATTTCCCACATAAAAGCATATACAATCTTTAGCATTAATGGTATATTTCTTCAAAGGTAAGAAGAAAATAAAATGTGTACTTTACACCTACACGAGTTTCAAGAAAAAGTTTTCAAGAAAAGCAATTTATCTATAGGTCACTCAGTTATCGTTGTTTTCTTTCCCACCCACTTATCTGTCCATGGATCCAGCTATGCGCTAAAGCAGTCACATTATATCTGTGTTTTTTGTTTAAACATGCAAACTGAATATTGTGTCAATTTGTGAGGCCAGAGCCGGTGAAATAACATGCAAACCACATCTGAGACACACACTGTCTATATGTATGTGTGTTACCTGCGAGAACGAACTGGTGCTACAGAGATGGGTGGGCTGGTCTCAATGACAGGAGGCTGAATCTTCTGCTTCTCTGTACGCATCTGGACAGTTACACAGGATATCAGAATACTACAGTAAAATGAACTGCTCAAACTGCCCTTCCCCCACACCCTCCAAAAAACCCTCATAATCTCACTAGGATTCAGCAGCTTTACAGTAAGCCTTCTATGTAATTAACTGCCAAGAAAACAACAGAAAACAGTAATTTAATAAACAGCGACTGTGGTCCTATTGTGTGTAGTCCTTATATGGCTTCTAGGTTGAGGAGTGTTGCCCTGCTATAACTCACTGCGCTGTGTGCACTATGGCTAGCTGCTGGCTTTCAGAATGCGTTCCAGCTCAGATAACCTTTTCTTGGAGTGAAAGTGGTCTTTGAACATAAACCAGAGAAAGAGGCGATAAGATAGCACTTCCCATGTGGTACACACCACACACACACACACACTTACTGCATTTTGTTTTTTCTGCAGCTCCTCCAACATATCAGCTAGATTCTCATCAGCTACATCAAGGGCAGTCTGACCCTATGGAACAAAAAAAGGCACCTTAACACCACACAAAAGAAAAGAAAAAGAGAGAAACAAAAAAAAGAAATTGAGAAAGAGAGATAGCGAGAAAATCTCCTTACCACATTATTGACAGCGTTCATGTCACACATATGCTCTGTGAGGAGAGTGCAGGCCTCCTCCTGCCCCCAGTGAGCAGCCGCATGCAGAGGGGTCCAGCCATCTGAGTCTCTACTGTCCACATCCAGCCCACACTGCAGCAGCACTCTGCCATGGTAACAAAGAACTTTATAACATGTTCTCAGCCAAGAAAAATCAAATGTACAATTTTCTTTAAGCTAAAAAACTTTAGGCGCAACCTTGAAGCCTGAATTTTGTTCATTTTTATAGATAACAGTAGGTGTGTGATGATTTCTGCGTCATTGGAGGGGTATAAACTGCTGTTACACTATAAAGAATCAAATCTGCCAAACCAGGGAGAATCCTTATTTCTGGGGAACTGACTTTTTTTTTTTCTTCTTGCATGCAGGTACCCAAACATTTACTCAGCCTATTAAACGTGATAAGTTATAATTATTTGACCTATTTTCTATACTTTTTAAATTATTGGGTCTAGTGAAAGTGCCTCATTCTATTGGCAAATATATTTACTAGTTTCAAGAAATAAAGCAGACAATTCTGCTTATGTTAAAAAAACAATATTAGAAATTAGTAAAAGTATCTGCCGATGACCTGGAATAATGGGCACTCACTTGAGCACTTCGATGTAGCCTTTAGCAGCAGCTACATGGAGTGCAGTGGCCTGAGTGTTGGGGTGAGGAGAAAGTGCGCCACTTCCTGACAGAACAGCCATGGCATCCTGCATCATCACCCTCTCCTCCTCCTTCCTCGCTCGATCCACATCCACACCTGAGACAGAAGAGGGAGGCAAGAGTTTAGTTTACATAACCTACTCTTCAAACCATTTATGACAATGTTGCAAGTAAAATCTGGGTTAAAGAATTAAGTGTTTAAGGATCATTTCAATTTTGATCTGTATGTTACACAAAACCCTCATAACGTGTTACAAAACCCAAGACACCAACATCTGGAGTTTAAAAATATATTTAAAACAGACTGAAACAAATGTATGGAGCGAATGTGTAATATAAACTCTCTCAATTTACCATGGCAACATTTTAAAGACTCAAAATCTTCCTAAAACCATACACAGATAATCCTTTCGAGGTGCATGACTTAAGCCTATGAGTGATCACATCAAAACAATGTATACAAACACTGAGCCATATGTCTTTTGTAAACGCTTGGAATGGTCAAATGTTTGAAAAAGCTCTGAATGGGTTTTATGGAGAACATAGCGATGTCTTCGGTCTGTAAACCTTTGTGCTAAATTTAGCTCCAAGAGCCATTGGACAGAGCTGGGTCACTTGGACAAAAAAACACTCAGCGCAACAACAGAATTAAATCTTGGATCAAATCGAATGAACAGTGCTGAGATTTGGCATGTCTCTACATGCTTACCGGAGCTGCCCATGATTTAGAGTTGGAGATATTAAAAAACTGGATGTGCATTTGGATGTTTATTTTGGGATATACACAGAATAAATAAATAAACAAAATGTTAAACTGAAAACTTCTGCTGTGCAATTGCAAACTGTAATGGAAGCTTTTTGGCCAAGCTGCAGCATAACTGCCTATTTGGCCCTTTGTGGACAGCCTGAGGTTTACAGTTACAAGGCAAAAGAGGGACATATAAGAGAGGGAGGGGAGAGAAAAGAGACAGAAAGCAAAGAAAAGAAACAGAGAAAAGAAAGCAGGGGTATTCTGACAATGCATGACGGGTGTGGAGAGTAAATCAACATGCTTTCAAACACTCAGCTTTTAAAAGATTTCCGCTGAATCAAAAACTCACATCTTTTCTTAGAACTGCATATCTGCCTGACCCATACACATACCAACATGCACATGCCCTTCCAATTGTTTATCTATAACAGGAAGTTCCTTAAATACAGGGGCAGGCCCTCCATTTATATAATTCTTTGAAGCTGGAAAAGCAAGCAGCCTTTCAATACAATCCAAAATACACAGATCAGAAGACCACTGCTCTGGCAGTCAATACAACAAGGTGTGTTTGTCTAAACCTGATTACCAGTCTCTCTGAAGCTCTAATGAGAGCACACTCAGCAGGTGAACATCATACGGCAATCAAATCAAAGAGATGCTCAGTGTGTGCGCGCATGTGAGTGAGTGAGCAAGCGCGCGTATGTGTGTGTTTGTCTGTTGACCCCTCTCGGTGTATCTGTTGTTTTTTTTTGCCATTCCCTGTTTTCCTCTCTATTAGTCTTTCTTTTGCAGATCATCTCAATATAAAGGCTCTCTTTGTTCCACTTCTTTCTCAAACCATGTCTTTTATCCTTGCTTCCTCACTCACCCTGTTTTTTGATCTCTGCCTTCAGCAGTCTCTCCATGGCATCCTCTGTGGCCACATCCACAGGAAGTTCCCCCTCACTGTTCACTGCTCCCACCTGAGCACCATGTTCTATCAAGTACCTACAACAAGGACACAGAAAGTGATGTTCCTAACTTGATTCGATACATTTTACACAGCAAAAAAATACTACTTACTATATGTAAAATGCAACACTAAACGTTTTCTGTTAATTCAATCAATAAAATGCAGTATTTTTTTTCTCAGAATGCAATTTATATACTTGAAACAAGCACACATACACTAATGTGATGTACAAATGCACCCACAAATACACAGAGCAACATGGCAAGCACACACACACACACACACACACACACACACACACACACACACACTGACTTAGTGATCTGGATGAAGCCACAGGAAGCAGCTGCATGGAGAGGTGTCCAGCCCTCGTTGTCCCCTCTGTTCACATCACTGCCGTTCTCCACAAGAAATTGTACCATCTCAGCATTCTCATCAATACAAGCCTGCAGGGAGAGAAGAAGAGGGAGGAGGAGAGAGAGAGAACGAGAGAATGAGTTTCAGGTAATATGCTCATTACTGAAGGTGGTTGACTTTCTTTTCAGGCAGATGTGCTGCGGTTCTCCAGATAGCATTAAGCATATAGATTCATGTATTGGTCATATATTAGTTACTAGTGATGTACATTTGCATGTAAACGTTTGAAAACTCCCAGTCAAAGTAAATGTATTGTTGATTTTCTAAGTGAAAATAAGTGAACACAACTTCTACAGAGAACATACTTCTGCATATTTTAATGCTCAATTACTGTTTCTTTGCTGAGTTTAACTTATTGGGGGGGAAATAAATACAACATAAAATATTAAATGCACCATAACTTCCACAGGCCACATTTTGTCATGTTTTATGTAAACGGTAATTACGCATTAAAATGTGCAGAAGTGTGTTCTCTGTAGAGCGCTCAATTATTTTGACTCAGAAAATCAATAATTGATAAGGGGTGTCCAAAGTTGGTACGCTGTGCAAAATGTACATAAAAACAAAATGCAGTGATGTGCAAATCATTTAAACCCTATATTACGACACTCTGGAAGCGTTTGGGAACTGAGGACACCAACTGCTGTAGCTCTGAAAGTGAAATGTTTTCCCATTTTTGCTTAACATAGGATTTCAGCTGTTCAACAGTTCGGGGTCTCCTTTGTTGTATTTTTCATTTTACAATGTGCCAAATGTTATCAGTGGTGACAGGTCTGGACTGCAGGCAGGCAGTTTAGCACCCGGACTCTTTTACTACAGAGCAATGCTGTTATGTAATACATGCAGAATGTGGTTTGTCTTGCTGAAATAATCAAGGCCTTCCCTTAAGAAGACGTCGTCTGGATGGCAGCATATGTTGCCAAAACCTGTATGTATTGTTCAGCATTAACGGTGCCTTCACAGATGTCCACGTCACCCATGCCATGTACACTAATGCACCCCCATGTCCATGATTTTCAAATAGAATTTCAAATGTTGATTCGTCAGACCACAGCACACTTTTCTATTTCCCCTCAGTTCACTTTAAATGAGCTTGGGCCCAGAGAAGGTGGCAGCATTCCTGGATCCTGTTTATATCTGTTTTCTTCTTTGCGTTTAAGAGTTTTAATTAGCATTTGTGGATGCAGCGCCAAACTGTTTTCATAGACAGTGTTTTTTCAGCCCATGCAGTGATTTCCACCCCAGAATCATGTCTGTTTTTAATGCAGTGCCACCTGAGGGCCCAAAGATCATGGCCAGCAAATACTGGTTTTTGGCCTTGTCCCTTGCATACAGGAATTTCTCTAGATTCACTGAATCTTTTAATGATATTATGCACCGTAGATGATGAAAAGCAAAAGTTCTTTGCAATTTTACATTGAGAAATGTTATTCTTGAATTGTTGCACTATTTGATCGTGCCGTCTTTATATTCTCATATCCTCATATTTACTTCTAATAAACTCTGGGATGCTTTTTTATACCCAATCATGTTATTGACCTGTTGCCAATTAACCACCAGGTGTTTTTTTAAGCATTACATGACTTTACCAGCCTTTTGTTGTCCCCGTCCCAACTTTTTTGGAATGTGTTGCTGGCATCAAATTCAAAAAAACAAATATTTTTCAAAAAACAATAAAATTTCTCAGTTTCAACATTTGATATGTTGTCTTTGAAGTATTTTCAATGAAATATAGGGTTTAAATGATTTGCACATCATTGCATTTTGTTTATATTTATATTTTTCACAGTGGCCCAACTTTTCTGGAAATGGGGTTGTAATATACCCTATTACTTTCTGCTCTGACCATTCTACTACATCAAAACACGCTTTAATATGTCTCTCTACAAAAACTCATTTCCTTCCTACAGCCCCGAAATCTCACATAAAGGAAAAAAGGGAAATGCTATGAGAACCACTCTCACGGGATCATATTAGATGCCATATATATCCCACACTGAAGTAAGAGCATAGTAATCTTTGGAGGGCAGCATTTGCTAATAAAATTAGCTGAGTTCTGAGTAATTTGACTGAGACCAAATGCCAAAGATTTGTGTAATAAAAATAATAATCAACATTGACTTGTATGGTGTCCAAACAGGGCTGGGAGAGACAGGCACAAATCTTTCTAATTAAAAGATAAAGCACCGCATTTAGTGGCTTGTTTAGTATTGTATCAACAAGACAGTATGTTTCAGAAGATTTAATAGGTTCATGAAGGTATTCCAGTGTTTACAGAGTCTGCCAAGCTGTCATCACCTGCTCATTTCTTCGACCACAACACTGGCTAAACTGGTACATTTGAACACAAAACACCATCAGAGTTAAAATACCAAAAACATTAACTGCATCCAAACCTAACCAACAGCATGAGCATTCCATCTTACAACACACAAGAATAGAAGTTAATTACCAAAAACAAAAAAAAAAATGCTAAGGCTCGCACCTTTCACAATATTTACATTAATTAAGACACTGTTAGTTTTTGCTGCCTGAATTATGACAGTTGAGAACTGAAAATCATATCAATCATTAAAGCACTGTTTAATTAAAATTACAGATGTCTGTTTAATTACCACATAAAGTTGTATCAGATATATCGGTTAAAATCGGTCCTGGTCACACAATTTTCAGATCATTCTCCCCATCGGTAATTATTGGCAATTTCCTCTCACTACTGGTCTCAACTTCAGCACTTCAGTTCCCAATCTAGGACGGTGAGGTTAAGACACGCTATCCCCACAAGATCTGCATCCACTATTACATGCAATGTCATAGGACAGCTGAATGTGCTTTGGAGCAGAGCACTGATTGCGCAGCTCTGCATATATAAGTTAACTGGATATTCTTGCACTGTATTGATAGAGAGAGAGGAACTAAACCTTCACCACCAATGAGAACCTTTAACTCTGCTTGCCTGAACACTTAGTCACACATGGCTGTAGCATTGGTGATGGGCAACTGTGCCATTCTGGAGCCCCACTGCAGTTGTACAGGCTTACTTTGAACTGCGTGCCATATAAAATCGTCATGTAGTCTGCGCGTATCCCATCTGTGGACAATGCTGGCCTCTGCAATGCCTGACACCAGCAGTATTACGAGACTGTGCCACGTGGGAGAGGACATGCACAAAGGCATTCGGCATTTCTCGAGAATCCAAGCAATTCTATAAAAAAAGAGCGATTCAATGATATACAGATATAGTTTTTTTAAGGCATACTGCTCACTCCTACTCTGGAAGAGGGAAGAGAACAAATAAATTAGGGATGCACCGATATGGGAACTTCCAATCCCACCATCAGATATTTTTAATGTACACATCTGCCACTGCTGATACTGATACAGAAACACATAAAATGTAGACACTGGGACTAAATCCACTTGAATCTCCATTACAATGAAACATTTATTTATGTGGGGTTAAAAATGTGCTAAAATGCACGTTAGCACCATCGCCCAACATCATCTAAACAAACTGTTCTTCTGGAGTACAATAAATAAGCCATCAAAAATAAGTTGGTTAAATCTAAACATCTGTCCAATGGCAATAATTATTTTCAAGCCAACATCTGCCAGTACTGATTATGATATTATCGTGTATCCCTAAAATAAACTGAAGTGGTAAAAAGGAGACCACAACATTACAATACAATAGAGGTGGGCGATATGCCAAAAATATAATTTCACGATATTTCAAGAATTTTTTTACATTTATTTTTTCAGACATCTGATCAGTTGGAACTGAGAACAAGAACCAGTAGTGCTACATTTAAAAAAATGCTATCAAGAACTGTGAATACAATGACTTTTATTCAATATTTTGCATGTTGTGTTGCACTAGATCCAGTTAAATCTGGACTAACTTCGCTCTCTTTATAATGAAACATGCATTTGGTCAGTGTCATACAAGTATTGACGATATCTATGTTATATTCAGAAAAGCATATTGTATTGTATTTTACTGTGACATAATTTAATTCCAACAACGATATATATTGTTATATTGCCAAGCCCTACAATACAATAAGCACGATTACAGAAATAAACCTTCTATTCCTGCTAATGATAATGTCAGACATCAGAGCACCAGTACAACTTCCCTGGCTTGATGCTGGTTAAATACAGCCCTTGCCCTCAGTCTTTGCCCTTTCGTGTAGACTCACACACTTCCACAGAGAAACAACTGCCCTTATCAGTTGTGGATAGACTCTAGCCTGGAATAAGTCCATATACACTAATCAGGACTTCCATGATGATATCACCATAACAACGTCTTTAGAGACACTGCAGCATGGGAAGTCCATATTTCCTCAACTCTATTCCCCCGAGTACCCCCCAGTTCAACTTCTCAAATGCTTGAATGCTTCAGCTAGCAGTCAGCAGCATGAAAAGCAATTAGTCAGTGACATGTTTTAAAGCTCCAATCAGGAGCTGCTGCAAATGGCGGATCAGCTCTCAGTACAGAGGCTTCTAAACAAAAACCACCACACGACTGTGAGTGCTAAAATAATATGGAAATGTGCACATCTGTTCGTAAACACGCAGCAAAGTCCTTGAGTGGCTGTTCTTCTGTTTTGGCACTGCTTGATTTACACTTTTAAAGTGCCCGTCTGGGAGATTTTGACTGCCTGCCCACCCACCCACACACCACCACCACCATCCACATGTGAATAACTCAAAACAGCATCGCTCACATGGCTCTCGCTCCACACCGGCCACCATCATCAGAACTTTTCAACAGGTTTGAATGGACGTTTTCCAGAGCAAAACAGAACATCCAAGCTATCTTGAACAGACTGAGGTCACTTGACTGGTGATCATTTGAAAGAAGAAAAGTATCCAGTTTTACAGAGAACAGCTATAACAGCATGTATCTTTAAATATTTACAGTGGCAAGTGGAATAAAGTAAACTACACCCAGCGGCGTTATTCCTTGAGGACACGCGGCTCCTATAGAAAACTCTCTGTGCCATAATGTTCTCTTTCTCTCTCGGTCTTTAGGGAGAACAGTGGGCTCTTCTTTGTTGTGAAGGTGTGAATTTCCCCACCAGGGTCTGAGTGGGTCACTCAGTATGCAAGTGTGAGCGCTGTGTGTGTGAGTGCGTGACTCAGAGCGGCTGGCCTTTGCCTCTGACAACAGGCGCTTGTGCTGCCTGAAGAATGTTTTCCATCCTCTCACTGCAAATCCCACCAGAGCAGGGGGCACTTCCAGGACCTCTTTTCCATCCTTTCACCAAAAACTCCTCCAGCTCCAGTTCCATAGGGGACTGGCAGAAAAGCCAGAGAGAGAGAGAGAGAGACAGAGAAACAGAGAGAGAGAGTGAGAGAGCGAGAGAGAGAGAGAGAGAGAGAGAGAGAGAGAGAGAGCGAGAGAGAGAGAGAGAGAGATACACAGAGAGAAAGAGAGAGAGAGAGAGAGAGAGAGAGAGATACACTTTGGATGGAAGAGATGGAAAGTTTGGAGAGTATAGTCCTATATTTAATCCTTGTTGCCAGGCAACAAGAAAACAACAGTGCAGAGCGGGATGGACAGTAAGAAAAAGTGGGTGACAAAGTACCACCATACAACACTTCACACACACACACGCGCACACACACACACGCACACACACACAGAAAGCCACTCAATTATATAAACACCCAAAGGAACAAACTCAAACCCACACAATTACATGTTCACGCACATATACACATACAGCGCAGGCCAAAAGTAATTGTGTAGTGACAGATTTTGTTGCTCTGTTCTCCAGCACACTGGATTTGAAAGATACTAGTGGCTTGGAGGTTTAATTTCAGGGTATGTGGGTCCATATCAGGTGAACTGTGTAAGAATCCTCCCTTTCACAGGCTGTCTTCTCATTTTAGAGGACCAAAAGAAACTGGACAATTGGTTGCTCAGAGGTCTCTTAACCAGTTGTCAAGTTTCTATGTGCTGTTGGCATCAGCAGTATGTCACTGTTGTCTCTCAGCAGGTTGACCAAAAGAGCAGTCAGATATAGCTAAAACAGAAGACATGTCAAAGTAACTTATTACTAGACCAATGAAGACTACAGCACGAGAGGAAGGAAAAACTGTTGAACGGATTAAGATTATTCTCCACGAGATGTGATGAAGAAGATGACCATACAGAGAAGACTTGCGTGTAGCACTCTAGAACAGAAGTCTTGTAGACAGATTACATGAAAAATTAATCTGTACCAGAGTGACACAAAGAGGAAAGTGTGGAGAAAAAAAGTGATCCAAAGCATACTTCACATCATCTGAGGAACATGGTGGCATGGGTCAGTATCGCTCAGCTGTGTTTAGCGATGTACTCTCAGGCTCAGACGCTCTGCACACATAGCATACAGGACAGACACAGCTATCAGAACTTGTCAGAAATGACTGCTAGCCAGTAGCAATTTTTGCCCGATATGCACCGAGACAACAATGAGCCTTTCACAAGATGTGCTGAATTAAGAAACAATGTATAGTATCTCCTCTTTGAAAGTCAAGAGTTTTATTTAAAGCAAGTAAAGAGTCACCCCTGTGTCTGCTAACAGGCATTACACTGTGTTTCATAGGAGTCAGATTTTGTTGTAGCACCTACATGTCACGCAATAACAACAGTCTGTGACTGGTTGTTTTGCATGTCAGTCAAATGGTCCTTTATATTTATCTCAAAATACAAAAAACACCACTAAACTCTCTGATGACAGGCACAAATCTGGTTTACAAGACTACTGACGATGTGATTGCCAATGGCAGCAGCAGGATGATTTCTGAAGTATAGAGGCAGAACTGATTAGATCCAACCAAACGGCATTCTACCGTATACCAGGACAATGAGACAAGTTCCTAGAGACACTACTGAGGCTTCAAGGACAAAAGGTGGATAATAAACACTACAATTTGACTTAAGATCATGTTAATATATCCAGTAATTTAACATCCCCTGAAATGGGAGAAATGTACTGTGGTTCCTATACAGTTCACCCAGTAGAAATGGAAACGTAAAAGTAGACGGTCTGCGTTTTCATCTTAGTCACTGAATCATTTCAAATCCAATGTAATGGAGCACAGAGCAAAAAAAGTTCATCTTAACCACATAAATAAAATGCTGTTTATGTCTTGATAAATAAAGGGGAAAAATCAGAGGTGGTGCAGCTTAGAGGCCTTGTTAAGTGTTCTCCTCATTAGCGGGTTTTGTGTATTTACACTTTAAGAGCTCTCCCTAGAGGGAGTAAACCTATTCCTGCTTTCCAGTATGCTAATTTGATGGCAGTTGATGGGGCCATGGCTCCAGCTTCCTCTGTGGCAGAATTCCCACTATGTTCATTCATACAACAAAACAACCAATACGCTCTTCCTCCTCGAGCTTAACACGCTCTGCAAAGTCTAAAACACTGAGGAAGTTTTGAAAAACAAACGGCCCTTTAATGGGATCTCATTGCGGGTAATGCTTTCCCTTTTACCGGATGCTTGCTACTTAGACTGCTGTGTATTACCACCAGAATGTTTGTGGTCACTTCAGAGGGACTCTTTTTGAGCACAAGCACTGAGAAAATGTTGCTGCAACTGCTTACTACCACAATGCTTTCCAGACAACCTTTGTGTAAAAAATTAGGAGCTATTATTTTAATGTACTGGAATATCAGCATGAACAATACATGCTAGGTATCCATGAATGTACTCTGACATATCAAATATAAAATGTAAATAAAAATGGCAAGTATTCAATAAAATCATCAAATTTCACATAAAGGTTTGTACACTCACTTGATATGGACAACTCTGTATACTCACTATATATTTCTCATTAGTGTTGATGAAGAGGAGCTGATGGAAATGCAGCATGTCATATTTTTTGTGACATTTCATTTATTTGATTACATTAAATTTGATAGCTTGAACAGACAACCTGGCTAAAGAACACTGGAATTTTAGCAGCAATGCAACAATCACATCCAGAATCTACTCACGCCTTGTAATCCTGTGTTTGGAATAGAGAAATGTGAAAATCAAAAGTGTCTTAAAGTGCCAGGACAAACAAGTTTAGTTGTGAGCATGTTAACACAAAGCTGTCTGTTTATTTTCTTTTACATAAAAACACTTAAGCAAGACATTATTTTGTTATGGATTTGTTTTAAAACCAGCTTTTCTGTATCTGTGTCCAGGAGGCCTAAACAGAACTTTGCAGACCTGTACAAAATCACAGAACACAGGGCGACACAGCAGTAAACAAACCTGGCAAGACCATTACTAACCATTACTAACTACAACTTCTATCAAAATATGCCTTTTTTAAAATGTACTATATTTGTGGTTTTGTGTCACATCTACTTTCTACTGCAGTCTATACATAATGATAGGAGTGCCAGGGAGAGAGATGTGACTCTAGCTGCAAGTGTGTCCAGGTGTGTGTTTAAACAACTGAAAGGAGAAGAACAAGCTTTTAAAAAAACAACATGAAATCCCAGAACTGCTGGTTATTTATCTGTGTTCCTAAACTGCACCGCAAATTTGAAAATTGATCTTAAAAAACAATATATGTTTTATAAAGTTATAATAATTACACTGGCGCAAAAATGAATCACTATAGGATGGGAATAACATTTCAAACCAGTGATTAAAACAGTTAACAGAGAATGAAGAAGGCACACCAAAAGTAAAGAAAGCAATTTTCCTTAGATTGTATTTGTCCCTTAAGGTCCACTTATAACATTTACATGGTTTCATGTACCAAGAATAAATAGTCATAATTTATTCTTACATGACCACTTTCCAACCTTCCTTTATCCGTTAGAATGTGCCTTTAAAACTAATCTATGTAAATGACTAAATGGCTGAAATGAAGCACTCCTCATAACATCAGCATGAATGGATGAATACAGCAGTGGCTGATTCTGTGTTACTCTTATTTTAAAAGGCCTGATGTAAGCACAGTACGCTACATCAGAAAAGTTCATTCTAATTCTTAAGTTATCAAAAAGCTGGACCAGTTTTGTTCATGGATGAACCAAACGAACCAAAGAGGAAAACAAAGTTCTGATCTCTGATTCTAGAAAAATAATGACGTTATTAACTGTTCAATCACTTTCAAACACAACTAGCTTCCTGTTTTCGCTTACATTCTGTATAATAGTCTTTTGTTTCCATTTTTGTTCCCTGCACCATTTCTAACTCTTGTTTCAAATAGTACCCATCCCTCGGGTGTAGACATCCCACTGGTCTGAGAACATGGAGCTGCCTCACGTGGACATGCTTCAGCTCCAGATGATGGCTACTGCCGTTCTTTTCTTAACCAAGGCACGTGCTACAGGTTTACTGTCTTTACACTTGGTTAAACTAATGGCACAAAATGCACAACTGGATTTGAGCTTAAGCTCCTGAAGAAGCCTTCACAGCAGGCCAGAATACTGGAGCATAATCGGAGGCCCATCTCCGTCTGCCGGTGGACACAGCTCCTGTTTACATAAGGATGACTGCTGGGAGGCAAACCAACTCTGAAACTCTATCTGTAACTGCAGGGACAGTGTATGTGTGTGTATATATGTGTGTGTTAGTCCAGTATTAAGAGAAAACTGTGCGTCTCTGGCAGGATGTGACACTGATTCTATCCAGAGCACAGTGAGAAGAAGATTTACCCCACACACACACACACACACACACACACACACACACCTCAGTGGAGAGCAGTATCCTCTTCTCTCTCTTAACGCACTGCTAATATTCACAAACCTGGAGTTTTATTTTGGTTTGCGGCATTCTGCTGTCACGAAACGGAGCTTGTTACTCTTGCTCCACAGAGAGTGTAATCAAACTTTCTCTTTCTCAGAAACTCAGCCCACAGCAGCACTCGCTAACGGCTCCATGGGACAGGCACACAGTCATAGCAGCCCAAGCCTGAACAGCCAGCCCACAAGAGAGCCATTTCTGGACACTGATCTGACTGCCTGCATTTGGACAGCTACTTGTAACAAGCAGGCCTGCGATGAAGCCTACTTGTACCTTTTATTCACTGAAATAAAGGCACAGAGCTTCTCGCTCTGCTGTGTTACTGCTGACATGCACGCACTTCAAAATAAAATGAACTAACCAGGCCTGACGCGCTCACCCGCCTCTGACCTTACCCTCCCTATAAGCTTGTAATAGCCTACTGGCTCAAGCCTCCACACAGGCAACTTGTTCCACAGAGCTGGTTTTAACCACTCTACAGCCATGACATCAGTGAGACTAAAACCAGAGGAGTGCTATTCCAGTACCATACCCTATTACCATTAACTCCACAGCTGATGGTGTCTATCAGCTTTTAAAGGGGAAATCCATTGATTTTCAGCATAATTCAATCATTGTAAACAAGGTCATTCAGAATGCTATTGTTCTCTGTAGAAAAACTTGTCAACTTAGATTTCTTTACAGTGGGTGCTGATAGGAACCAGGGGTCACAATGCCAACAGGGCAAATATAGACATTCTTACTATCCAAAACCACCAGTTAACCTACACGTCTGCTGAGTTTTTATATGTAAACGGTGATAATGGTTAAACAGTGGTTAAAAAAAAAAAGTTTTCTTGGCTACTACTTTGCCTGCATGTAACACCCTGCATAGGCCTTATCTCAAAACTACTGCACAACAATGCCTCAGGCATCAGGCAGTGTATTCAAACTGATTTATGTAATTATTCTGTGAGGTGTTAAATGCTTGGGACATCCAGTTCCAATCACAACCACTGTGAACAATACAGACTACGTTTCCCTGTAACTGAGCATTTTACATCAAACCACTCTGAATGACTTTGTTTACATCTTAGTGATTGAGTTTTGACAAATGGGTGGAATTCCCCTTTTACGTCCTGTTGAAAGCTGACGTAAACTGAGGTCGGGCTGCAGCAGTTGCTTGTTCATCCACATTACAACGCAGCCTGTGTGTTTGGAGCAGGTTTCAGGCCTCTGCACTTCCAAGTCAAGCCCTCTGTTGGCACCTGAGGAATGGGACATGTATCATGACACTTTGTCCTGGTGGGTGTGTCACTGGCACACCGCTGTAAACCACTCTGGGCCAGACCGTACAGGCAGTAGGCGTGTCATAAACATAAGGGTTTAAAGCTCGTACTTAACACTTGCGTGTTTGACAATGTAAAAGGTAGCTTACCTTTAAGCTAATGACCGAGTGCAATGTGTAAGTGTGCGGTTAGCATATAACATAACACTTCTGTGCTGTTTTCTCCTCTCATAACCAGCCTCCACACTATTTGAAGAGCCTTGGTTAACGAAGCTGAGGGAGGCAAACCCCACTGCGCTGTTAGTGTGCCAGGGGAAAGGAAAAGGAAGGGAATGCCACAGCCATACTCGACAAGACCCCTTAATAGAAAGTAGTAGTTATTCAGGAGGAAATGTCTGTTTTGGAAACGAGTACAGTCGGTATTCGTCGTTGTATGATAGCGGAAGTTCGTAATAAAAAACACAACACGCGGTTTCACGTCGATGCCAACGCTAAGTACAGTCTGGTAGCTGAAGACTCGTAACTAACTCACATCAGCCTCGCCAGCAGCGGCGGCGGCGGCGGCCAGCCTGCCGAGACTAGCAGCAGGAATGCACTCACTCACTCACTCTGGGTGTAACTAACTTAGCAGCCCTCACTTCACCCTCTTCAGTCCGTCTAGTCGCACAAATACGTTATTTACCGTTGGTTTTTCTTTCTGTTCGTGTGTTTACAATGTTATTCACTCTGCCAGTGGCTATATTTATAATGATACAGCGGCCGAGTTCAACAAGTGGTCTTCCTTCTCTGTAGCTCTGCCCGGAGTCCCGACACAGAAACAGCGCAGAAACTCGCCGCCACAGCCGGAACTCCGAACCCGAGCACACGGTCGTTTCTGTCAATAAAGGAGGAAAATGAGTGGCTGAAGCCGTGTCGGTACCTGGTGAAGAGCCGTGAGTCCGTCTACGTTGGCGTAGTTGATGTCGGCTCCCTGTCTCAGCAGCTCCGCCACCTCCTCCCGGTCTCCGGCCGAACAGGCGGCCATGAAAACGGCGCCCTGGGCGAAGCGCACTCTGGCCCGCCGGCCCGAGCTCGAGTGGCCCCGTACCTGAGCGCCGGTCAGGTCGGTCTCTGAGCCGTGCCACCGCGCCAGCTGGTCCTGCCGCCGCTGCTTAGCAGCTTCGGACCTGGAACGGTCAGTGGCCGCCATCTTCCTCGGTCTCTCCCGGCAAATTCAATTTGTCAACTTAGAGAGAGACAGCCAGAGAGAGAGAGATGAGGAGGAGGAGGAGGAGGAGGACTCAGGGAACCGGGGAGCCATCGAGGCCCGAGAGTGAAGAAGTGCGCCGCCTTGCGGTCGCCGAGCAGCTCCTACACCCACTGAGCTCAGGGTGGAGTGACACACGTGAGCGCAGCGGACCAATAGGAAAACAGAAGGGCGATGACGCACTCTGCCAAATTCTGGCCCTCGGGGCTCTGGGGCTCTACAGAGCGAAGTTTCAGAGGGCAGTAGTCACAAGAAGTGCCCGGGAGTGTGTAGACAGCGGCTCATGTGTTCCTTCTGAAATTAAGTGTATTAATACGGAGTTTATCCTCGCTTTGCCACAGTAATAGCCTCTACTCTCCTAGGAAGACTTTACACTAGATGTTAGAACATTGCTGTGTGGATTTGATTGCATTCAGCCACAAGCGCGTTAGTGAGGTCAGGTACTCTAGTTGGATGATCCTCTTTGGATCACAAACACAACTCCAATCCCATTTCACCCCTTGACCCTACCACTTAGCCCCTACCCCTGTGTTTTACCTGTTCATGTCTAGGGGTTGGGTGTCCCAATTTCTGTTGAGATAGAGGGGTAGGGCGAAGTGTTAGGGCTACATGGCCCTTCAAACGGAGGTTTTTCAGAGGCACACTCCAAGTGGGAAAACCGGCAAGATGGCTGCGCAAGCGAGCAAAGAAACCCACAAATGTAGCTAAGTGTTTTGTCTATTAAAATTTACGATAGCCATGGTATTATCTTAGTTTAATGTCGTTTCAATGTAGAATGGTCTTTTTCTTCATAACAAGCATAAAAAAACGCTAGTAGTAGTACGTTAGCTAGCTAAATTCCACTTTAAATAGTACAGGCGTTACATTCTGGCACCTCAAGGCCTCAGCATACTTCTTAACGACGTTCGCCTGGCTTCAGCAAACAATATGACGGAATTGCGCAGAAGCGCTAGTAGCCTGTTAATGAAAATGTTATTTTTTATTTGAGGCTTGTCCCATTTCATAGGGGAAGATTTGAACGACAGCTTGTAGCTCAGTTCCAAGGGGCAAGGTGACCCTCAAAAACAAGGGGTAGGGGTAAAAATAAGAAATGGGATTGGGCCCAAGTCTTCCCAAAGGTAACGCTATCTGAAAATAGCTAAATTCACTGTTTGGATACATTTGGGCATGTAGGATCAGTTTTCCCAGAGATTAAGCCTAGTCCAGGATTACACTTTGCTTTCAAAGGAGAATCTCTATTCAGAATTCTTTGTAGACCAAGATTAGACTTGATCTCTGTCCTGGAAACCAGCCCATAGCGTAGATAAGTTCAGTGGGGATCATATTTTCAAATACGCTGACCACCGACTCATTAGAGGTGATGTGAACATGATATGTATGCAGAAGAAACTCTTGAATTTACACTATTTCATAGAGGTTTAAAATGACCACAAGGTAGACGGCAATCCAAGTTAGATTTTCCCACCAAACATTTAAAGTATGACACAGTTACAATCCAGTTTTTTATTACGATTCATGCACAGCACATTTTACTGTAATAGGGGCTACAGTAAAAATGTGCAAAACGGTACAACATGAGTTTTGCTCATCTCACATATTTTACACAAAAAAAAACCACGAAGAGGCAGCAGGGACATCCTAACACTTGGGAAGCAGGAATACAATACAGTACATGGTACATTACTGAAAGAAACATATTGCATTGGACATTGCATTGAACAGCGCATGGTCACAAACCAACTTAACCAGCAGGACTTAAAAGATACTGTATATCATCACTGAACATACATGCTGTACATCAGACTGTCTCTATAATGTAGGATTTGTACTCATTGCAAGAGGTTGTGCCAACTTTCTCTCTCCCTGTTTATTCACATTACTTTAACATGTCTGCTTCACTCTTTCTGTGATGCAAGATTCATCTGGGTACTCTCTTACTTAAACTAAAAGACAGTAGTACAGCAGAGATACTCAACAAACTGAGAGCTTAGGATGACACAGCGTGGAGCAACACCTTTTTATACTTTCTGAAACATGAGTGCACCAACTTCAGACTTACTGGAGGCACCATCACACCAAACAAATTTTCAACTGAAGCTGTGTAGATACTTATTGTCAAATATATGAAAAATACTGAAAATATGTGAAAAATACTGAAAAATACTGGCAATTCAGTATTGGAGCATTGAATATTTCAGGAGTGTGCTGTTGCTAATAACCTGTTCAAATGTTTCAGCTGTGATGGATGATGCAATGGCTTCACCACACAATGCTTAATATGCTAAAGACAGATAAGCAAAACAAAACAGAACCGCAATACTATGATCATCTATTGTAATTGGACATATGGATTTCAAACCTATTGCTCTTACAGATGCACAGAATTCATTGACCAGGTTTACAGGGAGCCAAATGCACACCTGCAGGGCCTCAACTATTACATCCTCTGAGCTGATATAACATGAAGACACTTCCAATGGACTTTTATACCCCTATCCTTTTTCCCCAGCCAGAGAGAAAAAAAAGACAGGAAGACCAAGATTTGAAGGGGATGGCAAATTCCAACAAATGCATCTTCGTTTCATTTTTCTGCCACCCATGAAAACTTACAAATTAACAAACAAAGAAATGCTAGAAGTTTACAATAAACAATTAAAATTGCAAAGTGTTTTGTGCAGTCATGTCCATGGAAAAATGTCTTTAGAACTCCTGGAGCTTACTTTGAAATATTTGTGACATAATTTTTCATTTCATCAGCAACACATATAGCAAAGTGGTTCATTTCCTCATTAGGCATTAATGTACATTTACATAAGGACACCCAGAAACCCCACTGCACACTTTAACCTTAAAATGAAACACAAGGTTAAACACTACACGTACATTAAGAGGATCTTTCTCAAGAGAACAAAGTTACAGAACTAAAATCAATTAAAAAAAAAAAAGAGAAATCACACAAACACCTAATTGTCTCCAGTTCTGTTCGGCCTATAAGGAGGCAGTTAATAAATAATTACAACCTTGTTTCCTTCTTAAATCACTGCAGTGATTTGAGATTTTCATCACAAAGTTCATTCAGCATGGCTGGGGCTCAGGGTCATCACATATGGCCTAAATAGACAGATATTCAATGACTGAAACAGTGCATTATGCATTGATGGTTCCAGCTAGTATGGTTTCTAAGAGAGCAAGTTGGGGCTAGGGGGCCCCAAAGGACGCATGATCAAACCTTCATCTGTCTCTTCATGGATGGGGGGAGGAGGGGATGCAGTAGACTGGGAAGATCCAGCACTGAAGGAGCCACGCAGATTCAGATTAACACAGAAGAGGCTTGGTAGGAGCTGGCGCTGGTACTGTTCCACACGCTGGATGGCATCCAGCACAGACGAGCTGCCCCCACACACCCAGCCTGGCAGCAGGCTGGCCGCACTAAACGTAGCCGGTGCAGACTGAGAGTGCCTCAACTCCAGTTGATAGGAAAATCTGAGAGAGGAGATAGAGAGCATAGATGACATACATGTGCATCTTATTGCATATAGCTATTCTGTAGCTATTCAGAATCACAAATACCCGACTGTGTCTGTCTTTAAGGGTGTCCTGCAAGGCTCAGTTTTATGTCCACTACATTTACATGCTGCGATGTGGTCACGTAATATGCAGTCTTGGTCTAAATTTACATTGTTATGCAGACGACATTTGAATCAATGTTATAATCAGCCCTTTCCTGACTGTACAACCACCTGCTTTATTTGACTGCATCCATGACATAAAGTCATGGATGAGTGTGATTTTTAAAAAACTGAACACTAGCAAAACTGAGATGCTTTTAATCAACCTGAAGCTCTGACATCTAGTTTATCAAGCCTTGCTATCAATATTGATGAGACTTTAGTAACACCTTCTGCTAACTTTCGCAATCTTTGACCCCACGCTCTCCTTTGACATACTCTAACTGACATAATTCTATAGTTAAAACAGCATTTTTACATCTCTATAACATTGCAAGCCTCCGGCCAACCCTCAGCTTAGAAGATGTAGAAATACACACATTTATAAGATCCGGTTAGACTTTTGTGATGTTCTCCTATCTGGCCTCCCTGTCAAAACCCCAATAGATTGCAGTATGTACAGAATGCAGTTGCTATCATCCTCACATATTCTAAGACGACTGACCACATCACTCCAGCCTACAAACACTTCACTGGTTACGTATTACATACTGTAGTCAATACAAGATTCTTCTTGTTACAAACAAAGCTCTGCATGGCCTGGCTCATGATTACTTGGCTGAACCATCCTTTACTTTACAATCAAGTAATTTAGGCCTTCTCCATGTTCCAAGGTCCAAACTGACCTCTCCGGGTGGTCGTTCGTTTAGTGTAGAAGATCCCAAATTATGGAAAACTCTCCCCAAATCCAATTGGGATGCCCTCTCTCTATCCTCATTTAAATCTCTGTTAAACATATTATTTTCATATTTTTTCATTATGCTATCAATGTTTCTCATATCTTTAAATGTAAAGTCTACATGTTTTTAATTGTTGCTGTTTAATGTGTTCATGTTCTATGTTGGTTAGTCCTTGAGCATGGGAAAAGTGCTATATAAATAAAAGTGATGATGATGATGATGATTATAAATGTGGATGCATATAGGTTGGTAGCATATGTGGTTTTTTACCGTGCAGACACCTGTTGTGATACGCTCCTGCCAGCATGTTGTAGAACATACTGCAGCAACTTCACTGTCTGCTCCTTCATCCAGCCCACATCCTCCTGTATATCAGGCAGCCACTCCAACAACCTGAAAGAGAGACAACATAATTGAATTAAAAGAAAATGCTTTCTCTTGGTCACACATCAACTCTCAAGGTTTTTCTTTAATTGTAACCAGCTGAAAGTTCTCCCACTATGACAATATTAAGAAATTGAGAAGAACAGCTAAAAGTCACCTGATACTCAGTGACACAGCTGACTCCAGTGGTAGCGTATATGGCAGTAAGATGGTTGACAGCATCCTGACAGGGAACATGTTGCTTAGAGAGTGCAAGAGGCTCCGTCTTTCTTTACAGGCCTCCACCAAAGCTACAGAGAAAGAGAGAGGCAGATTCTCACTCAGTAACCTACATAAAAACAAATATATCTGAAATACGCATGGCCTGCTATTCAGCGACAAATAGAAAGATGTTTATATGCTTCATCTAACATAGTCTTTTATACCTCTATGAAGCCGTGGTGGCAAGTGCTCAAAGATGTGTTCTTCTGTGCCTGAATGAGCATCAGGATGCATCTCTTCTTCCCTTGTATGTCCTTCCTCATCATCCTCATTATCAGAGTCTTCCTCACCCTCCACAGCCCCGTTACCCAACGGGCGGTGTGGCCGTCGGAACTGCAGCAAGCCTAAAAAAAGTACACATGCAATTTTAGTGAGAGACGAGGAAAGTGGCACTAAACTGATGAGTGAAGGTTCTAATTAAAAAGGTTCTAATCCATTTAGGCACACTACTAATAATGACCACTAGAGGGCACTGCTACACTTGAGAACAGCCCCTTGCAAAGTATGGCAGAGAAATCAGTAATTAACCCCACAGCACCTCCTAATGTGATATGGCATATCAGTGACTAACATACCAAAGAGCAAGCAGAGTTGGCAGTTATCTCAGATGACTCATGATCAAACTTTGATTACAGCAATACCTACCCATTTTTCCTACACAACACTGCTCATACAAATACACTACTCAAAAGTAGGAACACCCCTATCATATTGTTTTTTAAATAAATATTTAATTTGTTAATGTATTATGCAAGTCTGGCTTTGCCATATTTAGCTAAACAACAGTAAACTAGAAATTATTCACCTAACCATTCTGCTTCTCCTGGAAAGCTACCACTCAACACACCTAACACTAAATGTCATTATTATTCTGAAAGAGATTGCTTTAGAAAACCTATAAATATTGAGTTGAAATAATCTGACATATGATTTTATCTCTATGGTAATAAAATGCCTGTAAGAAAGACTGAAGATACATAGGAAATTCCAAAAATCAAGTGTGAAAAATGTACTGAAGTCATGGAAGTAGAGAAAATCAAGTGTGCAAACTAGAAGACTTCAAGCTGTCATCCAAAAGACATGATATGCAACAAAATACTACCCTAAATAATAATCTACACCACAGAAAAGAGACACTAATGTTTGAGTACTTTTACTTGCCTTACCTAAGTTTTCAATTAAGTACCAAAGTAATTTTGAGTTTCATTCAGTAAACTTGGTCTTCATTGCTGGTCGTTATAACTGTTCTGATGGATCTGAATGAATGATAACTTCAGCTTGGAAGGTAATCAAGAAATAAGGCATAAACTGTATCCAGAGAGTCTCCCAAGACTAAATTTGAGCACTGTAGCTGTGGTTTGGCAAACTAAGTTCTCCTATACGCAAATGTACAGTGAAAAACAGTACTGGAAATGGTGGTCATAATAAGATATATCTCTTACCATTTTTCTTTAGGAAATACAAGGCGTCTTTATATCCCTGCTTACACATGGTCTTCAGTACCTGATAAGGAAACCCAAAGAAATTAGCAGGATGAAGCTTTTCAAAACCTTTTAACAGGCATTTAATGTGTAAACAAGGTATCAGTATTAAAGAGAAAATATTGAAATAACTATGTGTGAATTTATACATTGATGTGTGCTGTTGTGTGTATGTATGTATGTGTAGTGGAGTTTTACCAGTGGATCAGGAGGAAACAGTGCTCTGGTGACTCTGTACAGGTTGGAGAGTGTGAACTGTATGGATGTGTTGGTAAATCGGAGCTCGTGCATGTTGGTGGAGCTGATGTCTCGAGGGCAGATATCACTCTCTCCTGAGAATGGAGAAACTGTGATGGTGTTCTTCAGCTCGTACCGAGGCAAATTATCACTGATTCCACCATCCACATACCGCTAGAGAGAGTGAGAGAGACAGTGAGTGATAAAATCAGTACATATGTCGGTAGAATCATATAATTGACTATTGGCAATGACTGATAAGTTCACTACTGTGTCAAAGTGAGAGACTACTCTTCATTTAACTTCCAGTCAAAATAGCCTTTAAGATATGTTATTATTTTTTCAGAAGATAGATTTAACAGAAAATTACACAGAGTCCACTATTTACCTTTATTACAGCATACATTGTTTTCAGGAGACAGTTTTTCACCTCCAAAGTTCAGTCTTAGAAGTTAGTTGCATTTTCTGCTTTGTGCGACTCAAGTAATCCCAAACATGAATGTGTTTGGGATTACTTGAATCGCTGATGTTGAGGTCTGGACTGGGGTGGTCAGTCCATTGTTCTGAGAACACCAGCATTTCTATTTCTAATAGACTATTATTTTTTTTCAGCTACACGTCCTCTCAGACTCTGAGTTGTATTTTCACAGTGGAAGGATGAAGAGGAACACCAGTGGATTTTTTTCAGATCTGAAGCAACAGTGGAGCTTGATTTCTCAGATGAAAGATGAAAGCTTTAAGTACTGTTGATCTGATGGTTTTGGTGGTCTATCAGCTCTTGCACTGTTGTTAGGAGTCCCATTTTCTTGTATGTTTCATACACTCCAGTTTTGGAAACTCTGTTTTTTTACTTTACCCTTCTTCATTTATCCTCTTTCCCCCAGTATATGTAATATCTCCAGAAATATCTCCTGATAAATGAATAACTTGAACGATATGGCTGTTTTGACTGGAAATAAAATAAATGAAGGGTGGCCTCTGACCTTTGCAAACTACAGTAACCCCATGGCAATCCTTGATAAGCAAAAATCATCCATGTTGGGACACCAAATTGATAAAGAATTACATAGGCCTTGTTTAAACAGTTTGCCAAAAATATTAAATAATTGTTAAGGATTTAATATTGTTACAACAATTGATTGTTAAAGGGCATTTATAAGACAACAAGCTGTGCTACAGCTCCTTTTTCATTGTCTCTGCTGCAATTATGTCAGATTTTGTGGGGATGTGATTATTTAATAAGACAATATCATGAACATTTTTTAGATATCACCCAGCCAAATTATGCACCTTCGCAAAGAGATGCAGAACCCCCCTCCACGATATTTCTACTCTCTAAAATAAACTCAGATTTCATATAAAGAGGCACTGTGATTGGTTAGATGAAGCAGTGGGAGGGGCTCTAGTCATTTGATATTCCATTTCTAGGTACCACAGGAACAGGAAAAACAGCATCCTTAGGAACACTGTGACTCTTCACATACTTGGCAAAACACACACACACACACACACACACACACACACACACACACACACACACACTTTAGAGACTTTGTCAGTAGCGCAGAACACACACTGTGAAGACAGAACTACACATGTACACACATTCCCACACCCCGCAATAATGCTCTGGCACTGTTCTGCCCAGTCCCGGCCAACACACACACACACACACACACATTTGCACACAAGTATCCTCCCTGAATGGCACACGTGGCAGAGGGAAAGCTTGTCTGTGGCCAAGCCTTGCCAAGACACATAGAACACAATGCTGAAGTATCCCAGAGCCTGAAGAGCTGATCTGAGAGCAGTGTGTTTTTTTTCACATAACACATAAAACCAGTGCCTCTGTAAAGCCAGCTTACAGCCAAATGATCATTTCTATTTTCAGCAGCACACAGCATTGCAAAATCAAAATCTACATCCTCCCTCAATAGATATTCTTCCCACAGCCAATGACTCACTCACATGGGACTTGGGATTTGAACTGCAGTGCTGTGTTATAACACTGTGTGTGTTTTGTTTAGAAGATCCATACCGGAGAAGTTTAAGTCTGCCCTCTTGAGTTTTCTATGGTCAAGTGCATCTGCCTATAACCTAATACACAATGCCGCAATCATAAACAATCGGAGAGACATATAGAGAAAGAGTAAACTTTCAGTATTCTTTCAGCAAAGAATAAACAGTACAAGGAAATGCTAGGGAAACAAACAAAAGGGTACAGAACTGTTGTAGGTCCCATGGCACTCCCATTTCAAATCAAAAACTATCTTCTGTTTCCATCAAAGAAACTTTTTTAAGCAGGAGATCTGAGCTGTCTAGAGCCCAAAACTACAGAAAGAATTTAAAGGGCCAATATTCTACATTTGCCCTGTATTTTATTTTTTTCTGATGTTTGATGTTTGTGTGGTTTTATGTACCATAAAAATGAATTCATTTTCACAATCTCTTTATATATTAGAATAGGCTGTTTTTATTATTGTGCCTTTAAGATCGAAATATGTAAATGAGGTGTGTTCTGATTGGCTGCCCTGTTTTATGCTTCAGTCAAAAAGCATTTCAGGTTGAAACACTCCTTGTAACTTGGGCAGATATATGTAAATTATTTCTTTTTTCATAAAAAAGATGGATAACTCCGCTCTGGAGGGCCAGATTCCTGCACAGTTTGGTGATATTCCAGCTCAAGCATACCTCACTCAACTCATCAGCTAATTACCAGGTTTGACTGCTGTGCTGCAGTTAAGTTGCCAACTGTGCTGGACTCTGGCCCCTCAGTTCCCCACTCCTGCCATATATGGACTGTATAGACTGGGGAGTGAATGTTTTTGCAAGTTTAACAATGTTCACATACTACATCAAACTCTTTTATTTGAGAAAAGCGAGATAATATCTGGTTTTCCATGACATAGGCCCTAAAAGGATTTTTTCCTGTGGCTTTTTCTGTACCTTTTATTTTGACCTGAATCAATAGTTTAACTTTTTGGTGCTATGTAGAGGTATTTTTTAAAGGGTTCTTTAACCATGGACCACTAAGCATGCAATGGACCATTTGTGCATTCAAATCGTTGTGTAAATGGTCACAATTCTACAACCACTGCCTTCATTAAGGAACCCTTGACAAACACTTTTTAAGGGTGTAATAAACACATCACCTCTTATATATTTGTTCTGTATGTTTTGTATTTCTTGTATTAGATAGATGCTTCCTAACTACAAGATGATTCTACACATACGTGTTAATAAGAGGATGAGGGATGTTTATCTTCTTAGATACAGACTTTCATACATGCTAACTGTGATCTCATCTGGTAAAATGGGTTTATGATGATGAAGATAGAAGTGAAGAATATAAGAACTACTCACCACTCCCTGCAGGGTGGGAGGTATAAGTCCACAGTACACTGGAATGTAGGCGCTGCAAACACATGCCTAGACACACAAACACAGACACACACACTGCAAATCAGAAGCTTCTAAGAATCGATTTCTGTCTTTATGCTGATTTTGTTTTTACATTTCAAAGACATTTCTCAAATCATTCCCCACTGTCCAAGTTACTTTTCAGAAAATTCCAATAAAGCTGTTATCATGTAATAAAACTCTGTAATCACTGTTTATGACCATATGACTGAATTTAGCACAAGTGTCAGTGATCTCTTGAATTTATGTTAAGCCGGGTGGAAATAAAATATTTTAGTTGGAGTGTCAGTGAGGAGTCAATGTGTCAGAGTGTGTTCTCAAGCGCTTATGATAAATAATGAACATAAATGTACAAATTTCCTTTAGAAAGTATAGTATGATGAATTGTTAATTTTTACTTAATATGAGGTAAAAAAGGTCAATATAAGTTGAGTTTAAAATTTTGCCAAGCTTTAGTTGTCCTTTTTCTGCAGAGGGTTTGAATTCAGCCTTTTTTGGTAAAGTACATGAATAGTTTATTGGATAACCTAGAAGCAAATTAAAAAAAAAAAAAGTTCTCCCTTCTTTCCTTCGATTAACAACTTACATAACTGCCTTGCTGCAAACAGAAGCACCATCCAACACCCACATAATGTTTTTATTGTCTTCTACTAACACAAAGTCAATCACCTAATCTATTTTTAAAGACATCCCAAATCATTGTGTTTTCTGTGCCCAACTACGGTGTTACGACTCTTTTAGATTCTTTTATTATGGAATACAAGCTTCCCTCTTTTTTTCATATGTAGCTTTTAGGTTCATTTCAGTATTAAATGCTGAGTGTAGTTACTAAATGCAATGCAAAATATAGGAACAATTACTAACCTTTACACTACTTTAACCCCCTAAAATACCTTATTGCATACTAAGGCTTATTATTCAGTACAGCGACTTCAATGCAAACTGGCTGAGCTATTCAAACTTTGCACAAACTTTTGCAAAAGAGAGGGTGGGGCATGCTGTACACAAATTATTATTACACAGTTATAAAGCACGTGTTATATATTAATTTATGCGTATGTGTGTGTGTGTCCATCTTACTTGCACCAGTTCCTCATTGCTGCTGAAGTGGGTTACCAATACGTTCTCTCCGTCTGTGACGCGGGTCAGAGAGATGCCCAGTCTACCTGTGGCTTTGCTGTAAGCATCAGGGGTCAGCGTACGATACAACCTGGCCCGTATGATCTTTACCAGGTTAAAGGAAGGGTGCATTGGTCCCAGAAACCGCTTCCGTGCTTCCTTCGCCACATCAATGATGTTGGCCCCAGTCTCTCCTAGAAACAGGGTAAAGGAGGACACTGAGTGTAGTGGAAATACAATGACAAGCTAAAGGCATGTGGGATTACTCCAGTTCTGTACTCCACACGCACTGCATGACTTCATGTTTTCCTGTTCTACACTTAATTCAGAAGGACCTGATCATTTGGGAAAAGCACAAGACAGTGAAGGTGGACTACAGGCCTGGTTCTGGGAAACGCTGACCTACGCTAGGGGGCTATGGCACATATGCTAAACATTACAAACATGCAGGACGTCAAGTGTGGACAGTGGACGTCAGGAGGCAAGACCTCATCTCATAGCCTTCGTTTTTTATCTCCCTACCAACATTACAGACATGCCTGCTACAACATGCTGCCTACAGCAACATCCCTATTTCTGACATCTGTCAGTTCTGCTTTCCTGTGACGGTTTGCACCATAATAAGATTAATGGAAAAGTTAATACAGCTGCTATATTAACAGAGTGTCTACTTTAAAAAAAAAAAAAAAAGACTAATTTTCACATTTTCCTCTTACCCCAAACATAGCTGACAGGCCGGTACAAGGTGTCTGATATTTTCTTGATTAGGTTTTGCAGTGAAGCTACAAGGCTAATGTACAGCCTAAATGTAATGGGAGTCTATGTAACCCGAAATCTCTCTGGGGTGACACAGACTTCTGTTACATAAGCCTGGTAGCTCCACTGCAAAACTACAGAAGCAAACTTCAGACACCACACATGTGTCTCATTAGCTATGTTTGGGGTAGGGGTGAAACTGTGCACCACCCCTGTAAACTCTACTCTTCGTCGTTATAAAGCGGACTGTGTTACCCAGACAAGCCCCGACGACCAGCGCTGAGGCGGTCAAGGCTCCTGCCGAGGCTCCGTAGATGTGCCGGGCATTTTCAACCAGAAAGGGCGCCTGTTCCTGCAGACAGCTGGCCACTCCGACATGGTAAATACCGAGAAACCCACAGCCGGCGAAGGAGATATTCCAGGGCGAGTCGAGGGGAAACATGCTGAGTCCAAACGGATTACCTTTTTCAGGACGGTTATATGGAGAAGTGTGTCGAAACGGACTAAAACAGTCTCTCAAGTCGGCAGTGCAGCCACCAGTTTAGGCCTTCCTTTCAAAACAAAACCAGGGCACGTCTTCCCGCTGAACACTTGTTATTGTTGACAGTCCGTTAGCGGCAGTTTGAGCTAACGCCGTCTTCGGTGTTGTTGAAGTAAACTCCACCGACCTGCCGACCTTGGCTCAGTAGGCTAAAAACAAAGATTTAAAGTTTGTTGTGGCGGCCAGTCCGCATCGTCGTGTCCTCCGCTGAGTGAGATTTCATGGCTGCTAAATGTTAAATAAGGTCTCGCAGGGCGGCTGGTTAAGTAACCTGTTTTTGGAGAAGTAAAGTTACTTCGCTCTCCTTCATTTCTGTCAAACCCCAGTGAGGAGGGCCCTTCACTTAAATAGGCGGGCAGTCGAGCTTATATCAGCCAATCACAGGCCAGGAAACCTGAACCTCCCGAGCTGTCAATCAGCCCGAGCAGCTTCCACGAACTGAGTACTGAGGCTGTCAGGGGCCAGTGATGTTAAACCCAAGGACCACTGCTGACCTCTGTTTGTGCACTTAATCCGAAATAACAGTGCTTTTCGCACCGTGACGTCACTCCGCCTGGTTGTTTATTACCAAAGAGGCGGTGAGCAGGTAGCAGCCTCCTGTCACAGTAATAACACCGAGTCTTTCTGAATGCTGTTTGCCACCTTTGATACAGTGGTACAGCTTGTCCCCTCAAGGCATCCCTCAATTTATAAATTGTAAAAATATGCATTCACTGGGGATTTTAAACTTAGAACACAGTTAGCAGCGGTGTTTTTCTGGATTTTATTTTGGCAAAGCTTTTTTTCGTCCTCTGTAGAAACCTCCCCTGGGTGCGCTTTAACCTACTCTACACATACTTGCTGAGGAAGTGAGTTCTGTTTTAGGTGGAAGGGGAATTTATTTGTTATCCACCGCATAAAGGACAACGTGTTTTCACATCAGAATTGATTTTCACCTCCTCCTCTTCCAACACCACCCCGTCAGGAGGTAAACAGTACGCTAGGGGTTAGTTTTCTACATTTATTGCACAATTTAGGACAATAATTAAGTGAATTATCACAGTAGTATGAACACAGTTTCACTGTCCAACAGCTAAAACAGAATGAGGGAAATTTCAACAAAGGATTTAGCCTATAATTTGCCTCTCCGCTTCACCACCCTGCTTGTGTCTTGAAAAATGATTCTTGCAGGCTACTTTATGTGGATCTTTTTGTATATTTTATCCATCTTTTATCCACTGTATATTTTTCCATCCTATAAAACAGCAAGCAGTCTGCTAAAGTACTGTTGCAGGTATATATAGCATATATGTTGTAATGTATTTCAAAAACACGAAGGGCACTCTTCTAAGAATGTGTTGTGAACATGCTATGACAAAATACTTCTATCCTTTGACCTCCTTCTAGTAGGCTACATCTTGCCAGAGAGCATCTCGAGGAAAAGGTTTTACCAAGTACATTTGGAGGGTCAATCACAGGGCATTAGTAGGGGAAAGGCATTTCAGCTCTTTCTGTGTATATCACATCTTAAAGAAAACAGATCTCCCATGTATATAATCTGCAGTAGTTTTCCTACTGACTGCATGATTAAGATTAGTCATCTTGCTTTCCATTTTTCATGTCAGACACACCCAGTTCACAATATCACCAGCCCACTCCATTGAAAATAAAATTCTTTGGATGCTTAGGTGATGATAACCTCATCCTCATCTGTTTCTCCTCTTCCCCTGGGAGACAAGAAACGATATCAGGAAAATATGCTTTCAGTCTCAGGGGCAGACCGACATCCCAAAACACAGCAGCTGGGGCAGGGAAACGGAACAAACAACAACACGACATGTCCAGGCAAGAAATGATAGCAACTGCAGCATCAGCAGTGATGTAGAGCAATGCCTCAACAGTTCTGCCATTTCTAATATCAGTCTTCTCCCCTTGAACTAAATTACACTGTCATTGGTGATTAATCACTCATAGCTTTGCAGTCTGTGACAGGATCTAAACAGGATCATAATCAGTAGTTGGGAAACTGGCGGGTTTTCTGAACACAGAAGTAGGCTAATCTGGGACTAAATTACATCATCATGAGGATTTTCTTTTCGAAAGGCTTTTTAGTCAAAGAGCATATGCAATCTATGAACAGCACCCTGAAGAAGTCTATTGTCGATCAAGGAAACACAAGTGATCACACGTTATACCATCATGCCAAACAAACTGGAATTTTATGCACTGACCTCATTTAAATGTTAAACTCTCTATTCATAGAGAATCCAGTTAAGACCTTAGTTTATATACATATGCCATACACGTATCTATACAATATCCATACAAATATGAATAAAAGGTACTAAATACAAAGTACAATGGAATCAAACAAATGTGCATAATAACTTTATCCTAGTTATATCATTGTCACAATCATAAGGTCCACTCCTGACATTTGTGTGGTTTCATGCACCAGAACAATCACAATTCATTTTACATGACCATTTTCCAACCTCTCTTTATCTTTTACTGACGTGGGATGTTTTATTACTATGTTTTTAAGACAAATACATGTAACTGACCTCTGTTCAGATTGGCTACACTGTAATGTGCACTATTTAAAAAGCAGTATAATGCTGTTTGAGTGGTGTTGGAAACAGGGAAATACCAATTCTGCTGCTTGTTAATTGCGCTCGAATGGCCCACAAAGTCATGTTTACAAGTGGTAAACTAGGGATTCTAGATGATACACGGGTTTATGAGATGTAACATATAACATGACCTTTCACCTTTTACATGAGTCAAAAATGCTAAACTTGCAGTGAAAGTGGAAAAAACCTGATACACTTCCATTAGATATATGTGCTTTTTAATACAGTAGAGAAAAAGCAGGATATGTATTCTCCGGATCTCCTTTCTTTTCCATATTTACTTACAAGCACCCGAATGGAGACTCCTTATAACTTCAGTGGAACGGGCGGGGCTGAATTAGGTGGATTTGTAAATGCATCACAAAATGGACTGAGGACTGAACGATGCATTATGAAACTTTAACAATATTTACACATTACATTAAACATTACTTTTTTTTTAAAAAAAAAGAACATTCGTTTTTTTTTTTTCAAAGAACAATCATTATATATGACATTACGGCAACTAGGGTTCGGTGGTCTGGTTTATGAGGTAGTAAAACTAATATGCAGTCTTTACTTGCAAAATTAAAAGAGCAGAACCACTCTTGGTTACTGAGGTTAATGCTAGGCTAGGTTTTAGACGTATGCCTAGCATAATTTATTTACAGTAATGCAGAAGTCATAATAAATGCTACATGCTTCAAGAAAGCAATATAAACCGTATGAGCGCGAGTGAGTGTGTTTGTTTGTGTGTACTGTCTCTTTAAGACTCCGCGTCCCGCCCCATCCTGAAAGTTCCGCGGTGCATACAATTCTCAACGGCTGTATGAAATGTGGAAAAAGAGTTTTGACAAGGAAGTAGCGTTGGCCTACTGTCTGTCAGTTTACTGTAATAAACTAACAGATTAACAGGTATTTTGGTTACACAGTGTACATGTTTTGACGACGAAGAAAAAGACGTTTAACCCCTAAAATCACGACACTGTAAGTGAGTGTTTACAGGTTATTTGCACAGCTAGCTTGCTAACGTTAGCTGGGAAGTTAACTTGCTCGATGGAAGCTAAATTAGCTCAGAGCAGATAGTACAGGGTTTATTTTGTGGAGTTAGTCAGCTAGCGGACTAGACTGTTTAACAGCTTCCCCACTTTACTCCGTAAATGTCATATTAGTGTCGAAAATCCTTCTGTGGCTTTTTGGCGTTAGTGTAGATGTACTGTCAGACAGTACAGTGAATCCCAGCTAGCCTTTGCTCAGTTGCCTTGAATTAGTTCAGTGGACATCCGGGGAAACATCCATCATTAGCTGCATAGCTATTGGATTTTTATCGCTTCTCAGTCTTTTCAATTTACACCTCTCTTTTGCAGAATGAGTGCAGTCTCACCCTCCATGCATGGGCTTGCCTGGGCATGGTCATCTCAGCGTGTGCCAGTTTGGTGATGTGATTGAGCGCCAGCTATGGCGCTGGAGGAAGACAGGAGGTGTCACATTTATGTCGTGACACTTCCAGCCTCTGTTCTCTCCCTTCCCATTCGAAGGGGAGACTGAAAGAAAAAAAAAGAAAGCAGATGGAGAGGAAAGAGAGGTATGAAGAAGTATACACAAAGGATGAGGGGAGACAAGCGGCCACAGGAGAAGAGCAGCAAAGAGGGGAGACCGGGAGGTTTTTGGGGCCAACTGGAGTGATGACTGTGGAAAAAGGGCGGAAAAGGAACACCGCTCTTCACGGCCTTGGAGAGGCAGCATCAGATGTGGATAGACCTGGTTTAATTGCAAGACAACATGCAAATGGAGTGGAAGAACTGGAAACCAAGGCGAAACTGGAGAGGGATGTATTAGCATCAATACGAAGAGCTCTCAGAAGGCAAGCAGAGGTTTTGGATGGAGAAACCTTCCATTCCTTTCCTTCTCTCTCTGATGGCCATGAAGATGCCTCTTCTACTTCTTCCTCCTCAAGCCCCTTGCCCTCTGCTCTCCTCTCCACTCTTTCCATCTCTTCCTCCTCTCCTCAGCTCTCTCTCACGCCCCCTCTACCCCCCTCAGTGGAGCTGGATACATTGTTGGTGGATGGCAGATTGGTGTTGGATGTGTATCAGTGCGGGGGGACGGTGATGCCTGCTCTGTGGGATAGTGTACCAGAGAGAATGAGGCGGCTGCAGTATGTCCGGCTGGGCTCAGAGGACGAAGAGGCGCTGGAAGGCGCTTTCAGAGTTCTGCCCCGACTCACTCAGCTACGCTCATTAGCCATTCGAGGTACACATACTTTGATGCACATACACTGTCATATATATCTTATGTCAGTGGTTCCCTATCCTAGTTCTGGAGTACCCCTGTCTTGCATATTTTGGTCATTTCTGTTCCTCTAACAGACCATAGCCATCTAATTAGCTAATTTACAACCCCCCCTGCGTTAAAGTGAGTGTATTAGTTAGTTGGTTAGTTAGTTAGGGAAAACACTAAAATATGCAAAGCAATAGTTGTCTAGGACCACAGCTGGGAACCAATGCCTCATGTATTTAATTTTGTTGCAGTAAATTCTTTTAAAGTGATACTTTTTGACACAGTGTTATATTCTCAAGACAGTTATATTCTCAAGACATGTAGTTTGCATCATACTAATTGGTGGTCACAAGCTTCCATTACTTTTTGACTACTATAGCTTTGTAGCTTCAGTACAAAACTGTAGAATCAAACTTCAGACAAGGTTGTCTTAGCTAGTCAATTTAATTTGGAGGGAAAAACTGTGTACATTTGAGTTTTTGCCAAACTGTCAATTCAAGAAACTTATTAGGAATCAGTCTTTTTGTAACATGTACTTTTTTTCTTTTTTTTTTTCTTTACACGTTTTGTATGTTTTTTCTTATGCCTCAGAAATGACTTATCCATCATTACTGTAAGATATACATTTTTTAAACTTAAAGCAAATTTCTTAAAGCATCTTTGTCTCTTTTATTCTCTCTTTTTTTCTCTTATCTGCCCTCCATTCCTCTGTCATCTAGGCCACCGTTTCTATGATGCCCAGAGTGACCCCCTCCCAGGTCTCCTGACCTCTCTTCCTGCTTCCATCTCCTCTCTTTCCCTTCTTGTTCACCTGGATCTCTCTTTCAACCGCCTTTCCTCTCTCCCTGCCTGCATACTTTCTCTCTCACACCTTTCAGAGCTCCTTCTCTGCCACAATCAGCTGGACACGCTGCCAGAGGAGCTGGGTGCTCTGGTGTCTCTGCAGCGGCTCAGTGTGCTGGGGAACAAACTGCAGGCTCTTCCCCCGGGAGTGGGGCTTCTGCTGGAGCTGCAGGAGCTGGACGTGTCCTTTAACCAGCTGGAGAGTCTGCCTGAGGAGCTTGGCCTGCTGCTGCATCTACACACGCTGGAACTTTCCAATAACAAGCTTCAAAGGCTACCAGAGACATTGGGTGAGGATGAGAAGGGCACAAATAATCAATAATAAGGAATACAGTGATATTCAGCACACACAGTATTGTTATTGTGGACACCTTCCAACATCAAGTTGCAATTTCATCAGAGGTTTTTTAAATACCCAGAGTAGCGCTGGTTTCACAAGGTCACTCTACACTATCACAATGTGATCCCATTCTTTATTTGATGTTTGAACAGCTGTAGTCAGTTATTGTCTGAAGAGTAAAATTTGTGCTATCCAGTGTTCTAGATTATTTCTACATGTTGTATTTTTTCTGAATACAATATTGCGATAATATTGTAAACTGTGATAGAAGGTTATGGGAAGTATTGTGACATTAAATATTTATATCGGCACATGCTTAATGCAGATACACTGCAGAAGTGTAAATCTTTGTCCTTATAGTATTTCTGTTTGATTACATTTTCAGGAAACAATTTAATGCATTATAAACTCTCAAATTTCACCACAATTTGATTCATTTTTTTAGAAACAAAATAATAAAAACAATATACCTGTCTTTTTGGTCTCAGCACATTTATTTTCAAGAAGTGCCATAATTTATTAAAGGTAACCCAATATTTTATTTTTTAATTATAAAAAAGTTTTTTATAATAGATTATTGTTTAATCTAACATCCCTCAAAACTATGCAATTGAATCTTCATCTTCTGAATGATGCATCAAAATACACCCCTAATAGACTCTGTACTGCACATTCCCATATAGGTAAAAAGGCCCAAGACAAAAAACATGTCTAACTTAGTCTTCAGTGAAAACTATGTAAAATGTCTATATTTTTAAATCTCTTTTTTTCTGAATAGGTTCTTTACACTCTCTGAGGGTGCTGGCAATCCACAGTAATGAGTTGAGGAACGTTCCAGAGTGTGTGAGAGCTCTCCCTCAGCTAACCAGACTGGATGTACGGAACAACCCACTGGGCCGACCCCCAACCCCGCCGCCCCTCCCTCCTGCTCCAGCAGGTTGTGTAATGTAATCAGTCATTTGGGCTGTACCACCTGTCACATGTACTCTGAAATCTGTTATATCTCTTCAACAATATGGGGGAGGTTCACAAATACAACATGTATGTAGGTGTATAAATGTAAATGAGTAGATGGGCACAGTGGATTTATACACAATTGTGTTACCTTGAAGTCAGTCTTCATGCTGGAATCATGTATCCCTCACAGCTGAGGATGAGACTCCTATTCCAGAGCTGCACCTCGCTTTCAACCAGCACAGGTAAATTAAGCACAACTGCAGTTAAAACCAAATTTTAACACCCAGTCAGCACTGTAGAGATATTACTGTAGTAATCTTGACATCCTTCTCTTTTCTACTGACTTTTCTTGCCCTCATAGGTTTTCCATATCTCCCACTGGGTGTCACGTGTTCCTTCCTGGAGGAGCAGAGCTCTTGTTTCCACGCGGATGTGTTGGAGGTGTTACACAGTTCAAGTGGGCAGAGAGAAAACCAGACAAGAAATGGGTACAGCTAGAAGAACATGATTTCCTATTGAATCGCCCTTTGGAACTCCTCCCACATGGCACTACATTTAACAAGGTGAAAGAAAAGTTGTAATTTAAAAGGCTTTTTGTTCAGTTATTTTTAAAGTTTTTTATTTAGTAGCTACTACAAATTATTCAGTAACTAATGCAAGAATAAAATCTAAGTTGCAGAATTTAATAGAATTCAAATGTGAAGTGTGAACTTATTTGGGATGGATTAATCACTTCTTTCTCTTTTGACCTCTCTTTTCTGTCTAACAGCCTGTAGATGTGTGCGTTCCCTATCACAAGACTCGAAAAGGTGAGGTGGTAGTCCGTAAGTATGATGGTCAGTCCTGGAGTACATTACCTACCCTGACCAGAAGGGGGAGCCACAGGCACAGTAGCAGACCGCGGGGCCGACCTGCTCGGGTAACATGCCAGTGGCCCTCTTTCAAACTAATCTTTCACCTTCTTAAATCTCATCTAAATTATGTTAGTTTCAAAGCTCAGATTGACCTCTAATTTCTCTGTGTGTGTGTGTGTGTGTGTGTGCAAACAGCTGGCCTGCTGCACTGTAAAGCAGTTCTCTTGGTTTGTGGCTGTTTCTCGACCTGTCAGAGACTCTTGCTCTGTATCTCCAGCCGGGGCACTGCTAGTGTCTCGCTATGACCCCGGGATCAAACTCACTTTTCCGCCAGACTGTACAACCAACACACGTACTGTCACACTGCAGGTGTTTACTTTGTGCAGAACAGCATATATCAAACATCTCAGGGGGCACTGTCCTGTTTTTGCCTTTTGCATTTTAATAAATATGGATGAGATGTTGCTCACTTTCTATAATTATTGTCAAGCTAATAACTATGCTCTGTATCTCATTTAACACAGGATAAAAATGAATAAAACAGCACAGTGCTTGTTTTAATACCCATATTATGAGTACTGATGGAGTATTTTAATGCCAGTATTAGTGGATCTGTACAGCCTAACATGTTATTATGATAAATTCTGCATTGTTGTTTTACCTCCAGGTACTGCAGGTGGCATTGTCTGAGGTGCAGGATCTAACTGGAGACCCTCAGGCCAGCGCCAGCCCCCTCCTCTGCCTCTCCCAAACCCCCAGCTTGCACTTCCTCCAACCAGTCAGAGTACAGATTCCCCTGCCGCCTGGACTCACAGGTGCTTCTCTCTCTCTGTCTCTCTTTTCCCTCATCTCTCTGCGGGTGATGTAGGATAATGACAAATGTGTGTTTGTGCTGCAGGCCACACAGTGGACATGTCTCGGCTGCACCTGCTGCATGGTGACCCTGTTGCTCACACCTGGACTGATGTCACTGCTCAGGTGTCTCTCTACATCACACAACTCTACGCCATCTTTTCTGTCACCCACTTCTCATGGTGAGTCTTGCTCTGTATGGTGTATTAGTGACTGTACACACTATGTTTGTGCTTTTTATATGTGTATGTGTGGCTGTTGTTCGATTTCCCAGTGAAAGAAGAAGAATTCATCCACCTCTTAGATATTGGTCCAGGGTCCATGGTTATTTAAACCTCTTTGTATGTAGGTACTGGCTGTGGTACACCACTCAGAGTTGCATTAGTGGAGTGGTGAGGAAAGTGTATCACAGGCTGAAGCAATTCAGGGTTCAGTTTCTGGTGCTGCAGAGAAAAACAGACCTCACACAAGTGCTGCTGCAGTGCCTTCCCTCAGACAAGGTGTGTGTGTGTGTCTGTGTCTGTGTATTTGTAACCATGTGTATGAGTTGGATGCACACTACTGTTCAAAAGTTTGGAATCACTGTTTAAATGTTTGGAATTTTTCAATAAATAAATTGTGCTGCAGATAAATGTATAGAGTGATTTAATTTGATGCTAATATTCTGTAAATTTCATACAATTTGTAGGGCTGCAAAAGCATAAATGAACTCACAATAACATTCATATCCAAAGTGCCTCATATTCCAAAAGCAGTGACCAGATCTCACTGATTTAAATAAGTATTTCATAACAACAAATTACAGTAAATACACAATTGTAGTTTATTTTTTAATAACAGTTATTGATTTCTTATTATGTTATAACTTATTGTTCCCAGAATACTTTAAACTGTAAATAAACTGTTGGTTTACATCAGGCATGTCAAACTGAGGCCCGTCCGGGCCAAAGTGCTGTGAAGATTAGTGTTTACCCAATCTACACTTTGAATTCATTTCACGAAGGCCTTGTTGCTTAGCTGATGAGCTAAATCAGGTGTGTTTAATGATGCAGTGTGCTGAAGTCTGCAGTGTTTTGGCCTGTGAGGACTGGAGCCTGACACACATGGTTTATATTTTGGTGTCTTGTTGATAGCATTTCTTTCTACACTGTGCAAGTTATTTTTGAACAACATTTGTTATGTCACAAGTGATTGCAAACTTTTGAATAGTGTAATGTATCGTGGTGTACATGTTTGTGATATTCAGTTCTTTTTGTTTTTTTTAATGCGGTGGCACCACTCCAGAGACAAGTATTATACATACATGTGTGTGTGTGTGTGTGTGTGTGTGTGTGTGTGTTTAGGTTGACAGTAGGTTAGCTTCTCTGTCAGAGCAGTATGATGGCCCGCAGCCATCAGATGTATGTAACCTGCTGGAAGGCGAGCAATTCTTTGCTGGGTTTGAGAGAGGCATCGACATCAGTGCAGGTTTGGCCACACACACACACACACACACACACACACACACACACACTGTAATCCATACATACACTAATGCATAGCCTTGGTACCAGGCTATTAGCAGTACAACTATTTGCCTCATTCTGTAATTGTTGACAGTCCCTGTGTGTGCTAGGTTTGTGAGATCTTTTTAGTTTGCCTTTTAGTTTGACTCATCACTGCAGCCCCTTCTTATTAGGCATTATGTCATTGTGACAAAGCAAGAATTCTCCTAGATAAAATGGCTTAGAACTGTATGTCAGTAAGTTTACTACTTTACCACCAAAAAAATGTCCCCAAGCTCACTATTGGCCATATTCTAATGACAGCTATGTGGAGCATAACATGGAAAAAGTAAAATGAGTGTTTATTCTATACTTTGTGTACCGTTAGACCGGCCGGACTGCAGCGAGGGCAGACTGGCCTTCACCTTCTACTCCCACCTTAAGAATATCAAAGAGGTCCATGTTTGCCCCACAGACAAACAAGAGGATACTGTCCGAGGACAGGTGAGTACGCCAGAGCTCATACCCATAGAAACAGATATGACTGCTCAATGTACTTCTATATCTAATCACTGAAAGACAAGAACATGAGTACTTCTGTATTACATCAGTATATACTATATACAAAGTTCTGAGTTGGCTTGGTGGGGACTGGACAGTGTCTCATTGTTTAAGCCCAGTAGATTTCACAGTTTGCATTTATTTGCAACATGTAGTCCTATTTATATATATTATATGGGGGGGTCCATATATTCACAGTATGCAGTATGTGCAAACAAACATACTGTGCAATAGCAGCAAAAGAGAGATTCAAGTGTCCTAAAAATATACATATATATGTATATATATGTACCATAGACCTGTGTATGCAGTATAAAAATATACAGTCAGATCAAATAGAAATTTGAAATAGCCAGTGTATATAGGTGTGCATGTGTATATATTTTTAAGGTACTCTGTATTCCTTGTGGAATAAAGAATACATTAAACATATATACAGAAGTAATTGTGGAGTGCTCTGGCTACCTGAGATTGAATGTTGCTCGTGTTTTGAGAAATTGTAACAGACTGCCATCCATCATGATAAAACATAAAAATGTTGATGGCGTCTAGTGTAGACTCATCGTCCTCCTAAGCATTTCCAAAGAACTTTTCATTTCAGTTTGTATCAAACATACAGATATTGTATGTTTGTTAAACATGAATTTGGGTTAATTTTCTTAGGTGTCCTTCTACAGAGGTAAGGTACCCAGTGATCTGCCAGAGGAAGTTGCTCGGAAGAGGAAAGGCCTTGACAGTCAATGGATGGCCACGCTTCCCCTCAGACTTCCTGTAAGATTGACACAGTGAATGTGGTTGCCCTTTATGCTAATTTAAGGCTAGTTTAACTATTTTATTAAACCGTTGTATGGTAAAAATCAGAAGAGTAATAGACTTTTGGAAAAACATGAACCCTGGGCATGTAAGACGAGTAGAACTTGCTTTTGTCAAAGTATGTTTTATCACCATTACCAAAATTCTAGTCTGAAATAGTCAGATATAAATCAGTTTTTTCTAACAATAACACATTGCTCATTTCCATGTTTCTTCTTCACATGCGCACACATACAGGGTACCAACTGTGAGGGCAGTTTGTATTCAGAGAAGCAATACCCTCCACTGAACCTTGGTGATCCAGAGAGTGGTTATCTGACAGAGACCAACCTGCTGGCCATTTCGTTACGCATCAGCCAAGACTGGCGCTGCATTGGCATGAATTTGGGAATCAGCTACCAGGAGCTGGATCGCATCCAGTACAAACACAGGTGCGCATCGGAGTGAGCGGTTCGCAGACAGCAGGGACTGGACTCCTGCCTGCCACCAGATGGTGCTGTTACACACTCTTCAGTGCCTGCTGGTGGCTCTGTCAGGGTGAAGATATGGCACCATTATTACAGTCTTTACTTTTTTTGTGCGCACATGCATGAACTTCGTTTATTGTGACAGTGAAGTTAATTTTTATGTTTACTGAACAATATCTGTATAAATTTGTGATAATACTAATAATAGTTAATAGTTAATAATAGTTAAAAATCAGACATTCTGATTTTTTTTGGTTAGATGCAAACAGTTGCTTTGACAGTGCACAACATGACTAAAATAACAATTTATACTATTTAAGTACTTCAAGTTCAAGGGCACCGCATATGCATTTATATTGCTCTGTGTTTGTATGTGTCTGAGTAGTGTGTGTGTGTATATATATATATATATATATATATATATATATATATATATATATATATGTGTATGTGTGTGTGTGTGTGTGTGTGTGTGTGTGTGTGTAGGAGTAATGTGTATGCTTACTCATGTCTGTTTGTACTGGTGAGATAATGAGGCAAGAACATGAATATGCATGGGGGGATGTAAGAGACCGAGAGAGAGAGATTGCAAGCAAGGGAAGAATTTTGCGTGTTTTTGTTTAATCTCTTCCCTGTCAGTCATCAGTAAGCCATCTGGGACACTGCAGGAGATTAAATACTCAGAGACACACACACACACACACACACACACACACACACACACACACACAGAAGAGAAGCTCAATGTTGTGTCCTCTGTTGATTTGTTTTTTCCCCCTCCTCACTCTCCTCATTCCTGTCTTTCTTTTTGAATTTTAATATTGCTGTCCAAGCCTCAGCCCGCCTCTTCATATCTCACTTATTCTCTCCTTAAATATGTGCATATATAGAAAGATATATCTGCCTCCCCCTCTCTCCCGCTCCTGTATATTGGCACTTTTCCAATTCCTCTATGTCTCTTTCTCTACCAGTATTAACATGCTGATGATTTTCATTGCCTGTGACAGTTATATGATAGACTGGATGACAAATAGTTCCACCAGTGCTGAACAGAGTAATCTCAGTCTTCAGTGCATCTGTGATACTGCTCTATAATATATACTATTATACTGTTATTTTGGTCAAAACAACAGAATATCCACCTTTTCTAGCGTGGGGCTTGAACGTTGAAAGTAATGTGCCAGAGTGCCGGTTGTGGTTGTGTAGTCATGTCCACAGCACATGGGACTTTGCTTTTGACAGGTCTTACTAGGGCTGCAAAAAAAAGGAATATTTTTACATTCAGTTATTTATGTGAATTAATCAGCTAACAAAATTAATTGTATTTTAAGCTAACTAACCAGTTATACGTAGTGAGCTAGCTAATATATGTAACACTGTGACAGCACGAGCTGCCGAATGTTCAGTAGTTTTTTGAAGTCACCTGCTAAATAAGTCTAATTAACAAAAACCTGATACGGTTTATAATACTGTAGTGACTAAACATGATATATGATATACACATGATATAACATGATAAGCTTTAGTGATTTTTGTAAGAGTAACGTTAGCTTATTCTGAAATATCACAGTACGAACTCTGCATCCTCCGGGAGTAGTTTACTTAGCCACAATGCTGTCATTGAGGGAAAGCTACCAACTGACCGCCTTATTACTGACCGTTCTGCTGCTTCAAAATCAACACCAGCATAGGTAATGTTGTGTGTCTGTGAAAGTCAGACATAAGTGTTTTGTATGTGATTACTTTATCCTTCATTTTAAGAAAATGCTCCCAGACTACCGTTTTTTTTTTTTCATCTGAGCCATAATGTTTTTTACTATAAATAAGTGAATTTGCTGCCCTCTTCAGGTTAAGTCGCTAATTTACGCTAGGTTGGATGTCACTTTGAAAATGTGAATGAAAATTCAACAATGAAAATGTCTATCAACAATTTTCTACTGTCAAATAATTGTTTCAGCCCTAGGTTTAACTTATCTACTCATTTAGGCTGTTCACAAGCTCAGTGTTATTAGTTAAAATTCCCCATTAGAACTTAAAACATTGCTGATAATATTAAAATTGTAGCACTTGTGATTGGAAAATTTCAGTCTTTCATGTTGTGATTTCACTATAAAGTTATTAATCTGTCAGGCCTAGAACACATGCAGGAGACCTTTAGCAGATGGCCAGGCCACCATTGATTTTGGGGAGTGTTTGTGTGTGTGTGTGTGTGTGTGTGTGTCTCAGCCAGTATATTCTGTAACGTGTGTTCTTTCAGAGACAACCTGGGAGCCCTGGTGCTGGAGATGCTCTTCCATTGGGCAAGAGGGCAGCAGAAGGCTGGAGCAGGGGCAGTCCCGCGGCTGATTGACGCACTGGTGGAGAGCGGCAGGCGGGACCTGGCAGAGGAAGTGGAGGACATAGTGAATCTGGGGAAAAGGAAGTACAGAGAGTCGCTAAAGCGAGTAGGCCTAGAGACAGAGAACCCAACAACCTCTACTCAGTCTGAACCAAGCTGACACACACACACACACACACGGGAGAAGGTGGAGTATCTCAGCCTCCACACTATATACACAAAATCACACTAATTGTGCTGGACACATACTGTACATAAAAAATTAAATATCACAGCACAGATGGACACCCATGCACAAACACACGCAGTTCTCTGCAGGGTGTCCCTGCGGGCAGGTTTCTCGCTCTGTGTCTTGTTGCTATGACTGAGCTGCTGTTGGGCTGAATCAGCTCCTCACAGATGCCTGCTGAACACACTCTTTCTGAACACATTGTCTCTCGAAGTAAATGAGCCTTAAACCAAACTGCAGTGTTGCGGATGTAGCTTTACCAAACTGGAACATGTAAACTTGTGTGAGCTTAAACGGGACTGTCTTATGAACTCAAATTGTATTGTTCTTTTTTATTTTAACCACGTGTGAACCATGAGACTGTTGGGCCAAAATTTTGTAACGCAGGCTAAACACCAGCTGTGGGGATATTTTAAAAGGACATTTACTGAATTTTTCTTAATACACAAACACTCTGCTGGAGAAAATAAATGTACTGTGTGGACGTTTTTGCAGTTGGATGATGTTTTTTTTTTTCTTCTGTTTCTCTGCGAGTTGGTGTGAAAATAGGTACAGCAGCATCCAGCCACTCACTCATCTGTTATTTTTACCTCAAGGTCATCGAGTGCGGGGCGTGGCTGTGATGACGCAATTCGCAACAACCCCGCCCCCTTCAGCCACTCTGTAGTAAAACTGCAATCACTCGCAGCTCCAGCAGGGGGCAGAAAACACTCCTCGTTTCATTCCTGCATTCCTGGTATTCACCTCTCCTCACATCCCCTCTCCCCCCCACCCTCACGACACGCTGGCCCCCTCCCTCCCTCCGTCATTCTCTCTCTCCCTCTCCCTCTCTCTCGGTGACACAAACGCTCGTAACGCCGGCAGCTTTTAAACTGCTCTTCTCATTCCATTCGAGGCGGCAGTGGAGGAGCCGAGCTCACAGAGACGGGATAACGGGACTCTCCACGGTACGGTAACGGAGCCCTAACCGGTCCTCTGCCCTTCCCTGGTCCTCAGTTTATTCATTAATTCAGCAGGGATGTCATTCAGAGGCGTGAACGACGCGGGCGCAGGTTTTGCTGTGGTATTAGTGTATGAATGTGTGATGTGTAATGATTAGGACCCAATGCGTGTTCATTGTTACCGTTATTCTGCTCTCAGTATCGTTATGTGTGCGGAGGGAGAAAGGCGGGTTAGTGCCTGTCACCGTCCGCTAACCTTCATATTACACGATGTGTCTCGCTTCGCGGCTCAGTAACCTTATAATCCCTCATATCTGTCAAACCGGTCGTCCATATGAAGCCTAATGCAGTGTTTTATTCACTCGGACGCCAGGTCCTCGCGCAGACCTCTGTTTTTCACCTGAGTGGACCTGTGTAACGGTCCACCGTCCGTCCTCTGTCTCTCCGCTCCGCGTTTCTGTGTTTGTCTCTGCGGGTGTTAGCTTGTTGCTAGCTGCCTGTTAGTGCTGATGTGCTTTTATCCTCTGGATATAAGCCGGGGTATGACAGAGAGCTGCTGCTGCGCCTCTCTCTCTACTCTAACGGTCTCACATGGCGGTTGTAATGGGAGGCGCAAGCCGTTAGTGAACATTTGCAGCGTGCGTGCGCGCTCCCGCGTCGCTGCGTTTGTGCTCCCGCTGGTGCAGCAGCGGAAGAAGCCGTGATCCAGCGGCGTGGTGATGATGATGCAGAGGAGGCAGAGACCACGACACGAGCCTCTCCCGCCGATCAGCTCCTCCGCCATCTGTGGTGAAACTGTTAGCCACGCAGTCCTGAACCGACGGCGGCGACTCGCGTGCCGGGTTAAATTTAGGCGTGATACGTCGAACGTGAATAACCCAGTTCAGGTGAGAGAGTCCAAACGTGACATCTCCCGGCCTGGTTGACGTAAAGAATAAGACTGCAGGGTTTTATAAGCATCTGACTGCATTCCTGGTCAGAGAACAATGGTTCAAGCCAAATGTGCACAGTATGTTCTCCCAGCAGAGGTGGACAATGAAGGCCAGGTGACAGGCAGTCAGACAGAGGCCTCTGCTGAAGCTATTGTTCAGACAGTATGATGAAGTGAACCGAAAGAGAAGATGCTGCTTATTGCTTCTTCAGCTTGGCTCCTATCAGTGACCAAGCGGAGACCACAGCCACAAGGCTGAACTTCTTCAGACAGAATCGATTAGGGGAACACGTTCTAATACAGCTGAGCCTGTGGTCTTGTGTAAGGAATGAAACTTGTGTCAGTGAAGAGTCAGATAAATTAGCACAGCGCTGCCCAAAATGTGTCCCTCTCTGATCAAAGTTGGCCCTTGAGGAGGATGTTTGATGTGACCTGCCAGGAATTTAGAACCATGCACTCTTACCTACAGAGCCCTGCTGATGACATCCCCTATTAGTAAGATAATGCGTGACCACAACTTACTAAACTGTGGGAAGAGGATCCTAAGATGGGCCACAACTTAGTTAAGTTGTGACCATGACTTAACTGTCAAAAATCTCATTCCCACACCTTGCTAAATTGTAGTTACTAAGTTACTAACTTAACTATCAAAACTGAATTATCTTGTTCCCACGCCTTAGTAAATTGTGGCTATGACTTAACTATTTCGTTCTGCATTCTGTTCTCTAACTCTGTATTTGTAAGTAATAACAAAATATAGTGTCACGTCATAAAATTCATTTTTCAAACATTATCTCTTCTTTAACCGTACACTGTTTGTCTGTTTGGCCCTCAGCCCACCACAAACATTGCGGCCCCCCAAGACAAAACATTTGGGCAGACCTGCGTTATCATGAGATATGAACATGAGAAGAACAGTTCTTTTAGAACAAAAGGGGTCAAAATCCTCTCTGTGTAATTTCACAAAGATTAAAGTCTTACCTTGGCCTTGAAAACGAGCAAGGTCTTCCAGTTAAACACAATGTGAGGCAGCTGGTAAAAAACTGATGTCTTGAGTTTTCAGTCATATCTGAGTTTTGTAGAATATAGTATAAGGCAAGGTTTTAGTGAAGAGCTGCTATAAAACATGATTTTCAGAGTTTTACATATGTGCTGTAAACCATTTCAGTCAATTGGGATGCTAAATCTCGTTCTTAATGTCATTCGCTGTATCACTTGGCCAGCAGATTTTCACATCCTAAAGAAAGCAGCTGGAAGTCAGCTTAAACTAGCTTTAAATGGAACACAACGTGTAAAGCAGAGTCTTCCTCTGACTATAGACTGTAAACTGAAAGGAAATTGGATTTGATTACCACAAGAGCTGGTATTTGATAATGTGATGGTTTAAATAAATAACTAACTAAATAAATAAAAACATCATGGTCATAAATGTCCACCCAGGAATTGCTCCCACAGAACATTTTATAATTTTGTTGCTCCTACAGAGGGTTTTAGAAAACATTGTGCACCCATTAAAACATGCAGTATGTATAGTTAGGCTACTACATGCTTTCCTGCTAAAATGGTACTGTGGTACTAATGGTACTAATTTTTGGTACTGTGCCTTTAAAACTGATAGATATCATTGTAGGCGAAAGTTTTAGCACCCCTGATCAAATGACACATTTTGACGATTTTTTTAAGTGAAAAGAACCTCTTCTGAATTAAAAAACAAACTTAAATACAACATATTTCTACACAGTTATCATTTATTTGCTTCAGAATATATTCATATTTATATTCAGAAAGCAGTCAGTGAGTGAAACACTCCATATAACGTCAACATGAGGGGGTGGGGCTAAACTGCTGTAGGCTGAACAGGTGAATAAATGTCAGTGTGTTGGCGTTTGGGACTTCGCATAAAGGATTACTTCAGAATGGGCTGTTTTTTGCAGATTAGTCGAGAGGGAGGCTTGTGTCGTATTCACAGCATGCTGTTATTCACAATGACAACCTTGAGTGTCCTTTTGCTTTTATACAACAGTTTTGCAACCAAAAATCATAAGACAAATATTTTCTGGAGACTGTTTCAGATTTTTCAGATATGTTTTTAATACTGACAGTTTCCTCTACTAAAACATTAGCACCACTACAAGCGGCATGTTACTTAGCAACTGCTGATCAGCCTTATGATACAGACAGGATGAACAAATCATGTTGTTATAAGGTACTTACAGCACAGCTATAAAGGTTTTCTACCTTGGAGCTAACTGCTGTGTAAAACCAATTTTAAATACATCTTTCTAAATATAATTTTTGCCAATTGTGAATATATAGTAGGCATAATGTGTGATTAAGGCCCACACACTCCTCCTGGGATGTGCCTGGTGTCTGCTACTGCATATTTACAAACTACTGACAGTGCAGCATTACTGCATACCTGAGTGCACTCTGAAGGGAGTGCTAAGCCCTGGACTTTGCGATTGGGTTTTACAGAGGCATTAGATCACAGCAGTGTGGAAAAGATAAAAATATGTCCAGTTTCCACTTGGAACTTGAGTCTAATTCCCAGCCGGAGGACACATTTCTGCACTCCAAAGCTGTGTTTTTACTGGTAGTGCCAATAGAGGATTTTTAGGTTAGATTTAGAGATTGTGAGGGTGTGAGTTTACTTTGCAAGCCACTGGATAACTCGACTCTTAATCATTTATACTATCTGCCTAATTATCATACTGACATACTGAAGCTAAACCCAGACACACAGAGGCAATTTCTTCTTTCTTTCTTTTCTTTCTTTCCTTCCTTCGTTCCTTCCTTCCTTACTTCCTTCCCCACCTTTCTGCCTTAGTTCCATTAACGCTCAGTCAGCCTCTCTCCAGCACAGTGAGTGAGTCAATCAGCTGGCGCTATCACTGATTAGCACTGGTTTGTCTCTCCTGCGGTCGATTTCTTGATGGAGAACACATCCTTTGAAGCCTGACTTAGTCTCTTGTGTCTTTTGAAAGAGGTCGCAATGAGGGAGTTGACTGCCAGTACAGTAGCGAAAGCAAGCTGATTTTGGCTCTGATTTGGTCTCACCAGAATTAGGCCATACCTCAGAGCAGTGAAATGCTTCTTTTTTGATTTGATTGGCTGACGCCACTGGTCTTTCATGTGTCCACTTGCTTTTACAGTGTGCTTGGGCTGGGCAATATGGCACAAATATCGTGATACTTCAAGACATACGTGGTGTGAGTTCTGATAAGTTGGAACAGACACAAAAGAACTGGTAGTGCCACATTTACAAATTACTGTAAAACACTCCGAATACAATAAAATTTATTCAACATTTCACATACAGCACTGCACAAAATATAACAGGGCTAATTATGCTCTCTCTGTGATGAAACATGCAGTTGGTCAGTGTCCTTTGAGTACAGTTAGCATATTGTGATGTAATTTATCACAATAACGGTAAATATTCTCATATTGCCCTCTCCCACAGTATGTCCAGAGAAACTTATAATAAATGCACTTAATTCATATAGTGTGTTTTGTAGCCTTAGTTATTGACAACATATGGTTTCAGTTAACCCCAGGACCCCTAAGAAACCCTGATAGCCAGTATGTAGGCCCACACTTTAATACGTAACTCTCATATACTGCTTTCACAGTAGTCTAATAGTTACTGAATAACCACTCTGTAGATTAATAACGGAATAATAAGACTGTAGTTTGCTGATAACATTTTGTGACTTTTGTGTACTTTAAAAGTTGGTTTCTGAATGGTTCTTGATGTGATTTCGGCTCCGTTTCTGTGTGCAAACATTAGATATACAGTATGTTATGAGCTTTTTACCATAAAGGTTGTGTGACTTTCACTTTTACAAATGAGTAAACCTTTTCTTCTGTTCGGTTTCTTGGGATTTTGTGTTAGAAAGAGTGTAATGATAGCATAACAGAAAGCGTGGGATGTTTGTGGCGTATCATCTTTATCTCAGCTTGGGGATTAGCAGCGGATTCAATGACACTGTACAGTTTAAGGATGTAACCTCCAAATCTCTTGTTTCCGTGCTTGACAGGAACCCTTGATCTTTATGTTTATGGATGATGAGAACTTCAGAACCATATTACTTTCATTATAGCTTCCATTTTAATCATTAGAGGTTCTTTCAGCAGCTCTTATCACCGCTGTTTTGGCAACATTGTGTCTTAAACTCACACAGTCCAAATCAGATTGTAATGATCTCAGTTAAAAGGGTATTCATGTTTCAGTATATCCAGAATCTTCAACCAGACAGGCAGTGTGCGATGTGCTCCCAGCATAGAGAGACGGAAGAGGCGTTTAATCTGATTGTGCTGAGCCGAGGACACGGCTTTATTAGACTGAGGAATAATTATAATTCTGCATTTCTTGTTTTTCAAAGCTCTCTCTCTCTCCTCTGTCTGTCTGTCTCTCTCTCTCTCCCTCTCTTTCTCTCTCTCTTTCTCTCTCTCTCTATCTCTCTCGGCTCACCACTTCGTCTGAAACCATGACAACTAAAAGCACTAGAGAGACAGAGAGAGGGAGAGAGTGAGAATGAGGGTAAATCTCACCTCGTAGCTCATTCTCCTCCATCTTTGTGTTGCATCCACTCAGCTGAGTCAGATCTGAATGTCCTTTTTCATGCAGGTAAAGATAGAAGGGTTCTGCAGACAGGTTGCAGCTTACACTGCAAAAAATTATATCTTTGCTAGCGAAGTCATCATATATCTAGAAGATTTAAGATAATTGCAATTTATATAAATATATAAATTAGAAAAGATTATTTCAACCTATGTAAAGGAGAATTCCACTATTTTTCCAAAATTTCTGCATAATTCAATTGTTAAGATGTAAACAAAGTCATTCAGAATAGTTTGATGTAACATAAAAAGAGAAATTTGCCTATTCAGATTTCTTTACAGTGGTGGTAACAGAAACACAAACGTAGCCATTTTTGTACTATCCAGAATCACTGGTGAACCTACACGTGTCTTGTGAGTTTTTGTATGTAATGTTGATGATGGTAAAATGATCAGAGGTCTAACATTACGTTTTCTTTGGGAATTGATTTACCTTACAGTGTCCTACATGTTTCTCTCCGCCATTAATGTATTAAAAAAATTTTTAGGCCACAGAACATTTTACATCAAACTGCTCTGAATGACTTTGTTTACATATTAAAAAATTATTATGCAGAATGTTTGAAAAAAAGGTTTTAAGCTATTTTTCCTTGACACAAGCAAAACTATTTGCCAATAGAGTTAGACAGTTTCGCTATAAGATTATTAAAATTCTCTAACAAGTAAAATACATTTCAAAATAAGCTGGGTAATACTACAGTGTTCTTACAGCAGTCTCATAATGAGAAGTATTACACATATTGACTAAATTTAAGATGTTTTTACTTGACAAGAGATCAGTGTGTGAAATGGGGTGATGATGATGTGGAAATGGGGCAGGTAAAGACACACAGCAGTAGTCAAACAAAGAGTCTGTGTTGCTCTGAGAGACCAGTGATCTTTACTCCGTTGGTGAATGAATGACACATGTCTGAAATGCTGGATTGTGTTGTTACAGTTAGCACGTGATTGTGTGTCTGTTCATGTGTGTTTATGTGTGTCTATGTGACTGAATAGAATTGCTGCTGTTTGCTCAAATCTGTTAGAGCAAAACATGTGCCTCTCATTATCACTGACACACACATGTGCATACCTTCTACAGTCTGTCTACGGTGAAACTTCCGCTCCAGTCAGTTGCTCGTTTATCTCAACTGCTTTGCCTCACATTTCTCCATCTGTCTGTCCATCTTTTCGGTTCCCTCTCTTCTCAGCTCTCTCTTCACAGAGCCATTCGGCCTAATTCTCCCTTCCTCATCCTGTTTGGCAGTAAAATTGCATGTTAATTGTGCAAATAAAATATGCACAAATTTATGCATTGAGGTCTGTGTGTGTATGTGTTTATTTGAGAGAGAAAAAGAGAGAGTTTGTGTCTGAATGTAGTTCTGGGTTTTAGGAGCACAGAAATTGCTGGATTGGATATCGGAGGGAAAAATGTTTTGTAACAATCCTGCGACAAATCTGTCCTGAAATAGCACTCACTCGCACTGTATGATGTGATGTACTTCTTCCTGTGGGGTAATAGAGTGAGTAGTTTGAGCACGATAACCTACTTTTCTTAACTTAAGAATTTCAATTAAAAATAGATTATTTTAGCTGAGATTTAAAAGAAAAATATCAGTATTAGCCAATACTCAAGATTTGAAGATTACTATCAATATTAGGAAAGAAAAAGAGGTATTGTGTCATCTGTACCTCAAATTGTGTTGAATTGTTTTCTTATACGTCATTAGGGGTGTAGCGATTCTCCAAATCCACAGGTTGGTTCAGACCTTGATTTTTGAGCCACAGTTTGGTTCATACCTCCAACATAATATACAACTCGCTCTAATTGTAAATAGAATAATAATTTCGTGATTTATATGTGTTATACTGTTCATTATGAACTGAAAAATGTTACATTAATAATAAAGGGAGCTCAACAGGCTGCACCAGCAGCGGTAGCAACAAGTTGGGGTTGAGGGGGAGGGGGGTATCCATGAGACCGTGGACGGTTTCGGTCTTCGTCTCAGTATCGTTACAACCCTACACTACATTGTATATGTCTGCTGTCAGAACAAAACCTTGTATGTCCAAAAAGATAACTTTACAGGAGAAGGAAAAAAACTGCTTTACTTTTAAAGTGAATAGAACCAGATCTGAAATTTACACACAGTGCAAAGAGCAACAGCCATTTTCAAATTATATTATTTTTTTATGTCAATATCGCTGCTGTTCCAACAACATTAATTAATCTTGTGGCTCATGTGAAAAAATAAAAAAACGATATTCAGACACCAATCATGTCCTAGCTATTCTACATTTGGGGGAAAAAGAATTTAGCTCTTTTCTGAACTCTTACTTAGAGATCCTAGTCATTTTGTATAAATGATCCTTGAACCTACTACTGAGTGAGTGTGGAAACGTGTATTTTATGGTCTCGGGTGTGTACAATTAATAGGTTGAATTGACAGTTAAAGTTCAGAAGAGTTTCTTAACTGTTTGAAAGTGCAGAGTGCACATACAGGGAACAGTCCAAGGTTTACTCCATTCACAAGTTGCTTATTCACTACTTGTATTATTTGCCAAATGCTTATCTGTTTCTGTTTCAAGTGGGTCTAGCAGGCTTAAGAACTTGACCATGTATGTGTGTATGTGTGTGTGAGTCTTCTGGTCAGTAAAACTGTGTGTTTCTGTCTGCAGGTACTCAAAGATTTGAACATCTGATAGGTCACGTTTGCGTCTTCAGATTTTGATTGATATTTTTGTAAGTATCATCAAAGCTCCCACTCACACATACGCACGTTTCAGGGTAGGTCTCCTGCCAAAAATCATATTGCGTAGGTTTTATCTGCAATAGTTTGCTGTCTTGCTAACTGCGAGAACTTTCTCCTGTGCTAAGACTTGTGTTCAGTTACTGTACAGTCTGCTGATGCTGTTGTATAGCTGTAGCTGCTAATATCATGTCATTGAATGTTTGTGGTTACAGTTTGTTTCAGAAAGTTGAAATGTACTACTTATTGCATCTTAGACAGCAATGTCATATTTTTATGACTGTACATTTAAAAATAGACATTATATATGAGCTAAAGGATATCCTCAGATTAGTTATGATAAAACAAATAGGGATGCACCAGTTCTGATATTCATATACATGCCCAATGCCAATACATAAACATTTAGGAAATGTAGAAATTGAGACTAAATCTACTTTCATGAGCATTACAGATTTTTTTAGATTTTTTTCTTTATGGTTTACAAACACCATAAAGTTAATGAAAGGCAGGCATGTTAGCACTGTAGCCCGGCATATAGGCTTAGGTCATCCAGTGGGTTTTATGGGCGTGTGCCCAGGGGCCCAAGCCACAAGGAGCCCCCGGGAGCAATTATGACAAAATTCAAACAGCTGTTTTGACTGGTTGTGGGAACCTCATTAGCAGCACAGTGATAAAAGAACTAATTTTAACCTTATGGCTGATCACAATCTTGACGCTCTCCACAACAATTCTAAATGCAAAATTGCTTCATTTTCTCCTCCACTGCTTAGCAATCACTCCGCTATCTGCCATTAGCCTACCTCAGTCAAGCTCTTTTTACATTAAGCTAGCATTCCTATGAATGTACTTTGAATTCGAAGCACCAGATATACAAAAGATGTGCTTGGGGAAGCCATAAAGGTGAGACCTGAAGCTTCAACAGAGTAGAAGATGCCCATTTTGAAAGGCAAACAGCCCAAACTGCTGCGTTGTTGTTGCCAGTGATCTGTGAACTGTCTGCTTCAAAGATGTTAGTGAAAATAAAAATAAAGAATGCTTTAGTTTAGCATGCTTGATGGCTTCATTTTTTAAGTTTGCTGGTGGTGTTTTCTTCATCTTTGCTATGTACATCTCTCTGATTTTGGTGTTGTACAGCTGTTTGATTTTAGTTGATGTCATCTTCATTTGAGTAAATGTTGTGCTTGTGAAGAGTGGACACATGCTTTGTAAGTAAGTGTTGCATTGGTTTCTGTTAACTTGTATTCTTGTTAATGTGATTGTAGTCTTGTTTTGGTTTTTACTACTGTAGCATATTAGAATATGCAGGATGATGACTGTCCTGCAGTCAGCAATAGACCATAACCTCATGTCATGCCATAGCAGGACACAGTGCATTTGGAAAATGTATTGCTTATCAATATGTTATTGTCTTTATGCCACCAGCGCATATCAACACAGTTACCTTCCTTCTAAACAATAACAAATGATTGATGAATAATTCACCTGTACAGTAAGCTGATATAAATATTTAATTCAGGAGGTTTGTTTCTGGAACCGCTTAGCTGGACGGGTCGGAGCATTCTAAAAAATGCTCTCAAACAAACAAACAAACCTGCTGTGATATCAGAAAAAAAGGTAGCCTTGTAGGGGCACACCAAACATTTGTGCCCAGTGGCCCATAGCTGGATGATGTCAGCAGTGCCTAAACATCTGTTCTTTCAGAGTACAACAAATACGTTATCAAATATCAGTTTGAAATATCAGTCAGTTCCAGACATCTGTCTTAGGCTGAGCTTTTAGCAATTATCTTCCAATACGATTTCAATCTTATCGTTCATCACTAATAGCAAATAGTAAGATGAGAAGCATGACGATAGATAAAAGAGTCATCAAAGATATTTTTCACTGGTTTATTTGGCAAAAAATCACCTCTTACCCCAAATGAAGTTGATCAGCCAAATTTGGTTCTTTCGTTCTGCAAAGGAACAAGACTAATGTAGCTAACAGGTAATCAATGCTTCTTTCTGACCGGTTAGTGTTGTGAACACTGCATTTCTAAATCATTACATACTGTTATCTATAAGAACGGATAAAGGCACAGAGAAAATGTAGGCTTCAAGATGGCCACTACTTCTGTTTTTAGCTGTGCGACATACTTTTGTACATTGACAAATAAGTACATAAAGCTACATCAGCAAGACATAATACCACATAATCTATATTTGAGATTACTCCACAACTCAGTGAGGTTTGAGGTAGGGCTGGGAGGTTTACCTTTTTGTTGATTTCTCTAAGAATTATTTTTCACATATACTGTATATATTTTAACAACTGTTTATAAGATTGCAGTGCAGTATATGTACAGCATTATTACAGAATAATAATAATAGTAATAATAATACTAAGAAGGATCTTCATTGCCTGGATAGTAGCTAATCGGTGGAGTAAAAGCTTCCATTAGATGTTAGTTACATTTGTCTTGTATCTTCAATACAAAACTAAAGAAGCCACTCCAGACACCAAAGTCTGGTTGTTCGTTTAGGGTAAGAAAGAAATTGTTTTAGTTTAATTTATTGGTAACGTATTGCTGTAAGTGATCAATGTTTCATTTCACTCAAGCCATGTGTGCTTATTTTACAGTCCCAGCAGCACAGCAAAGCAGAGAGGCATGGAGGGAGGAAGCATGAATGAAAAATAAACTACAGCTACACAAAGGAATCTGAGTAGAGGCAAGATTTAGGCAAAACAGAGGAACAGAGGGGTAGACGAAAGCAAGGTCTGGAGAGGAGGAACGAGGTCAGGCGAAGAGTTAAGGAGGAGAGGAACAGAGATATAGAACCGAGAAGACGTCTGAGAAGGAATGAGAGAATGAGAGTAAGAGTGGGGTCAAATACACATACATTACACGAGACCGGAAGTTAAAGAATGGACAGTACAGAAGAGGCTGAGACAGAGAGAGAGAAATGCTGTGTCAGTTAGTCTCGTTAGTCTCTGTTTCCTGTGACCTGCCTTGGACTTACACACACACACACTTCAGCAAGAGGTTAAGGGTGATGAACGAGAGTGATGAAAGGAGAAAGAGGTGCAGAGATCAGAGAAATGAGACTGAGCAGAAATCAGAACAGAAAAACTGATAGAAAGTAGCAGTTAGAGAGAGGGAGAGAGAGAGGGATTGAAAGACATGGAGAGAGGAAGGAGAGAGAGGAAGGAAAGGCAGAGAGGGGTGGAGACGGAGAGAGGGAGGAGGATGAAGTGATTGGTTGGAGGGAGGGGTGGAGAGAGTCAACAGTCTCCAAGGCCTTACACACACTCACATCTGATAAGCATCACACTCACAGCTCTGTGTGTGTGTGTGTGTGTGTGTGTGTGTGTGTGTGTGTTCTGCCTGCTGTACTTTACACTGTGGGTGACCGAACAGCAGAGTAGTGGAGTATTAAACCGGGTTTGTACTTATAACGAAACATTGACAGTAACATTTATGATAAACGAAGGCGACAATGTGTGTTAAATAAAAATTAAAAGTTGCACTGAGCATGAATTTCCAGCACTTTGTATTAGCCAAAGTAGCAAGATATATAATAAAAAATTGCCAATTAAAATAACATGAATCAAATAAAGTGCTACATTGAAAGCAAGAGGCAGCGGATTATACATTATGATACATGCATAATTACTCTACGACATTTTGGTAAAGCGGCAGCATTCAAATACAGTGCCAGACTTGTTATTTACCTCATAAAATTGCAAAATGGATTAATCAAAATAAAAATTAAAACTTGGTCAATTGCCGATGACGTGCTTGGAGTGAACATCCACCAATTCCGATTATACACCCCTAGTAACAGGACAAAAAGGTTAATCGTTCAGAATCGGAATCACGTGTTAGGAGCGAATGGCAGGTTATTTTATTTTGGCCAATGAGTGTTGCAGTTTTATGACGTAAGTCATGTAGGCCAGTGGAGTAAACGTGCACATGCATTTAAATGCTGTCCCTTGCCAAAGATGTCAGCTGTGTGGAAATATTTCAGAGGGTGTGAAGAGACATCAAGACGACAATCTGTGACGTCTGCAATGAAAAACGTCTCCAAGGTTGAACTACACTGAAGACTTTCAGTGCTAGTGTCTCTGTTAGGTTACTTACCATAAAAAATACATAAATAAATCTTTGGCTGATGAAAGTAAATGTTTAACTGTAAACAAAAGCGAATCAGCCATAAAAATTTAGGGCACACCTGCTTTTCACAGCCAGTGATTGAAAAGCTATTGTGAAAGTGGAGGGCCGTTTTTGAAGACTGAATAAAATGATTATTATAGAGTTTGTATGGATGCTCTCCAGCGGAGACAATAGCTAAAATCACTGTGCTATTCTGAGAGTTAGACAGATATGCAGGCAGACTGTGTGCACGTGTACGTGTGTGTGTGTTTGGAGGGCAGCTGCTTCTAGGGAGATGAGCAGGGTGTGTTTGTGTGTGCATGTGTGTGTTGTGCCTGTATAAAATACAATGCAGTTGTGTCGCTACAGCTTGCGAATGTGATCTGCTGTGCAATTGGACGTGTGCCAGTAAGAAGGTATACAGCAACACTGAACAATGAAAATGTTTATGGTTTATTAAAGAGCTCATTTTCTTATTGCACACTTTACGCACACTCAAGCAATATCAGTATTGCAAAAGGGATACACCAATATGGGTATTTTGGTCCAATGTTGATATCCCACATTTTTCATGTACATGTCTGCCGATGCAGGTACATAAACTTGTATCAAATGTAGAAATTGGGAGTAAATTCATCTGGATTAGCATCACAGACAAATGTGAGGTGTATTTGTAGAGGGTTACAACTGCAGTAAAATGAATAAAATGCAGATATTTTAGTGCAGTAGCCCAATATTACCTAAACATTCTTCTTTTATGGAGTACAGTAAATACAGCATCAAATATCTATTTGAAAAATTGTTCAAATCTAAACATCTGTCTGATGCGATAATTTTTAAGCAATTATCTACCGATACTGATGTGGTTCTGATATTATTGTGCATCCCTAACTTGCAGTAACGATTAACAGGCAGCAGCCCGTGTGTGTTGGCCGATGTTTGTGGTGTGACGCAGATGGAGTGAACATTGTGAACTATTCTAGACTCTCACTGCTTGAGCCAGAGCAGTAGAGTTGGAGTGAGTGATGAGAGTGAAATGAGGGGAAAGAGCAAAGGATGATTCAGCACTGCTGATTAAAATGTTCCTGAGGACAAGCTGAAGCTAACAATACACTTCTGCTTCAGGGTTTAACCCCACTTACTGTCTCTCTCTCTCCCCCTCTCTCTCTTTCAGATACCCTCATCTTAAGTGGACCAACGAATGGGCACACATAAACATCCGAACCCCTGCAAGCTTAACAGACAGAACTGAAGGATAGACAAACTGACACCTTAAAAACCTCTCACACACACACACCAGCACACACAGAGGAGTTGTGGGCTCACATAAATGGCTGACAAACAGATCAGGTAAGCTTGCCTCCCACCGTTACCATCTTACAACACTGTTAGACGATGCTCTTTTAGCTGAACTGATAATCACTGTCATTTTCCAAAATATTAATGTTAATTTTATAGGATAAATATTAGGGCTGGCGCAAACACCAGTTTACAGGCTTTGAATACTCATTGGTATTTCCTAACAAGTACTCGAGTACTCAAAATCACCATTAAAAACAACAATGATTACATTTCATAATTAATCTAAGTACTAAAGTACTTTTAAGCATGTTCATTACTGCAGTTCAAAATATATCCAGCAGGCAGCAACAGCATATTGAGGCTGTGGCCCAGCTGTTTGCATGCCATTTGTTGCTGTGATTGTAGCCCTCTCATTCAAATGCAGCTTTTATTAGTCACATAGATGCTAAGGGTCTCAGAATGATCATTTTATTCATCGCTATCACAATTTTAGTTTTAGTTTCTTGTAATTATGGACTGCTAATCCATTGTGCTCTGCATGCATGCGTATGGGGCAGTCATGGGCCGGAGGTTAGGGAACCAGCCTTGTGACAGGAAGGTCACCGGTTTGATCCCCTGAGCTGACAATACGTGACCCGAAGTGCCCTTGAGCAAGACACCTAACCCCCATCTGCTCCCTGGTCACCGTGGATAGGGCTGCCCAACGCCCTGGGCAAGTGTGCTCACTGCCCCCTAGTGTGTGTGCCTTCACTAGTGTGTATGTGATGTTTCACTGCACGGATGGGTTAAAATGTGGATGTGAAATTTTCCCATTGTGGGACTTATAAGGGTCTCTTAACTTATTTGCTTTCATTTATTTTATCGAGTTATTTTATTTGGCTATTTCACTGTTTTTTTGTCATGGAAAGCACAGGCCGAGTAGATCTCAGTCCTAGCCAGGCTACAGTCGGGGGATTGTGGAGCTTTTGGAGCTAGGTATATATAGGCGGCTTGTATATATGCGAGATGGACCACTCCAGAAGTGGTGCACTTTGTCTGTTACTCATAAAGGCCTTTGTTGTAATGTTGTTGTAATTTAGGCCACAGTTTTTGTCATTTACAAAAACCGAATATCAACATAATGAACAAATGCTCAAATTCAAATGATTTGTGTCAGCCCTAAGAAATCACACAACTGATCTTAGACCTGACAACAAAGTCTTCATGTCCTTTAAACTCTACTCTTGCATATGCATTCCTCCCTATTGCTTACGCATCTAATTTGCTTCTTGGCTACTGTAGACTCTTTCCTTTTGTCTTTCTCCTTTGCTTTTTAAAACATTTCTCTCTGTTATTCCAGCTATTAACATTGTATTCCCTCCTCTCTCTCTCTCTTTCCCTTGCTCTCTTCCTTTTTGATTGATTTCTTCCTCCAGTTTGCCTGCCAAGTTAATAAATGGTGGAGTTGCTGGGCTGATTGGTGTCACCTGTGTGTTTCCCATTGACCTGGCCAAGACCCGCTTACAGAACCAGCAGAATGGCTCTCGCCTCTATACCAGCATGTATGTGGCAATACTGTTCAGTATGCATTCACACACATAGGCATTGGGTATTGTTTGGGGTACACTTGCTCAGTGTGCTAATTCTATTTGTCTGTTCGTGCGTTTGCCTGTACCTGTGTGTGCATCCTGTGCAGGTCAGATTGCCTTATCAAAACCATTCGGTCAGAAGGATACTTTGGGATGTATAGAGGTAGGTGCTGTTATAAAGTAATAATCCCATGAAAATCAGATTTACACATTTTTCCCTTACCCCAGATGTTGTCAGCTAAGAGTGTGTTCACATTTGGCAGGTTTGGTTTGTCTTAAAGAAAGCCTTGTGCTTTTATTTCTCTGTTATTATGATTCATTAGAACAAGTCAGACTGCACCAGTAAGCGGATTAAGACCACCTGAGAAGGTCGGCCTCAGTCTGCTTTCAGACTAATTCTGATGCAGTTTGTTTGTAGTATGAATGCAAAATGAACCAAAGACGTCTAAACGAATCAATCACAGAATGGCACATAGGTAGTATTATGAAATATGCTACAAACATCACTGTTCAGATCAATTATGTTATACATTAATGTGTCAAGTTTTCCACATAAAAGCAGGAAGGCACACAAAACGTGTTTTCACAGTGATTTCAACCCGATTTGTGTTGTAGGAAAACCAGAGAAATGTGTGGATGGCTTATTGCTCTAGAATGTCACAATACAGTTAAAATAAGACATAAATAAAACCCACAAGCTCAGTTAGGCTGGAGTATAGCATGATTTAGAAAGTTTATTGGATATTATCCAGGTTATTAATCCCCAGTCAGTTGTTTATGTTTTAGGTAGATCAAATATGTGTGTGAATGCTAAGCAAACCAGTAGTAAAATGCAGCAGTGTATCATTTTCTGCTTTGGTCTGGACCATGGGAACTGAATTACAAATGAGTTTCATTCCAGAATGCTGTATATCTACTTGCAACAATTCAATAATAATCATATATAGCACTGATATTTCTTGTATATGTGAAGCCCACTTCCCACATATAAAAAAAGACAATTCTTGAAAGTGATCTATAATGTGTTTTGGAACAAAGACAAAATGTAAACACACCCTAAGGCATGTTTAGTCTCTAAAGCGTGCTTCTTTAGTTTTAATGAATGAATGCTAATGAAACAGCAAGTAATCAAAGCTAATGTACACCAGTTAGCATTGTGCAATCCACATGCCTAAACCACCACACGTTTGCCTCAAACCATGTTAAGCTGCTAAAGGGAAATTCCACTGATTTTTCAAAAATTCTGCACAATCGAATCATTAAGGTGTAAACAAAGTCATTGGGAGTGGTTTGATGTGAAATGATTAATTGTAGAGATATTTAATGATTGATTCCTTTACAGTTGTGGTGATAGGAACCAGGGTTTGTGATGTCTACAATGTAAATCTAGCCATTTTATGTACTATCAAGAACTATTAGTGAACCTGAACAGGTCTTCTGAGTTTTTGTATGTATGATTGATAGTAATAAAAAAGTGATAAATAAGTTTTAGTTCAGTGATATTTTGCCTTACAACATCCTGTGTGTACCTGTCAACCATTAAAGGATTTTAAGAAATATGTTTTAGGCCAAAACCGTAATTAAAACTATCTTAAAACAATGTCTCATTGATCAAGCATGTAGTAACTTTCTGGGATGTAGCTTCCATAGGCATGAAACACTTTGCATGTTTGGTTCCTGTCATCACCACTGTAAACAATTCTGACTCTGTATGTTTCTCAAGAATGGAGCATTTCACATTAAACCACTCTGTATGACTTTGTTTACATCTAAATGATTGAATTATGCAGAATTTTAAAAAATCAGTGGAATTCCCCTTTAAGTAATCACAAATGGACTTGCTTATGTGGTTTTCAACACTGTATAACTATTATCTATAAATATGAGTAAATGTACAGGAAGAAATAAAAGCACAGAGTGCCTCACAGTGAGTGCTACTAGTGTTCTTAAATATGTAATGTATTGTTGTACTTATTACCTACAACAGCCTTATGCCTTCAGTGCAAAACTAAACAAGCAAACTTCAGACACTGTGTATGTCTTTGCTGATTATATTTGACGTAAACTGTATCATTGATTCACTTTGTGTTTTATATTCTGCATCCTGTTATCTGTAAATTTCAAGACAAGCTTCCTCTGAATAGTGGAACTGTTTCCGCTCTGTGGTGTTTTTTCAGGGGCTGCGGTGAACTTAACTCTCGTTACTCCAGAGAAAGCCATAAAGCTGGCAGCCAATGATTTCTTCAGATTCCACCTTTCCAAGGACGGGTGAGACATGTATACACACAGTATTCCCCCGTGTTGGGGAAATGCATTCAAACACACATACATGCACAAAGAACATAAGTGTTTGTGTATGAAATGTACAGCCAGCCTTCATGAATGCAAGCTTTAAATTGTACTGTAAAAATACTGTACATGCCTCCACTGTAGGAACATCTGGAATCAATTGTTCATAAGGAAAGGCATAGTGTTACAAAGCTTAGGCTGATATCATATGGCAGACATTAATATTAAACACAGGCAGTCCACAGTAACTACCCACAAGTCTCTGCTCAAATGACTCCCCAATCGACCTTCACTGGCCAAGACTGCCGTCCATGCACGTCTCCATAGCGACCAGAAACAGTGTTGGTGAATTATTGACTGGCTTGTCCCAGGCAGAGCGTAAATTATTAAATAGGTTCAGGGGTTCTGTGTGTGTGTATGTATGTATGTATGCTTTGATCAGTGGAACAATCATATACATGTGTATTGTTTATTTGATTGTGTTATGATTTGAAGGGGAATTCCAACTATTTTTCAAAATTTCTGCCTGATCAAATGGTTAAGATGTAATGAAAGTCACTCAGAGTGTTTTGATGGGATATGCTCTGTTCTAGAGAAACTTTCCAAGTCAGATTTGTTCACAATGGTGGTGATAGGAACCAGACATCTGAAGCGTTCAATGCCTCTAAAAGCTACCATACAGAATGTTATTACATTAAGTGGTTTTGAATACACTGCCTAACTGAGACATTGTTTTCCTATAGTTTTGAAATTTTGGCCTGAAACAATTTTTTTTAATTCATCTATGGTGGAAAGGTACATGCAGGGCACTATAAGAAAAAGTAATACCAAGATAAAAATTAGATTTAGATTTTTAAATTTTACCATCATCAATAATATAATATAAAAAAAACTCAGAAGACAGGTATAGGTTCGCTGGTGGTTGTGGAGAATAAAGAATGGCTTTATTTACGCTATAAACATCAAAACCTGGTTCCTGTCACCACCACTGTGAAGAAATTCTTACTATGTACATCGAATGTATGTTTCTCTACAATGAACCATTTCACAGCAAACCACTCTGAATGACTTTGTTTACATCTCAATAAAATTTTGCAGAAATTTTGAAAAAAAAACAAACAAAACAATAGAATTTTTATTTAATGTTGCTCTGTGTCTGTCTGAATATCTCTTTCTCTCTCTCTCTCTCTCTCACACACATACACACATATACACACACTCTATCTCACACTCATTCTCTATTTCAGGCAGAAGCTCACGTTGCTCAGAGAAATGCTGGCAGGCTGTGGTGCAGGTACATGTCAGGTTAGTTCACAGTCACTTTCTGTTCTTCATCTGCTTTAAGTGTGAACTGCTTTTCACCCACTCTCTCTTTCACACACACACACACACACACACAGGCACACACAATGTGACGTAAATAACAATTACCAGCTGGTGCTGGTTGTCCAGAAGAGAATAATTAGCTGAGTAATAGCCTTGAAAGCACAACACGAGCGCAGTAGATGCAGGTACACACATTAAAACATGCATAACGCTATCAGACACATAATTCATGCAGATGTACTCAAGAACATGAACAGCTGGAGATTTACACCTACTCACCATTACATATACCAGGGTTTAAACTTGAGATGACACTGATCCGATGCCAGGTATCAGTATGGATTACCAGAATACAAGGATTCTCTGTGTTCTCAATTTCTCAGTTTCTGACAAATTTTTCTGGTCGAAGTGTTTTGGATTTCGAACTGTACAAACTCTGTACCTGCTTTAGCCATATACCCGCCATGTACGCCAACAACATCTGCATGTGTATGCGTCTAATGCTCCGTCCTTGCCATTGTCTTGTGTGTAAGTACCTTATTATATCCACATGAGCAGGGGTCAGTCTTCAACTCCAACACACCTAAGTGTCAGGGTCGACTCTTGACCAATGACTCAAAAAGCATGGATTTTCATCATATCACTGTGATCTGTAGCTACTTAGAAATTGTGTAAACTACATTTAGAATGGTTTTTCCCTTTGTCAATGGCTCTGACACTCTTGGCTATAATAAAGTGGGGTCGAGGAGTCTGCGACAAATTCTTTACTTGTCAGAATTATATATAGAATTGCTGGTGTAGTACACCTGGCTAGTGGCCATGTAGGCTGAATAATTTAGCTTGTCCCCTTTCTTGCCTTGAAAAAGAACATTAAACCCATGTTGTTAAGCAGTCTGAGATGCTTTTGGATCCAGAAATTATCCAGTGATCACAACCAAAAGTAATAATATTGATTTCTGTGCTAATTCTAATGAATGTTGTTGAGGTTTAAAAACTTCTGCACTTGTGATTTTGGTTTCACATGAAGCACTTAATTAAGAACTGATAACTTAACTAAGAATATTTGACCTGGAATTACTCAGGTACAGAGTATGTGAGGCTGTGATGGTTATTATGGCACTCAGCATCCTGTTATTCTATCATAATGAGCAGACCGTGATATTAAGTATTGAATATTTGTGAAATGATTTTTATGGCGCTGGTCCATAAGTATGAATTGTTAGCATTTATGTGGAGCACTCGTGTTTGTTAATGACAACCATAGTGTCTTTTCATTCTTCTTAATGCAATTAGTGTCTTACAATACAATGCTCCTAGTCATGTGATACTGCATGAGTCAGTCAGACATGATCGGATTCCTCACGAGTGAAGACAGTGGTCACTGTGGGCTAAGTGATGTGATTGTGATAGTGGATAGCGATTGTGGATTAGCCTGCATTGACCACATGGTCTTTCCTGACACTTACGTCTTACTCATAATCCCATCAACCTGTGACTGGTCAGAGAGAGAGGCGAGAGGAACCTTGTGATTGAAGACCTTGTCTTACTTTAGATTAATGTAATATAATCTTAATTGACATTTTTCTAACACATGGGTTAACAGCATGTGTTTGAAGGTGACTTGGTAGTGTGGCGTTGTTTATGTGCATGCATTCTGTCTTTTTATGGCTCTATAGCAGTGACAAAGGTTTAGAGCAGGTTGTGCAGAGGCAGCAGCCTTTAATGGGCTTAAGTATGGTTGGCTGGCCGGTCCTCCTGTAAAAGTGGTAGCTGTGAACCCACCCCGTGATCACATGCTCTGTTCTATTAAGGCTGATAACTAGTAGTGGCGTCTCTGATTCAATACCAGTTATTGATATTAGGCCGATTTCAGCTGAAAATACTGAATCGGATATGAGGGGAGCAAAAAACAATGAACCTGATTCAATCCTGTAACAGATCTAGCCTTAAATGTCGCACCTTCATGCTATGTGATTTCCTAAATGAAAATATGTCAATGCATCCTCTACAGAGAACACATTTCTGCACTGTTTATTTGCTGAATTGGAGATGCTCTGTCTTAGATGTTTCTTTATCTCTCTGTCTGTGTGATTGACAGGTCATTGTTACAACGCCGATGGAGATGCTGAAAATCCAGCTGCAAGACGCAGGGAGAATTGGTGAGAGACCAAAAAAAGGCAAAGTGGAGTGAGACAGAAGAGAGGAGGGAGAAGGAGTGAAGACGAGAGGAGGGAAAAGGAGGGAGGATGGGAGTAGCACAACCATCAATAGATTATAAAACACTGCCCTCGTGTGTCCAACATCACATACAGCAGCCATTTAAGCTGTAAAATGTGCTGCAATAGTGTTCAGATTACTAAAATGTCTGCACTGTGAAGCTACTAACAGTAATATAAGTAAAATAAAACTAACTTTAAGTTTCCAGCTTAGTGGTTTCAATCATTATCACTACTGACCCCATGTACCAGTGAAAATTAACTCCTTAAACTGCAGTCTCATTATTCTGGATTATTATCCAGTAAATACTCAGAGTCACTCATTAACTACTATAAAACTACAGTTTAAGGCAGGGGCCTTAAAGTCAAACAAGGCCAAAATGGGGAACAGAAATGTGGCCTGTTTGGAGGGCTCTGAGGATCGGTTTAAAAACCACTCATTCTTTTTCCAACAATTCTTTAGGCATCTCCAGCCATTAATACCTCTGATGATAATAATAGTGAGCTGAACACTGTCATTAATGTCTGTGCCAATGCATCTGGCATCTGTGATGCACAGGCCATTAATGTCAGTTCTTTCACCCAGCTTTATTAGTATATTAGATGTGGAATCAATCCCCACTCACTGATGTACGAGGTGATAGTGTTAGTTATATTTAGCTGCTACATAGTTAAAAACATCTGTATTATATTGCTCCCCTCCGACCCAGAAGGATAAGTGGCTTAGAAAATGTGTGTGTGTGTGTGTGTGTCTCAGACTTGATGTATGTAATCACACAAGTCTGGTTTAACCTTGATTCAGTGTAGATTTAACACAGGTTCAGTCAGGAGTTTGATTTATTAGTGATGTAGTGATGCTGGGGGAATGATCTGAGTGTGTGTGTGCTGCTGTCCACAGCTGCTCAGAGGAAGCTGATGCCACAGGCTGTAGCCCCTGGTGGTCCAGTAGAAGTGAAGTCCCCAACAGCCATGCAGCTCACACGGGAACTGCTGAGGGAAAAAGGCATAGCTGGTCTCTATAAAGGGCTTGGAGCCACACTGCTCAGGTATTATACACACACACCCACACACACACACACACACACACATACACACACACACACACACACACACACACACACACATATATGCATGCAAACACAAGTCCAGTAAGACCGGATTTTGGTAGTTTTGCTAATTCAGCTACTTTTCTTTTAGCTCTCTGTTGCTTCTTTTCTCTATCTCACTCTTTTTCCCTGACTCTCTCCATCCAGGGATGTTCCTTTCTCAATCATCTACTTCCCTCTGTTTGCTAATCTCAATAACCTGGGCAAGAAGGGGGCAGAGGGGCCTGCTCCATTCTACGTCTCCTTCATATCAGGCTGCATCGCTGGCAGCACGGCTGCTGTGGCCGTCAACCCTGTAGATGGTGAGTACCAGATGGTGGGATTAGGACAGGGGACCACCAGGACAAAAAGGTCCACCCTGCAGAACAGTTCAGGCACAGAGGTCTCCACAGAAACAGTAGTGATTAGAATATAGGTGGGGCTGGGTGATATGGTCAAAAATTGTTTCACAGTATATTTTTCCATATGAGTCAGCATTGTTGATTATTAGTGATATATATAGCACGTGTGTTTCCTAATGCTCAGTTTTATAGTATTCTATTATAGTATAGTATTATAGTATTCTAAACTCTGATATCCTACATTAGCACCACATACCTAACATTGATGAGATTGTTGTAGTTGCGCTGGTTAAACCATCTCTATGCAGCTGGTATACATCATGGCAGTACAAAAAGCTGCTATGGTGTAGTGTACATTTTAGGAAATCTTCACACCACAGCACCAGATTTCCGACCAGAAAACAAAACGACTTTGGTCTCGAGAAAAACACAGCTGAATAAGAAGCCAGAAACAGGACTTCAGAGAAGAAGGCAAATGAATAGGCTAAGTGGCCAGACCATAAAATTTGTGTGAAATTCGCTATTCTGTTCTTTCTTACTATAGTAAGAAGAAAAGTTATATACAGTTTTGCGGCCAAATCAAAGATAACAGTATACTACAACCTCAGCTTAGGCTGAAATGTGCTTTATTATGCTCTTTTTTGACGAAGATTAAGATTCAGCACACATGATCACACACCTTGCCTATTCTCGTTGCTCTGCGCGTCATCTAATTTAAGAAATCTGAACCCCTTCTATTTTCCATAGTCTTCTCTTCTCACAGACGTTTTCCTCAACATCATGGCTTTTTTCAGTAAACATAACTAAACATAACCTAACATAACTCAAAAAATAGCTTGTTAGCCAATGCTTCTGAGTAAATGCATCACCTAGTGTACTGAAGTAGCCACTGTTCAGTACTAGCCTTGGGTGCTAATGTTGGACTGAGGAGCAGATATAATCATTAAATTGGAAAGACGTTTGGATCATTGCTGCCATCACTGTTGTGTCTTTACAAAGCATTTTCACAAAACACATATCAGGTTTTAGTTTTGAGAAGGCTGAAAGATTGGGGACTGGCAGTGTATTTCTCCACAGGACACATGTTTTTGACAGGACAGTGCAGGACAGTACAGGAACAGTGTAGGAAAAGTGGACAGGACAGGGCCATAAAAGAGTAAATTTGCTCTAGTAAGTACAATCAGTCATTCAGTAATGTGACAGTATTTATGTATTATGTATACTTGTTCATTCAGTACTGTATTTGTTTGTGTGTGTTACAGTGATTAAAACCAGGTTACAGTCTCTAACACGTGGCAGTCAGGAGGACACATACAGCGGAGTGACTGACTGCATCAGGTGACTTCATTCTGTCTTCTTTCTCACTGGCTACTGAGGGTGACCTCTCCCCCCTTTTTAATTGGCTCTGACAGCACGATTTGCTATCAGTCTAAAGTTAAGCTTTAGAGAGCTAATCTTTCCAGTGATATCTGTCATCATCAGATAACTCAGCACTTAGCACCTTCAACGCTGTCAAATCCCAAATCTGCCCCATTTCAAGTGAAAAAATGTAATATTTTATAAGAACAGAAAGAATAACAGCCTTTTTTATTTATTATTTGTTACAATTTAGTTTGGAATCACTTATAAATGTAGTCAATAATAATCCTTCAACTTTATTTTTAACTCAACTTTATGCAGTGAAGTTTAAAATATAATAAACTAGACACGAAGCTATTTTTTAAATGTCAAGTCAGTTTTCAAGCTTTTGGAGAGGAAAAATCAGTTTAAATGTAGTTGTTTAATACTGTAATTATATTTTTATAGACATTTGTTGTCAAGTTATCTACCTTCAGGTTTGATGATCACCTTTCAAATACAGCTTTTGGGATGCACTAAATTTGAAACCTATGACTATGTAGAGTACTAGCATCATGTTAGTTAGACTCATTTTAAACATTTGTCTGCAACAAAATTGTTTTTGTATTATTGCAAACAGTGATTCCAAACGTTTTATGATCGTGTACATTATATATTCATTTCTGAGACATCAATGAGATGTCCTGTTAATATTGGACCTGCTTGAACTCATTACAGGAAGATTCTGCGGAACGAGGGTCCATCTGCCTTCCTGAAGGGGGCGTACTGCCGTGCTCTTGTCATCGCTCCGCTCTTCGGCATTGCCCAGGTGGTTTACTTCCTGGGCGTGGGTGAATTCATCCTCGGCTTCTTGCCCAAACGGAACAACTAACCAGTCAGATCTGCTTTCTGCCTTCCCATCTGCACACACGCTGCACCAGTCAGACCTCGTCCCTTCCCCCCCTTCACATCTCCTCTGCTCGCGTCACCTGAGGACCACGTGATGTGAGACCACGTTAGTTTTGTTTGTTTGTATGTTTGTGAGGTTTTGTTAAAGTAGGTGTACATTTCTATATGAATGTGGTGATCATGAGGAGCTGAGAGGGGTTCAGAGGGAGTGGTTGCCAAGATAGTCCTCAGCTGAGGCTCAGGCCACATAACGTTCTCATTTATGAGCCCCATCATTTCTGAAATGAAAGCATCATTGCTGTTTTAGTAATTGATTTGATTATATGGTTTGTGGAGATTCATATCAAGTCTCTTTTGACTCAAGATATTTATTGCCCAGTTTATGTTCACTGTGTCTGTTGTGACAATATGGAAAATAATGACTTTGTTAGGTATGAGGTAGATTACTAAATGGACTTGATGGAGGTGTAATCTTGAATTTAACTTCTGGAACAGACAGAAATGTATATGCTGTTTGAGAACCTTGACTGGATTAGCTGCTTTTCACAATCCCCGTTGGAATGTCTGGCCGTGAATGACCTCCGGACAGTGTTTGTGTGAGGATTTGCAGGTTGGTGTGTGAGGCAAAAGCTGTTTACAGTCCCAGACTGACTGCATGTCTGGGTAAACATGCTCACATACTGAGTTCAGTGTCTGATGGTTAGAGTTGGTAGCACCTCCCTTGCCATCTCCCACTACAGCAATTACAGGTTACATATCATAGAGAGAAGAGCTGATTGAATAATCTAAAAGCAGGCATCAACTGTGGCATTATGGCTTTTCATATGACATTGAAGGAGCAATTTGTAGCAGTTTCCAGTTTTGCTTGTTAGTTGTAATACTGCTGCATTTACAGGCCATCATTCAGTACCACTATGTGAAGGGCTGATTTCTTCTGCTGTGTGTTCTAGATCCAGGTGCTTCCTCCCTTGAGACTTACTTCCTTGCAGAGTAACCTCTGCTCCACTGCACCTGGATAAGTGCTGATTACTGGAGAGCCATTTATATAATGGACAAGTACTGTGTGTTACTAGGTTGCAAATGTGATGATTATGGAGTTGTTTTGCCCTCTGCAAACACAGAAAATGCCCCGTCATTTTTGAATGTGTGTTTGTGAATGTTGCATTTGCTTTGATTGTCATAGATCTGTCTTCATGAGTTGGTAGATCTTCACAAACGTCCTTATTTTCTCAGTGTGATATGTCTCATTACAGTAATTCCAGTTGCTGCTAGCAGGCTTTTGAGTAAAGGACAAAGCCTATAGAAGGATGCTGCATGCTGAGCCATCCCTTTGTATCACCGAGTAACACAGTGACAAAAGTGTCTAATCTCATCATCCTTATGTAACAGTGATTTTAAAAATTTTCCTTTGGATCGAAATGGAAACTGCTACTTAATGCGCCTTTAATTTGATTTAACAAACCCATCATACTTCCATCATTCCAGCCTTTGAGCTTGTAAATATAGTAACATGTCTTTACACTGTTCTTCAGTGGTGGCTGTTGGCAGTGGTTTAAAGCCCCAGTCAGGAGTCACTGCAGCTTGCTGGCCAGTTATTAATACTGCAGCAACAAAGGCTTTCAAATAATAGCAGTGGTTCCTGGGGGGTGGATGTGGCACTGTTTCGGCTATTTCTGACTGAAGCTTTAGAACATGGTGCTATAGAGCGGAGAGGGTTCAATCCAGAGTCCTGGGGGACCCCCACCAGTCCACATCTTTGTTATGTTCCAATTCCTAATGCACCTGAGCCAGGTAATCAGCATTCTACAGCCTCAGTGACCTGGCTGAGGTGTGTTTGGAGCTGGCGGGTGGTCCCTGAGGAATGGATTGAAAACAGCTGCTATAGAGGATGGTTGGAGTATGGAATATTCTCAGTATCTGTCTCCCTCTCCAGTGTCCACAAACTGAACTGCCATTTAGATTAGTGTCACTTTATTCCAACAGACAGAAGAACTTCATGAAGGCCAAATAAATGCAGAAGATGAGTGTCAGGTAGCTCCTCCTTACCAATGAAGTAATGATCATGCTCATTAATTGCCTTTGTTTTTCCTTTTGAGATTTTCATTTCATATCTAAGCATTGTATGTATGTGGTGGACCATGGCGTGTCATTGGCTGGTGAAAGATGAAGGTGACTTTGAAGAGTGATGTCCAATCACCTGCTCTCTTTATTCAATGTGTAGTAATAAGGGCAAAAGCACATGATGAGTGATGTTCCTAGGCGTTCTTATCTGTTGAGAGTGAAAGCGTATTTATCAAGATTCCTTATGACTATATATATATATATACAGTATATATACATATATCTATATATTTGTATCAGTTGTTTTATTGGTGTCTGTACGTTCACTGTCGATTACTGTATGATGTACATTTGCAGATTATATGAATTCTGTTTTTTTTATATTGTTATTTGATGGCTTATTTTGCACACTTACCTCCCCCTCCTCTTGCTCTGTTATTATTTTTTTTATTGATAGTTGAATCCAGGAACACTAAATCTGAAAGAGGGCACTATAAATAAAGGAGAACTGTCTGAAGTTTACAAGGAAGTATTTGCCACATTTGGAGCAGCAGACTGGCGTCTGGGAATCGAAACATTCTGTTGTCTCCTAATGAAAGTAGCAGACTTCCTCGTGAAACTTTTTTTCTTCTTACTTAGTCCCAAGCTGTGCAGTTTCAGCATGATAATCCAAATTTTAAGAGCCCTCCTGCTGGATAGAAGAAGTGCTGATTATGTGCTGACAAGTATTATGCAGCGTTAGGATATCTGCGCAGTGGTTAGCGAGAGATAAGGCATATATATGCAATGAGAAGCATCTGTAGCTCAAACAAGGCACTGAGGCTTTGCTTGACTCTCTCGCTTGGTGAGAGCCTATTTCATAACTGCCAAACAAAACCTTGACCAAATCACTGCACGGACAACCTTCGCTTCTAAGGCCTGCTGCAAGCCTACCTCTCTAGAGATTAGCCAGTGAGCATCCATGTGCTTGTAGATGTACAGGAAAAAGCCATTTTAAGCAGAGGTTTTTGCTGCAGGAAGTCAGAATTGGAAACTAGAAATTTGTTTACGTGGACCTGATTCCCCAATGTTAGCTAGCTAGCCTTGATTCATTGCCTGTTAGCATTAGCAAAAGTGTCCTGCTAGCCTTAGCCTCATCCTTTTAGACTTTTTAAGACGGGGTGCCTGACCCTCATCCTGGTCATCTGTGACCCTGCAGAGTTTTGCTCCAATCCAAATCTAACATGATTCAGTTACTGAAGGTGTTCAGGTCAGGATATCAAAGCCGATTGTGTTGAAACTAGAGATGGCATGACCACTTTTTCTCTTCTCATACCGAGACCGATATTGAAACTGTCATTACCAAGAATTTATTTTCTTTAAAAAATACTAAGCTTTAAAATGAGCTATGTTCAATTGAAACACTTCCCTTTAAACTGCAATGTGTAAAATTTTTTTGTAAAAATTAAAAGGGCAGCATTACTGAGTTAAGTCTGAAATAATGATTCAGAGTCAAATATGTTGGGTCGGATTTCGCAAGAGTTTTTGGGACCATATCATACGTCTTTATGTATTTATGTCACATACACACTCAAAGAGAAGACATGGCTCGATGTTTAGTTTTCTAATGCAAAATCAACACTATACTGAAGAAGGTGTGATGACGGTAATAGGTAATTCAGTCACATCATCAGAAGACACATCCTTCACTAAGTTTTGACTGAGTTTTCTTTCAAACGACAGATTAATCTGCTCTTAAAGTTATATAGTGCAGCTTTAAAATGAGAATTAAAATGTAGGCTATCATACTCTACTACCCCACAGGAAGACATGGAAAGCAAACAACATCACATCACATAACTTTAGGACAGATTTGTAACAGGACTGGAACAGATTGATTCTTTTCTCTCTCCGATATCCGATCCAGCATTTTCCGCTAATTTCGGCCCAAGACCGATACCCACCAATACCGGCATGCTGTCTCTAGTTGAAGCTAAACTCTCCAGGGCGTGATGCATGGTTGGGGATCCCTGTCTTAAGACACTTCTTTAGACGAGAATCAGTTTCACAGTGGGTTTATTTATTTACACTACAGTTCCAGGGTCGGCTGTTTGAGCTGAGCCGATAGAAACCGTCTACTGGGAAAAAAGATTGTTTACATCTGTCTCCTTCTTGCTGAGCTTTTGTCATGTGTTTCTTCTCAGTCTGGGCTTTACACCTGTTTGAACACATGACAAATCTCACTCTAGTGGCTTCATGACCCGGTCTCTTTGACTGTGCCCTTGCTCTCCACGTTTGCCTTTTGCTTCTTCTCCCAGCTGTGTACTTGTTTTCTTTTTCTCTGCACATTCCCACTGTTCTTTTTTTGTTTTCATTGTTCACATAATTGTGATTGCTCTTATTGTTTCTGTTATCTTTTGCTTTTTATTCTATATCTATTTCTATTTCTGTTTCGAATTGTGCTATTTTGAGAACTCTGGTTTTAATTGTGACAATGTCAGATTGTTTTATCAGCTGTGAACTTTGACTGTAATGTGGAAAATGGTGGTGTATTGTGTGGGGTTGTGTACGGTTCGTGTGCGTGCGTGTGTTTATATGTATGTGTGTGTATGTGTGCGTGCGTGTGTGTGACTGTGTAGTGCATTTCTTTTTTTGTCACTGTAATGCTGAATTGTAAGCCCCCCGACTATCTCACCATCTCCTCTCCTGTGTCTCCTATCTGTCCTCCTTTTGACTGGAATAGAAAGAGGCGGAGGAGACGGAGACATAAACACCAAAAATAACATTTATTTACAATCGAAACAAAGCAAGAAGCACAAAGAATGATCAGGCACAACCACTACACTGCACACTGCACTACACACATGCACTCTAATAGCCTCTTGGTAACGTATAGACCTTATAATCCTGACATAAATAACTAGATTACTGTAGTATGGCACTAGTAGTTCTATTTTTTTTTTTCATAGCACAGCCTATAAATGTATTGCTTACTTATTTTAAATGTTATGACAAACCAGAGAATGTACCTTTGAATACTATGACTAATGTTGAAAGATAGGAAATGTTTTTCATTGAGTAGTTTATATGTAAGGTATAAGATTTGACCTCATGTCATGTCTGTAAGAGAAATATGTATAAAATATATGACAACCAGCTTATCTATATGCAATAAAGAAGAGACAAACACAATACATAGCAGCAGTAACCCACTACTATATAACACAGCTTTTACTGATTATATTGAAGGCCGTAGAACTCCCACAACTCATAGCGCTTTCGTTCTCTTCCTCCAAGAGGAACAGTGCAATGAAGCACTTTAAAACACTTACATACATACACGCACACACACACAAAGTTCTTGAAGTTCATGTCTCTCTGTGATGGGGAGATGTGTGTGAAAACACTTGAGTGTGAAAGCTATGAAACTGAAATACTGCAGTCGTCTTAGTCATTGTTTACCATGCAGAACGTGAAGACAGTCCAAATGTTGCATTCCTTGTCACAGATTGTTGTTCAATAAACTTTTATCATGAGGACCTTGCCTGCTTGTTCTTGTGTTTTATGAAGAGTCAGAGATGATTAAAACACACTTATTTTATCTACTAATTATTAAATTATCAAAATCAAGAGAACTGCAGTCTGGTGGAAGAAAGATTCTTAAAATAATGACTTAAGTAATGTATCTAAGTGCAGGCTTTTCAAGGTCATTGCTCTTGTGTATTTTCATGTGTGGCCACCAGATGTCGCTCTAGCACTACACAACATTGTCCTTAAAACCAGACTGTAAACGTCATCAGGAAGATGTAAAGTACATCTTACAAAAAAGAAAAAGTACTAGATGTACAGAGGTGTAAAAATACAGCGGTATATATAAAAATATAGTGGTTCTATTTTAACAGCAACCCCAACGCTACACATGGGGGGTCTAGCTATAGTGCTGTAGGCCAAAGGCTCATAAACTCACAGGATCCACATTTATGTGCTCTCCTTCATCCAGCACACTTGATTGAACTCATTTGCTAATGAACCCCATGTATGCTGGGTCAGGTGTGTTAGAGTAGAGAGAACACAAGGGGTCTCCACTGGTGTAAACTCCAGTCCTGGAGGGTCTTAAAGGAATAGCTTGGCAAAAAAGTGATGATTTACATGATTTTCCACTTACTGCAAATGCAGTCAATCAGCCATGACATGCTTGGTGTCCAAATTTTGATTCCTTAGCCTTGAACTGGAGCTGCTGGGCTAACGCTGCTAACAAACACTGGAAGAGAGTCATCACCCAAACCGTTTCTGTAAATACATGCCCCAAAACTTCTTTCACTCTGCTTATAGCGCATTCAGGTCTTAAAGGCCCTGCACACTTGCTTTTTTAAAATCTGTGAAAAGCAAATATTTCAGCAAACAGTTTTATGTATTTAATTACCCTCTATTTTTCCCCAAAAACAATGTTAAAAGGAGTGGTTTGTATTTTCTTTCTTCACTGTTGCTTTTTACCATTCTGCTGTGGGGGCCTGGGGGCCTGGACCCCAGTGGGTTGATTGACAGCCTCTGCGTCAAACGTAACCACCTGGATGGGCGGGCACAGGCAGACTGTAACTGCTGCAACATTTAAGATGGGACAGGAAAGCTCGAAAAACAAGCTGGCGAGTGGAACAAGAAAAGCTAAATGTGGGAACTCAATGACTATTTGCAATTTCAAAAATCTCAGTGTATCCTGTCATATAAAGCCATAAAAATAACTTGTAGCTGACTTGCATCCTAGATGCAAAACATTTGATGGCTGGTAGCTAACGTTAATGTTAGCAAGCTAAATTAGATAACACTAGCTAGCCATTCGCTAGCTACATTATACATAAACTGTCAAATAAAAATAAGATTTACCATCTTATCATCCACAATGCCTTCAGTAAGTGTTGGGAAAGCTGTTCCTTTTAGTCCGAGCTGTATTGAGGCCAATTTTCAATTAAGTAAAAGCTTGATACAAACTCTTATACTGGGTGTCACCTTAACCCCAGAAAGAAATTTGAGCCATTTTGATTTGGTCTTGTCATTTGGAATAGAATGTAGAGAGTGGCCATTTTCCCTGCTGCATCCAAAAACTGAGCATTTGTAGATGAGTGCCTTCTCCTACTAGCTATAACGTTACTCCAGTAGAGTGATGTGGAGTGTGGAAAGTGTGGAAGGGTCAGTTGATTTTACAGTTCATGAATACGCAGTATAAGTTAGCTTATGATTTATTGTAGTCAATTAGTGTTATCTGTGCTGTCTACGATCACAGCAAATAAAGTGTAATTCTTAAATGGTGGTAAGGGGGCAATATACAAACATATAAAAAAATCAGTGGTTATTTTAGTGCCCAATAAATGTTGGACTGAAGCAGAACCATTAGCATAACCACATACTTTCTGCTAATATTACATTTTGAGCAAGGATAAAAAGTACTGTGCTGGGTCTTTAGTCCAGGTTGTGGTAGGAACCCAGCAGGACTCACTCCAAACTATAAAATGAAAAAAAAAAAACTTCTCCATGTAGCTGAAAGAAGGCTCGGCCATTTAGGATATCTTTAATTACTTCCTGAGCACAATTTGGTATCATTCCATGCAAGACATCCAAAGACAGGGCAAAGGGAATTCACGACACAGACCGTAGAGAAGCTGAACAGCTCTACTCAGAAAGTCAATACAATGTCTAATTACGGATTTGAGCACCACATTTTCTGCACGAATGAGCCTCAACCTTACATTGGGACCTGAGTATACATATGAGAAAATACATCAGTTTAATGCTGGAACTCTTGAGAGAAATGAAGAGAGATAAAAATTAAACAGCACTGACCTCAAATTCACTTCTTTGAGGTGTCCTCTGTATAAATGTACTTGTTACAGCTGCAGATCTTAGAATATCCCACTGGAGACCTTGTAATCATCCACTGAGAAGTGATCACCACATACTCTCTTGCTAGTTTGTGGTTCATTGGCAAAAGCCACAGTTTGCATGCGTCTGCATTAATAGGAAATCAGTGGGAACGTATCAGACTACCCATAGATTCCTTTGTTGTGTTCTGCAACACCTCATTTTTTGTAGGTTTATTGTTATTCGATCTGCAACTTCTATCTCTTTTCCAGTACGCAAGCTTAAGGTATTACTCTGCTAATGCTACATACCATCATAGTGACGTTTTAGTACACAATCCTGTGCTTCAGCCTCCCTGAGTAAGAAGGCGGAATAGTATCGGAAACTGAGATGTTATGTGGATGATCATTTTAGCTTAAGTGTGTAAATAAGTTCTAGAGCAGGGGTGCTCAGTCCTGGTCCTGGAGATCTACCACCCTGGAGATTTAAGAGCCAATACACCTGGCTATAAAAACAGGTGCCTCTAATGTCCTTCATTCATCCCTTTTTATGAGTTTACCTTGCTTATTAGCATAATTGGAAGCAAATATATGAAGATTTAGGCATGTATATAAGTGATTATTGACTTCCAGTGTTTGTTCATACCGTCAGAAGCTCCAAGTTTAAACTAAAGAAGCAAAACGTGGTCACCATGTTTTAGCTGATCGACTGCATTTGGGCCAAGTAGAAAATGTAAATGCAAATTTAATTATTTGCCAAACAATTCATTTAATATATAACAAAAATATATATTTTATGTACGTTATTGTATATGAAAAAGTGCAACATGACCATTTTTTAGACATTAGATTGCAGTAATTAGCAGCAATTAATTGAGCTCTGTGAGGACAGGAAACAGACATTTACCTACACTTACACAGAAGAGCAAGATAGCCTTCACAAGATTACTAAAATGAGGCCTTATTTCATGGTCAGGTTTCATATTGACGGTTGTAACACACTATAGAGCCGCCTCATCATATACAGCTCCACCTCAGGCTACTGTTTACTAATATTAGCACTCTCCATATCGAAGGCCAATGCAATCAGAGTAAAATGCAATTTATTTGCACATATTCTCAGTTTGTTAGACAAACAAACCCCCTTCATTTGAGTGCACATCTTATTCCAAGCATCCTTCTTTTTAAGCTTTCTAGGAGCTCACTAGAGACTTGATCTGCTTTCCTAGCAGTGAAATATGAGCTGACCTCTGGTTCTGTTCTCTCATCATGTCAGGCCTGTACATGTCATACATCTCCATTATTGCACCGTGTCATTGTGCTGTCCTTGGCAATATCGACACGGCCCCTTCATCATAATGTAAAACTATATAACATAATCATATCATCTCACTGCACACACCGCGCTGCCTTTGTAGTGTCCTTGATAATGCAGAGTTAATTAAGTACGTATCCGTGCATAATTGTGTGTGTGTGTATCTGTGACTGTATATCCAACATCTCCCTCTTTGCTTCTTGTGGCCGCTCTGAGCCTCCACCCTGAACTATTATTAGCCCTTCTCCACTCAAGCCCGAGAGAGAGAGAGAGGGAGAGAGAGAGAGAGAGAGAGAGAGAGAGAGAGAGAGAGAGAGAGAGAGAGAGAGAGAGAGCAAGGGAGAGAACACAGACAGGATAAGTGGAGCTGAAAGTAAGAGGGAAATAGAGGGAGTGTGTATGAAGAGGTGAAGACAGAGGAATGACCACTGATGCACAGAGGAGGAGGGGGGTGAGGAGCAAGAGAGACAGAGAGTGGTGATGTGTATATAGGTCACTAAATCAATGGAAATCAGGTTTTTCGAGAGGAGAAGATGGGGATGGGGATATTTATAGAGAGAGAGAGAGAGAGAGAGAGCGAGAGAGAGAGAGACAGAGAGAGAGAGAGAGAGAGAGAGAGAGAAAAGAGAGAAATACATCTGTGACAAGAACAAAGATGCAGCAGCACCCACTGCCTGAGAAACCGCACACCCAAATGAACACAAACCATGTTTCTGTAGGGCTGATTGTAAATGTATGCTGCACAAACTGGAACGCTACAAACAGGAAAGTGACTTCAGCACCATCAAATGACGCACTAATATACAAAAGCACTAAAGGCAGCACAGCACTACTGTTACTGTCACTAGTGTAGACTGATAAGCTTTGGAGTACAAAGCAGCATCAGCACCTGGCCTGTGTGCAGATGTTATGTTCTGTCCTCAGACATTTAATAACGCAGCAGGTTTAATAGAGTCTAAAGACTCATGGTTCTTGCTTACCATCAATCAGATGGCAAAGCAGTAGCTATTCTATTCTCTTATTAGTTATAAGAGGCTTTGTCTAACAACAGTTCACAGTAGAGGTGATAGGAACCGGACGTCTGAATAGTTTAATGCCTTTAAAAGCTCCCTCACAGGAAGTGATTACATGAAGTGGTCATGAATACACTGCCTGATGACTGAGACAATGTTTTCTGATAGATTTTGGCCTAAAACATATTAAAGATATTAAAGCCATTCGAATTTTGTTTATATTTAGCTTATATTTAGCTTATTGCTATCTTAATTCATGATTTGGGTTTAAATAGATCATCATGTAATCTTTGCAAATATCTAAGGTCTGAGTACTTGTTGTTTTTTAATCGTTTTTTTTTTTTACTGTGGGACTGTAGTAAAAACTAGTGCAATGAATTCAATACAGTGGTCCATATAGAGCCTTCTTCAAGACAAAAAAAAAAACAATTGTGAACATTCACAATAAAACAGCTACAAATACAGATAATTCAAACTCTCCAACAACAATATGCATCTCTTAGAAGAGATTTAAAAGACTTCAGCTGCTCAGATGCTAACAGGGAGCTGATTCCACAGGGCCGGAGCAGCAGAGGAGAAAGCCTGGTCTCCAGAACCAGAACCATCCATTTTATAACATACATTAACATAGTAGCTAGCATCGCTCCTAAACCGACTCCAAGTTAAACATGCCCTGCTCGGCACAGCATGCAATTTACAGTGCTGAAAATGACGGGGCTTTGGCCCATGCTCTAATTTACTGTGTGATACTGAGAGGAACATGCTTAAAGACATGAGATTACTCAGGGTGCGGTAGGAGGGGGGTCTCTGAGCTCTTCCGCTGCCAGCCAGCAGATGGGGAATTAGATAGGAGCTGTGTGACCACTGTGGAACTCCAGTGATAAATTCAGGAAGCCTTCTGACTCAGAGGCACCCACAGCATGGCCCAGGAGGAGGCTAGCTGCTCAGCCAATATGCAGGAGCACAACTGGCTTACATAACTACTATCATTCATAGTGCTTTCATTGAACCAAACTGATTGGAACATAGTTAATGGATTAGTCTCCATTCTGCCAAAAAGCTACAGATGATATCCAACTCAGCGAGTCAACACGGTTCTGCCTCTGACCCTGAAGGAAAGCCACAGTAAGCATGACTGAGCAGGAGCCTTTAGGCCACAGATTTACTGAGCTGGGCTCTGCACGTAAGTAATGTTATATTGCAGGCACTGAGTCAAGGGCCAGATGACATTATTACACACATCACTGGCTGGGGAGCCATCCATATAACGGCTTTACGCCACTGTAATAGAGAAGTGTTTAAAGAGTCTGTGCTGTAGATGCTTTAGTGAATGAGCCTATGCTTAACCTCCGTAACCTTATTAGTCAGCTATTAATCTTAAAGGCAAATTCCACCCATTTTTCCAAGTTCTTGCATAATTCAATTATTGAGATGTAAACAAAGTCATTCAGAGTGGTTTGATATTAAATGGTTAACTATGGGGAAACTTACAGACTCATATTTCTTTACAATGGTGGTGATAGGAACCAGAACAGAACATTTCACATCAAACCACTCTCAATGACTTTGTTTATATCTTAACCATTTAATTACGCAGAATTTTTGAAAAACTGGTGGAATTCCCCTTTACGAAATTTCTCTGTAACTACTATATATAATCCAGCTACTACTCTGAACCTAAAAGTAAGTTTTGCAGTTACAAAGGTGAGGTATGGAAGTGTGCCCCTGCTTCTATTATGAGTGTGTTTTGAGCTAAACACACTTTCTGACCTTTAGTCCTTTAGTTAAACACAGTGGAAGTAGCTTGAGCTCACAGAATTAACAGTGTGCTACCTGATTGGGGTTCACCATCTGACATTATTCAACAGCCCCACTTGCTGTTACCAAAAACACAACTGCCTGCATTTTTAGTGTTTGTGAGTGAACAGGTACGTTCCCACCTGACATCTATTAACACGAAGATCAGCTCCCAGAGGAGACACTTTTTGTTGAGATTGCATGAACTGTTACTTTGCAGTCTCCATCTTAGCCCTTTCATTTAATCACTGCCTTGTCTATCTTGGCAACCTGACAGCTAAGACACCCTAACTTTAAAGGCCACCGCTTCGCTGAGCAAAGCAAGGGGACGCTTGCCTTAGACACTCATTAACCCACAGACAAACAGAACACAGAACACAGATTAGGCATGAGATAAAAACCCATGGATAAACATTGTAATGAGGATCATTCTAGTCTGTTCTACCAGGGTGGGGATTTAGTTTATACTAGGGGTATGACAATACAGTGTGTCATATTGTATCACTAGGGGTGTAACGAGACAATGCATCATATTGTGTCACTAGGACTATTGCGATACAATGTATTATATTGTATCACTAAGGGTAAATCAATACAACATATTGTATGATGACTACAGATGTGACTATACTGTGTATCATACTGCATCATTAGGGGGTAATCATATTGTATCACTAGGGGTATAACAATATAATGTATAATTTGATCACTACAGATGTAACAATGCAATGTCTAATATTGTATTGTCCTGTATCTTATTGTAATGTATTGTATTGTATTGTATTATTGCATGGGGGCTAATGTGTTATCTTGTGGCTAGTCGTTAACTTGGGGCTAACATTTTAGCTCATGGCTAGCTTGTGCACTATAAAGCAGGTTTTTAGTGTTTCTAAAGAAAGCAGTCTAAAGGGATCAGGACAACTTCCACTGTGCCGTTCTAAAATATCTCAAATATTGCACTTATATTAGGTTGAATACTCTAATAATATCAAATATTGAAACATTAACATATTTTAGCCGCTTCTTGTTTTTGCTTTATCAAAAAATGTATTTAAAAAAATTATTAATTTTGTGAAAATTCAGGAATGTGTGTGTGTGTGTGTGTGTGTGTGTGTGGACGTGCCTGTGTGAAAAGGTGCGTGTGTGCGTGTGTGTGTGTGTGTGAGAGAGAGCCTCTGGGAGAACTTAACTGCTATCTCCATTCCAAACGTCTCTCATTTTTGTCAGGAAAGGGCGGCCGTCCAGCAGTCCTCTCAGAGCCCAGGGGTATCGCCGCAGATCTCTGATGGATGTCATTAGTTCTACATTAAAGCCCTCAAGGTTACGGCTGCAAAAATCTAAGATTACTGACGACCAAAATTAGCTGTCCGTGCATTGACATTTCCAGTGTTGGACGGCCACCCAGAGGTCGTGCTGCATTTGGAACACAAAACACCCCTCGGTGTCAGTTTCTGTCGTACAAATGGCATAAAAATAAACCCGAAGAGAAATTAATGGCATAAACAGTCGCTAATGGTAGCTGCAATTGGGGTAGAGCTCCGCTAGAGGTCACCAATCCGACACGGGACCGCCCGTCCACTGACAGAGGCGTGAACCGCGTGCACAATGAGCGTCTCTCTCTCTGTCTCTCTTTCTCTCTGTGCTGGCTGTGTGACGAGGCAGAGGAGGTAAAGGACACACCTGGTGAGCCCGTGTCCGTCAGGGAGGCTCCACTCACCACCGGGTTCACTGGTGTGTGATGGTGGTTTTGAGGCCACAGCCGCTTCAGTCGGTGCTCCACTGTCACACATATGGGAGCACAGACACATACGCGCGCGCAAACACACACACACACGGCGGGGAGAGGAGAGAAGCAGGAAACCTTTAGTGCCTGGTCTCTAATGGTCCACTGTTAGGCCCCTGACAAAGGAAACTTCACTAAACTGAGGAGGAACAACCACAACTGAAAGACTTCACCAGAGTGCGCCCTGCTGGAAAAGGACCACTAGGTTTAAAACCAAATGGTTTTGCTTTCTAATGGGGACCAATAGAGACCACTAGTTTCCTTAGGACATCTTTAGATCCCATTAGGAAACCAAATGGTCGTCTGTTAAATTTAGGCATTAGGATCCTTTACACTGTGATATCAACCCATTAAAAAGTCAAAACAAACCAAAAGAAACACTTAATGGTTTCTATGGGTTTTTTCTGCAGTCTGCTCACACTTACAGCTCCACACACAGTTTCACAGCGAGCCTAAGAGAGAGAGAGAGAGAGAGAGAGAGAGAGAGAAACGAGAGA